>NC_072477.1:5767137-6389637 GCF_027574615.1 Eptesicus fuscus
TCCCTCTACCCTCACTGCCAACCGTGAATTTACTGTCTACATGGATTTCACTGTTCTGGACACTTCATCAACATGAGGCCTTTTACCACTGTCTTCTCTCACTCAGCATTCAGGGTTCATGCATGTCAAAGCATGCATCCGTATTTCATCCCTCTCTGTGTAATTTCCATTACATTGAATTTTCAGTGTTACAGGATTCTTGCACTACCAGCCCTATGCCTGAGAAGTCACATAAATAATCATGGTTCCATAGATAGCCTCAAGTATATTAAAACTTGAATCATCTGCATCTGGTAATTTCAAAATCTTTTCCAAATGATACAGTAAGAGTTAGCATTTTAAATCTGCAGAGTTCTGGCACAGTGGTAGGAGGTGACGTATTTACACACTATTCCGTACCTTGCTCTTTTCACTGCCGTGTACAGAGGCCTTCCTCTTTCCTTGTACACCATTGCACAGTACTCCACTGTGGGGATGGGCCACAGTTGATGCCAGTCCCTATTGGTGGTCCTTTGTTTTACAAATAATTTAAAAATAATTGTACATATGGCATGTTGTATTATCCCAGTACATCTTTAGGGTGGATTCCTGGAAGTGGGGTTACTGGATCAAAGGTAGAAGCATCTGCAATTTCCCTGGGTATTGGTGACAGGAATCGTCCCCGGCACTTAATCAGTTATCTACTTTTTGTTACAATTTAGCAAAAGCAGGTAGCCTTCTCCAATTCCAAATATAGACATATTTTAAATTTTTAAAAAGATAATTGGGAATTCTAAGTCCATACTGGTCAGATAGGCTAAAGTTAAACTAGATATCACATGTAATCACATATATAGTCATGCTTTGCATAATTAAATTTACTTTTAGGCCTAGTGGAAAGTTTTACGTATTAAAAGTTGCACATTGAGTTGTTAATATCAATTCAAAGGGTTTCTTGATCTTAGATTATAACTTGATATCCATGTCATAATAGGCATTGGTAGATTTGACCAGCTATGCTCGAATTTCCATATTTGCATCAACGTAGTTTTGAAAATGTGTTCTCATGGACAGTGCTTTTTGAAGTCTGTTTCCTCCAATCTACCACTTAGAAAGATGAGAAGCATGTTCCCGTCAGGCCTGCTTGTGCATGTTTTAGACCTGACATTCGGAATACCTCAGGGCCAGAAATGGCCGTCCTCACCCCGGGGAGTCGGTGTGCAGGGATTTTACTCCAGGCAGTGTGTGGGGACCGTCTGCTGCATAGCCTGCCCAGCCATTGCTGGCCCCGGGTGCCACACCTGTGCCTGGGTCTCCAGCTCCCCGTTCTCCTCACCTCCCCCACCCCCCTGCGCCTGTCCACTTCCTCCTGGGACTCTTCTCCTTTCACTTCCTGTGGGTTGGCGAGTCAAAGAGAACCCACCAGAGTGTTGCTTTTCAGAGCCCGTTCTCACATGAGTTCGTATCATAGATCTCAGAGCGGGAGGAGATGCCTTGGAGCACTTACAGACCAAAGCCTCTACTGGATGGATCAGGAAAATGGGCCAAGGGTCTGGCCTGCGGTCACACTGCCCGTAGGGGTGTGCTAGGCGCCCTGGGCCCGAAGGGACAAAACGTGGGAGTGACTCAGAGGTGGCACCATCATGCCTTTTCTTTGAAGCGGGGATTTTGTTACGGGAATTTAATGCAGCCTGGTCCACAAACACATGTTGACTACCTCCTGGGTGGGGGTGTTTCACAGGTGCCACTGCCCGGAGCCTCCAGTCTAGATAGCCAGGCCAAGACACGGGGGGCATTTACCTCTTCTCCCCATTCAGCCGTTTCCTCAGTCACTTATGGGCACCAGTGTGGACTCAGGGCATTTATGTTAAACTTGGGGCTACCATCCAATGCAGCTTTATTTCGTTGCTCAAATTGTTCCAGCTTTGGCCGTCGGGAGCTTTCCATTGGCTCCCATCCCCCTTTGACTGTCTTTTGTAGAATGATATTAGAAACCACGGTTTGGGCACTGGGTGTCCCTGCTTCAGGCTCTCCGCAGACAGAGCTGGGAAATCCACGTGTTGATACTAGCCTGTGCACACACACACGTCTACGATTTTGTATCTGTAGCACTAACCAGCTAGATGTGGCTTCATCCCACGTCTCCTCGTCTGCCCCATCACCACCTGTTCCTTCCAGCCTGCCCCCTGCTGGTCTTTACCACCCTCTCCGACAGCGAGAAGCCTGCCTCCAACCATCCTCCATGCGTTTGCTCAGTTGTTCAATCTAGTGTTTATGTATAGTGGTTTCAGAGTTGTGCCCCCATGGGGGCAACTTTAAGCAGAATCCAGGGCTCCGTGCAGTTCCTTCTGTAATCTTACAACCTCCACTCACTTCCAGAATCACTTGTCAGCACCTTTCCTCTCCACTCCCATCCCTGAGGCTGGAACATATCTTTGTAGTAAGTTAGATTCTTTTGTCCCAATCTGCATCCCATCCTGAGGTTCCCCCATCTCCTAATTGATTTTATTTGCATACATTCAAGTTCACTCTAGGTTTTGACAAACCCAAACCCATAGTGTCGCCTTTCACCTCCACAGTAGTCTTCAGAACAGTTTGACCACCCTAGAAAGTCTCCGATGCTTTGCCTGGTCAACCCCTCCCCCCACCCCTACCACAGACAAACTCTGGCAGCCTCCGAGCTGGTCTTTGTCCCCGTAGGTTTGCCTTTTATAGAACGTCACGTGAGGCTGCAGTCGGTAGCCTTTCAGACTGGCTCCTTTCACTTCGTCACATAGAAATAGGGCTCACCATGTTGTCCTGTGGATGGGTTCATTGCCCTTTTTGCCGAGTCATAGTCCATTGTATGGACATACCAGAGTTTGTTTATCCACTCACCAGTTGAAGGATATCTTGGTTGCTTCTGGTTGTTGACAGTTATGAGTAAAGCTGCTGTAAATATTAAATGCAGGTTTATATAGACATGAGTTTTCCAATCATTGGGTAAATACCTCGTGTCACCCAAGGTATTGTATGGTAAACCCATATACAGCAGCTGCCAAACTGTCTTCCACGGTGACTGCACTTTTGCATCCCACCAGCAAGGCGGGATGTGTCCTGACCAGCAGTTGGTGTTTTGTCTGTTTTTGGAGTTTAGCCATCCTAATAGGTGTATAGAGATATCTCATTATTGTTTTAATTTGCATTTCCCTACTGACAAAAGATGCTAAGCATCTTTTCATATGCTTATTTGCCATCTGTGCATCTTCTTTGGTGAGGGGTCTGTTCAGATCTTTTGCCTTTTTTTTTTTAAATGGGCTGTTTGTTTGCTTACTGTCGAGTTTTTAGAGGTGTTTTCTTTTTTGTTTAATATTCTGTGTACAAATCCTTTATCAGCTATGTGATTTGCAAATATTTTCTCCCAGGCTGTGACTTCTCTTTTTATCCTCTTAACAATGTCTTTCACAGAGCGAAAATTTTTATAATGTTAATGAAGTCCCAGCTATTAGTTTTTTCTTTATGGATTGCCCATTTGGTGTTGTATCTAAAAAAACCAAAAGTCAGCCCTAACCGGTTTGGCTCAATGGATAGAGCATCGGCCTGCGGACTGAAAGGGTCCCAGGTTCAATTCCGGTCAAGGGCATGTACCTTGGTGGTGGGCACATCCCCAGTAGGAGGTGTGCAGGAGGCAGCTTATCGATGTTTCTCTCATCGATGTTTCTAACTCTCTATCCCTCTCCCTTCCTCTCTGTAAAAAAAAATCAATAAAATATATTTAAAAAAAAAAAGTCATCTCCAAACCCAGGTCACATCTCTCCCGTTTTCATCTAGAAGTTGTATAGCTTTGCATTTTACACTTAGCTCAGTGGTCCATTTAGAGTTCGTTTCTGGATAAGGTGTGAGGTTGGTATCTAGTTTCTGTGTTCCAGCACCACTGGTTAAAAATCCCCATTGAGTTGCCTGTGCACCTCGGTTCATTTTTGCTAGCATCGGTAAACATCGGTTCCTTTCTGCGTGTCTTAAAGAGGTACCTTGACACGGGGCACGGTCTGATTTCCTTTTCTGCTTGTCTTACAGCAAGACCCCTGGTGCAGACCTTGCCTTTAAGAACCACCGTCAACAACGGCACCGTGTTACCAAAGAAACCTAGTGGCTCTCTGCCGTCCCCCTCCGGGACCAGGAAAGAAACTGCTATGCCGGCAATAACCAAAAGGTAGGCACAAAGGGACTTACAGGAAGTCTAAAAGCAGATCCATCTCAGGTGTTTAACTATGTATTCCTGCCCTAGTTGATTGGCTCAGTGGATAGAACGTGGGCCTGCGGACTGAAGGGTCCCAGGTTCTATTCCGGTCAAGGGAGAGCTCAATCTCCAGTAGGGGGCGTGCAGGAGGAAGCTAATCAGTGATTCTTTCTCATCATTGATGTTTCTATCTCTCTCTCCCTCTCCCTTCCTCTCTGAAATCAATTTAAAAAAATTTTTAAAGCTTTTAAAAAATGTATTTCTGTTCTTATATGATACTTTACAATTTCTCCTCTGATTAAAGCTTATAAAAGTATAATATTTGGTGTGTTGCCATAACAGAAACCATATAGATTTATTATTCTGCTTTTTAAAATTTAATCACTTTTTTTGCTATTTATTTATTTACTTTTTCAATTACAGTTGACATTCTGTATTATTTTATGTTAGTTTCAGGTGTACAGCCTAGCAGTTAGGCCTTTATACAATTTATGAAATGTTCCCCTGATAAGCCCAATACCCAGCTGGTTCCATACATAATATTACAATGTTATTGACTCTGTTCCCTGTGCTGTATTTCACATCCCTGTAAAATTTAATCATAGTACCTTTGAAAAACCCATTAGCTAAAACTACACTGTACCGTCTTGTATTTTTACTTACAATTCTCTTTTGGAAAAAAAAAATGGGGGTATAACCCAGATAAAAAAGAAAATGCTGTTCCCAGGTCTACACTTGGCACATGGCAAAATTCAGGTTACCACAACCTTAACGTTACAGTCCAGCTTTATTCTTTTGCATGTAGATATCCAATTTTCCATGTACCATTTGTTGTGTAGTCCTGCCATCTTGGCCAAAAGTCATTTGGCCGTATGCACAATCGTTCATTTCTGAGCTCTCTGTTCTATCCCATTGGTCTGTATTATCTGTCTTTATGCCAATAAAGATACCACAGCAATTTGATTACTGTTATTTTGTAGTATATTTTGAAGTCAGGAAGTGTGAGGCCTCTAACTTTGTTCCTTTTCAAGTTTATTTTGGCTGTTTGGAGTCCCCTGAGATTTCTTATGAATTTTACAATTTTTTTTCTGTTTTTACCAAAAAAATGCCATTGAGATTTTGGTAGGGATTATACTGACTCTATAGATTACTTTGGGTAGGATAGACATCTTAACAGTAGTAAGAGTTCCAATCCATGAATATAGGATATGCTTCCATTTATCATCTTTCAATTTTTTTAAGCAATATTTTGTCGTTTATTTTTAATTGAATTTATTAGGGTGACATTGGTTAATAAAATTATATAGGTTTCAGGTATACAATGCTATAATACATCATCTGTATATTGAGTTGTGTGTTCACCACTCCAAGTCTCTTTCCATCACCATTTAACCCCCCTTTACCCTCTTCTATCTCCTCCCATGTAGTTTTTTTGTACAAGTCTTTCTCGCCTCCTTGGTTAAATTTTTCTTAAGTATTTTATTCTTTTTGATGCTATAACAAATATTGTTTTCTTAATTTCCTTTTTTGGATTAGCTGTTGTTAGTGTATAGACATACAACTGATTTTTGTGTGTCGATTTTTCTATCTGTAACTTTGCTGAAATTGTTTATTAGTTTTAAATTTTTTGTGTGTGGAATCTTTAGTGTTTTTCACGTGTAAGATTATGTTCTCTGCAAACAGGTAATTTTATGTCTTCCTTTCTAATTTAGATCCCTTTTATTTATTTTTCTTGTCTAATTGCACGGGTAGGACCTCCAGGACTGTGTTGAGTAGTAGTGGGGACAGTGGGTATCCTTGCTTTGTTCCTGTCCTCAGAAGAAAAGCTTTTAGTCTTTCAACACTGAATACGATGTGAGCTGTGGGCTTCTCACAGATTGCTTTTACTATGTCATGGTATTCTCCTTCTATTCTAGCTTGTCGAGTATTTTTAATATGAAAGGATGTTGAATTTTGTCAAGTACTTTTTCTGCATCAATCAAGACAAATATTTGTTATTTGTCCTTCATTCTGTTAATGCTGTATATTACATTGATTGCTTTTCATATGCCAATCCTTGCTTTCCAAATGTGAGTCCCACTAGGTCATGGTATATATAATTATTTTAATGTACTGTTCAATTCAGTTTGGTCTCATTTTGTTGATGATTTTTGCATCAATGTTCATCAGGAATATCAATCGGTGTAGTATTTCTTGTTGTGTCTTTGTCTGGTTTTGGTATCAGAATAATGCTGCCCTCATAGAATGAAATTGGAAGTGTTCCCCCTCCCATCCACCCCCCCTCCCCCGCCCTTCAATTCTTTGGAAGAGTTTGGAGAGGATTGGTATTAATTCCTCTTTAAATATTTGGTAGAATTCTCTAGTGAGGCCATCTGGCCCTGGGCTTTACTTTGTTGGGAGAGTTTTGATTACTGCTTCAATGTCCGGCCAATCATAGATGTGTTCAGAATTTTTATTTGTTTATGATTCAGTCTCAGTAGGTTGCATGTATTGAAGAATTTATCCATTTCCTCTAGGTTATCAGTTTGTTGGCATATATTTGTTCACAGTAGTCTCTTATAGTCCTTTTTCTTTCTGTGATAACTTTGACTTCTAATTTTAGTTGTGTCTTCTCTCTTTTTCTTAGTCAAGCTGAGGATTTGCCAAGTTTGTTGAACTTTTTAAAAAAAATTCTTAATTTCACTGATTTTTTGTTTGTTTGTTTTTCTATTCTCTATTTTATTTATCTCTGCTGTACTCCTTATTATCTCCTTACTTTTGCTAACTTTTGTGTTTTTCTATTCCTAATTGCTTGTGGTTTAAAATTAGGTTGTTGATTTGAGATCCTTTTTCTTTTTAATGTAAGTGTTTATGGCTATAAATTTCCCTCTTAATACTGCTTTTTCGCATCCCATAAGTTTTAGTATGTTTTGTTTTTTATTTCTATTTGTCTGCAGATATTTTCTAAATTCTATACTAATGTCTTCTTTGGCCCATTGGTTGTTTAAAAATGAGTTGTTTAATCTTTAGATTGACTTTTTTAAGGAGCACATAGTTAATGGGGGGGAAATGAGATTCCCTTTTTTCTTGAAGAAAATATAATTTTATAATTTATGCCTCTTTTATATACTTGGAACTTAAAAGAAATTCTTTTCAGAGCTTAAAAATAAAAGTATAAGTTATTATCTAGCTGCCAGTTAGAAATGCATAGTTTTCTAAGATTGAGTGTCCAAGATGCTTGGTTTCTATGTAGAGTGTAGGGGTTCACTTACGTTTTTTTCTCTGGCTTTTACTGGCTTCTGTGGATGTGCGTTCCCATCGTTTGGAAGTTGGAAACCCAAACAGTAGCGTCTGATGGTTCCTCCATGTTTGTAAAGTTCTTACAGTCTCTCATTAGGAGAGAATTTTGGAAACAAAGGGGGAAAAAAAAAAAAAGACGGGCATTGTAAATATTAGGATTTAAAACAACTTCCAAGCACTTCAAATATGTTTACAACCATGTAGAAATTTTCCTGTCATCAGAGTTCCAAATTAACCGGGTGGAGCATCTGTGGTGTGCGGATGGGTCTGTTTATTTTCTTTCCTCGGGGCTCAGCCTAGCGCTAAAGAACAAAATCCCCTGGAAATTGTCCAGGACCCAGTGGTTGTGCTTTGTGTTGTCAATTAAGACTTGGACGGGGGGCTGGATTTGGCCTCCTTGGGAAAAGCTTTGTTTCCATTAGTCAAAGGAAAAAAGGCAGAGAATCCGGGAAGATGGTGTAGGTCATACCTTGCTCAGTGGGAGTGCTGGAGCTGACAATAGAGTAACACTTCCACGGGTTCAACGCAGACCATCACTCGCTCTTCCCACTCCTGAGCGGGGTTTTACAACGGGGCGGCGCGGGGAGAGGAGAGCTGGAGAGAACAAGGCTGGTGCAGACAGAGAGCATTATTTTAAAATCACTCTGCTGGGGCGGAAGGCAGACGGTCAAGGGCTTGCTTCCAGACAGGCAGCTGACGGCCCTGAGGAGAGGTGGTCGGTCGCACTTGTTAGAGATGCATCTTTTATAGACGCACCAAAGCCAGACACGGGCCGTGCACGACTTAAAGAATTAAATGTTCGCTTCTAATATTACTTTTATCATTGAGGTGCATTGGAATGTAGGCGTTAAATTCGTGCTCTGAGTCTGTTCTCGGCAGCAGAATAGAGATGGAGATACTCTCCTGTCAGCAGAGGAAGGCCACTCGGCTCCTGCCCTTCATCAGGAGCGATCCCGTCTCCTCTCCGGGCTCAGGTAGTTGGCTTCCTGTGGCAGAAAACCCCACACACTTCCTTTCACCTGTGGATCCTCCAAGAACACCAGCCTTCTCTTTGTTTTAGTTGTCGTTGTTAATCCTCACCAGAGGGTATTTTTGCATTGATTTTTTCAGAGAGAGTGGAAGGGAGAGGGAGAGACAGAGAGAGAAACATCGATGTGAGACATCACCGATTGGTTGCCTCCCGCATGCAACCCAACCAGTGTCAGGGATTGAGCCTGCAACCGAGGCACGTGCCCTTGACCGGAATCAAACCCAGGATCTACCAATCCACAGGCCGATGTTCTATCCACAGAGCCAAACCGGCTAGGGCAAGACCACCAGCCTTCTTAGGAAATCACTTGATTTTTGCCACAAAGTTATGTCTTTAGACAGTGAGAGATAGAGCTGTTCTCAGTCATTGGAGGAGTGACCGCAGACAGTCAGATTTAGCTCAGGTTTTTTTTTTCTTTTTGTTTGGCATTTTTTTAAATATGTTTTTTATTGATTCGAGCCCACAACCCAAGCATGTGTCCTTGTCTGGAATTGAACCCAGGACCCTTCTGTCTGCAGGCCGACGCTCTGTCCACTGAGCCAAACTGGCTAGGGCCGTGGTCGGCAAACTGCGGCTCGTGAGCCACATGCGGCTCTTCGGCCCCTTGAGTGTGGCTCTTCCACAAAATACCACGGCCTGGGCAAGTCTGTTTTGAAGAAGTGGCGTTAGAAGAAGTTTAAGTTTAAAAAATTTGTCTCTCAAAAGAATTTTCAATCGTTGTCCTGTTGATATTTGGCTCTGTTGACTACTGAGTTTGCCGACCACAGGGCTAGGGCATTGCTCAGACTTTATAGGACAAAAGCCATGCTGTGGCCCCACGTGGACTCCCCAGTGCTCAGCACGGCGCCCAGGATAAGGCGGAAGCCTGGTAAAGGTTTGCTGAGTGGATGATCCTTTTAATCCAGGGTCAGTGTCTCGGCTGCCATGACACCGTCAGAGAACCTCTGGTCTTGCATAATAGCTACCTGTCAGGTTTCTGGTTTTTCTGCTGTGAAAACTGTGGGTCATTTTGCAAAAGTTTGTAAAACCAGTTCCCAGTTCTGAGTCACACACGCACACAAAAAGACATCATGATAGCGAATTATGTTTAGAGTTATCTGATCATAAGAAAGAAGACTGCCACTTGTTTCTGGTCACCAACTTCCCTGGCGGAAATTTCATTAGGTTGGCAAAAACCACTGAAGGCATATAGAAGTGTGAAGTCTGGAGAGCTGTTACCTTTTCAGAACTTCAGTATTTATATTGGAAAAAGAAGAAAGGATGGCATCTGCCTATCTCCACACCAGAAAGCCTTTACGTGCCGTAGGCACTAAAAAGACGCCTGTGTCTCAAGCCAGCACTCCTGCGACTCTCGGAATAAAGGGCATTCTTCCCGCTTGCTGTCCAGAAGGAACACAGCTCCTTTGATGGTCCCCGCCGGCCACTTACAGAGGCGCCTCCTAGTGAGGAGACAGGATTACTCCCTCCGGCCGCCCTGGTTTCTGCAAATGTCTTGTCTTCCAGCTTTATTTTCTGTCCTTCACTCTGGGTCCGAGTAAATCCTTGCATTCATAAGAGCTCTTGGCTCTCACAAGGAAATGTCTTGTTTCTTCCATGCATACAACAGTGGTAGGCTAAAAAAATAAAAGCTTTACATTTTAATGCAAATGTGTGAAGGACAAGTATGCAGAAAGAGTCGTGATGGATTATATCCACATCTATATATGCAAACCGCGTGTTTTTCCATTCCAGCATGTGGTGTGAGTTCTGTAATTTATGGAAGCTCACCGAGCTATTTCTCCAGCCCTGATGATGGCACTCACGTTTATTCCGCTTTGTTTCTGCGCCCTTATGCGTAGATTGAACAGGTCTGTGAGTCTCCTCAGTGCAGGCAACTGAGTAGGTACCACCCAGGGGAGGGCCACTCAGCTGTACTGGGTAACCCTGGCTGCCTCCCCAGTAACCTCAGCTCCCTTTTTAAAATGGAGATGGATGGATGGATAGATAGATGATAGATAGATAGATTTCAGAGAGCAATAGAAACATCAGTGATGAGAGAGAATGATTGATTGGCTGCCTCCTTCACACCCCCTACTGGGGATCGAGCCCATAACCCAGCATGTGCCCTGACTGGGAGTTGAACCTTGACCTCCTGGTTCATAGGCCAACACTCAACCACTGAGGCACACCGGCCGGACTCAGCTCCCTGTTAGACGGTAGCTGAGAGATCTTCACCAGTGCCTCCCATTCATCTGGTCTCAGATGATGTAACTCAGCAGGTCCTCAGCCCCTGTGCTAGGCTCTCATGGACCGCAGGGCGTCACGAGGGGGGCTCGGGAGAGAGAGCAGGGGGTGAAGGACCTGCAGCGGGTGCTCTGTGCCCGAATCTGTCCCCTCACCTGTGAAATGGGGTAGTGATGCTTCTGCAGGGGCTTTGTGAGGTTTAATTAGGTGACAGGTAAAAGGCAGGGTCCTTAATGCACACGGATTATGATGATCTCTGAATATGTAATAATCTGGCCACTCAGGTACTTCTTTCCCTTGAGTACCTCATTTATTTGATATCAAAGATACTATAAATCGTGCACCTGATCCGTTTTCCCCTTTGCACTGGCTGATAGAAAGCTCAGGGCAAACAGGTGGTTGATCTCCAGCAGAAGTCTAGAATACTTTTGGTGCCCATGTGAGATACAAATACACTGAGTGGCCAGATTATTATGCGTTCAGAGATCATCATAACCTGGCCACTCAGTGTACATCACCTGTTGCTGCCGCTCTGGTTTCCATCATTAATATTCCTGTTAACGCTCCCAGCCACCAGGTTGAGTGTTAATTACCAGAAAATTGGGGTTTCCGCTCTTTAAGGGTGTTTTTATACAGGCCTTTATTTACTTATTTTCCCCCAGCACCTTCTGTGTTCAAAGGCTCCTCCCAGACCATTTGAGCTGGGAGGGACCTCAGGGGCCGTCACCACTTTCTCCTCTTTGCACATGGAGACAGCCCATCTGTGACAGGGGCCAAGGGCAGGGATGGGAAGAGCAGATTTGCCCAACGAGCCTCTGTTCTCCAGGCATTTTTCAGGGCATTTCATCCCATTGAGAGGTTGAATTTTTTATTTTACTCTTTTGGGTGAGGAAGCTGAGACTAGAGTTTCAGGAACCTGTCCAAGGTCAAGGTCGCCTCCCCCACCCCCCCCCTCATCGGTCCTGCCACCAGGGCTTGCGGGGAGCCAGCCTGTTCCCCGCCCCCGAGAGGCGCAGTCCGCAGTCCGTACAGCAGCGACAGCCGGCGAGCAGGGGACTCTGCGCCAACCTGACCGGCGGCCCACGGTGCTGTCGGTGTCTTCCTCTGTTTTTATCGACTTTATGAGGTGACTTTGGTTAATACAGCTCTATAGGTTTCAGGTGTACGATTCTATAATCCATCGTCTGTATATTCTACTGTGTGCTCACCACCCCAAGTCAAGTCTCCTTCCATCACCATTTCTCCCCCCCGCCTCCCTTTAAATTGCTGTGAACTTGCCGTGAACTCCCACAGGGACCCCGCGGAGGCCGCCTCCCTGCCTGCCTCCCGGGGCCTAAGAGCCTCCTAACGGGATGATGGGCACGGAATGACCCCTGACGTCACGTCAGCTTGTGCTTTTCCTCATTGAAAGATCTTGAACTTGAAGCACAAAGGTTTCTATAATTTTAAGATGTCAGTCCCCACATTTCAGAAATGTCATGCTCTCCCTAAGATCTGTAATTTCCTTGTCCCCAAATTGCGCGTTCTAAAAATTCCCGTGGGCCTGAGGCCCGCCCACCCCTCTGCTCGGCGGGGAGGTGCTGGCTGCGCCTTCAGAGCTTCCTCCGCCCTCGGCGGACGGTGCAGGGGCGCTCAGACCGCGCTGGGCGCTGGGCGGTGCAGGGGCGCTCAGACCGCGCTGGGCTCCTTTCAGTTCTGTTGGCTCACGCAGAGAGGGGAGGGTTCTCAAACGCCGGTACACGGCGCGGTTTTTAAAAACATGCTGAGGTTCCTCACGGAAGGACGGAAGTCACGAAGGGAGGAGGGCTGCACGGTGCCCGCAGGGAGGATGGACAGAGCGGAGCCGAGGAGGGGCCGCCGGAGGAGCGAGGACAGCGCAGCTCAGCCCAGCGGCCGGTCTGGCGGTCGCCCACCCTCCCCTGAGCTGTGCAGCCTGAGCCACGCAGACTTCTGGGTCATCTCTCCTCCCTCCCGCAGCGCCCAGCCCCTAACCAGTCCTGCCGCATTTTCTGGCTGGGCCTCGCTCTCCTTGCTCCCGCCTTCCCTGTCCCTGGGGTGTCTCTGCGCCTCGGGCTCCTGGGCAGTTTCTCAGCCCACAGCTGAAACGTGACTCTGACCTGGGGTCTTCGGTGGTTTCCCCCAGGGCTGGGGTTCAGTGCCCACCCTGAGCACCGCGTGGTCACAGGCTGGCATCATGACGCCCTCCCGCCCCCACATGCACCTCCACATGTGCCAGACCTGACTCCCCCCAAGTCCACTTCTTCCCGCAGCCCCAGTCCTGGGCCTGCCCCGCCAGCCTCCCCTCTCCGCCCCTCGTTCTTCTAGAGCAGGTGCTAGCCAAGCGCTCGTGTCTCTTCCTGTGACAGGGTCAAAGCATGGGGCTCCCGTGTACTAGTCACTATTTCACCCTTTCCTGTAACAAATATTTCAAGCTTCAGTGCCAAAAAGTATACAAGAATGATAAATGAGATAAGACCTCAAGAACCGTATGGCCGGTGGTGGTGATTTTAAAACTCTACAGGGTCACAGTCACATGACCCAAGAACAGAGCAGTCAGCATGCAGGGCGGGGGGGGGGGGGGCGTTCCCGTCACGGCCTGTGGCATCTGTTCGTGCTGGTCCCACGTGTGCCTTCCGACCAGACTCTTCAGTATCCTCACCATGGACGTTTGGGGCCGGCACAGCCTTTGTTGGGGGCTGTCCTGGACACGGTCCAGTGTTGAGCAGCGTCCCGGGCCCCCCCCCCCCTCCCCTGCGCTGACAACCAAAAATGTCTGGGACATGGCCCAGTGTCCCCGGGGCAGAGTCAGCGAGCTGAGCACCCGGGGCTAATCTGAAGCTGCTCTGGGACAGGTGGCCTCCCGTTATGCCCTGGGGTTCCCTCACCTGGTGCTGTGGGGTTCTTCCTTTCAGTTTCCTCTGAGCCTTTGAACGCCACTCATGGCCAAGGTTACAAAACAGTGAGCAGAGGCAGAGTCCAGGTCACGTTCAGAAAAGTGGTTTTTGATCTCTATAGTCGGGACGTGGGAAGCGATCTGTCCCTCACACATCCACGTGGGAATGGGTGTCCTGGGCGTGTACTCTCATACTCGGCCGCAGAGAAGGTCGCCCGGTGAGGCTCTCACTGTCCTCTGCCTCTCCCCTCAGCACCATCAAGAGGACCAGCTCTTCGGAACGCGTGTCCCCCGGCGGCCGAAGGGAAAGCTACGGGGACTCCAAAGGCAACCGCACCCGCACCGGCTCCACCAGCAGCTCTTCGAGCGGCAAAAAGAACAGCGAAAGGTACGGGGCCCCGAGTCCGCTGGGTCCCTGTCTCCCCCAGAGATGAGCAGAGACCCCGACCGCGCACCCGAGCCAGGGCCCTCGAGGGCGCCGAGGCCGCTCCCGAGGTCACGGTGGCGCCGCTCAGGCTGCGGCGGTTCCTGTCCGGGTGGAAGGAACCGGGGACTCGCCGCCGTTCCTGAGAAGCTGATACCGCCAGCTCATGGAATTGGGGGGCTGGTCCGCTCTGTGCCCCTAGCACACCCTGAGAGGGGGTGTGAGCGCGCTGCTGAAGCAGTATTGTCTCAGGCCGGGTGGGTGAGAAGTTGTACTTCCGTGACTTGTCAGGAACAGTCTGCAATACTGAGCGGAGGCCAGAAGCAGTCTGATTTGTTTACTGGTTTCAGGAAATACGATTACTCCTCATTTTGAATTTTCTTTTGAGGTTAGTGTATAATGGATTAGGATAAATATCTATGAAACGAATGGAAACATTTTGTGAGTGAGAGCTCATTTTTGGCATGTTAATGGCTCTTCATGTTGAAGAATGTATCGTGTAGATGAGATTCCTTTCTCTGTGTATATCGACCTCATGTACTTTGCTCTGCCTTTTTAAACATGGTGCTTTATTTTTATTCTCTCTGTTGAGCAAGGTTTAGGGAGGAATTTCAGCTTCAGAGGCAAAAAACGCTTTTTGTTTTTGCAAGTGCTCATGTAAGGAAAAAGCTTAGTCATCAAGCCATCAACTCCAGCCCACAGTCTGTAAAAATTCCAAGTGTGTAAATCCGTCCCGATTCAGTCCTGTAAAGGCAGCTTCACCCGTTCCCCGTTTCGTCTCTGAGAGGTATCTTCTGCAGAAGAGAAGCGAGCACTTCTCACATCCTCAGCAGGTCAAGTTCATGGCCGATTAACAGTCTCTGGAAACCACGGGCATGGGTCCTGTCTTCTAATGAAGACTATTAGTGCTTCTTATCAGAAGATTATGTTAATTGGGTGATAATACCCTGGAAATAAGGCCAAGTGGTTACAATGGCAACCGAGGGCGAGTCCAGGCAGGCACACAGTGGCCTGTGGGCGCCTCTGAGTTCCGGGTGAGCTGCAGGTTGACCTGAGAGGTCTAGATTTGGCAGCTGTTGAAAACTTGGCCCCTTCTCTGCACATCTGCATTTTATTAAGAATTTCCAAAAGGAATCTGCATTGTGCAAACTCCAGATCAGTTTTATCTTTTAAATCCTATGGCTTTGGTGAATATGCTGGGTAAATATTTCCATAAAAGGTATTTTAAAAGGGATTTTTTTTTTCCAAAAAATAAATGCCACAGTAGGACATTTTGATTTGGAAATGAGGGTCTGAGTAAATTTACTAGTCATGTTCTCAAAATAATGTAGCAACCGAATGTGTCCATTTAAAAATAATTCCCTGTCCCGGTAGAACCTCCGCTCCACATAGGTCTCACTGTAGCGGCTGCCAGGAGGACGCCATGCTCAGAGGGCCATGCCCCGGGCTGGGTGTTTTCCTACTGTTTCTTATAAATTTGTAAGACTCAAGGGCATTAGATATAAAATACCTGCTTCACAGAGGGAGGCGCCGAGGCCCGGAGACGGTCAGCGGCAGAGCTGATGTACAAACCCAGACCCTTCTTTCCCTCCAGCGCCCGTGCCCTTTCCATTGTGCCTTGCTGCCGGCAGTAACCAACAGGACATTCTTTTCAAAAGTGAGACCGCATCCCGGAACCACGGGCAAATACTAGTGAGGGATGGGTAGGAGACCACGAAATCAAAGTGGTTAGGTGGGAATCAAGTGTGGTAATCCTCGCGGTTCCCACGGCCGTTAATGTCACATTAGAATGAGCCGGTCTGTGTTCAGGGAACTACATCAGACCGAGAAAGACAAATACTGTATGATTTCACTTATATCCGGCATCTAAAAAAAACACAACACACAAGAAAATGAATAAGCAAAACAAAACAGAAACAGACCCATAGAGAGAACAAGCTGATGGTTGTCAGAGGGGGGGAAGAGGGACATGGGTGAACTTTTTTAAAAAAAGAAACCAAGATACCTTGACATTGGGCTTAGGGTGCCAGTCCTTTAAGCCAGGCTTTGACAACAGAAAATGAAGCAAAAGAAAATAGGTCACATATAGTAAAAGCTCAGAACTCAGCTTTAGCCTGGTCCTCAGCACTGGGGCGGCTGGAAGACTGTATATCTTTTTTAAAAAAGTGGGGGGGAGATGGGGGGAATGAGCTGGTCTGCAGGTCTGATGACCCAGGACCACTCATCAGAATGCAGGTGGTGAGGGGATGCTCTCAGAAGGAGAGTCTGGGTCTGCCCTGATCTGCAGGACAAACCAGTCATTCACGGGAGCGCTTCAGCGGGTGTCAGTCACTGGTCAGTTGCTGTAAAGCTCGCCGTCACCACACGCCATATGCAAGCTGTCGTTAGCACGTGTGACACTTCTGCGAAAATTAGAAAAAGGCTCCTCTTACTCAAGAAAAAGGAGGCTCTTTTGCACATCGAGCATAAATAGTTCTCAATAACAATGATTACAGCAAGTGAAAAGCCGGTCCATATCAATTGTGCAAATCTTACTGTTGAACCTAAAATAATAGTGTTCTTGAGATCTCAACATTCACATTTTCTAAGATGTAATTCATTTTAAAGTCGTTCCATTTTGCTTTCCTAGCCACTCTATGGCTTATGATAGTGTCAGTCTTCTTGCTCTTGTTTCTCATTTTCTTTGGAAATGGGCACTGGATTTGACAGTGTTCCATGTGACATTGTAGACTTTTATCTTAGAACTAGAGGCCCGATGCACGAAATTCGTGCACTCGGGGAGAGGGGGGTACCTCAGCCCAGATTGCGAGAGGGCACAGGCCACGGGACCCCACCGGTGCAGGATCAGGGCTAGGAAGGGACACAGGAGGGCTCCAGGGTGTGTCTGGCCCATCTCGCTCAGTACTGATGGGCCACAAGCTAACCTACAGGTTGGAGCGTCTGCCCCCTGGTGGTCAGTGCACGTCATAGCGAGTGGTTGAGAGGCCTTAGCATATCATTAGCATATTATGCTTTGATTGGATGAACGGACGACCGGACACTTAGCATATTAGGCTTTTATTATATAGGATGTTTAACGTTTTTATTTTTTTAATATATTTTATTGATTTTTTACAGAGAGGAAGAGAGAGGGATAGAGAGTTAGAAACATCGATGAGAGAGAAACATCGATCAGCCGCCTCCTGCACACTCGCCACTGGGGATGTGCCCGCAACCAATGTACATGCCCTTGACCAGAATCGAACCTGGGACCCTTCAGTCCGCAGGCCAACACTCTATCCACTGAGCCAAACCGGTTTCGGCATGTTTAACGTTTTTATAATACTTGGTAGTAACAAGCCACAAAAGTTTAACAGCACTTAATCTTTGCACTGACAAAACTTCCAGAAAAACAATAGCAATATATAGCAATGTAATATTTTCCTTATATATTATTGATGGCAATAAATACTAACAATTATATAGTGATTCATGTCACAGTGAAGTGCTTATTAAATTTAAATAGGGAGCTCTAGCCGGTTTGGCTCAGTGGATAGAGCGTCGGCCTGCGGACTGAAAGGTCCAGAGTTCGATTCCGGTCAAGGGCATGTACCTTGGTTGCGGGCACATCCCCAGTAGGGGGAGTGCAGGAAGCAGCTGATGGATGTTTCTCTATCGTTGATGTTCTAACTCTCTCTCCCTCTCCCTTCCTCTCTGTAAAAAAATCAATAAAATATATTTTTAAAAAAAATTTAAATAGGGAATCGACAATAACATCCTGATGAACAACCTGGACTATCTAATGTAGCCAGTATACTAATCCAATAGGATTTTTTTTTCAAGTGTTTTATTTCAGACAGAAGAAGTTACTATTTAGAATGCACAATTTATGTTAGATGTTAGACTGATAAATTGTTTCACTTATAAAACTGGTTCCCCCTTTGTAATTCTGCCGGGAATGAGACATAGCAACTTTTAAAAAAATACTTTGTTTCCATCAAAAAGCTATTCTAATGGTTTGATTGTAAGAAATGTTTCAACCATCTGCTAGAAACCTTGTGGTCACAAACATATAAGCTGTCCTTCTTCGGAGTCAACATATATGAAAAAAACTTCAAAATAATGAACGTGTTGCCCTGCCTGGTGTGGCTCAGATGGTTGGGTGCTGTCCCTACACGGAAAGGTTGCCCGTTCAATTCCCGGTCAAGGGCACGTGCCCGGGGTTTCGGGCTCGATCCCCAGGAGGGGGCGTGTAGGAGGCAGCTGATCGATGTTTTTGCTCTCCCATAGATGTTTCTCTCTTTCCCTTCCTCTCTCTCTAAAAATCAATAAAAACATTTAAATAATAACGAAGATAGCTACGTGTGGAAGTGGTCCCCTGTATGCCCTTTTGCCTTGCACAACCTGTGCACCTGTACCGGCCGTGCTATCCAGACCGCAAGGCCCAGGCCACGAGGCTGGACACTCTGAGCTCCATCCTGAGCGACACATGGAGGCCCTGAGATTTGTGCTTTAGAGTCACTGGCGGTGCAGCCTCACTCCCAACCCCCCACCAAGGCTTCCAGCCAATCCCTGTGCCCTGGGAGCCACGCCTCTCAACACCAGCTCTCACTTTTCCCCAGCAAGGTTTTTTGTTTGTTTGTTTTTCGATTATTTTGTTTTTGTCTTTTGGTGTGTGGTTTGTGTGTGTGTGTGTGTGTGTGTGTGTGTGTGGTGGTGTGTTTGTTTTGTTTGTTTGTTTTTGAGGAAACTTATTTATTTCATAAGTAACTTGTGTTTTAGGAAACCCAGATGTTTAAAAAAAAAAAGAGGAAATGGAAATTACCTATAATCTCACCCACTTAAGAGAACTCATAGCTTAACATTTTATTACATTTCCATCTGGTTTTGTTTCTGGGGTGTAGCATATAATTTTGACAAAAATTATACTCTTTAGCATATGTTTGAAGCTCTCTTTTTTATTTGCTCTCTGACTAGGTCTTTGTGTCAGTAAATATACTCCTCCACCGTTATTTCAGATGTGGGTCATCATTTTTATAGGCAAATGCACTGTAGTTTCACGCTCAGTTGCCAACAAGGTTTTTCTAATCCAGTTGGACCAGCCCACCCTCTAGAACACTGCCTGGCACATAGTAGGGATTCAGTAAACATTGGTTGAGTGTATATTTTCACGCCATTCATATAACAGAACAGGTTAAACGGACAGGCGATACAGCCGTAGCCCGGTGTCACTCCCAGCCCGCCACTTTCTGTGGCGCTGTGGACAGAATCCTCACTGTCTCTGGGCTTTTTTCCGCAGCGCCAGCAACAACAGCACTGCTTGCCCTAACCGGTTTGGCTCAGTGGATAGAGCGTCGGCCTGCGGACTGAAGGGTCCCAGGTTCGATTCCGGTCAAGGGCAGGTACCTTGGTTGCGGGCACATTCCCAATAGGGGGTGTGCAGGAGGCGTCCGATTCTCTCTCATTGATGTTTCTAACTCTCTATCCCTCTCCCTTCCTCTCTGTAAAAATCAATAAAATATATTTTTTTTAAAAAACAAAAACAACAACAGCACTGCCTCCGGGGCCTGTCGTAAGGATTAATACGATCCTGGACGTGGAACCCTTAGCATGGAGCTTGCTGCTGTTGGCCCTCGGTAAATGGTAGCTGCAGTTACTACTTTCCTCTCCCAAAGAGTGGGTGCTGCCGTGTGCACTAGCTGCACTCCCCAGTCTTGAGGCCCCTCTCCTCGTCGGGGCATTTTGGAATCTTCCAACTCCTGTTTCAGCCCTCACCCCTCCACCCCCACGGGGAAAGGGAGGAATCAGAAGTTCTGGACATTTCTGTCACCTTCCTCACTCAGCTCCACAGCACTGCCTAACTTCCTGAGCACCTGCTATGCGCAGAACACAGTGCAAAGCGTGGTGGTAAAGGAAAGGATCTGCACACAAAGATTCATTCTCTCAACAGACACTAGTGACACGTGCAACTGGAAAGGGCCAGTTTCCCTCATTTCCAAAGGACTCAGCACAAACCAGTGAGAAAAAGGACAACAGCTCAGCAGAAAAATGGGTGAAGGGTTTGGACAGGTTCTCTCTGAGACATACAAATACCAACTAATGAAAAGATGGGCAAACTCAAGTCTTAATTGAAGAAATGCAAACCTAAGTAAGAAAATAGCGTATTTAGAAAAATCTTTATTATAAAATACAGATACCAAAGAAAAAGAAAAAACACAAACAAATGCATAGCTTAATGAATTAAACTTTCTAGCGCTTTCTCCTGAGTGACATATATGTACAGGGCGTCCCCCAAACATGTATACACAACTTTGAATAATTATAAGGCAGTGTTTATTAAACTACATTTCCTCTTCATTTAACAGACCAGCTGTTAAAGTGTGTGCATGCATTTTGGGGGACGCCCTATACGTGTGTCTGGGAATTCGTCGGGAGAGGGTGTCGGGGATGTGTGGAGGAGCTCCGGCTTGTCCTCCCGGTCCCGGCAGGGTGCCTCTTCCGCTGGGAAGCCACCCTGGCCCTCGGGGCCGAGCCAGGGGCCGGTCAGGTGGCTTTGGAGCAGTCCATTCACTCTGTCCAGAACTGGAACCCCTTCCCCACTCCCCACACCCACACCCTCGCCCTCCGGGGCTCTGGGAGGCAGAAGCTGCATCACTTACCATTCTTGCATCTCTAGCACTTTGCACAGGGCCTGGCTCACAGTAGCTGCTCAATAAATATTCGCTGAAAGAATGAAAGGATGTTATCTGTTTAATTTAAAACCATTTAAGAAGTGTGTAAACAGCGCCACCTTTTGGCAGATGCTTTCAACAGTACATTTTAGATTCTGAAACATTTTGCACTGAAATTAAGTGATTAAAATTTGGCTTTTTTTTTTTTTTTTTTAGCTGAAGAGATTGTTTCATTCTTCGGACCCCCGGGGTCATTTATCCTTTAATAAATGTTAAAATAGTAAATGCTAATATTCTTATGTTGCTTTAGTTTTGAGGCTGTTAGGTGAAGAGCCCAGAAATGCATATACTCGTGTCAGCGAAGTCAGGAGGAAGAGGGAAGTGATAGTAACTGGTCGCCATGCACTGGGCCCTTTGTCACACGACTTAGTTGATTCTGACAATGACCCTCACTCGGTGGTTTCATGCACTTTGTAGACGAAGGAAACGAAGGCCTGGAGGGAAGTGACCCGCCCGGCTGGAGCACAGGTGTGCTGACCTCACCATCCGTGCTCCGCCCACATGGTGCGCTGGGAGCAGTGGTGGGAAATGTTCTACGAAGCAGCAGTTTTTGTCCCCAATAAGGTCTTCAGTGCCTTCTAGCCCTTTTTAATAGGTGGGTTCCTAAGTGACCCTATTTCTAGCCAGTGGGGCTGTTTCTGTAAAGGATCTTCGTTTGCATCGGATAGTATTTTGACTTCCAGCAGGAATTTTATGTCATCAGGTGCAGTCTTTGGAAAAGGAGTCACGGAATGTGCGCTGAGGGCTGAGTTTTTCCAGGTGATAAGTCACGGAAATAAGATGTTCGACTTTGCAGAGGTCCCCTCCTTGGTCCAGCCTTATCGGTCATTTTCAAAAGCCACTGTCTCGGCTCAAACAGCATTTGGCCCTGTCAGTGCTGGCCGCCCAGGGCTCCCGCTGCACAAGTCACCTGCATCCTGACCTACAGTGCAGCCCGAGCCCCTTTCAGGAACTTGGGGTGAATTAGGGAGCAGATACGAAAGTGCTGTGCGAGCCCACTCGGAGGAGGAGGCAGTGAACACTCGGTGGATCGAGTCTGGACACGGTCCCTGCTGGTCTCTCTCCTTAGAAACACCCCGGCTGCAGGTGGCACGTGTGAGCTTCATCGGATGCAAAGGAAGCCGGCCACGCTTAGCCCCGCTCCCCGAGGCCGCAGAGCGTTTCCCGGGACTTGGTAATAACATGGCTTAGTTGTAGCTGCTCTGTGGGAGTGCAAACCTTGACCCAGCTGCCTGGTTTTCAAATCAGCTGCCTCCAGACCCAGCCACGGGTCTGGTGAAGGCTCCAGGCTCCCCGTACCTGCTGTGAGCCCCCAGGTCCTGCTTGTAAGAGGCCTGAACCCCCCAGCTCTAGGGAGTGTAAGCCAGGCTCATCCAGCCCACCTCCTTCCTGCCAGAACACGGCAGTAAAACCACCCGGATTGCATTGCTGTTCGTTTTGCAGGTATTGGCCGCGGCCTGTTGTTGGGGTGGCCAAGAGATGAGGGGTGGCTTGCCAGTGGGCACATCCTTCCTCCCCTCTGGGCTGACCTCTCTCCTGGGCCTCTCGGGAGGGTGGTGACACCTGTGTCGACTCCATGCTCGGACAGGGATGGACAAGGCCTCATCAGGTCCCGGGGCCTAGCCCCCCGCCTGAGAAGGTGTTGTCACCCACTTGATCTTTCCGTGAGCCCCCACTAAGGGATGGTAATCAGACAAATGCATGACACCTGAGAGGCGATCTCCAGTGAACGCAGCCACGCAGGTCTCACGTGGTGCTGGCTTGATGCCCACGCCCAGCTCCCCTGCCCGCGAGCTCTGGAAGGACCCGTGTCCATGGATTTTGACGAGAGGCCACAGTGTCCTTGATGTTGGACCATTGGCCTCTCACCCATCCCGTGGGCTTGCCCTTCCGCTCATGGCCGTGTTCTAGGTCTTTGTTAGTGGGACGTGCACCCGTGCGTGGAATTACCTTCCCGGGTGCCCTTCTCACCTCTCAGGACAGTTGGTGCGTTGGCCGAGATAATGGAATCTAAAGTCAACGTAGTATTTTTTTTTTCTATAAAAGTGTAACTTTCTAAAATAATGCAACGTAGCGACAGTCTGCTTTCTAAATACGATAGGCCAAAAAAGTGATGCAGAGTTTAGGGCAAGACATAAAGGAATGTGAACACCTCAGCGCCCCCTGGTGACCGTCAGGTGTCGCGCAGGCCGCCCTTCCTAACCCTTCTCGGAGACTCATTCCTCCTCCTGCGCTGCCTCGGCGTCGGAGGTCCCTGCGGTTTCCTGTCCAAGAGGAACACAGGCCGTGGTTGCTGTCATTCCCCAGAAAGGCGCTGGGCGGCTTATTTCTGTGTTGGTGGCTCTCAAATTTTCCTGTTTCTGTGACCAAAGTCGTGCTGGACAGAACAACTTCCGCCTTCAGATCCCTGCCTGCGCCCCTGCCCTCGGGTCTCTGTGGGGGGTGCCCGTGACCTGTTTTCCCCTCCGCCTGTGTCCTTACCCTCCTGCGAATCTAATCTAATCATATAGACAATGCGGAGTGAGGGCTGGTGCTTCCCCGCCACAAGGGGACCCGCCGGGGAGCCTGTGAAATCGAGCTGTTTTAACCGGATCAGGGTCACAGTAAGGCCGCCTGTGTCCGGCGGAGCTGCAGGCAGAGGGAACCTTGGTGCTGGGAGCAAGGAGGGCGGCTGGAGGCTTGGAGTCTGGAAGGCTGAGTGCGGCCTGGAGGGCTGGACCGCAGGGCGGTTAGACTCCTGGAGCCCTGGGCACTGGGGCCCCTCACACCACAGCCCCTCCCACAGACCTCGGGGAGCTGGGAAGACTGCGGGCAGGTCGGGGACAGAGCAGAGAGCTGGAGAAGTCTACACTGTGGCTGGCAGGTGCCAGGCCATCCACGGGGGAGGGATGGGAGACCCAGAGAGGGGCCCTGGGGTGCAGGCAGAGTAGAGTCAGGCCCACCCCAGGGGGCTTCACACCAGGTACCAGGTACCAGGCAGCAGTGTCTCCCCACCCCTAACCCCCCGCCCCGACCCAGGCACAGCCCCGCAGGCTGCTGGAGTCTGAGGAGGGACAGCGGAGAGGAAGTCCCTGCGACTCCAGAGGTCACCAACTTCCTGGCCTGAACGCAGCAGGGGGCAGCGCTGAGACCCCACCCCCCTGCACTTAACCTCCTGGGGGGAAAGGCAAAACGGATGGCTTGGCAAATAGGGCGTTAGAGGAAAATGAGGGCGATGGGCTGGGAGGCTCGGGAGCAGGGCCTGAGGTGCCCGCAGGTGGAGCGGCACAGACCCCACTCGGCCTGGGGCTGGCCACACACTGGCCGCCAGGACGGGGCAGCTGCGCAGAGCCTGACCCAGGGCTCCTGGCACGTGTGAAGGCGGCGCGGGCGGCGTGGCTGGACTCAGTGACGTGGGCAGAGTGTAAAGGGCAGTAGGTGGTTCGGGGCCTTTAGGCCAAGGTCAGACGGGGCTTTTCGTCATGGGTGTGCCGTGCAGTGAGGAGTTTTCAGTGGCCAGAGGTCAGAGGTCAGGAAGCTGACCCTGTCACGGGCCCTGAAAGCACATGAGCAGAGTGCAGACAGCGGCAGCATCAGCAGGCCCCTCGCCCCACGGCTGCATGCGGCTCCCGGAAATCCAGGACATCATTTACTACATCGTGGGCGGGGGCCCTTCTGCGGCTGGTGTTTCACGCTTAAAATTAAGGAGAAAAGCCACATTAGGGGGATACCTGCTCAGGGACACCCAACATCTTTGAGCTCATATTCCCCCGCGGGCTCACGCTCCTCGAGGCCCCTGGGCGTGTGTCTGGTTCTGTACCCGAAAGCGGGACGTGATGGGGGGCCGGCGGCCGGGGAAGACGCTTGGGTGTCAGAGCCTCGCTGACCTGGGCTCGCGCACGGGCTCAGGGTCTGAACGGGTGCGCTGCTTGCCCGGCCTGAGCTCCTTTCTGCTCTGGCAGGGGCTGCCCCGCAGCGGGCTGTCTCCCGGCACCCGGACTCCTCGGACTCCTCGCCGGGGCTCGCCTGTCGGGAGCTTACCCGGTGGGGGGCGGGGGGGGCCCTCTGTCCCTCTGTGGCCCGACCTTGAAGGCTTCGGGGGATTGCTTTCCCGGGTGCAGTCACGGGATGGCCTCAGCCTGGCCAAAGTCCACAGAGGGGTCCCCACATCTCCGATGACATGCCCCCCAACCCTCACTATTCTCTCCTTCTGTCTCCCTCCCCGTGGCCTCCCTGCGGAACCGGGCTCTGAAGCTCCTCACTCTGCTCATGTGCTTTCAGGGCCCGTGACAGGGTCAGCTTCCTGACCTCTGACCTCTGGCCACTGAAAACTCCTCACTGCACGGCACACCCATGAGGAAAAGCCCCCTCTGCCAGGAGCCCGCTCGTTTTACACAAGTTCTTTACGTGGCCATTCCGAAGGGCACGGGCAGGAAAACAAACCTACACCCTTGGCAGGGCCGTGCCCACCTCGATGAACCGGATGTTTCCGCTTCGGGAGAAGGCGGGCCGCAGCCTCCGGCCCGGTTTGGGGAACGTTTGCTCACACTTGCTCCTTTTTAGCTGCGTGGTTCTGTTTTCCTCGTTACCACGTGCCCCTCACGCAGCACGCGTGTGACCAGCCAGCTGACCACGGTGGGGTCTCACGGGCCTGGGGTCAGCCTCCCTTTAAAATCTGCTTTTCTTTTCTCCACAGCAAACCCAAGGAGCCCGTCTTCAGCGCGGGTAAGTCCGCGGCACCTGCCGGTGCCCTCACTGCCCTCGGGGCCCGGGCGCAGCTCAGCAGCCGGCCAGCCCGCTGTCGGCACCAGAACCCGGGTGTCTGCGTGGCGAGGCCGAGGTCGGCCGGTCCCGGGGGGCCCACCGCTCAGATCGTACAGACTAACCCTTTACCGGCCCCTGTAAGAGCTGGTTTCCGATACGTCCGCCAGGAGGAGGAAGATGCCGTGCGGGCAGCGCAGGGCACCGGGGTCCTCGGACCTGCCGCCTCTGCCTTCCGCTCCCGGGGTTCCCGGCGGCAGCGTTCGCGTTTCCTGGAAAGGAGCGTCTCCCACGCACCAAGTTGTAACTTGGCCACAAGAAGCTTTTCTTCCTCTTCCTGCCTCTGGTTTCCTAACCGGCAAACCAATAGTTCATGGGGACCTTTCCTAGGTCTCTTTTAAACGCATTTCGTAATAAGGTACTCGCTATTAACAGGGCATTAACCTTATTTAAACGTGCATTTAAAAATGCAGAAAAATTGGCGCGTGAGTAGTTGGGTACATCCATCCACTCATTTAATTTTCGTCTTCCCCGTGTTTTCCACCCGGGACTGAAGCACAGAAGCCCGCGTTCCGGGTGTGCCGGCCGGTGCTGCCGTGCTCACTGCGTTTCAGGGAGCATGAGCGCTCCTCCCCGTGTAAGGACCGCGAGCCTGCAGGGCTGGGCTCCCTGTCCGAGTCCCTGAAATGTGTCCAGGGTTTTCTGGGGGGCGGGGGGAGAGTCTCTCCCACCGAGAGCTAGCGAGCGCTCGCCCAGGCAGGCCCCTGCAGCACCCCACGTCTCTTTACCTAGCCCTTCTGTCTCTGTCTCCGAAATCCCAAGGGAAGCGCCGGGTGACGCACTGCCAAGGTAGGCCGCCTGCCTGCCCCTCATAGCTCTCCCAGCGAGCCACGCCGTGGCCCCGGCTCCGGAAGCGCTCTTCCTGCGCCGGGCAGACCCTCGCCCCGTGGGAAAGCGTTTCTGCGACGCACACACTTGGCTGGAAGTTGAGCCTCTGAGCGTTTTACTGAGTAGCTGTCATTTGGGTGGTGGTCGATTATTGGCTGATTACAGGAACTTTCCCCCAAAATCTGGATAAGCCTTGAGAGAGCTATAGGACAAGGCCTGGGCGCCCACGTGTGAGATGGCCCCCGCTGTGTGCGATGGCCCCCACTGTGTGCGATGGCCCCCACTGTGTGCGATGGCCCCTGCACCCCCGCTGGCCTGCCCGGCGCCTCTGGGTGTGGTGGCTGTGTGCTGTCACCCTAACATGCCTGAAAAACCTTGCTTCCCCTGCCGTGCTGGGCTTTAGATGGAGGACATCTGTTACCAGGACAAAACCATGCCAAGGCCGGTGCTTTTTCTGGGGCACAGACAGTAGCTGAGATTTGTGCAGGAAGTAAACCTCCGTCTAAGGCCTCCGTAAGCAGCACCGCCTCCAGGATATGCAAGTCGATATACTGGATCGCATTCCGACACCCATTAAACACAGCACGGGCTCTGCGTGTGCTGCGGAAGTGGCGCTGTGTTCCCTCGGCCCCTAGCCTGCAGTCCGACTCCTCTCTCACAAGGAGAGTGGGTGGACTCATTCCGGGTTAACGTGAAGCTCTGTCATGCCGGCCCCTCTCTTCCCGGCTGTCAGTCAGCCTGCCGGGTGCTTTCGGTTCTTTAGGGAGCCTTGCAGTCTGATGAGCTCAGACATTGGCGAGGGAGTCAGGAAGGGAAGAGGTTTGAGGCCAGGAGAAGAGCCTGTTGGGGTCCAGAGCAGGACAGATGTGTGGGGTGGCCAGGAAACGCAGCTGGCCAGAGAGGAGAACCCACGTGGGTGGTTGTGGCCGGGCAGTTAGGCCTTTGCACCCAGCAGGTCAAAGACAAGTGAAGGATTTGGGGTAGAGACTCAGAGAAGTCCAGGTGGGGCCTTCATGGGTTCGGCCGCAGAATGTGAGATGGCCTGGGGGACCGATAGGAGAGGCTGCAGTGTGGGTCTCAGGTGGGCTGGTCCCGGTGCATCGGGCGGGCGGAGCCCAGTGAAGCATTCCAGCAGGAGCCACAGCCCGGCGGCGGCACCCTGTGCGTGAACGCGTGCTGCTCTGACCTCAGAGTCCCGCTGCACGTGCAGAGTGAGGAGTGTGTCACGTGCATGCGTCAGGCCTGGGGGCACGCACACGGCAACGCGTGGAGCTGGCCTCGTGCTGCTGGGCGGCATTGCATGCGGTGCTGTTTGACACCCTTGGGACTAAGACTGACAAACTAATGCGTGACTGCGGTACCTGGCGGTACTGGAATGATTTCCTGTTTGCTCACCACCCTCCTCCTGCGGATGGTTTTCAGTGGGGTTACACACACATCTCCCTGGTCCAACTCCCCGATTTAGGTGCCTCTCGGCTGGTCCTTTGATCCGCAGTCTCGCATCCGAGCGCAGTGAGCGCTGAATGGGAACCGCATTCTTCAGAAGCCCACCAGAACTTCCTTTGGTCTTACCGTGACCTGAAAACGCGAGCCGGAAAACCCCAAGCTCTTTCCTTTCCAAAGTCCAGGAGATGCCCATGTCGATATATCCCTGGGTTTTACTTTTGTCCCCACAATTTATGAAAACATCGGAAGTCATTTTATTATGAAAGTGTTTGCCCTGGAAAGTTTTACTTCCCGATTTCCCTCTCTGATGGGCCTTTTGCTCGTTTGTTTTCCATTTCTAGCTTTTCTTGGAGCATTTCCCTTTTTGCATGCATCCTGCATGTACTTCCGCTTTGAGGTTCTTTAAAGGGGACGGCATTGTCCAATGTAAAAGTCACGTAGAGGTACATTTTTACATTGCACTGTAACCAACCAATTTAAACATTGAAGGATATCTTATGACTTTCCATGTGGAAATTATATATATATATACACATTGAGCTCAAAAAGTTTCAGTGGATTTCTTGTGTTAGTTATAATATGGGAGGAGTACCGTTCTCTCCCCTCCTGATGATAAAAAAATGTAAGCACTAAAATCTCTCATGAAAAAAATAATGGAATCCAGTTCTTGCCTGCTTTTTACAGCCTCTCATATACTTCCTGTGCTTGAGTGAGCAGAATGTCAAAAGAGGACAAGGCGAAATTAGACATTCGTTAGAAGTGACAGGAAAGGGCAGGGAGAGGCTAGAGGAGGGGCGTGGCTTACAGGGGCCCGGCCGAGCGGTCTCACGGTCTGTTCTTCCTGCAGAAGAGGGCTACGTGAAGATGTTCCTCCGCGGCCGCCCGGTCACCATGTACATGCCCAGGGACCAGGTGGAGTCCTACAACCTGGAAGCCAAAGTGGACCTTCCCACCAAGAGGCTCAAGCTGGAGTGGGTGTATCCTCGCCCCGCGCGCAGGGCTCGCACGAGCCATCGCTGACCGTGCTTTGGGCTTGATGCTTAACTGTGGAAACTCTTAAAGCTTAATTTCTCTTAAGCTTCTTTAAAAAAAAATTCTCTCATTCAACATTAATTTAACAAGATTGGCCGTTAAGTCAGCACCCCGTGGGCTAGAAAAGCCGTTCCATCAGAGCTAGCGATGAGGAAGGACGCCGACTTGTCATTCCTGAGGTCAATGTTTGTGGTCCTCACTCAAATACATACACATCGTCTTCCTGAAGGGAGAATATTAAAATGTCATACGGTTGAAGGGTTCTTCGGGGCAGTTGTGGGAAAATGCATCACTAGTTTCTGGCCTCTATTTTAATTTTTCTGACAGAATAAAGGTAGTTTAAAAACTCCTAGAAAAGGAAAGTTAGCAAAAATAATCTCAATGGGTAAAGATTGGGATTCTAATGAAAATGAGAGCGCTGAAGGAAGTATGTACTCCCCCCAACCCAGTAGGACTCGCCCCCGCGGAGCTGACTGCAGGTTAACACGGCCTCACTGAACGGCTTCTGTCCGCGAACACCCAGTCCTAAACGGGAGCCCCCACGTGGCATAGCTATGATCCCACCTAAACATACAAAAATCCTCTCCCCCGCCCCCAAATCGAGGCCACAACAACGCCAGTCGGCCACAGGACTACCGTGCTAGAAATAAAGCTGCTGCCCAGCCTCCGTGGGTGGGATTTGGAAAGTGAAGAAGCTCCGTAGGGGAGACGCTGAGAGCCTGGGGGAGGGCTGAATTAAATGTCGACGTTTTATTGTACTTTATTTTACTTTACTTCCTTGTGCTTTAGAGCAGTGGTTCTCAACCTTTCTAATGCCGCGACCCTTCAATACAGTTCCTCATGTTGTGGTGACCCCCAACCATAAAATTACTTTCGTTGCTACTTCATAACTGTAATTTCGCTACTGTTATGAATCGTACTGTAAATATCTGTGTTTTCCGATGGTCTTAGGCGACCCTGCTAGCGGTTCTCAACCTGTGGGTCGCGATCCTAAGACCATCGGAAAACACAGATATTTACATTACGATTCATAACAGTAGCGAAATTTACAGTTATGAAGTAGCAAGGAAAGTAATTTTATGGTTGGGGGTCACCACAACATGAGGAGCTGTGTTAAAGGGTCTCGGCATTAGGAAGGTTGAGAACCACTGCTTTAGAGGAAGCCTGCAGAGGCCACCTTCCAGGCCACGCAGATTTTAAAACAAAGCAAAAATCCTGCCGCCCCCTTAAACATCTATTGATTGATTTCCGGTTGAATGCGAAGCCCTAAGCACAGGTTATACGAAGCGGTTTTAAACGGAAGCTGCTGCGGTTTCACTTACGAGAATTGCTACTGTGTTTGAAGTTATGGAATCACATGCTTTGGAATGTTTTTAGAATTAGCATTCGTACCTAACTTTCTCCCTCCAAAATATGTTTTTTATTTTTCAGACTCAGATGTCATAAGCATTTCCCTGCCCCTATTTTTCTATCTGTTTTGGCTCATGGAATTGGAGTTCTTTAAGTCAGTAATAGTTAAATTGGCTGAATCAGATCTGGAAAGCATTATTGAAAAATCGCATTTGCTCAGCCTACTCCCTGTCTATATTGTAGAAAATATAAAACAGTGGAATTTGCTCCCAATAAGTGGCGTGCTGTTTTTTTCCAGGTTACTTTTTCACATCCAAGTTCACATGTTTTGCTCGCAAAATAGTTTTCAGGGTTTGGAAGTGTTCATGCCAAAATCTCAGTGGTAATTAGCCTAAGCAGCAGGGAGTGGTTGGAGGAAGGACCTAAATGTTTTACTTTTTATTTGTATGTGTGTGAGAGAGAGTGTGTGTGGTTTGCACCTTTTACAAGTATTTTTATAAAGATTGAGCTCCAAGGTTACAATAAGAAACAAGCCCATAATTGACTTAATAACCGTTGTATGTTAAAGTCCATTATCAGCATCTCAACTTTTTTTGAAATACTCTAAAACAGGCGTCCTCAAACTACGGCCCACGGGCCACATGCGGGTGTTTTTGCCGTTTTGTTTTTTTACTTCAAGATAAGATATGTGCAGTGTGCATAGGAATTTGTTCATAGTTTTTTTTAAACTATAGTCCGGCCCTCCAACGGTCTGAGGGACAGTGAACTGGCCCCCTGTTTAAAAAGTTTGAGGACCGCTGCTCTAAAACATAAGGAATTATCAAAGCTCCACGTTTTTTCTTGGGGTAGGATTGATAACCTCACTGACCGTTTTCAGAGGTATTTTGTTTTCCATACAAGCTACAGAAGACACGAACTATCAGAGGAATTGGATTAATTTCCCAGTCGTGACTCCAGAACCAGGCCTGCTCTCTCATTAACCCACAGAGCAATGGCCATGTCAGGCCCCCATCGTAGGTTTGTGTCTCACGACGACAGTGACAAGGAGACGTGGACGAGGACAGGCGCCGCTGGCCCTGTCGCTCCTGGTTCTGTTTCCCGGCGGCAGGCCCTCGCCTCTAAAGAGCGGAGGTGCACGAGGGAACGTGAACACCCATGGGCCCCGGCGACGGCCCAGCAGGTCTGAGCACGTGTGATAACTGGAGATAAGCATTCTGCAAGCGAGGCAGCGGGAAGGAGCGAGGGGCAAACTGTGGTGCCAAGCGTGGTAGCTTTCTTGTGAGATCAGTGTCTGCAGCTTCAGGTGACTTTAATTCTGGAGGCAGGATGTCCCCGTTGTCAGCCTTGGAGAACCCCAGTTTGGCCAAACTTAAAGGGAGACGAGGTGCAAAGAAGACAGGCGTCCACGTAACATTCCAGCAGCTCAGCATAAAAATGTGCCCCGGCTGTCGCTTCCCAGAGCCAGGATTAATAGGCTGAATCAGAAAGAGTTCGTCTGCTGGTGACGGCACGAATGTCTGATCTAGTTACCTTCAGTAAATAAAGTGATAAATTACCACTTTTGATCAAGCTTAAACAGTTCAGCTTTCAAAATATAACACATACTTTTGCCTGGCCAGTGTGGCTGGGTGGTTGAGCATCGACCTATGAACCAGGAGGTCACAGTTTGATTCCTGGTCAGGGCATATGCCTGGGTGTGGCTCGATCCCCAGTGTGGGGCGTGCAGGAGGCAGCTGATCCATGATTCTTTCTCATCATTGATGTTTCTATCTCTCTCTGTCCCTCTCCCTTCCTTTCTGAAATCAATAAAATTAAAAAATTAAAAATTTAAATATATATATATATATATATATATATATATATTAAATTCTTAAAATAAAACCAAATCTTCATATTGTTAAAAATAAGTGTTCACATTAAATCAATGGCCATTTCCAACTTCATTGCCTTCCTATTTAGGGAGGGAGATGTATTCGGCCCCGTTTGCAACCTAACATTATTTAACGTTGTGAAATTGATGGTAATAGTCGTGGAGAGTGGTTTGCCTGTTAGATAAAGCTGACGTTCGTCAGCTCTTCACAAGAAAACAAGTTTTCCCTTGACACACACGAAGCTACGGGTACAGGGGCCGGGACTGTCGGAATAACCTGTACCTGCTCCCGACGGGCGAGACGGTGTACTTCATCGCGTCCGTGGTCGTGCTGTACAACGTGGAGGAGCAGCTGCAGAGGCATTACGCCGGCCACAATGACGACGTGAAGTGGTGAGTCCCCCACACGCTGAGGCAGGTGCACTGTGTGGCCCTGTTAGCGGAAAGGGCTCCATGTCGGGACATCACTAAAGAGAAGGGGCCTGAGAGAAGCATTTCGTGTTCTGTGCTGTCCTTTCATCCGCTAGCTCCCTGGCTCTCTAAGGCACCTCTGCAGTTTTCTATCTTTATAACCCATAATCTTACCCAACCACCTTCCCCGAACCAATAGCTCTAACAGACCCCTGATGAGAAGCCTTCTTAACACATCTCATGCTAACGGCTTCTAATTTGGGTCTTTATCCTATATAATAAAAGGCTAATATGCAAATCAACCAAACAGTGGAACGGCCAGTCACTATGGCGGGCACTGACCACCAGGGGGCAGACGCTCAATGAAGGGGCTGACCCCTGGTGGTCAGTGCGCTCCCACAGGGGGAGCACCGCTCAGCCAGAAGCCAGGCTCACAGTTGGTGAGCACAGCAGCGGTCGCAGGAGCCTCTCCCACCTCCGCAGCAGCGCTAAGAATGTCCGACTGCTGGCTTAGGCCCAGAGGGAGCAGACCTAAGCCATCAGTCGGATATCCCCCAAGGGCTCCCAGACTGTGAAAGGGTGCAGGGCTGAGGAACCACCCCCCTCCTGCTCCAAGTGCACGAATTTTGTGCACCGGGCCTCTAGTTTTTTAATAAAAAGTAAAATGCTTTGCCTCGTGTTTTGGGCTGGCTCTGCTATACCCATAATTTGTTCACAGCATTCTGTGGGGTTTTATGTATCTTGGAGGGATGGATGGATGAAGCGATGGATTTATGCTTTTCTATTTGTCCTAGATCCCTAGTCCGTTATAAAAGTCCTGTTGAAAACAGTGATGTCTTTGCTCTTTGATATACTCAAAATGACTTCTTTAAAAAGCTTGCAGACTACTAATTAAGTAGTTCTGAGATTAAAATTATATTTTCCAGCAAAAAAATAAATGCTTTTTCCTTGAGTTGAAAATTCTCTAGAGATGAAGGAATTAAGATTAAATGAAATAGGCACTAATTGTCTAAAGCCATTAGAGTGCTCAGATGATTTACTGTGAGTCTGTAAGAAGTTAGGCATTCTATATTTCTATATTTGAACTAGTGACCCGGTGCACGGATTCATGCGCATTGAAAGGAAATTAATTAGAAGGTGGCCGGTGGGGCGGGACTGGGTGAGACGGGCCAGACACATCCTGGAGCCAACCTCCCGAGGTCCTTCCCTGCTGACCGCACCTGGGGTGGTGCCATAGCTCAAAGGGCGTCTGCGAAAGTGAGCAGGGTCCTTCCAGCAGGTGGGATCCCTCGGCCTGGCCTGTGGGGATCGGGCCGAAACTGGCTCTCTGACATCCCCCGAGAGGTCTCGGAGTGCGAGAGGGCACTCTGCAAAGTTGCTGTTGTACAGGGTGTGGAATGCAAATACAAGTGTGCAGTAAACCAGATTCAGGGCCAGCAGTGCCCCAGCAACAACATAACCAACGTCTGAAGGTGGAATCGCACAGCCCCATGAGGAATCAGGCTCCCTCCTCTCTGGTTTCAGGGTGTGTCACCCGAGAACCGCTGCTGCCAAGTCACTGCAGCTCAGCAGCTCCTGCATTGAGTGTCTGCCCCCTGGTGGTCAGTGCACGTCATAGCTACTAGTCGGACGGACACTTAGCATATTAGCCATATATAGAGAGGGGGGCGGGGCCTGGTGCACGAAAATTGGTGCACTTGCGGGGGGGCAGTCCCTCAACCCAGCCTGCACCCTCTCGCAGCATGGGAGCCCTCAGGGGATGTCCCACTGATGGCTTAGTCTGGGCTCCCTCTGTAGGAGGCGACCGGCAGGCCTATCAGGGGAGGCGCTGGCGGCGAGCTGCTGGCCCCGCTCCCCCGATCACCCCTCCACCGCTGCTGATCACCACTGCCCCCGATTGCCATCCCCTCCCACTGCCCGCTGGCATGCATCTTGGCTGATCTGGCGCCGCCTGCTCGCCGGCCCCACCCCCCGCCGACCGGTCCTTCCGCAGTTCGGTCGATTTGCATATTACACTTTTATTATATAGGATTGTCAACTAGATTATATTTGATCAAGGAAAAAATAAAGCTTACCTTTAACGAGGAAGAATTTATAAGTATCTTTTTTATAGCCTAGCAGTTCATCCGGATAAGATTACAATAGCAACAGGACAAGTCGCGGGCACGTCCAAGGATGGGAAGGTGAGCTACGTTACCGCTTCCTCTTTGTATCACAGAACCTTGTGCTGGTGAACAAGCCGCTTAGATATAGAGCTCCTGAACACTTCCTGATCTCTCATCAGAACTTTTCACTGCAAATTTAAAATTTTACAGTAACCTTAAAAACTCCAGCCAATTTTTAAATAACATCATTCTTGCCTAAAAATTCACTAATTCTTAAGATATTTACATACACGATAAACATTAAAATACCAAGTACACATTTAATGCGTAAAGTTAAAATCGTAACGACATCATTTGAAGTGGGCCTTTTGCCTCTCCGGTGATTTCAGGCACATTCTCTTACTCCCTGTAATCAAGACCTCAGCCCTGGAGTCTGCATCTGTGTGAGACGCACAGAGACCGCCGGGCTTTCGCACAAGTTCTGTAAGCACGTCAGCAGTCGAAGGGGGAGTTAGTGGAATTCAACAGAGAACAATTCAGAACTGGCTGTCTGTTCCTTCCTTACTGCGGGCTGTGGTCATTGCCGTGTCTTATCCAAAACTCCTTGTAGCTTTTATTTGTTGTTGTGATTGTTGTTAATCCTCACCCAAGGATATTTTTCCACTGATAGTTGTTTTTTACAGAGGGTGAGACAGAGAGAGAGAGAGAAACATCGATTAGTTGCCTCCTGCATGTGCCCTGACCAGGGCCCGGGATTGAGCCTACAACTGAGGTATGTGCCCTTGACAGTAATTGAACCCGAGACCTTTCAGTCCTCAGGCCAACGCTCCTACCACTGAGCAAACGGCTAGGGCTCCTTGTAGCTTTTTTGTCACCTGCCTTAGGATAGCTTATTATTGAGCAATAAATGATCTGATACTTATCACATGAAATACTTCCATTTTTATCAACATTGCCTTCCAGCAAACACAAGTGTTACTATTTTTTGGAAAATATTTCAATAACATCAACTTTTAAATATTAACTTTTCTATTTTCCACTGAAGTTCTACAGTTGAAGTAATAAGAACAATAAATCAGACCACCATTATGTAAACACACATGCGTGGAACAGAGTCGCCTGTTTTTGTTACATGTTAAATGACCTTAGAAGTTCTTTGAAATTAGTGGTAAGCCATTTGTTCCTCCCTCCGGTGAACTGAACGTGTATTTCCATTTCTGGCATTGATATTAGAACTTTGCAGCCAGAGAAAATGGGATGGCTGTCTGAGCCTCTCCTTCCAAGTTACAGCGAAGTCCAGGGAGGTCACGTGACAGTCTGCAGCCGCCCAGCTGCTTAGAGACGAGTCCACACCAGAACCTAACTCACCTGACCCCACCGTGTCCGCGGCTGGGTGCACTGCTGGGCCTTTTCTTGACAAATCTGATCGTTCTGGGCTGCTTTTCTCTGTTGAGGAAGAAAAAAATTAGTATAAATCACATTGAAACACAATTGAGAGGGTATTGTACTGAGTCATAGCAGTTCTACATTTTATTTGTGCATAATTAATTGCCTGCTTTGCTCTTACGGGCCCCACGGAGTCCTTCAAATGATTTGGTGGTGACCGTCTTGATGAATTCACACACACACACACACACACACACTCACACACACACACTCACACACACACACACACACATACACACACACACACTCTCACACACACTCACACACACACACACACTCATACACACACACACACTCACACACACACACTTACACACACACATACACACACGCACACACACACTTACACACACACACACTTACACTCACTCACACACACACACACACACTCACACACACACTTACACACACACACACTCACACACACTCACACTCACACACACACACTCACACACACACACACACACACACACACACACACACACACACACAACAATATGAACTTTGTAAGACTAGTCCTTATACGAGATTCCATTCTCCTTGTCATTCTTTAATTTTACAATTCATTTGCGTCCAGGTGTATACATTAGAATATCAATTCCTATGTGATCAAGAATTGGCTATTCAAAATTTAAAACTTGGCAGACCTCACCTAAGGTTAAATGGCACAGAGGCTGTGGTCCCCTGAAGACATTGGGGATCTGTCATTTATGTTAAAAGACAGAATTATCAAATGCAGAAAAAGACCTTTTGTCTTGACAAAATTGAAGTCCTCTTGTAGCTTCCCGGTAAAGGTAAATGCGCGTAACTCTCACAAATAGTGACACTGCGTTTTTTCTCCACAGCAATTGCCCCCCCACGTGCGCATCTGGGACTCGGTGACACTGAACACCCTGCACGTCATTGGAGCCGGGTTTTTTGACCGAGCCGTCACCTGCATCGCGTTCTCGAAGTCTGTAAGTCTGAGCTCTGCGGTAGCGCACTCTCCCCACCGGGAGTCAGCTCGCGCCAAAGAGGGAGAGAGTTACCCGGGGCAGCTCCTGGGGGGGGGTGCAGATTTGACCCCGAAACCCGCCGACATCCCCGTCCCCACCTTCAGAGGCCACCCTCTTCCAGTCCGACCTTCCAGCCCGCGGGCCGTTGCCTGCTCTGGCCTTGACTGTCACCTGCCCCTCCCCAGGGGACCCCAGCCTGGCGCTGTCCTCACAGGCTGGTCCGCTGTCTGTCACAGGGGCTGGACGGGCGCCAGGGTCTCCCCCAGATCCTCCCTGTCAACGACGTCTTCATCCAGTTCAGAGACTTACATCCAGGCGGCACCCGCTTCACCCCAGTGCGCTCCCTCCTGGCACGACCTCTCAGTAACCCCGTCAGTCCCGGGCCTGAGCTGTGCCGGGGGCGGGGGGGGGGGGTTCTGCAGCCACAGGAGGCTGTTTTAATGGACCAGCTGGTGGGGACCCCCCCCCCGAAGCCCCTCTCCTGCTGCTGCCCCTTCATCAGCCCCCCTTCACCGGCTCTCCTTGTCTGTCCGCCCAAGTCAGCGGGTCTCAAAGGCAGTCGGCAAACATTGTTTAGCCGACATGCGGCAGACTCCATGTTAAAAGTTATTGTTCATTTCTAATCACGCTCAACTATCCTATCCTCGAGTGCAGTCTTCCCGGCAATGCTTTTCTTTTCAGAACGGAGGGAGCAACCTGTGTGCGGTGGACGACTCCAACGACCACGTGCTGTCGGTGTGGGACTGGCAGCGGGAGGAGCGGCTGGCGGACGTCAAGGTCTCTCTCCCAGCCTGGCGCTGGCCACGCTGTCCTTCTCCGCGTGGAGCCTTCTCGGGCCACGGGCCACTGGCCACTCCCCTGCTTCTCAGAGGGCTGCGGGTCCCCATCCCAAGGCAGCCTCGGGGGACACCTGCCCCAGCATCCCTGTGGCCCACTCCTCCCTGCTCCTCGCAGGATGCCATGCGCAAGCCTGGCAGGGTTGCTTCCTCTCTTCACAGTGTCTACCGGCGTCTGCCGACCTCACTGTACAGCCACGGCCCTTTAAATTCATTTGTTCACTTTTCCTCGCTTTGATTCCACAAATGCCAAGTGTCCCCTGTGTGCCCAAGTGTTGAGGAGGCACCGGAGGTGTGGTGACACTGAGTCCCAGGCAGGGAGGGGCGGGGAGGGGAGGGGACGATGGGGGTGGGGGGAGCGGAGGGAGGAGGTCTGACCTCAGCGCAGGGCCCAGAGGTCAGCACTGGGGAAGAGGGGGCCACGCCGGCTCCCGTGGAATCACCGTGCTGGTGCCCTCAGGGTTTCTCTCTCCCCCCTTGGATCCGTCCTGCACAAAATAGCAGTGAACTTCCCGAACCCCTTCTTATGTTTCCCCTGTTAAGTCCTGGTTCAGTCTGTTTTATAGAATCAACTTCGTATTTCTCATCCTGGCATCCATGAATCTTAGGGAACCTTGCTTCCCTCACGTTAATATTAGCATTGAGTCATCTCACTCACCTGACGTGAGGGGAGCATTGAGTCATCTCACTCACCTGACGTGAGGGGAGCATTGAGTCATCTTACTCACCTGACGTGAGGGGAGCATTGGGCATCTTACTCACCTGACGTGAGGGGAGCATTGAGTCATCTTATTCACCTGACGTGAGGGGAGCATTTAGTCATCTTATTCACCTGACGTGAGGGGAGCATTGAGTCATCTCACTCACCTGACGGAGGGCAGCATTGAGTCATCTTACTCACCTGACGTGAGGGGAGCATTGAGTCATCTTACTCACCTGACGTGAGGGGAGCATTGAGTCATCTTACTCACCTGACGTGAGGGGAGCATTGAGTCACCTTACTCACCTGACGGAGGGCAGCATTGAGTCATCTTACTCACCTGACGTGAGGGGAGCATTGAGTCATCTCACTCACCTGACGGAGGGCAGCATTGAGTCATCTTACTCACCTGACGTGAGGGGAGCATTGGGCATCTTACTCACCTGACGTGAGGGGAGCATTGAGTCATCTTACTCACCTGACGTGAGGGGAGCATTGGGCATCTTACTCACCTGACGGAGGGCAGCATTGAGTCATCTTACTCACCTGACGTGAGGGGAGCATTGGGCATCTCACTCACCTGACGGAGGGCAGCATTGAGTCATCTTACTCACCTGACGTGAGGGGAGCATTGGGCATCTTACTCACCTGACGTGAGGGGAGCATTGGGCACCTTACTCACCTGACGTGAGGGCAGCATTGGGCATCTTACTCACCTGACGTGAGGGGAGCATTGAGTCATCTTACTCACCTGACGTGAGGGGAGCATTGAGTCATCTTACTCACCTGACGTGAGGGGAGCATTGGGCACCTTACTCACCTGACGTGAGGGGAGCATTGGGCACCTTACTCACCTGACGTGAGGGGAGCATTGAGTCATCTTACTCACCTGACGTGAGGGCAGCATTGAGTCATCTTACTCACCTGACGTGAGGGGAGCATTGATTCATCTTACTCACCTGACGTGAGGGGAGCATTGGGCACCTTACTCACCTGACGTGAGGGCAGCATTGGGCATCTTACTCACCTGACGTGAGGGGAGCATTGAGTCATCTTACTCACCTGACGTGAGGGGAGCATTGGGCACCTTACTCACCTGACGTGAGGGCAGCATTGGGCATCTTACTCACCTGACGTGAGGGGAGCATTGAGTCATCTTACTCACCTGACGTGAGGGGAGCATTGAGTCATCTTACTCACCTGACGTGAGGGGAGCATTGGGCACCTTACTCACCTGACGTGAGGGGAGCATTGGGCACCTTACACACCTGACGTGAGGGGAGCATTGAGTCATCTTACTCACCTGACGTGAGGGGAGCATTGAGTCATCTTACTCACCTGACGTGAGGGGAGCATTGAGTCATCTTACTCACCTGACGTGAGGGGAGCATTGGGCACCTTACTCACCTGACGTGAGGGGAGCATTGGGCACCTTACTCACCTGACGTGAGGGGAGCATTGAGTCATCTTACTCACCTGACGTGAGGGCAGCATTGAGTCATCTTACTCACCTGACGTGAGGGCAGCATTGAGTCATCTTACTCACCTGACGTGAGGGGAGCATTGGGCACCTTACTCACCTGACGTGAGGGCAGCATTGGGCATCTTACTCACCTGACGTGAGGGGAGCATTGAGTCATCTTACTCACCTGACGTGAGGGGAGCATTGGGCACCTTACTCACCTGACGTGAGGGCAGCATTGGGCATCTTACTCACCTGACGTGAGGGGAGCATTGAGTCATCTTACTCACCTGACGTGAGGGGAGCATTGAGTCATCTTACTCACCTGACGTGAGGGGAGCATTGAGTCATCTTACTCACCTGACGTGAGGGGAGCATTGAGTCATCTTACTCACCTGACGTGAGGGGAGCATTGAGTCATCTTACTCACCTGACGTGAGGGGAGCATTGGGCACCTTACTCACCTGACGTGAGGGGAGCATTGGGCACCTTACTCACCTGACGTGAGGGGAGCATTGAGTCATCTCACTCACCTGACGTGAGGGGAGCATTGAGTCATCTTACTCACCTGACGTGAGGGCAGCATTGAGTCATCTTACTCACCTGACGTGAGGGCAGCATTGAGTCATCTTACTCACCTGATGTGAGGGGAGCATTGGGCACCTTACTCACCTGACGTGAGGGCAGCATTGAGTCATCTTACTCACCTGACGTGTGGGGAGCATTGAGTCATCTTACTCACCTGACGTGAGGGCAGCATTGAGTCATCTTACTCACCTGACGTGAGGGGAGCATTGGGCACCTTACTCACCTGACGTGAGGGGAGCATTGAGTCATCTTACTCACCTGACGTGAGGGCAGCATTGGGCATCTTACTCACCTGACGTGAGGGGAGCATTGAGTCATCTTACTCACCTGACGTGAGGGGAGCATTGGGCACCTTACTCACCTGACGTGAGGGGAGCATTGAGTCATCTTACTCACCTGACGTGAGGGCAGCATTGAGTCATCTTACTCACCTGACGTGAGGGGAGCATTGAGTCATCTTACTCACCTGACGTGAGGGCAGCATTGAGTCATCTTACTCACCTGACGTGAGGGCAACATTGAGTCATCTTACTCACCTGACGTGAGGGGAGCATTGAGTCATCTTACTCACCTGACGTGAGGGGAGCATTGGGCACCTTACTCACCTGACGTGAGGGGAGCATTGGGCACCTTACTCACCTGACGTGAGGGGAGCATTGAGTCATCTTACTCACCTGACGTGAGGGCAGCATTGAGTCATCTTACTCACCTGACGTGAGGGGAGCATTGATTCATCTTACTCACCTGACGTGAGGGGAGCATTGGGCACCTTACTCACCTGACGTGAGGGCAGCATTGGGCATCTTACTCACCTGACGTGAGGGGAGCATTGAGTCATCTTACACACCTGACGTGAGGGGAGCATTGAGTCATCTTACTCACCTGACGTGAGGGGAGCATTGGGCACCTTACTCACCTGACGTGAGGGGAGCATTGGGCACCTTACTCACCTGACGTGAGGGGAGCATTGAGTCATCTTACTCACCTGACGTGAGGGGAGCATTGAGTCATCTTACTCACCTGACGTGAGGGGAGCATTGGGCACCTTACTCACCTGACGGGAGGGGAGCATTGGGCACCTTACTCACCTGACGTGAGGGGAGCATTGAGTCATCTTACTCACCTGACGTGAGGGGAGCATTGAGTCATCTTACTCACCTGATGTGAGGGGAGCATTGAGTCATCTTACTCACCTGACGTGAGGGGAGCATTGAGTCATCTTACTCACCTGACGTGAGGGGAGCATTGAGTCATCTTACTCACCTGACGTGAGAGGAGCATTGAGTCATCTTACTCACCTGACGTGAGGGGAGCATTGAGTCATCTTACTCACCTGACGTGAGGGGAGCATTGGGCACCTTACTCACCTGACGTGAGGGCAGCATTGGGCATCTTACTCACCTGACGTGAGGGGAGCATTGAGTCATCTTACTCATCTGACGTGAGGGGCAGCATTGAGTCATCTTACTCACCTGACGTGAGGGGAGCATTGAGTCATCTTACTCACCTGACGTGAGGGGAGCATTGAGTCATCTTACTCACCTGATGTGAGGAGAGCATTGAGTCATCTTACTCACCTGACGTGAGGGGAGCATTGAGTCATCTTACTCACCTGACGTGAGGGGAGCATTGGGCACCTTACTCACCTGACGTGAGGGGAGCATTGGGCACCTTACTCACCTGACGTGAGGGGAGCATTGACATCTTACTCACCTGACGTGAGGGGAGCATTGAGTCATCTTACTCACCTGACGTGAGGGGAGCATTTAGTCATCTTACTCACCTGACGTGAGGGGAGCATTGAGTCATCTCACTCACCTGACGGAGGGCAGCATTGAGTCATCTTACTCACCTGACGTGAGGGGAGCATTGGGCATCTTACTCACCTGACGTGAGGGGAGCATTGGGCATCTTACTCACCTGACGTGAGGGGAGCATTGAGTCATCTTACTCACCTGGCGTGAGGGGGGCATTGAGTCATCTCACTCACCTGACGGAGGGGAGCATTGGGCATCTTACTCACCTGACGTGAGGGGAGCATTGAGTCATCTTACTCACCTGACGTGAGGGGAGCATTGGGCATCTTACTCACCTGACGTGAGGGGAGCATTGAGTCATCTCACTCACCTGACGTGAGGGGAGCATTGGGCACCTTACTCACCTGACGTGAGGGGAGCATTGGGCACCTTACTCACCTGACGTGAGGGGAGCATTGGGCACCTTACTCACCTGACGTGAGGGGAGCATTGAGTCATCTCACTCACCTGACGTGAGGGGAGCATTGGGCATCTTACTCACCTGACGTGAGGGCAGCATTGAGTCATCTTACTCACCTGACGTGAGGGCAGCATTGAGTCATCTTACTCACCTGATGTGAGGGGAGCATTGGGCACCTTACTCACCTGACGTGAGGGCAGCATTGAGTCATCTTACTCACCTGACGTGTGGGGAGCATTGAGTCATCTTACTCACCTGACGTGAGGGCAGCATTGAGTCATCTTACTCACCTGACGTGAGGGGAGCATTGGGCACCTTACTCACCTGACGTGAGGGGAGCATTGAGTCATCTTACTCACCTGACGTGAGGGCAGCATTGGGCATCTTACTCACCTGACGTGAGGGGAGCATTGAGTCATCTTACTCACCTGACGTGAGGGGAGCATTGGGCACCTTACTCACCTGACGTGAGGGGAGCATTGAGTCATCTTACTCACCTGACGTGAGGGCAGCATTGAGTCATCTTACTCACCTGACGTGAGGGGAGCATTGAGTCATCTTACTCACCTGACGTGAGGGCAGCATTGAGTCATCTTACTCACCTGACGTGAGGGCAGCATTGAGTCATCTTACTCACCTGACGTGAGGGGAGCATTGAGTCATCTTACTCACCTGACGTGAGGGCAGCATTGAGTCATCTTACTCACCTGACGTGAGGGCAGCATTGAGTCATCTTACTCACCTGACGTGAGGGGAGCATTGAGTCATCTTACTCACCTGACGTGAGGGGAGCATTGGGCACCTTACTCACCTGACGTGAGGGGAGCATTGGGCACCTTACTCACCTGACGTGAGGGGAGCATTGAGTCATCTTACTCACCTGACGTGAGGGCAGCATTGAGTCATCTTACTCACCTGACGTGAGGGGAGCATTGAGTCATCTTACTCACCTGACGTGAGGGGAGCATTGAGTCATCTCACTCACCTGATGTGAGGGGAGCATTGAGTCATCTTACTCACCTGACGTGAGGGGAGCATTGGGCATCTTACTCACCTGACGTGAGGGTAGCATTGGGCACCTTACTCACCTGACGTGAGGGCAGCATTGAGTCATCTTACTCACCTGACGTGAGGGGAGCATTGAGTCATCTTACTCACCTGACGTGAGGGGAGCATTGAGTCATCTCACTCACCTGACGTGAGGGGAGCATTGAGTCATCTCACTCACCTGACGTGAGGGGAGCATTGAGTCATCTTACTCACCTGACGTGAGGGGAGCATTGGGCATCTTACTCACCTGACGTGAGGGGAGCATTGGGCATCTTACTCACCTGACGTGAGGGGAGCATTGGGCACCTTACTCACCTGACGTGAGGGGAGCATTGGGCATCTTACTCACCTGACGTGAGGGGAGCATTGAGTCATCTTACTCACCTGACGTGAGGGGAGCATTGAGTCATCTTACTCACCTGACGTGAGGGGAGCATTGGGCACCTTACTCACTGCGAGTCTGGGGCAGACCCTGTATACTAATCTCAGGTTTCCTGGCACCTGTGTTCTGCTGTAGCTGCCTCTAGTATCTGGTCGAGCGCTGACATCCCTGCTGCGTTGCTAGGCGGGCAGTATCCAGAGGCAGGTTATTATCCAGGTGTGCGAAGGTGTAACTGATTATCAGGCGGAAGGAGCAGGCAGGTCTTGTTCCTCTGGCCAGGGTGCATAGGAGCCAGATAACGGGGTGAAGGGTAACCCAGAGCTGCATTCCTGCATCCCACCGGCCCAGTCCAGGAATTAGACCAGGAGGGACTCCCAGGGGGAGTGGTGCCGAAGCGTCCAGGAGCAGGGGAGCTGTGTAACATGCAGACTCCCAGGCCCTCCTCGAGGTCCCCTCACTAGATGGGGACAAGACTGCACGAGACGCAGCCCAGCTGATCCTGCTGTTCGGCCGGGGCTGGGATCCATGCCTGGACGGAGAGGGCAAATGCCTGCAGTTAAGTCCCCTGCTGCCCCGACCCCTCCTTCAGCAAATGCCCGCTGCCGGGCCTGCTTTGCACCCACTCCTGTGATGGGTCCTCACAGGGGGGGGGGGGGCCTGCCCTGCCCTCAGGCCACGGGCCAGTGGGGGAGAGAGACAGAGAGGCCAAGGCCAGAGGCTTGGTGTTTGTAGGCGCTAAATTCAATGGAGAAAATGGAGAGGAGGGGGTGGTTTGTTTGCGGGGGCTTGCGAGATCCGAGACATGTGAGTCTCCTGTTCCACTCAGTGCTCTAACGAAGCCGTGTTTGCCGTGGACTTCCACCCCACGGACACCAACATCATCGTCACCTGCGGAAAATCACACCTCTACTTCTGGACGCTGGAGGGGAACTGCCTCATTAAGAAGCAAGGACTGTTCGAGGTGAAGTTCAGTCACACTGGCAGTTTGTTCTCACTGAGTGTCTGTGATCAGCTGGCTTTGCTTGTGACCAGGATGCTGTCAGGCATCCGGTCTCAGCATTTTTTTTCAGTGGCCAATGTGGGGGTGTCGTGACAAAGACTATTCCCAGATCCAGATCCCTAACAGGATTGGGGAGCCCCTGTGTCCTGGGGATGACAGTGGTGATGCCGAGGGGGAAGGTGGGCCAACACGGGGCACACAGGGGAAGGGTGGCCGGGAGCGGCCATGATGGCCCAGAGCAGCTGAGAAGGCACTTAGGGGGGTATCTGGGTGGCCCGCCTTTGCCAAGGGCGGTGGACACTCTGTGCCTTTTAGTCCGGCCACGTGGGCCTTGTGAGAGCCCCGGGAACCGCACACCTTCTCTGTGGGGACAATGGCTGCGCCACCTGGAGGTGGAGTTAGAGTTTCTTTATTCTGGGGCCAGGACCCCGCTCCTCAGGCTGTAGCCATGACAACACCTCCCGCCCCTTCGCCCCGTCCAACACCTTCCTCCGCTCGAACTGTCTGCAACTTAATACGTCCCAGGCGTTTCTGTTAGAGCAGACCATCTCACAGCGAAGGGACGTGATGGTAGAGGAACGTGAAAAGCATCAGTGCGGGCGCCACCCAGCTGGGATGATCGGGAGTCCAGAGGGTGTTCATACACACGAAAAGCTGCCTTGGCTGACTGTGTTTGTATCTTTGCAACATTTGCAGAAGCAAGAGAAGCCCAAGTTTGTCCTCTGTGTGACGTTTTCTGAAAACGGCGACACCATTACCGGAGACTCGAGTGGCAACATCTTGGTCTGGGGAAAAGGTAACGCCCGGTTGCTCCCAAAGCTGCCTGGCTTTGGCGGCGCTCTGAGAGGTCAAAGGCGACTTCTGTGAGCGCTGTCTGTCAGTCAGTCCACAGGATGACTGAAATCCCAAGGTATGCAGGTACATAATACACAGGAGCCGAGGAAAAGGGAGGGCAAGAGGCAGTGACCCTCCATCATCCCGAAAGACTCGTTAAGCCCAGATGTTAGGATGGAATAATAGCTTTGTTAGAAGATCGAGTAACATATCGTAAGGATGAAGTCATCCATGACTGTTTGCTTAGCTGTGAAATACTTAATAAGCATTCTGGTTCTCATCGCATTTGGCAGACGTTACCGATCACCAGGATGTGAGAGGCAGCATGCTAGACGCCGGGGCATACAGATGAGTCAGACCCGAGTCCCCCGTGCCAGTGAGCAAACAGCGTGGTACGGAGGAGCCGTCACTCAGAAAACACCCATTCATTTAAACTCAATGAGCAGCTATGTACGCTCACCACGTGCCAGGAAATAAGGAGAAATACACCATCCCTGGCTCAGGACCTTAGAGTCTGGGCTGTGGTGAAGGTGGGAGAGACCCATCAATGTTGTTTCCGGCCAATAGGGTGACTTCTGTGGAGTCCCCGCTCCTCTGGGTGCCGGGTGCTTGCTGCAGTGTTTTCTCCCCTCTTAGAACAGGCCTGTGGGTAAGCAGAGGGGAAACTGAGGTGGGGCAGGTTAAGTCGCTTGGCCGGAGACACAGCTCCCCGCACTCGAGTCCCCGTTCTGAGCTCGGGTCCCTGGGTTCTCATCACACCGCCTTCACGTCAGCAAGTTTCCTTAACTGTGCAGTAGCCCTGCCCATGCCCGCCTGGTGCTCTGTGAACAGCTGCCAGTCAGACCCTTGTAGACTTACACATCAGCGATGTCCTAACCGACAATGTCAACTTTAAGACAAGAGTGGAAGCGGCGGGCAGAGGTGAGCCTCTTCGCAAGGGACTAAGGATGGTTTTCTTGGTGTGTCTAGGTACGAATCGAATAAGCTATGCCATTCAAGGGGCCCACGAGGGTGGTATTTTTGCACTTTGTATGTTAAGGGACGGCACCCTGGTGTCGGGAGGCGGGAAGGACCGGAAGCTCATTTCTTGGAATGGAAACTATCAGAAACTTCATAAAACCGAGGTAAGACAGCAAGCAGTACTATTGACATCCGTTTTGAACCTCCAACTGTTGTCCTAACCAGTTTCCTTGTTGGTTTGAAATTTTTAGCCTACAGTTTTAAAAGTTGTTTTGATAAAATTTTATTAAGTTGTGTGGTATTTTATTAAAATCCTGGAGGCAATTTAAGTACAGCTATTAACATGGGATTCGATGTATAAAATCTGAGGTGTTAACATATTTCACATTTAGAGTATTTTTATAATAGAACCAATCTCACTTTTCCAAGGGAATATTGTCTACGTTTTTACTTACCATTAAAATCTTTCTCCTTTTGTTTTAATTAAATAAAAAATTAAATTATTTGTTTAATCTCCAGGGTGTTACTTTGGAGACATTATCGCTTTGAGCTAATGTTTACTGAGTATCTACTTTGCACCTGGCTGAGTGCCAGCGTGTTCTCCCATGAGCTCTGAGTCCTTGACCATCTCTGTCACCTCCTTTTACCTGGTTAGCAGCCTGCAGTCGGTAGGAGCCAGAGGCGAGAAATCTAGTATTCCCTCCGCACACTCCCCCCCAGGCCCCAGGAAATTGTGAGCAGACAGATGCCACGTCAGTCTGACAGTGGATGGTCTTTCTCCCTCCCGTAGAGGGGACACGCTGTAGCACATTTCCTGCCTGGAAGGCAGACTCTCAAACTCGTTGCATCCTGTAGCACGCGTTCCCTCAGAGAGCGCCGCACCGCACCGTGCTTTGGCTGTGGAAGAACCTGGTTTTCTGATTATTGCTCTTAATAAAGGAAGGTTTCATCTGAACTTAGAAATCACTTTCCCCTTCACGGAGTTGTGTGTGTTGTTTTTCTAGAGAGAATGGAAGGGGATAAGAGGGGGGAGAGAGGAGAGAGAGATCGAGAGAAACATCAATGTGAGAGAGACACATCCTTGTACGCCTCCTACGGGGGATCGAGCCCAGAACCCAGCATGTGCCCTGACCAGGAATCAAACTGTGACTCCTGGGTTCATAGGTTGACACTCAACCACTGAGCCACATCAGCCGGGCAGAAATGCTTTATTCTTTATTATTACTTTTTTAACAGCTTTACTCTTGCTGATTTTTTTAAGGTATATAAAATGTTCAGAGTTTAAAAGTAAGATTTGGGGTTTTGATCATTCACTCAACCATTTGATTGTGGACCATTCCCTGTCTCTCCGTGCATACCTGTGTGTGTATGTGTGCGTGTGTGTGTGTGTGTGAGACTGTGTCAGGAGCTGTTGTCGTGGTATATAAACAAGCATTTTTAATGGCGCCTTACATCTCCTCTTTTCAATGCAGATTCCAGAACAGTTTGGTCCGATACGGACGGTGGCCGAGGGGAAAGGCGACGTGATCTTGATAGGCACCACCAGGAACTTTGTTCTGCAGGGCACGCTGTCGGGGGACTTCTCGGCCATCACTCAGGTGCGTCCCGGCAGGCCCACCCCACGCGTCCCTGTGACAGAATATTGGACGCTGATAAAGCTCCACACGGAGGAGGTTACGGCTGCGTTTGATACCAGCACAGCCTGCCTGCGCTGCGGGAGTTCCCGTTGGCTGTCCTGACTGAGGTGGGGGAGGAAGAGGCTGAGGTTAACTGTACACCATGCAGCAAGCCGAGCTTGTAGTCCCTGAAAGCTCCCGGGCCCAGCGGCGTGGCTCAGTGGTTGAGCGTCAACCTATGAATCAGGAGGTCACGGTTCGATTCCTAATCGGAACATGCCCGGGTTGAGGGTTCGATCACAAGTGTGGGGAGTGCAGGAGGCAGCCAATCGATGATTCTCTTTCATCAACTGATGTTTCTATCTCTCCCTCTTCCTTCCTCTCTGGAATCAATAAAAATATATTTTAAAAAAGAAGAAAAAGGAAAGCTCCCGAGTGGTGTTTGTAGTGTTTCAGAGAGCGTGCATTTGTCTTGGTTCTTTAGGGTCACACTGACGAGCTCTGGGGACTGGCCATCCACGCCTCAAAACCCCAGTTCCTGACCTGTGGGCACGACAGACACGCCACTCTCTGGGACGCCGTCGGTCACCGGCCCGTCTGGGACAAGATAATAGAGGTAGGTGTGCACGCTGCACCCATTTTCCTTGTAGAAATTCATCTGGAACGTGTTTATTTATTTGTTTGCATGAAATGGATAGATGTAAAATTGTCCCGATGCAAATGTCACTTAATTTACCTTCTATTCGAACTGTGTTGCTTTAAGCATTCCTGAGCGGTCTCACCATGTAATTGTGAAGGTTGCTGTCGAACTTTTTTTTTTTTTAATATATTTTTATTGATTTCAGGGAGGAAGGGAGAGGGAGAGAGAGAGAGAAACATCAGTGATGAGAGAAAATCATTGATCGGCCGCCTCCTGCACGCCCCACACTGGGGATGGAGCCTGCAACCAGGGCCTGTGCCCTGACCAGGAATCTAACCAGGACCTCCTGGTTCATAGGTTGACGTTCAACCACTGAGCTACACCGGCTGGGCACTGTTGAACTTTCTGACAGCAAGTCAGCCCCTCTGAGTCGGTGGTTGGGTTTCCTGACTGCGCCCGTCCACCGGCTTAGTGCTGAGAAGCCCTTGTTTGAACCTGCATTCTGTTCACCATGTGCCTCTGAAATGAGAATTATAAACTGTTCTAAAAGCGTAGTTTCTCTCCACAACTCGATGATAACGGCAAAGCTTTCGTTTTAAAGTCCGCATCTCTGTGATTTTTATGAAAGGCCTCAGTTCACATAGCACAGCGCTGAACCGTCCTCCTACGCGTAAGGCAGCCGTGACTGCACGTATTGAGCGCCATTTGCATACCAAGCACCGTGTGTGCATTAATTATACCCTTCACCCTGGTGCAGCCTGCGAGTTGAAGTCTTTTTACCCTGCTCTTGTTGATTCGGACACTGAGGCTTAGAGGCGTCACATCGCCTGCCAAGGTCACTGAGTCGGTGACAGAGCCAGTGTTCACCCAGCTCAGCCTGATCCCCAAACCCGGGGTCTCCCACCGCTCCCACTGCTGTGGGCCAGGAGCACATCCTGCAGGCCCCGTGTAAGGGGGCTCCTCTGTGGCCCCCATGCCCTGCAGCCCGCACAGTTGCCAGCATGCCCCCGTGCGCTGGGTCTGAGTCTCAGCCGCCTGCGTTTTGCTTTCGGAGGTCAGGTCGCTGGGAGAGCAGATCATGGGATGCCAGGGCCTGAGGGGTGGCCCGGCTGCTCAGAGGAGAGAATGGTGTGGCCCGAGGTGGCAGGGCATGGCTATAGGAGGTTCTGCCTTGTACCTGTCCCCACACAGGGCTTCACGTATGAAAAATACATGAGGGGTTTGTGCAGATCTGACAACCACCACCGGCACAGCAGGGACAGTGGCAGTCCGGGAGGGTGGCCCTCCCTGAGGGCCCGGCCAGCACAGCAGCCCTGCTGAAAGCAATCCGGGCACACACCCACTCCTGCACCCGGCTGTGAGCTCCCTCCACCTGCGTAAGGGTAGGGACTGACCCGGACGCCAGAAACATCCAGAGTTAAGTCCTACCGGCTTTCTCCACTGGCCATGTGACCTTGGACAAGACCTCCCTGAACCTCGGTGTCTTCATCTCATGAATTATGTGCTGGAGCCTCAAGTGGCCGTGACCTCTGTCTGTGTGTCCGCCGCAGCCTGAGCTTCATTACAGCTCCCACTTTGGGAAAAGCGTCGCAGTAATAGAATCAATACCTGAAGAGCTTCTGGTCTCATCTTTTTAGTTTATCCAGAAGTTTCTCCTTCTCCTAATTCCGTTTCCATCGCTGCTCTTTTCTTGTCTTCCCGGGATTAGCCTCTTCTCACTTCAGTTTGTCCTAAACACCCCTGCCAGGTGGCCTCTGTCTATCACAGATTCGATCATGCACTCCTTTTACTGGAAGAAAAAGACCACTCACTGTGTTATTTCCTAGTGACCACAGTCCTCAGCATAGCAACGCAGCCCCGTTCCCAGTGTCACCCGCACGCTTCCCCGTCCCCCACCCCGTGAACTCTGCACTGCAAACCCACTGCCGTTCCTCAGCTGGGCCCCAAACTACATTGCTTCCACCTTTTTTATCACATTATTGTCCCCTTAACACTTGATCCCCCCAAATACTGGTGTGTCTACTTCCACATTCACCACCGATGGGTCTTCCTGTGGCAGAAGGCGGAGTCAGGAGTCTGCCTCCACCCAGCCTCCACCCAACCTCCACCCAGCCTCCCGACTGACTCGTCTGACTCCCTGCTCCTGGGACCCCACAGCTTTTCATCCACCACGTACATCTTGTATAGTTAGCACTGAACACGTGTGTGTACCCCCAGACCCAAATGGGAACGGGCCTTGCTCGTCTCCCATCCTTCCAGGGCTCCGGGCTGTCCCGCACTCATCCAGAGTCCACCTCACGGAACAGGTGCAGCGGTCATGCGTCCCGACAGATGGCGCTCACCCTGCGGCCTGGGGTCACCCACACCGGCTTCCAGGATTTGGAGGACGGGCGCTTACTTCCTGCCTGTCACCTGACTACTGTAGCTGTGAAAGGGTGTGAGACAGAAAGGGGAACGTCCTACGTGGTCCAAGTAGGAAAACGGTTCCCTCCCTGGAGAGGAAAGAGATGTAAAGTGGGGCCACACGGCCCTGAGGGACTGGGCTGGGCTGTGTTTTTATGCTACAGTGCTGTCTGGCCACCAATTTACACTTCCTTTAAAATGTTTTAGGATCCAGCTCAGTCTTCTGGTTTTCATCCTTCAGGGTCTGTGGTTGCAGTTGGAACACTGACTGGGAGGTAAGTCCACAGCAGCGCGCTGTGCTCGGGGTTCAGGGCGTGTTTCCCCGGGTGGGCGCCAGCGCTCTCGGCTGCAGCCCCAGCCTCTGACGACTTACCAAGTTCGGCCAGAACCCCACAGGGAAACGAAGCAGGGTCCTTCAGGTTTTAGCCCTGGGTGAAGCTGTGGCCCCCACTCCTGGAGGAATGCCCACACACATGCATGCACAGGCACACACAGGCACATGCACACACATGCACACGTACACACACACACACAGGCACACACCCTTGCATCCAGTTTCACAGGATGCGTGGCTCCTCGAGCCCTCTGCTGCCCATGGTGGGAGGAACCTCAATTCGGAATCAGGCAAGGAAGCATTTCACAGCACTGAGAGTTTAAAAATGCTTTTCTTGCTGCCCTTTCAGAATTTTAGAAACCGCCCCAATCCTGAGCCTCTTATTCAGACTCGGCTCACACTCCCTGGCCATGTGCCTCCGAAGGCCAGGCAGCTGATTGGTGCAGGAGCTCCCGCTTCTCCGCTCGGAGAGTGTGGTCCTTCCACTCTTTGGCGTTTGCCAAGTGCCGTGTCCTTATTAGGGATTCGAATCATTTCTGCGTCTGTTACAACCTGCACTGGCTTAGCACTGGGTCTGCATGGTGGTGCTGGGCCCTGACCCCCACCTGACAGCTGAGCAAACAGCCCAGAGGGGTTAACCTCAAACACCAGCCCTCTGCTCGCTCTTCTTCTGTTCCCTCCCCCGTTTCTTTCACCCGCTGGTTGCACGCCAGCATTCCCGGAGGTCAGACACTCCACGCAGTTCGGCACATCACCACCCCTAAGGGGGTCCCAGCCCCACCTCCGGCACCTGCTCTGCTTCACCCTGGGGTGGGGCCATGCAGGGGGTCCCTTTGCCACTTCCTGTGGCCACAACCCCGAGTTAGTGTTGGTCCCACTTCTCCGCCCAGAGCTGTCCCTCCTTTTAGTAAGTGGCAGAACTCAAACCTGAGGAAGCCGTCATCGCCTTGGTAACCGAATCGTTTCTGGTGGTAGGGTGTGCTCAGAGGTAGGACCTTCTCTGTACAGGAAAGCTGGGCTTACGTGTTCTTGCTGAGTAAATTCAGAGTACTTACTAAGCCCCCGGGTTAAAGTTTCTAATAGCCTTACTGTCGTTGTAATCGTCTTGCTTCACTTCCCACTAAATCGCGTATTGTGCTTTTCTCATGTTGGCAACAGGTGGTTTGTGTTTGACACAGAAACGAAAGACCTGGTCACCGTGCACACGGATGGGAACGAGCAGCTGTCCGTCATGCGGTACTCGCCAGGTCAGCGCGCACCGCCCCCGGGAAGTTCTGTGCAGATGCCTTTACAGAAGGTTTCACACGCCTTCCAGGATGCTCACTATGCTTGTGTTGTTTTCTAACTCTTTATTATGGAAATTTTTAAACAAAACTGGACAGAAGAGCATAATGAGCCCCCGTGTATCCGGCACCTGCTGCAGGGCTACGGACTCTCGGCCAGTCTCGTTCGTCTTTTTTATTAGAGCCCCACTGCCCCCCATGTGTTTTTGAAGCAATTTATAGACATCTTATCCTTTCTTCTGTTAATACCGCTGAGTCTCAAAAAAGTGAGGACTCTTTTAGCAGCTTTATTGAAGTACAATTTACATACGATAATTTACCCATTATAAACGTATAACTCATTGATTCTTGGTGAATTAGTAGAGTTGTGCAACCATCACCACAATCCAATTTTTGAACCTTTTCAGCACCCCCAAAAAGTCCCCTTCCTGCCCGTTAGCAATTAACCTCCGCCTCTACCCCTATTCTGGGCACCCTCTAATGCAGGCGTCCTCAAACTACGGCCCGCGGGCCACATGCGGGTGTTTTTGCCGTTTTGTTTTTTTTATTTCAAGATAAGATATGTTCGGTGTGCATAGGAATTTGTTCATAGTTTTTTTTAAACTATAGTCCGGCCCTCCAACGGTCTGAGGGACAGTGAACTGGCCCCCTGTTTAAAAAGTTTGAGGACCCCTGGTCTAATGTGCTGTGCTGATCTGTGAATGGCCTGTTCTGGACATTTCATATCAGTGGATTCATACAACATGTAGCCTGTTACATCAGCTTCTTCTTTTTAGAATAATGTTTTTGAGATTAGTTTGTGTTGTTGTGCATGTATCAGTACTTTATTCCTTTTTTTAATTGAATTTTGGGGGTGGCATTGGTTAATAACATTATAGGTTTCATGTGTACAATTCTATAATACATCAACTACATGTTGTACTGTGTGTTCACCACTCCAAGTCAAGTCTCCTTCCATCACCATTTATCCCCCCTACATATTCCTTTTTAATTACTGGCTAGTATTCCATTTTGTGGATATACCACATTTTCTTTATCCATTTATCAGTTAACAGACACTAGGATTGTTTCTGCGTTTGGGTTATTAGGAGTAACGCTGCTATGAACAGTCATGATATGTACTTTTTGTAGACATTTGTTTTCATTTATCTCGGGTGTGTTCCTAGGAGTGGAATTGGTGGATCATAGGGTAGATTTACGTTTAACATCTGATAAAAATGCTTTCCAAAGTGGCTGCCCCATTTTACATTCCCACCAACACTGTGTCAGGGGTCTAGTTTCTCCACATCCTCACCAACACCTGCCATAGTCTGTCTTTTTCAGTAGAGCCCTCCTAATAGAGGTGTAGCGGTTTCTCGTGTGGTTTTAAGTTACATTTCCATAAAGACTGTCACAGAGGTTAAGCATCTCTTCATGTATCTACCAGTCATTTCTGTATCTTCTTTTATGAACTATCTATCCAAATATTTTGCCCATTTTTAATTGGGTTGCTTGTCTTACTCCTGAGTTGTAAGAATTATTCTGTCTGTGAGTTCTTTATCAGATATATGATTTGCAAATGTTTTCTCCCAGTGTATGGCTTGTCTTTTCATTTTCTTAATGGGGTCTTTTAAAGCAGGTGCTTTAATTTTGATGAGGTCCAGTTTATCCATTTTATTCTTTTATGGATCTTGCTTATGGTGTCATAGTCAAAAGTCACAGAGATTTTCTCCTACGCTTACTTTTAGAAAGGTTATTGTTTTAGTCATTATATGTAGGTCTGTGATCCATTTTGAGGTAATGCTTGTGTCTGGTGAGAAGTCTAAGTTTATTTATTCTGCATGTAGATATCTACTTGTCCCAGCACCATTTATTGAAAATACAATTCTGTTCCTAATGGATTATCTTGACACTTTTGTCAAAAGTCCATTAACATGTCCTAGCCAATTTGGCTCAGTGAATAAGAGTGTCAGCCCGCAGACTGAAGAGTCCTGGATTCAATTCTGGTCAAGGGCACATATTTGGGTTGCTGGCTCGATCCCATGTGGGAGGCAACTAATTGATGTGTCTCTCTCACATCGATGTTTCTCTCGCTGTGTCTCTCTCCCTCTCTTCCACTCTCTCTAAAAATCAATGGAAAATATCCTCAGGTGAGGATTAACAACAAAAAGAAATCCATTAGCAATAAATATAAAGGTTTATTTCAAGATTCTCAGTTCTATTCATTCATTTATATAACTATCCATATATCAATACCACACAATTTTGATTACTTTTGGAGTAAGTTGTGAAATTGAATAGTGTAATTACTACAATTCTGTTGTTCTTTTTCAAAGTTGTTTTAGTTATTTTAGGTCCTTATTTTAGAATCAACTTGTCTAGTTCTAATTTTAAAAAGCCTACCAGGATTTTAATATGTTGAACTTATAGATCAATATGGGAAGAATTGCTATCTTTACAAGATTGAGTCTTATAATCCTTGAACTTAGAATGTCTCTCCATTTATTTAGATCTTTAATTTTTATTAGCAATGTTTTATAGTTTTCAGTGCACAAGTCTTATACTTCCGTTGTTAAATTTGTCCCTAAGTTGCTTTTTATGCCATTGTGAATGAAGTTGTCTTTTATTTTATTTTCAGAATGTAGTTTGCTAGTATAGAGAAATAAAAATTTTTTACACATGGATCTTGTACCTGTGACCTTTCTAAACTCTTTTATTCGTTTTAGTAGGTGTTTTGTGTGTAAAATTCTTGGACTTTTCTTCATACGGGAGCATGTCATTGCAAATGACGACAGTTTTACTCACCTTTTCTAATCTGGGTGCCTTTATTTTTTTCCTTATTGCATTTGCTAGAACCCCCAACATGACAATGAACATAAGTGGCAAAGTGGGTCCTTGCCTTGCTCCCAGTCTTAGGGTGAAAACAGTCATTTATTGTTGAGTAGGATGAGGAAGTTCCCTTTTATTCCTAACCTGTTTAGTTTTTATTATGAATGGGTATTAGAATTTGCCAAATGCTTTTTCTGTATCTATCAAGCTGATCATGTAGTTTTTGTCCTTTATTTTATTAATATGGTGCATTACATTAATTTTCAGATGTTAAGCCATCTTTGCATTCCTGGGATAAATCTCACGTGGTCATGGTGTCTCATCCTTTTTATATTTTGCTGGATTCTGTTTAATCTTCTGTTAAGGATTTTTGCATCCATGTTTATGAAGGATATTGGTCTGAAGTTTTCTTGTGATGGTTTTGTCTGGCTTAGTTATGAGACTGCTATTGGCCTATAGAGGAACTTGGAAAATGTTTCTTCTTTGTTCGTTTTCTGAAAGAATTTATAAAAGACTGGTGTTATTTCCTTATTAAGTATTTGATAGAATTCATGTGAATTCAGTGAGCTGTCAGGGCTTTTCTTTGTAGGAAGGTTTTTAATTTCTAATTCAATTTCTCAGCTTCTTATAGATCTATTCAAATGTTTTGGTTTTTTTCTTAAGTCAGTGTTTATTTTTCCATCTAAGTTGTCTAATTTATTGGCATAAAGTTGTTCATAACATTTGTTTTCAATCCTTTTCATTTTTCTGAAGTTGGTAGTGAAGTCTCTTCTTTCGTTCTTGATTCTGGTAACTTGTGTTTTCTCTCCTTTTTTCTTGGTCAATCTAGTTAAAGATTGGTCAACTTTGTTTATCTTTTCAAATAATCAGGCAGAGAGGGGCAGTGTGCACAGAGATGAGGCGGGAAGGGCCTTCCAGGCAGCGGGGAGGTGGTACTCAGAGGCCGGAGAGAGCCTGCAGCTCCGTGAGCAATGAGTGGCTACATCCTGGAGGGCCTTGTGGGCCCCACTTACAAACTGAGCCTCGGCCCCTCAGTTTCTGAGTGGGGAAGGGTTTTATAAGGAGAGGAACTGGCCAGGGGCGGTTTTCAAGACGTAGTTCTATAAGTGGTAGAGGAGCCATTCAAGCGCACATTTTCTTTTTGAAATAACTCATTAATCTGGCTGTTTTCTAAATCTGTGATGGCAACTAGCATTACCCCTTATAATTGATCAAGTGTTTATTTTTAATAATTGAATTACAATCTGTCCTATCTTTGTAGATGGGAATTTCTTAGCGATAGGCTCCCATGACAACTGTATCTACATTTACGGAGTCAGTGACAACGGGAGGAAGTACACGCGAGTTGGCAAATGCTCGGTAAGCCCACGTACTTCTCGTGCACGTGCCGGCGGTCATTACTTGTTGGTCGGGAGTTCATAAGGCCAGGGAGCCTCATACGATGTGTTTCTCTCCCAGGGTCATTCCAGCTTCATTACTCACCTGGACTGGTCTGTAAACTCACAGTTCCTCGTGTCAAACTCCGGAGACTACGAAATCCTTTACTGTGAGTAGCACCCAGGGCTACGTTTCCTCAGAGACCGAAGGTGGCCTCCCGCACAAACCCACTTGCCGTACACCTCGGGCCTCGGCTCTGTCCTCTGTGAGACAGAAGGTGGGCTGGGCACCCCTCAAGTCCTTGCTGAGACACCTGAGACCGGGCCGACCATGGCCCTGGTGAGGCGATAAGGGCCCCGAGGAGAAGGCCAGGCTCTGCAGAGAGAGGCTGGCGGGGGCAGATGTGGCCGAAGAGCATGGGGTCAGAGCCGTCACAGGGAGAGGGACCCTGTGGGGACGTCACCCCCCTGAGGCAGACTATGAAGGCTCTCCCGCCTGGGTGACAGCAGTCCCCTGGGACCCCTCCTCCGCCTCCCCCAAACCCTCTGGCCAGTGTCTGTGCCCAGGCAGGACCTGGGCGTGGTGAGGGTCATAATGGCTGGCACTTCCTGAGCACATGGCGCGTGCCGTGCTCTGCTTCAGCAAACACTTGCCCAGCACCTGCCGCATGCCCAGCTCTGGCTAAGCACGGGTCACAGAGCATGAGGGCCTGGGCGCCACCTGCTGGAAGGTTCTAAAAAGTGTGCTGCTCCGACCTCCATCTCCTCCAGGAGCCACAGCCCTTTCAGGCTCACCCCCTTTTGTAGACAAGGAAATCGGGGCCCAGACACGAGGCCATAGGCATCAAGAGCCAGCGGGTGGCAGAGGGGAGGGAGGGGATCACCCAAATGTTGAAGCGCCCGGACAGGCAGGGCAGCTGGAGGTGGAGGAAAGGAGAAGATGCCTGGGCCAGGACCATGCCCCCTCCAGCAGGGCAGGCAGCCAGGGTCAGCCCTCCCGCCCTCTCCAAGGTCCTGCCTGATGCGGGGCAGAAACGGGAAGGTTTTGGGGGGCAGGCCCTGGGTCTAGCCTCTTCTCAGACACAGTGTCACACTTCACTGGTAAGAGCTCCTGTGGGGAACAAACCAGCCACCTGGGAGGCCATAGGTGCTTGGCCGACTGGTTTCCATACGCTTGGAGTTAAAGGGATTGGTGTGTGTGTGTGTGTGTGTGTGTGTGTGTGTGTGTGTGTGTGTGTGTGTGACCATGTATGTGTTCAGGGCTCCAGGGAGGACAGGAGCAGGTAGAGGCCTAGGAGCCAGGGGATGGTCAGAGAAAAGAGAAGCCAGACTGGGGGAAACAGGCCCCAACTGGGGGAAGACAGCGAGGAAGAGGCGGCCCCCTCGCAGGCCCCGGGCTGGGCTCAGGGCCGGCCAGGAGTGCGATTCCGCTGGGCTGGGCGGTGGATGGGTCCCTCTCCTGAGGGCTCTGTCGCCGACGAGGCTCTGAGGGCCCTGCCTCGCCCCAGAAGGAGAGGGGGCTGTTGCTCAGGTGTCACCACACCTGCGTGTGCTTTTTCCAGGGGTTCCCTCTGCATGCAAGCAAGTCGTCAGTGTGGAAACTACTCGGGACATCGAATGGGCTACCTACACCTGCACTTTGGGATTCCATGTCTTTGGTAAGTCCCCGCAGCTTTCACGCGGTTCAGATGTAAGTGTGTCCGCTTTCAGAATATCCCCGAACGGTCAGGAAGGCTCGGCGTCGCCAGTTCCGTCAGCGTGCTGTGCCGCTGCGTGAGCCCCTCAGGACCCCGTCCCTGCAGCTCCGGGAAGGGCCGGGCGAGAGGAGCCAGGTCACGGTGCCCACCCTTTCCTAGTGTGTGAAGTGGGTCTCTAGCATCTGCTCACGTGCGGGTGTGCCCGAGCTCCTGGCTAGATGGAGCAGATGGCCCTCCGTCAATTCACTCATCCTTTGCTAGTTATTACTCCGTCTTCTTGGTCCTTAAACTCGAATTTTCACTTCTAAGTTCAGATTAGGAATATATTCATAAATGATCTAAATTAAATTGCCACAATGCAGTAGGAAAAAAAGCAGTATTTATAACCTCTTTCTGTAAGACTATAGGTCAATCATTTGGTCAGAATTTCACAAATCTCCTTAGAGCTGGCATTTTACCATTTTCTGGTATTAAAAGTGAGGACCCCCAGGTTTACCGCAGAACTTCCAGCTGAGAAACTGATGCACACACAGCTCTCTCAGAGCCGAAGTGACTGGGACCAAAGGGGTTTCCTGGCGCAATGGTCAGGAGACACCACCCCCAGACCAGGCTTCATGCCCACCAGAGCCAGAGCTGCTGCCTCCCCCGGCCCACGGCAGGCAGACACAACACCTGCCCGGTGTCAGAAGCAAGCAGCAGCCACAAAGAGCTGACCCCAAGAAACGTCTGAAAGGCACACTCAGACTCAGGGTTAAAAAGTTCTTGGGAGAGACTTTCACATGTAAAGAGCTACCTAGAAAAAAAGAAAAGTTAGGAAACTGCATGCTTGAGGACTAGTCAGCTTCCCATCAGACACTTTGGGACAAAAGAAAGGCATTGTGTCCAGAAGCAGGGTTTCTGGCGCACTTTGTGCTGTATTGTCAAGAAGCCACCCCCTCCCCCAAAAAAGGACAAAAAAGAAGAGGCCCCCAAAAGGTGGGAGTCCAGCGAGCCTGTTGTTGCTCCTGTCCTGCCACAGAGCGGGCTAAGCCTTGAAGGGGCTCCTGGGAGGCCTGGGGTGAGCCGCTCACGGGAACAGGGAGAGGCCGAACCAGACAGAGCGCTCTCTTGGCCCTGGTCTGAGCCCGGGGCTTGGGCGATTTTACTTTGGCGAGACTTTAAAGCAGTCCCCACGCAGCGTGGCCGGTGTTTCTGGTATTTCCAATGCTGTCTGTGGTCTTTGTTTCAGGAGTGTGGCCAGAAGGCTCGGACGGGACGGACATCAATGCCGTCTGTCGGGCCCACGAGAAAAAAGTCCTGTCGACGGGCGATGACTTCGGCAAAGTACACCTCTTCTCTTACCCTTGTTCGCAGTTCAGGGTAAGGACTGGTCTTCACAGATCTCACCCTCGTGGGATGCGTTTGGCACTTACATAGAAAGGCCCATGAGTGAATGCCACCTGTCACAGGTGCAGACCTGACCCTGTCACCCGCTGCCCTCGAGCACTTCAGGGGCTCCCCCTGCCCTCCAGGAAGCCCTTAGACCTGGCTCGGCTACCTCTGTGGCCTCCTTCATGGGCCACACTCCTCTCCCCTCCACCACAGCCCCTCTGCTGCAGCCCTGCTGTGCTGAGCCAGCACCTCTGCCCAGCACGCCCCTCCTGGCCCTTCCCTTCCCTTCCCTGACCCTCCTTCAGCAGGACACCCCTCTCCCTCCGCCCCTGGCATCTCTGGGGTTGAATGTATACGCCCAGGACAGTCCCTTGCCCCTGTCTGTCCCCCAGTGGTTGTGCCGGGTCCCGCCTGAGCGTGCAGAGCACGGCACAGACTAGCACAGCCGAGTGAGGGAGATGCAGGGATGTGGGAACGCGCGCAGAATTCCCACACCTTCCGCTCCAGTTCGTGCGCGTTGCGTTGAGCTCCCTCCCTGTCTTCTTCCCAGGCCCCCAGCCACGTGTACAGCGGGCACAGCAGTCACGTCACCAACGTTGACTTCCTCTGCGATGACAGCCACCTCATCTCCACGGGCGGCAAAGACACCAGCATCATGCAGTGGCGGGTCATTTAGTGCCGGCGGGGACCCGGGCGCAGCGCAGGCCCCGAGGCACAGACTCGGTTACTCGGTCACTGTGATTTCTGTTTTGTTTGAAAAGTTCTCACAAACCTCAGGAAAACCACTCCCTGTACCGGTTACCTTAGCGTAGTGGATCAGTGAGCGCCACGTCGGATCAGCAGTTCAGGTTTCTCTGTTGGACAATAAATAAAACACGTTTAATGTAAAAAAAAAAAAAAAAAAAAAGCCAAGGTTTACAGCACGGCGACATCGACAGGTTAACTGGTATATCCTTCCTACCTTTTCTATGAACTCTTCGAAACGGTCACAGAATGCCTTTTCAGATCCTGTACGCAGGCTGGCTCGTTCACCGCGGAGCCTGCGAGGCCGGATATTTATGAGAACGAGGTACTGCATCACGATCACTGTTAACTGGTCCTAAAGGGACTCACGGATTGAGTAGAGGGAAGAACCGACTGCACAGCTGAGTCAGGAAATGCAGCTACGACTTTATTTGGTTCCATTGTCTACAGTTCCATTCAGTTCTCCCTCTGGGAGGCGGGCGGGAAGGGGGTTGATTAACGGTTCAGCCGGGGATACAGGCATTTCAGAGTTCTAGAAATGCCCGCCGAGCCCCATGCAGTCAGCCCTGACACCCTCGTGAATGGCACCCCCTGTGGTCCCCGTCCACCTGCCCCACGAGTGGAGACATGTGGCCACCTTCCTCTGTATATTAATTGGCATGATATGGTATTGTACTTGTATAGGATTTTAGCGATTCTAAATAAATACGTAAGGCTAGGCTTTACTATTTTATGCTTATGGACATTGTATATTTGTACTTTAAGACCAAGTCAAAAAGACACCACCAACCTGCAGCGGGGCGCCTGGGAGGCTCCGCCAGGTACACAAGGCAGCTTCTTTCCTGTCTCTGTGCCTGGCCGGCTCGCTGGGCGATGAAAGAAGATTGCGTTCTGATGAGTAAAACGTAGGCGCCGTCCGTTTGTCAAGAAGGCCTTACCCATTTCGATTGTGAGGTAGACTGAAATGTATTGTTTACATTGGGGAATGTATCTCAGATTTTAAAATAGAAGAGTAATAAGCAGACTTTAAACACAAATATTAAGATTTTTACTTGTTCTAGGCAAGTAAATGAGTTGAGCTGTCTGGACTCAGCCCTGGCTGTTCCGCCAGCCGATTAGGCACGACACTGCGAAGCGTTGTGGTGACAGACGGCTCCCGGCTGCTGCGGACAGGGCGCCAGTGAACGTGTTAAAGGTGAATCTGTTTGTATGTATCCTTATCAAATATATTCTGTAATGAAATAAAATCTGAAAAGTGGATTTCTTATTGACCTATAATCATGAAAGTATATAAATTAAAGTATTTAAAATTAGCTATGATTCACACTATATTCTGTTTCATATATAGATATTTTTCCTCACCTAGGGACTATAATTTGCATATTACCTTATAATAGACAAATATGCAAATTGACCGCACCTTCTCTACGCCCAAGCCATGCCCACCAACCAAGCCACGCCCATCAACCACGCCCACCAGGAAACCGTTGCAGGGAAGCACCTGCTCTGATCACAGGAGCCAGCCGAACCCGCTCCTGCGATTGGGTCGCAGGGAAGCTGGGGTGCGGGCAGAGCCCAAGGTCCGGGAAGCCGCCCGGGGCTTTCCGGGCCTTGGGCGCCAGCCGGGTGCGTGCTCCGATCACAGGAGCGAGCCGACCTGGGGGGTCGGCTCGCTCCTGCGATCGGGTCGCAGGGACGCTGGGGTGCGGCGGGGCCCAAGGCCCGGGAAGCCGCCCGGGGCTTTCCGGGCCTTGGGCGCCAGCCGGGTGCGTGCTCCGATCGCAGGGACGCTGGGGTGCGGGCGGAGCCCAAGGCCCGGGAAGCCGCCCGGGGCTTTCCGGGCCTTGGGCGCCAGCCGGGTGCGTGCTCCGATCGCAGGAGCAAGCCAACCTAGGGGGACCCTGAAAGAAGGTAGAAGGCGGTGGCCACAGCCAAGGCCTGGGTCCCCGGTGCCGGCAGAAAACTGGTGCAGGCAGCCAGGTGAATGAAGGTCTATTGCACGAATCTTCGTGCAAACGGGCTACTAGTATGGTGTATAAATAATCATTCTCAAATGATTAATTGAGGGAATAACCATATCAGGGAAGGAAAAAGGAACCATTATCTATATATATAAAAGCCTAAGCAATGGTCCGACTGTTCTCCTAGTAGCTATGAGGTGCAATGACCACCAGGGGGCAGACGCTCTGACCAGTATAGAAGGGAGCCCAATTCCTTGCAGAATCGGCCATGGGTTAGGTTGCTGCTGGGGCACTGTCAGCCCCAAATCTGCTTCACCCGCACCCAGGGCCCATCAGGGGATGTCGGAGGCCCAGTGCACAGATTCGTGCACCAGTGGGGTCCCTGGGCCTGGCCTGCGCCCTCTCGCAATCTGGGACCCCTCGGGGGATGTTGGAAAACCGATTTCGGCCCGATCCCTGCAGGCCAGGCCAAGGGACCCCACGGGTACACAAATCTGTGCACAACTCCTCTAGTTTACTTATAAGATCTATTTTTATTTCTGTATACTTCCACTATATTTTAAGCGCAATAATAGAAAAAGAGTATTGTAAACCATTATTGCTATCTTCCTACTTGCCTGCATTTAAATGAAATTCTTTAAACAGCCCAGGATTAGCCTTGTGGGTATTCATCATTCACTCCCTCCCTCATTAGCATAGCAAGCAATGGCCCTGGCCACGGGGGGAGGAGCCAGGCAGCATCCCAGAGCTCCGGGCCTGGGGGAACCTCAGGCTGCCCCATCCTCACATCAGTCATAGAGGGTCATGACATCAGGTGATGTGAAAGCATTTTCAGAAATGCAGTTTGCAGAGATGGAAAAGGAGAGGATTTTCTCTCTTCTGGCATGTTCCCTCCTCCGTGTCTCCTTCCCAGGCCGAGGAAACACCTGAACTCAGGCATCAGCCAGGAGCAGAGGCTGGGAGAACACAGGTGCTCAGGACAGCCATTGTTGGGGGCGGGGGGGATGTGGGGTCCAGGAGGGCAGCTACCGCGGTCTCACCTCCCCCCAGGTCCCCCAGGTGCTCTGCCAACCCCACAGAAGGATGTTTATCTGAACGCCTTGTAGAATGGTGGAGCTGCAGGGGAACTTGGGGAAGTGTTTCCCAAAGTGTGTTCCTTGGAACACCATTCCACAGGGTGTTAATAGACCTTGTGTTTGACAGTTCAACAGGTTTGATCAGGGCTTTTTTTTTTTTTTTCCGGATGGATCTTCTCAGAATTTGTGAGCACACAGAGTTCCCAAAGCCTGGCTACACGGCCTTTCCTTCCTGGGACGTCTCCGAAGGCAGGGTCTCCATCTTTGGGTGTTTCCATAGTTGACATACTGCATAGACAAGGCTTTATATCGCTTTTTTCGTATCACTTTATAAGCAATGTCCCATGTCATTATAACCTCGTTATAAATAACTCCCGTTAGCAGCCTCACAGGCGGCTGTGATTAGTATTGCGGCTCCTTGTCCCGGGCTCTCACGGTGATGATACTGGCAAGAAGAGTCATAAAGGCCACGCCTGTGGGGGCATTTGTCCTCAGTGTGCTCTCCCCGGGCTCTTCCCACCCGCCTGGAGGCAGCTCAGCTCCTTCCCATGAAAAAGAACCTCCCTGTCTGTCGCTTAGCCCTCTGTGCTCCGCAGGCCTCTCGAAGGCCCACATCCCTGTCTGTGACTCGGCTTCCTTAGCTTCACCCCTGCCGTCCCCCTGGTGCCTCCGTCTCAGGCCCCAAACCACTGCGCCCACCTCTCCCCCCACATCTGCACTCGGTCCTCCCCAGTGCCCAGACCAGCACTGTGGGCATCCGTCTCGCCCTCTCTCTGACTCGCTGCCCGTATCAGCAGCTGCCAGTAACTGACCGGAATAGCAGCAGTGACCCCACGCGGCACCATGAGTGCCTGACACATGGCGACTCCTCCGTCCTCTCAGCAAGCCTGTGAGACGGCTTCTGACCGTGACCCTGAACTTCGAGGAGCCACACAGTGAGGAAGTTGGATGGGAACCTGAGGAGTCGGGTGCTGAGTTCTCACGAACCACAGCACCATTCTGCCTCCCCAGCACTCACTGTCCCCTGGGCGCCCCCTGATCTGCGCTGCCTCCGCCCCGGCCGGCCGCTGTCACAGCTGGCCTGGCTGCACAGGCCTCGCTGGCAGTGAGCGCAGTGAGCGAGCTTTCGAAATATGTCCCTCTCTTGGTTAAAGCCCTATGGTGGCTCTGAGGGAACACTCCTCACATGGCGCACAGGGCCTGTTCGGGGGGCTCAGTTCCCACTGCCGAGCTGTCTGTCCTGACACTAAGCCTGCTCTCTGCCACCACGCAGTCTTTCCCCGCGCTCTGCCCTAACACTCTTCCTCCCGTATTTCCTTGCCAGCGACCACAACATGCATAGCCCAGCTGAAAAGTCGCTTCCTCCAGGAAGCCTGCCTTGAGTACCTAACCGTGAGTTCTGGTCCCTCTTTTGTGTCCCTGCTCATTGTGCTTTCCTGATCCCATTGAATTGTAAGCGCTGTGTAGCCCTCATGTGCCTAAGCTCCCTGAGGCTTGAATGCTCTGCCTCCCGCACTTGGCACAGGACCAGGTGTGGACAGGTGATCAGTAGGTGTTGGGTGGACGAGAATGAATGAATGAATGAGTGAGATTCCTAAACCTTCGCCCTCAACCCTGAGTATTTTTTCCTGCTTCACTGTTTCACCTTTGCCCACAGCACTGCCGAGAACAGCTCTGTCCAATGGGCTTTATTTTATTTTATTTTTTTTTTTTCAGACAGAATGGAAGGGAAGGAGAAGGTGGGGAGAGAGAGAGAAACACCAGTGTGAGAGACACATCGATTGGTTGTCTCCCGCACACAGCCAGCACCCCAATCAGGGCCAGGGAATCGAAGCTGCAATCCCTCGGTCTGCTGACCAATGCTCTAACCACTGACCAACCATCTAGCAACCGTATAGCTTATTTCATCTCTAAAGCAATGTGACTTACTTCGGCAGGTCATTGTTATGATTAAATGAGTAAATGCGTTTAGGGGGGCATTCATACATTTTACCAGTGTATCCGCCAGGGTCCTGGTAGGAACCAGACAGCCCGTTAACCGGGGTAGTCTGAGGAGGGTTTAATCAAGGTCTACACGTGTTGACCAAGGTGTGGGCAGAATTGAAGGGTAAAGGACGGGATATTGCAGTGCTGTGGGGAGCAGTTTACAGAACTCAGAAAGGGGGGCTGCCTGGTGCCACCCCGCAGGAGCTGTGGCCCTCTTAGGGGGATACATCTAGCGGCCCAGTGGTCGGCAAACTCATTAGTCAACAGAGCCAAATATCAACAGCACAACGATTGAAATTTCTTTTGAGAGCCAATTTTTTTTTTAAATATATATATTTTATTGATTTTTTACAGAGAGGAAGGGAGAGGGATAGAGAGCTAGAAACATCGATCTGCTGTCTCCTGCACACCCCGCACTGGGGATGTGCCCGCAACCAAGGTACATGCCCTTGACCGGAATCAAACCTGGGACCCTTCAGTCCGCAGGCCAACGCTCTATCCACTGAGCCAAACCGGCCAGGGCGAGAGCCAAATTTTTTAAACTTAAACTTCTTCTAACACTACTTCTTCAAAATAAACTCGCCCAGGCCGTGGTATTTTGTGGAAGAGCCACACTCAAGGGGCCAAAGAGCCGCATGTGGCTCGCGAGCCGCAGTTTGCCGACCACTGACCTAGCCAGTGGGCTTTTTTTTTTTTTTTTTAAGTTAGCTTTACTTCTTCAGGGAGAGTGGACTGGCTGAATTGAACACAAGATTATCTTTCTGCCCCCTGATACATTTTGCAAAAATAAATTCCAAAATGATGGTAGCAATTTGGGAGCCTTCTTCTTTTTTTAGCAAATGAATCCTTTTTCCCTTTGTAAGTGTCTTCCTGCCGGAAGCTGCTCGAAGCTATTTTTACCTAACGGCTGTAAACCTCATCACTCTCAGAGGAGAGTGGGGCTTCGTGCGGAAACTGTACCCGCCTCCCCAGCCCGTCAGCCCTGCGCACTAGCCTAGTTCTAGGTCGTTTGGGAAAAGCAAGTTTAAATTATGTTCCAAATTAAGCAGTGGTTTTGTAAAAGGAGAAAAACTTACACATTATGAACTTCTTCAAAACGCTCACAGACTACGAAGTCATCATGCAGACCCGATGAACTGTGGCAGGTGAATGTTATGGGAAGATGAGAAGGAAAGCAGCTTGGGGGCTGGGGGGCCGGCTGGCTTTCAAACTTTGTTTTAGCAGCAAAAGCTTTCTTCAGACAAAACCGCACAGGAAAATCCACTCGGTGATAGGAGCGAGAATGCCGCTGCTTGGGCTGAAGAGTCCGGGTGGAGGTAACCACGAATACTCTGATCCTATGTTCGTTTCTCCCACCCACGCCACTCCCCTCAACACCCCACCCCTCCCCGGCCACCTCCAGCTGCCCCAGAGACACCAAAGTCTACCCTGTAGAATCCAACTCCAGGAAGCCCAAGCCCTGAGCCCAAGCCCAACCCCAACCCCAAGCCCAAGCCCACACACTGAGTTGGTCACCTGCTGGGCTCCTAGCCTTGTATACCTGCGGTCTTGCCACAAGCCTGCTTGGTGGTCAGTCACAGTGCATAACATTTCTCCAAGTTGGTCCCGGAGCTGGCTGGCTTCCCAACGCTCACCATCCAGGGCTCCCCAGCTACCAATTTGGTTTTAGGCAGCGATTTTCCAACCAGTGTGTCACGACAGGCACACGGGTGTACCGCAAGAATTTTTTAAACATACAATACTGACTAGTCAGGGGCCCTGACCTCTTTCCCCTAAGATAGTCAAATAAAAAGTGACAACAGCCAATGCAACAATAGCTGTCCAGTATGAATGAATCAAAATTATACTCACATTTTTGTCAGATCGGCAAAAAATATATATATTTTTTGGTGTGCCACAGAATTTTAGTAATTGGTTTAGGTGTGCGATGCGGTGAGAAAGGTTGAAAATCATTGGTTTTAAGGTTCTAATTTCTTTCAATGACATTTTGTCATTTTCAGTGTATAAGTCTTACACGTCTCTTGTTAAATTGATACCTAAGTACTTTATTCTTTTTGAAGTTACTGTAAATAAAATTGTTTTCATTTTATTTTCGGATGTTCAAACCAAGTGTATAGAAGTACGATTAATTTTTGTACATTAATTGTGCATCCTGCAACCTTACTGAACTTGTTTATTTAAATAGTTTTTTACTGGATTTCTTAGGATTGTCTATACACAAAGTCACGTCATCTGCAAATAAGAGTTTTACTTGCTTCCCATTAGGGATGTCTCCTTGCCTAATGGCCCTGACAAGCGTCCAGTACAACATGGAGAAGCAGTGGTGAGATAGGTAACCTGCCTTGTTCCTGATCTTAGGGGGAAACACCCACTCTTCTGGTGAGCTCTTTTAACTTAAAAACTCTAGTTTGTCCTCAATTATGGCTTCTGCTCCTTCATCCCTTTTGGAACTGCTATTATTGAGAAGTTGGGCCCCTTGGATCTATCACTTACGTGTCTCATTTTGACAAAATGCTAATTTCCATTTCCTCCTATTTTACTCTGTTTGGTGAGGGGAATTTTTTTTCATTTGATCTTCTAGGTCCCGCTCTTATTTTTATAAACAACATTTTATGGGACAACAGTCATGCCCATTCATTTACATATGGCCTATGGCAACCCCCAAACTGTAAGGCCCGGTGGAATAGTTATAAAAGAAACTGAATGGCCTGCAAAAAGCCAAAGATATGTACTCCCTGGCGCTTTGCAGAAAGTGTGCCAGCCGAGTTTAGATCGGTGTGTTTTCCGTCTCTCACGGCCCCTAGTTAAAGTTTACATTCTAAAAGCACGTACTGTTTTTAAAACAGCCCTTCCAGCCCCACGTGGGAGTGCGTGCCATCGGCCCCCACGAAGGCCTGGCTGTCAGGCTCTCCAAGGCCGAGGCCAGTGTGAGACAGCCAACAGGGAGAAGTGACCAGGGAGTTCTTCCCCAGGGCTGACACCCCTTCCACCCCCCCCCCCCCACCCCCACCCCACACATACACCCCATGCTGGGACCTGATGACTGAGGCTGGGATACTGGAGAGAGGGGGGCTTTCCGAGGGGGGGGAGGGGGCCGGGGTGCATCCCTTCCCAAAGTCCTGGGCTCCTGGGGAAGGGCATAGGCTCCTGCGGAGTCAGCAGCTTCCTCTGGGTTCCCGGCTCGGCTGGCCTGAGGCATGTACTTGGCTTAGTTTTCTTAACTTAATGAAGTGGGAACGCTCAATGCAGCCTGGGACGGCAGGACTTGGCCCCAGACCCCTCCGGAAAGGTAGGCCTGCTCCAGCCTGGGACTCGGCCCTCCTCCTATTGCCAACAATGGCACTAAGACGTTGTCATCTGCCGGGCAAGTACCCAAGGTCCCCTCCACATCTGGCCAAGCTTCCCCTTGATTGGCCCGGGTCTTTGAGTTACCCCATCAGGAAGCTGGGGTCGCTCCCCCCCGTAAGACACCAGCAGGCTCCTTTCCCAAGAGCAGCCCCCCTCCTGAGCCTTCAAAGTGGGTGAAACATAACCTTAAGGAGAGTTGTATTTTGAGCCAAAGAGCCCATGAGACGGAGTCAAATGCGAAGCGCCAGCTGTGACCCATCCTCAAGCACGAGGAAGGCAAAATGGGCTGGAAGCTGTGTACATTTCCTGCCAGATGGAACCAGAATACAGGCAGGAACTCCCGCTCCCAACGTGTGATGTCTGTGCACACAGGCTGGTCCGACCCCCGCAGACACTGCCTCGATGAGGAGGATGCTTCAGCAGGGTGTCTTCGGTTCTTCTTCGCAGGGGGGCAAAGAGGAGCAAAACATGCATGAAGTTCCCAGTCTGGTGGCAGAGCCAGCCACTAAGACCATCGTGGCAGGGAAAATGGGCTGAGCCCCAAGCCCCAAAGCCACGTGGAGAATGGTGCATGCGGGGGCTCAGGGTTCCAGGAGCAAGATCACGGGGGTGGGGTCTGAAGATGATTTGCCACGTAGACTAAGGCAGTGGCCTGCCTGGGTGTGAGAGGAGGCAAAAATGTGTAGGTGCTCAATAAACACTGAATGAATGAATGAATGAATGAATGAGTGAATGAATACAAATTGTGTTGTATTTCCAGAAAACGACTGTTGTGTCACGAAGTCACTGACTTCGGTGAGCTATTTTTCAAATCCCAAAACTGGTGACCTCCACAAACAAATCATTTGGGGGCCACATATTCCCCCAAAATGTGAATTTTCTTTTTATCAGAAGAATGGGAAACATGAATCCATGAGCTTTGAAGGAAGAACGCCTTTATTCAGTAAATGGAAACACGCTAAAAAGACATGTTTCCAAAGATGCATAGTGAAGGGAAAGGGGATGGAGACGTGAGTGAGGTGCTGGAGAAGGGCGGAAAGGCTGCTTTTGGGGGGCTTACTTTGTGCTGATTCTCAGCAGGGCCTGCCAGACAGAATCAGGTGTCCCCTCTCTCGAATGAGAATGGAGGTTCAGAGAGGTGTGCAGCTGGGTCTGCGCGCTCTCCCCTCCTTGGGCTGGTTAGACAAAGACCAACACCCATGCATGGGGAATCGGAGCTCAGCTTAGGGCACAAGCGGTCCCCTGTCCGCCCTGACCCTTCCTGCTGCTCATGATGCCCTGAGGAACATACATCACATGCAAGAAACGACCTCTCCGGAGCCCAGCACAGCTACTTCCATGAATGCACTGAGTGATGTTGGACCCGTCCCTTCCCCTTTCTCAGTGCGCTGTGCCCTCACCCTTCACCGGCAGGATCTGTGGGTCCCTTCTAGCATCAACATTCTCGGATCCCCCTAAAAGGAATGTGAATGTCTTGCCCTGGCTGGTGTGCTCAGTGGTTAGAGCGTTGGCTCACACACCAAAGGGTCCCGGGTCAATTCCCAGTCAAGGACACGTACCTGGGTTGCAGGTTCAATCCCCGACCCTGGTTGGGGCATGTGCAGGAAGCAACCAATTGATGTGTCTCTCTCTCACATAGATGTTTTTCTCTCTCCCTCTCTTACTCCCTTCCACTGTCTCTAAAAATCAATGGGAAAAATACCAAGTGAGGATTAACAAAAAAAAGGAATGTGAATGTCTTTATTGTTCCAGGGGATTGGTAGTTAGCAGGAAAGGTTGATGGAGGGGGTGGGTACATACCCCTCGCCTTTGGTACTAGTGTTCTATAGCAACTCTACCATCAACATTTCCCAGCAAACCTTCTTCCAGTTACCGGATAGTAACAACCTGTCAGACTCCAAGTCAGCAAGGAAAGTGCCTGATCTGAAGGTCAGAGTGGGCCACATGCTTCAACAAACCAAGCTGGGAATGAACAGGCCAATATCCCAGGGAATCTTCTCAGAGAACTTCGAGATGCACTGACCAGGGGTAACCCTGCCTCTGCAGAGCACACTCAAATGACACCAAGTGACCTGGGCTTGTCCATTTTAGTAATTTTTAGGGCTTAACAAGTCTCTTCTGATTGGTCAAGAAAGACCAATCTTGACCCTTGGAAGAGAGAGGGACAAATCAGATTAGGAGGGGCTGCTGCCCTCTGGGGCTGCTAACCAGACTAGGGAACCAAGGTGCCCTTTAAAGCTTCAGGTTCAAACTAACGGTAGAAGGAAAGTGGAGCTGTGACAACCCATCACTAAGGAACTCTGACAAGTAGATGGTGAGGGAGGGGGATAAACATGTAGAGACCAACCTGCAACACCCGAGAATGCTATTCAACCGCAGAAAACCATTGGATGGGCGCTAGGATTCTGAGTTAGAAAAACCTTGGCTCCCCCACTTCCTTATCTTGGGCAAAACCACAGCACTCACAGGGCCTCCTCTCAATCGGGGCCCGGAGTAAAATAGCGACCCTTCACTGCCCACCTACTGTGAGCCAGGCACTGTCAAACGCTAGCCAGGTTCCTATTAAAAGGCAGACATGATGTCAATGTTGCTGTGACAGAGGGGAAAGGGCTTTGGAGCAATGTCTACCTGGATATGGGAAGTGAGACCCTGAGGAATGGCTAACCTCTAAGAAGGATGGGGATTTAACAACCAGAGAAAACCTGTCTGACCTACTTTGAGGTGATTTTTCACAGGTTTGGGGCGTTGGGTGAGGCTCTGGTTGGGCCGCAGGAAATCCTTCAAGTGCTGGTATTTCCCAAAAGCTGCGACTCCCAGTCCCAGCCGTGGCTCTGTATTTAGAAAGAGGGGCGTCAGGAGTCGGTGACCTCGACGCCCCTCTGGTCGGGATTGCCCACAGCGTCCGCACGGGCGGGGCGCACTGCGGCGCCGGAGGTGGCGGGCATCCTCCAGCCACCGCGCACCGACGCTGGCGCGTTCACCGGCTTCCACCAGTGCAGGAGCGCGGGGCGGGGCGCAGCGCTCCACGTGCGGGCCCAACGCCCCGCTTCCTTTAGGCCCCGCCCCCCATGGCTCCGCCCCCCCCACAACCCCACACCTCCTGTATCCGCCCTTAAGCCCCGCCCCTCATCGCTCACCCTTTACCCAAAGTTCCGCCCCTCCGTATCCCCTTCTCACAGCTCCACCACACTTCTCACGACCCCGCCTCTCACGACCCCGCCTCCCAAGGCCCCGCTCCACTTCACAGGACTCCGCCTCTCACAGCTCCGCCCACCTACCACGACCCCGCCTCTCACGGCTCCGCCCCACCTATCACGACCCCGCCTCTCACGGCTCCGCCCACCTATCACGACCCCGCCTCTCACGGCTCCGCCCCACCTCTCTCGACCCCGCCCCTCAAGGCCCCGCCCCTCGCAGCTCCCCGCTCCCATCTCCCGGAGGCGCGGGCGGTGGGGCCCCGCGCCTTTTGTGTCGGGCTTGGACCGCCGCGCGCGCTCTCCCCTCAGCGGCCGCGCGCGCACCCCCTCAGCGGGCGGAGGGGCGCACCCTCCGTCTCGGCCCTCGGGCTGAATTCGCCTTCGCCTCTCCGTCAGCGGGTCTGGGGGCCGCCGCCCCCTCCCCTCCTTCCACCTTCCCCGGCGGCGCGCGCACACGCCGGCCCGGGCACGCGCCCGCCAAGATGGCAGGGGCTGGGGCCCAGCTGTCAGGCGCCGCGGCCGCAGCCCATCCCCGCAGCTAGCGGCCCGGACACCCGCCCCGAGAAGATGAACCCCCGTTGCCCCCCGCAGCCCAGCGAGACGCGGAGCCGCCGCGCCCGGGGCCGGCTCCCCCGCTAACGCCCCGCGCCCCGCGCCGCGCGCCCGGCCCCGCGCGCCCGCCCCGGCAGCGACAATGAGGTGAGCCTCGCGGACGCCTCGGCGGGAGGGGACGCGGCGGGCAGCGCGGGGCGCGGGGCTGGCTTCGGGGGAGTCGTGGGGGCGTCGAGAACGGTGGGAGCAGCCGGGGGTGTCGAGGTGGGGGCGCGCTGGAGGGAGCGGGCGCGCCGGCCTTGCGGGGTGTCGACGCCTCAGGCAGGTGTGGCCGCGCGCCGGCCGCGCGGTGGCACATGGTGGCCGAAGCCCGGATGGGTGCCTTGCAGCCCCCGGGAGGCCGGTCCGAAGCCCCTCTGGCTTCCGTCCCTCCGGCTGTGTACCCCTGGGCCAAGCCGCCCGGTGCCGGCGCTCAGAGCCGCCTTTCGGTTTACTTGCGAAGCGGTGCTTGTCCTCCTCTCCCCTGCCTCGTTCCCTTTCCCTTCCTTTCTGAACGCCCATCAAGTGCAAGACCTAATTGTGGTACCAGCCAGCCAGGGGGCTGCTGGTATCAGGTCGGGAGCCCCGAATTCCCGCTCCAGCGGCAACCCGGCCCCGACGTGTGGGAGCTAATAACTTCCTTGCTTTTTTGTGTGTGTAATTTTACCTTCTAACACATGTACCATAAACTATACTGTCTGTAGTTTCACTTAGCCTATTTTGTGAACTTCATTTAAATGAAATAATACAATCTGTATTCTTTTGTGTCTGGCTCTCTCACTCAAGATGTTTTTGAAATTCATTTATTCTGTTGTAGTTGTTCATTTTTATTGCTCTCCTAGAGGCCCCATGCACGAAATTCGTGCAAGGGGCTGGGCCCTCGCAGCCAAGGGGGCTTGCCTCCCCAGAGCCCCGCCTTCGCGTTGGGCTGTCCGGTCTAATTAGCATATTACGCTGTTATTATTATAGATAGTATTGCATTGTATTAATGCACCACGATGTATCCATTCCACTGTTGGTAGACATTTGAATTGTTTCTAACTTTTGGCTATTAATGCTGCTATGACTACTCTTATGGGTCTCCTGGTGCATGCGTTTCTCATGGGTATATGCCTCGCTGTGGAATTTCTAGCTCACAAGATATGCATTATCTTTAACTTCCGTAGCTAATACTGTTCCAAGTTGCTAAAGTGTTTTTACGAATTTACACTCCTACCAGCAAGTGTATGAGAGTTCTTGTGCTCCACATCCTTGTTTACGCTTGGCATTGTCAGCCTTAAATTTTAGCCATCCAGGTGAGTGGTTTTAAATTGCAGTTTCTTGCTGACTAATGAGGTTGGACAGCTTTCATGTTTATTTGGTATCCTCTTTTATGAAGTGCCTGTTCAAATGTCTTGCCCAGTTTTCTTTTGGGGTTTACATGTCTTTTTCTTCCTAATTTGTAAGAGTTCTATCTGTAGATCAAGAAGGTAGCTTCCTGCCCCGAAAGTGAGACTCCGTGGTTGAGTATGGACCCAAGAATCAGGAGGTCAGGGTTTGATTCCCAGTCAGAGCACATGCTGGGGTTGCAGGCTTGATCCCCCTAAGTGCAATCAGTGATTCTCTCTCATTGATGCTTCTGTCTCTCTCCCTCTCCCTTCTCTCTCTGAAATCAATAAAAACGTATTTTTTTAGAAAAAAAAAAGATAGTTTTCTAAAACATCTAGAAATCTTACTGTTTTGTCTTTCAAATTAAGATCTACAGTCCACTTGGAATTGATTTTTGTGAAAATGGGTTCAAATTTTATTTCTTATCAGCACCACTTATTGAGCATGAAAGGTTTGGGGTTGGGCTGAGGTCACACAGAACGGACTCAAGGTTTAGTGTAATCAAAATGATGTTTATTCGAGGCACCTGGGTGCAGGTGGTCTGACTCAAGAAAGAGCCAGCGGTGAATTGGGGAGGGAGCAGGCTTTTTATGCGCTCGGGAGAGCTGCAGACTGGGCTTCGGCTTGACCCAGGTGTCAGGACCGCGCCCCCTTCATAGTTTTATGGCCATGTCCTTTCTCGGGGGGCTGTGCAGGGGTGATGGTCTTCAGGAATTTCTGTAAAATAACCACTCAAGGGGAGTCTGTTATCCAAGGCTTAGGCTAACAGAACGAGCTTTCCCTTTGACATTTGTTAGATTTTGTAAGGCTCAAGCCGTGTGTTCTCCAGTTAACCCTTTCAGAGCACTGTTTATCAAAAGGGTCATCTTTTACCCATACCTCTGCATTGCACATTTGTCATCTTCCATTTGGGGTCCTTTTCTTTCTGCCGGAACAATGCCCTTAAGGATTTCTTTAGTGCAGGTCTGCTGGTGACGGATTCTTATAGTGCTTATTGGCAAATGTCGTTATTTATCCCTCAGTTAAAACAAAAACAGCTTTATCAAAGTATAACTGACATACTATGAAATTTACCCATTTAAAGTGTACAGTTCAGTGGTTCTTAGTGCCCTTGTCCCTGTGGCTCAGTTGGGTGGGCGTCATCCCATGCACTAAAGGGTCACTGGTTTGATTCCCATTGGGGATATTAAAAACTTTTTTTAAATAAATAAAGTGTACAGTTCAGTGGTTTTTTGGTATTTTCACAAAATTGTGCAACCATCACCACAGTCTTAATTTGAGAACATTTTCCTCCGTTTTTGAATGGTTTTTTAGTAGTTACAGAATTCCTGATTTGCCACTGTTTCCTTTTAGCACTTTAAAGATATTATCTCTGACTGGGATTGTTTCTGTTGAGAAATCACTTGTCTGTTTTAATCAAACTGTTTTTTAAGTGTTTTCTTTGTGTTTGGTTTTCAACAATTTTTAAAAATATATAATTAAGGTTTTTAGGGCTTCTTGAATCTGTGGCTTCATGTCTTTCATTATTTTGTGACGTCATCAGCCATTAGGACTTCAAATATTGCTTCTGCCCAATTCTCTCTCGCATTTCCTTCTGGGACTTGTTAGAACATTTAGACATGTTACACATGTTAGAACATTTCACTGTATCTTTTGTGTCTCTTAACCTTTCTTCTATGTTTTCTGTCTGTCTTTCTGTCCTTCATTCTGATAATCCCACTTAACTCTTCCTCTTCCACTATGAATAATCTGCTATTAAACCTGTCAATTGAGTTTTTACTTTCAGGTACATATTTTTTATTCTTTAATTTCTACTTGTTAATTCATTTTATAGTTTAAAAGCTATCTGGCAAAACACTCAATCTTGTCTTTTATCTTCTTGACTACAGTGTGTATAATTAAAGTTTGATTATGGTAGTATGTGTGAGTCGTTTCCAGTGTCTGCTTCTGTTGGTTTTCATTCATATTGTCTTGTCTTACGTGCCTTGTTTTGTTTTATAATTGTGTGCTGGACATCATATTTGCGGAATTGTTTGTGGAAATAATTAGAGGCCTAACATGATGTTTTTCTCTTTTAGTGATAACTCACATTTGCTTTTGTCAGGCAAATGGGGCACTTAAGATCTGGAGCCACTTCAATGCAGTCGCAGGGACTGAGATGTTTCTAAGCGGAGCTGCAGTCCTTCTGAGAGCCTCCTAGTGTCCAATTCGTCCCAGCACCTTCACCCCCAACCCAATGCCCAGCTTTTAGCATTCACCCTCCCAGGAAAAGCAGTCCCCAAAACTGTGTTCACCTCCCGAAGCCTCCAAGCAGATATTTTTTTCTATTTTTCCCTGCTTTTCTAGTTCTCTGTTCAGGTTTACTTAGTCCATGGTTACTGAAAATAAGAAGCCCTGATGTTTGCATTTTCAGGGGCAGTTTGAGTCTATATTCAATTCTGGAGGAGATTTAAGTTGCCGGGCTTCAGAAGCTGCAGAGAATAATATTTCTCGTGTTCTTTTGGAACTACATTAGGTTGTCTCTGTCCGTGAAAAGATCTGGAATCAAGATAATTTTAAGAGTACATTTTTAGTTCCTCTTAATATATAATTAATAGAAAATATGGTACTTTAATTCAGATTATTACTGTGAAGCAAAGGATTTTAGAAGTGGGTGCTTTCCTCTCTTGTTTCCATAGATCTGTCTTTCTCCTGTCTTGATTTCCTTTATTATTTATTTGATAAAAATTACCGTTTATCTGGTCCTCTTGAATAGAACATTTAATTTTTTTATCAACAGTAGTGGAATAGCATTCTTAGGTCCCATTCTTTTGGATCAGATTTTTTTTAAAAAATACATTTTTATTGATTTCAGAGAGGAATGGAGAGAAAGAGAGAAACATCAATGATGAGAGAAAATCATTGATCAGCTGCCTCCTGCACGCCCCACACTAGAGATCAAGCTGGCAACCTGGGCAGGTGCCCTGACCAGGAATCAAACCGTGACCTCCTGGTTCATAGGTCAATGCTCAACCACTGAGCCACGCCAACTGGGCTGGATCAGATTTTTTTTAAAAAAAGACATGGACATAGAAATGGAAGTTCTTAAAGGTTTTTTCCAAAATGAGTCAGTCAGCTCTTTTTCCTTTAAGTCATTGGTTTTTTACAGATTTTTAAAATGCTGTTGACAGTTTAACATGATTTTCTGTTGCAGACTATTTATAGTTAAACATCTATATAAGTATATTTACATGGACCTCAAATACTTGGCTCTTTCAAATGGACCTAATGTCAAGGGAGTCTATTCATTATGTCTGTTCATCACGTCTGTTGTCAGCTCATTTGATTTGGATGCGTATAAGCCATTTGTTTCATCCATGAAAAGCACTTTTCTTTTTGTTCAATCCTGAATTTTTAAAATGAAAATAACACATCATTTTACCTAGGTAACCTCGGTTACCTAGATGTGACCCAATGATAAAGGTCTAGAATGTAGTCTCCAAACTCTCCCTTCGAAGGAGTGTCTCAGAAAGGCATCGGCTGCAGATGCATTCTAACCAATAAGCTGAACACTTGCAGCACTGGTCCACATTCTAGCAAAAAAAGTCCTGTTGAATCAGTTACTCAGATAAAAAAGGCTGTGTCTGCCCTGATTGGTGAGCTAAGTGGTTAGAGCAGGGGTCCTCAAACTTTTTAAACAGGGGGCCAGTTCACTGTCCCTCAGACCGTTGGAGGGCCAGACTATAGTTTAAAAAAAACTATGAACAAATTCCTATGCACACTGCACATATCTTATTTTGAAGTAAAAAACCAAAACAGCAAAAACACCCGCATGTGGCCCGCGGGCCGTAGTTTGAGGACGCCTGGGTTAGAGTATCGGTCCATGTACCGTAGGGTCTCAGGTTCAATTCCCAGTCAAGGGCAGGTATCTGGGTTGCAGGTTTATTCCCACCTGGGTTGGGGCATCTGCAGGAGGCAACCAACCAATAAGTCTCTCTCACATCGATCTTTCTCTCTCTCCCCCTCCCTCCCTCCCTTCCACTCTTACCTAAAAGAATTCTATCAGGTGAGGTTTTTTTTAAAAAAAGAAGAAGCTGTGTCTGAGGTTTTCATTATTTTCTAGTCTACTGCCTGAATTCTTTTTCTAACAGACCTTTTTCTAACAGACCTTAATGTATTTTCATATCTTTCAGAAATCATTTTTTGAGGGCTTACTGTCCCCCATGGTACTGGATTATATGGGTAAGGAGGTGGACGGAACCAGACCTCCCTCTCCCCCAAGTATCCCCCATCCCTAAAAGATTTACAGACATTTACTGAATCCCTTTCTACCAAAACAACATCAACAAACCCCACATATATTTCTGTTTATATACTTTAGTCATTTGTTGGTACAGTCTCTTCTGTGAACATTCCCACTATCTCCCTTTTATCTTTTAAAGATTTGATATAAAGAAGTTTGAGAATTTTATGTCACTGAATAATTTTCTCTGTGATTTTCCCCCCATCATTTCCTATGTTTAGGACGGCATTCTTCTAGAAGATTGGTTACGTATTAAGTTGTTTTTCTGTTTTATATGTAAGAATTTTTTAAAAGTTATTCTTCAGATTGGAATGAGATGAAAGTCAAAATTACATTTTTCTTCAAAATTGCTGATCAGATACTTGATTATATCAGTAGATACCTGGCGGCGATATCAGCCATGTTTTCTAAGTTGAATGGCTGTACAAACACCTGGATCCCAAAATCCTCTTCAGGGGTGCATAGTCGCAGCTGGTAACATCTGAGTGAGGATCACCTCCGATCCTCAGAAAGCTTACCTGCCCCCATCAAGCCAGCCTTGTATATGTAAGTCATGGCCAGACTAGCATATTGGAGGTCTGGTTATGTGCCAGGGGACTGCCCCACCTGGGCCAAAGGCACTTCATCGATCTTGGAGTACCTACAGAGTGCAGTGTGATGACAAGGTACAGTATAAGACACACAGGCACGAACACAGCCTTGTTTATCGCCAGTAGCCCGCGCTAATAGCCGGTCCAAGTACATTTCTGAACTTAGTGCTGCAGGATGAGGGCGGGGGGCCTGGCGGGGAGCATCCCTCCAGATGTCTTTAGAAGTCACGTCAGGAAGGCCAGCTCTCGGGGCTATGGGACTTGTGTGTGTGCATCCTTCTAGGCTCTCTTCCGTTGTTCTGTCTACCTGTTTCATGGCAGTGTCATTACCGTATTTACCTTGTGGGTGATGATTTTTCATTTGAGCGACTTCATCCTTTTATCTTAACGTAATGCCATCTTGAATCTTACTGGTTTGGTTGTTTGTGTCTAGTTATGTAAAACAAAAATTTAGACCTAGTTGATAATTGTACATAAATAAGCTTCATGAAAATAAATTATGTCGGCCTTGTTTCACATAAAGATTGCTTCCCCTTAAAGGGAACATGTATACTACCCAGGTTTCAGCCTTGCAGTGGACTGTACACTCGATGACTCCAGGTTATCGGGTGAGCATCAGGTGCGCAGTAGTAACGCGCTGGCAACTCAGCGAGGAGCACGCCCAGCACTCAGGGCTGACGCAGGATGAGCTCTGGTCCCTCATCAAGGGCACAGTTTTCTCTTTCCTAGCCCAAAAGGAGGAGATCCCCATAGAGATAATAATTTCTGGGGGCAGTTTTCTCTTACTTTTAAAAAATATTTTTTCCTGATTTAAACGGAATACATGTTGAATGTAGAGAATTAAAAAACATAGAAAGATATAAAGAAGGAATCGACCCTGGTCAAGTGCATGGCCAATGCTCTATCCACTGAGCCAAACCGGCAAGGGCATAAGTCACCACTTTTTTAAAATCAGCATTGATCCTGCTGGCTAGGGATAATCCCATAAAACATGTGATTTAGTTTCTTTAATTTTTTCATGTGTACGTGTAACATTTTTACAAACTTAATATTGTACTATGCATTTGTATTGGAAATTTTGCATTTAACATGTATGCATTTCCTTGTCATAAATATTCTTTGAAAACATTTTAAATAGTTGATAATAGTCTATCACATGATATACCATAATTTATTTACCAGTACCCCAGTTTTAGGATAGTTAGCTTATGTTTAGCAATCCATCATTTAAAATACCATGATGGTAAATGTCTGTGTACATATATCTTGGCTTGCTTCTCTGATTATCTTATTAAGGTAAATTAGCAAAATGGTGTTATTACTGATGCCAAAGGGTATAAACATTTTTAAAGTTATCGAGTGTTAAATTCAAACAAATTATTTTGTGAAGTCATCAGCCGTTAGGGCTTCAAATATTGAACAATTATTATAAGAATGTTAAATTTAAACAAAGAAGAGAGAAAGAAAGAGATAAAGTTAATGAAAGGAAGTTTAATCCTGGTCTTAACTTAGAGGTTCCCTCCAACCTCGCCCCTTTCCCCCCCTCCCCCCCCCCCCCCCAAAAAAAAAAAGGCAAAGGACTAGGAAAGGATTCAGAAGAAGGAAGTGGCGTGGCTCCCTGTGCTCACCAGTGGAGGGAGCCCTGTTCCTGAGTTCCCTCGCTGCTGTGTTTGAAGATGCACTGTCTTTGTCCTCAAGGCCGTGCGAAAGACATCATCTCCTCCTTGCTTTGGAGATAATGTAGCTGTGCATGAAGTTTGTGTTTGTTATGACTGATTTAGGTCACATCTTGTCCCCTGTATTCTAAGCGGGCTGGGTTTTAGGGTCAGACAGACCTGGGTTCTGCCCCAGAGCCACTCCTGAAGGCTGGCTGACATGGAGCCGATTTCTTACTGGTAACCTTCACAAACATAGGTCAGAAGGTGTGTGAGAGGCTCCTAAATCCAAGCTTTGGGTGGGCTGGCCATTGTCTCTACAGATACTCGGAGCACGTGTCTTTAGGGCTCTTCGAAGAGCTGCTCCACCTTCACAGGGTTTTGTGAGGGTCAGATGAGGACACATCGAAGGTTCTTGGCGTATAGTGCTCCGTAGAGAGAGGTTAGTGATCTACCTCCCCACCCCAGTCTGTTGCGTCTGTGAGGAAGGAAAACCTGGCACGGTTCTGATTTCAAATATTCTGCCCTTTTGTCAGGTCACTGTATGACTTACCGATCATATGTGATCATTAGTATTGGGTTTAGAAACCACAGCTGCTATTGATGCTTCAACTTCTAAAAAAGATTCAGGGACATTCTCTCTAAGAGACACAAAATAGAACTATTGAAATAAAGACAAAACTGGAGGCATGCTACTTTGGGGTAGAGATCATTGTACCAGAGTATTTAGATTAAGAAATCATTACTGTGTCCACCCAGTGTGGGTCAGTGGTTGAACATTGACCTATGAACCAGGAGGTCATGGCTCTATTCCCAGTCAGGGCACATGCCTGGGTTGCAGGCTCAGTCCCCAGTGTGGGGTGTGCAGGAGGCAGCGATCGATGATTCTCATCATTGATGTTTCTCTCTCTCTCTCTCTCTATCCCTCTTCTTTCCTCTCTGAAATCAATAAAAAATATTTTTTTAAAAAGAAAGTTAATGTAATTGAGTGCATTTAGCTGTGAAATTCATGGAAGCCATGCATAAAGGGGAAACGTGAGCCGCTGTGTGTGTTTCTCGTTCTGGAGTAAAACAGACAAGCCTGTGTAAAGCTGCAGAGACACCTCTTCCCGTATCTTTAGAGACACTGGACAGCTTACCTTACGAGAGCTCGCACGAGCTTGGATTTGGAAGCCTCTTACACACCTGCTCCAGTCCTCTCCCCCTCGTGATATATTTGCCCGGAGTCCCTTCCTTAGAGGCTCCCAGCACCCTTAAACCTTCTCTAGGGCCTACCCTCCACTCTGGCCTCTTTGAGGAACTGTGTCTACTGCTCTGGTCTTCTCTGTTCTCTCTCCAGGAATCCTTAAGTAAGATTAAGGGACTAATTCGTGAGTTGACCAAAGTCCACCTCCTTTTCCTCTCACCTTGCTAACTTCTTAGCCTTCAAATCTCAGTTTAAATGCCACCTCCTCAGGGAGGCAGTGCGTGGCCTCTAGGCTGCCTGAGGGCCCTTCCCTGTTATTTGTCGCTATGGCATCTCCTATTTCTTCTTCTGTAGCTGTATTTGTAATTACACTTTCTCCTGTATTTCATAAAGGATTAGGCCCTAGAGCTTAGCACTGTGCCTGGCACTTGCTAGATGCTTAGTAAATATTGACACTGGCGCCGTAAAATGGACTGTAAATCATGCCTTTCTTTCCGCTTGGCATGGGTCCTTCCAGGTGCAACATTCCGGGCAGCCACCCCAAGCAGTTGAAGCTGGCATCCAAGATGAAAGCCATTTCATTACCTGCTTAATGGATTAATGCCTTGCTGGGGGGACAGTGGACAGTACTTTTGTCTGTGTTTCCATCCCGCCGCCATGAGGCATGATGTGGAGGGTGTTTTCCATTATTTCTTTGTAAGGACATTATGTACTATGAGAGGCCCGGTGCACAAAATTCGTGCAAGAGTAGGCCTTCCTTCCCCCGGCTGCTGGCACCGGCTTCCCTCTGGCAGCTGGGACCCAGGCTTCCCTTTGGCCCCCAGCAGGCACCTGGCCCTGCCCACCCGCCCGCCGCAGCCCGCTGGTCAGTCACAGCCTCGGCAGCTTGATTCAGCCCTCGCAGCCAGGACAGCTTGCCTCAGCCCTTGCAGCCCCAGCTTCGTCCAGAAGGTTGTCTTCCAGATGTCTGGAAGGACGTCCTGAAGGTCGTTCAGCTGTCTGGTCTAATTAGCATATCATGCTTTTGTTATTATAGATAACTCTCAGTGTCCCAGGTGTTTCTCAAACTTTACTGTGCATAAGAATCACTGTGTGTATCTCCTTCCAAAATGCAGATCCCAGGCCCCATTGCCAGAGGTGGAGGAAGTTTTTTAAAAGCTTTTGTTCTCTTTTTATTAATAGACTTTATATTTTAGAACAATTTTAGATTTACAGAAAAATTGAGCAGCTACTACAGAGAGTTTCCATACTCCGTCCCAAATATACAGTTTCCCCTGTGAACATCTTACATAGTAACATTTTTTATACTTAGTGAACTAATATTGATACATTATTATTAATCAAAGTCCATCCTTTCCTCAAGTTTCCTCCTTTCCTTTTTCGTCCCAGGGTCCCATCTAGGACAGCACATGACATGTACTAGTAGTTGTTATACCTCCTTATGCTCCTCTGGGCTGGGGTCCTTTTTCAGACTTTCCTGAGTTTGGTAGCCTCAACGATTTGGAGGAGCGCTGGGTAGGCATATTGTGGGGAGCCCCTCATTAGAATTTCTCTTGTGCCTTTCTCATGATTAGACTGGGGTGATACGTTTTAGGGAGGAAGACACAGTGGTGAAGTCCCATGCATCACATATAGAGGGAGATACTACCGCAGGATTTATGACTGTTGAGGTGTCATTGCTATAACGTCACTCATTTATCCCCCCATCATACTGTCCTCTCCCCAGGAAAGTCTCTACTCACAGCCCACCCTCAGGGAGTAGGGAGGCATGCTACTCTACTGAGGAATGCTTTTTAAATTTTGATAACGAAGTATTTTTCTGGGTATTAGAAACAGTTAGTGTGTTAACTCCACTAATTTTAACTGGATTCTCCAGAAAGCTGTACCCAAGATGAAGGCTCCTGGGAGAGGAGCTTTAGAAGGCGTGTGACCTCTGGGAGCAGGAATGGGGAGTGGGAGAGAAGTGGAGGAGGAAGAGCCAGGACAGGTGTCCATTATGGGTTAGGACTGATGTTCGGGAGGAAGGAGAAGCATCTCTCCATACTGCCGTCTGTGTAACATAGGATTGTCCTCACTACAGGAGTTCCCAGGTGGGTTCTGAGAGGGCTCGCATGGCATCCCCTGGGCAGCAGGTCAGAGCCTGGGCAAGCTGGTTCTGCAGAGGTGGCGCCGAAATGATGCAGAAGGGGTTCTTGATGCATGTGATTTTGTGGATATTGTTACTAAATAGAAAGGAAGTAGATTTCTTTTTCCAGTCTCTTTGATAGGGGCAGAAATAGGATATTGGGGTCCAGCTATAATTGTAAGAAATATCAATCATGCTCTGTTAACCGTAATTGTTTTGTTCTGGTTAAAGAAAGCACATTCTAACCTGGCTGGGAGTTGCACCTGGGACCTGGGAGTTGCACCTGGAACCGGGGAGCTCACCAGAAATTCAGCCCATTATCATGGAAAGATTAACAACCTTGTTGCAAAAATCAGAGCCGCCAGCCCTTTGAAGACCCGCCCCCCCCCCCCCTCCTGCCTTTGCCAATCTCCAGCCTGCATTATCTGTTAACTGCCCATTTGGCATAACCTTTAGCCTACTTCCCCACGTAATCCTTGTTCTTCTACCCAACATAAGCAGCTGGTCTATGGGGAGAGGCAGAGCAGAAGTTTGTGGATGACCTGCTGCTCCCATACTGCCAGCAGGACTGGAATCAACGCTCATATAGGATTCAACCCTGTCTCTGCCTAATTGGCTCAGGTAGTGACAGGCGGCAGGACCCATTGATCTTTACTCACTGCTTCGTGCTGGAAAGTTTTCTAGGTTGAATTCACCTGTGTTTTTTCTGGTACTTGCTTACATAGTGGGGTGTGTGTTTGTTTGTTTTCCTGATCCTTGTGGAATAAAATATATGGTTTGAGGGCTGGACCCAATTTTATCCTTTTCTATCTAATTTTTCAGTTATCCCAATACCACTTATTAAAAATTCCATTTTCGGCCCTGCCAGCATGTTTCAGAGGTTGAGCGTCAACCTATGAACCAGGAGGTTGTGATTCGATTCCCAGTCAGGGCACATGCCCAGGTTGTGGGCTCGGTCCCCAGTGTGGGGCGTGCAGGAGGCAGCAGATGAAGGATTCTCTTACAGCATTGATGTTTCTATCTCTTCCTCTCCTTTCCTCTCTGAAATCAATTTTTAAAAAATATTTAAAATTTTTTTAAATTTCATTTCGCCCTGGCTGGGTGGTTCAGTTGGTTGGAGTGTCATCCCATACACCAAAGGTTGCGGGTTCGATTCTGGCCAGGGTACATACCTAGGTTGCAGGCTCGATTCCCGGTTGCATTGAGTATGGGAGGCAACCAATTGTGCTTGCGCTCTCTCTCTCTCTCTCTTTCTCTCCTTCCCTCCCTCTCTCTCTAAAATTAATAAAAATATATCCTCAGGTGAGGATAATAATAATAATAAAATTCCATTTTCTGGGAGCACCCTTCTAGTTGCTAGATGAGATGCTGCCCAATTCATGATTCGCTTCATAAAGCCAATTAGATCTTCACAGTCAATCAATTAAATTCCATTTTCTCCCAGTGTTTTGAGATGCCGTCTTTTATCATATTTAATTAATTTGACCTATTTCTGGATTTTCTATTGTGTTTCATTGGTCTGTGTTTATTCATGTGCCAACATCTCACTTTTAATTAAAGAGGCTCTGTACTATGTTTTAATATTCAGCAGGGCTAATACTCTTATTGTTCTAGTGAGTTGGTTTTAAAGAAGAAGGTTAAGTAATAGCATTTGTGGTAAACAGACATGACCAAAATTGTGAATGACCAAAGTTTGGTAAGTAGTACTTTAACCCAGAGGAACACATCCAGAAGTACAAGATGCAGGCATCTGTGGCCCCTTGTGGGGGGGGGAGGGACGGGGGGGATCTCATTTATGACTTGATGCCTGTGGCTTTTGAATTTGAATCCCAGGAGGCATGCTTGAGACTAGAGGTGACTCACGGCAGTTTGACCTTTCAGCATAGGATTGTTGGCATGGCAAGGTACCTCCTACCCTTAGTCACTCTCCCCCAAATTATTAATGAAACCACAGGATTTTTTTTTTTTTTGGAGGTTTTTGACCTGTAAAAAAGTACTCATTTGTAAAGTCATAGAAAGTTAGATTCAGAAACTTAGAAATCCTCTAAGTCCAGTGGTTTTTAATCCTCACTGGGCATCAGAAACATTTGAAAAGCCCTCTTCCCTGCCCTCCCTCCCCCCAGTGCCAGGCCCCTAGCTCAGAGATTCTGGAGTGAGGTGTCTTGTCTTTTCAGAGTGTCTAGGCTGTTAAATGTGCAGTCAGAGTTGAGGACTGCTGACCTAGTCCTGAGGTCAGGGGCAGGGCTGGTTTACTCAGCACTGTGCTTTCAACACCTAGCCTTGTACCTGGAGTGGAGGAAGTGCTCATTGTGTTGCATGATGTACGAGTCCCTCATTGCTCAGATGAGAAAACAGACTCCAGAGGTCGCTTGCCTCAGGTGCACAGACAGTGGGGTAACAGGGACATGACGGTCAGGTTCCTTGTCTCAGACTGGTCTTTTTTCACTCTCCTCCATCATATTTTCCTCTTCAGTCATGGGCAGAAATAGGCAAGAGCATTTGCTCTCTTGACTCATGTGTTGTCCATTTTTGTGGCCTTGACCCCAGCTCCTACCCAGTACAGCAGAAACTTGGGCATGAGCTCTAGAAGGTAGTAAGATCATTGGACGAGGCTGAAACAGGTTGGGGTGGGAGGTGGGGGGTGGAGACAGGAAGCAGACGACATTGCTGTGCACCTGCTGTGTGAGCTGGGGGTTTCCAGCTCTCACATCTTTTGAACGGAGTCCCGCATCCCCATTTCCAGCAGTAAAGCATGTTAGATTGTAGATCGGAATACATGATGACATTACTTTTTGATTAATGCTTTATTTCAATGGGAGAGGGTGGACAAGTGAGCCTGGCACGTGGCGCCATTTCTTCCCATGAAGCTTGTCAGCTGAGAAGATGATTAGAGCTTTAGGCAGATTCATGGGACTGGCTGGGGAGATAAAATTTGGTGTTTAGGCCCTGGCCAGTGTAGCTCCGTCCCCCAAAAGGTTGCAGGTTCCATTCCCAGTCAGGAGACATACCCAGGTTGTGGGTTCGATCCCCAGTTGGGGCGCATACAGGAGGCAATGGATCAATGTTTCTCTCTCACGTCAGTGTTTCTCTCTAAAAATAATAAAAATAAAAAACATGTCCTTGGGTGAGGAGAAAAATAACATCTTGGTGGTCAGAACCTGCCAGGAGGAGGAGCCCTAGTAAACACCCCAGGTTTGTTTAGGGACGAGGGTGAACCAGAAGTCGAGGGGCCTCTCCAGAACTGGAGCGCTGCTTTGAATCATCGGATCTCTGACTACATTAAGGTGCCCTGGGGTTGTGTTTACCCCTGACCTACCTGCCCATCAGAGCAAAAGAAAATCGTCTCTAGAGGAGCCCCAAGTTGTCTGAAGAGCTTTCAGATACCGCTAGTGGCACTCAGAAACGATCCGATCTCTGGGACTATAAGACTTAAAAACCCGGAGAAAACAGACACTAGGAATTGTCATAAGGAAATGATCAGACTTGGGTTTTAAAAGAACTGAGAGTAGTATGTTTAAGGAAATCAATTGTGTGGAACCTTTTCTTGTTCACCACGGCCATCCCCGCTGAGAGGCTGACTAGACTTCAGACAAGAGTGTTTATAGTGTGTGGTGGACATGTGTGACCAAGCGTGTCTCGGTGTGTTTGCACGGCTGTAAACATTTTGCTTGGTCCCCTAGTGGTAGCTTAGAGGGGGGACAGGAGATAATTGGAGTGATCACAGGTTTTTAGATCTTTGAGCGGGAAGAGCCCCCTTTGACCTTATTTTGCTTTTGTTTTTGAGAGAAGTGTACATTGTGATTGGTTTAGGCCCGTGGTCGGCAAACTGCGGCTCGCGAGCCACATGCGGCTTTTTGGCCCCTTGAGGGTGGCTCTTCCACAAAATACCACGGCCTGGGTGAGTCTATTTTGAAGAAGTGGCGTTAGAAGAAGTTTAAGTTAAAAAACTTGGCTCTCAAAAGAAATTTCAGTCGTTGTACTGTTGATATTTGGCTCTGTTGACTAATGAGTTTGCCGACCACTGGTTTAGGCAATGTCAACACGTGGATATTATTTTATACAACAAAGGTAGTGTGAAATAGTTAATGTTAGCATAATTTCAATAAATGTGAATACTTTAAAAACTTCAAAAATTTAAATTTACTACAGTCAACCTGAATTTTTTTTAAAGTGTAGACTTTTGTTATAAATACATTACTTGTGTATGTTTTCATGTATTATATTTGCTTAAATGTTTACTTGCAAGCTGTATATTGAGTGCCTAGCATACGTAAGACAATGGGGCTAGAGATAGAACTACAGACGCGAGTGAGAGTTGGGCCTTAGGAGTACAAAGGCCAGAAGGGGGGCACACGGGCCATTGACATAGAAGTGCCAGAAAAGAGGTCTGAGCAACACAGTTTTATTTATTTGTTTTTACTTTGATTGATTTGTGTTTGCGGCGGACGAGGCCAGGGGATGTTATCTTCTGCTCCGGGTCTTCCCTGCTGCACTTCTTTGACCTGGCTTATTCTTTCTTCAGTTGGCTTTTCAGTTCCTTGAAAACAGTTGTCTTCAGAAAGGCTTGCCTCGCCTAACTTAAACGTCCTCGGTTCTTGCAGTTACTCATGGTAAAGCTCTAGTTAGTGGCCCTTTAAGGGCCTTCCTCTCTCTCAGCTCTGACCCGCCGAAGCCCATTAGCAGTGAAAACATTTAAATTCTCTCACTTTGGCTTGCACACAGAAAGACGCCGGGCCTGGCAACAAATGAAACCCATTACACAACATAGAAACACACCACACCTCGGAGCCTGTGTGCCTATGGACAGATCAAAATCAGATGTGTCCACTGGCATAGCTCTCTCTTGGACCAGCTGAGATGTCTAACTGAGCAGCTTTAGGGCACTGTTTATAAACACTTCCTTTCTGGCAAGAAGGGAATGCTCTCCTGGATTTGTGTCACTATGCAAATGGAACTGTAAGCAACAGAGTGAATCAGGGAAGAAACAGTCCCCAACAGAAGAGCATCACTAGAAAGAGAACCAGAGTGGTACCCTGCGGAGTGCCGCGTCTATGGGTGACGAGGCAGCACCCTGTGAACACACAGGTGCATAGTCATCCCCGAGTATTTCCTGAGCTCACTCTGCTGCTTCCTGGGCTCCACGTGGAAGACATGGTTTCCTACACATATACCTCAAGTTCAGCATGTCTAAAACTGAACTCACTACGCTGTATTTATAGGCAACTAACTGGCTTTTCAAGGACATCATTTTTCAGTGGGGAAAACAGCCTTCCAGCAAATGTTGAGACAACTGAATATCCACCTACCAAAGAATGAAGTTGAAGCACTACTTCACACCATGTTCAGTAGTTACCTCAAAATAGATAATGAACTTAAATCTGAGAGCTAAAACTCTCAGTCTCTTACAGAGAAAATACAAGAGTGAATCTTTGTGGCCTTGGGTTAAGCACCGGTTCCCTAGAAATGACACCGAAACAAACGATAAAAGAAAAAAATAAATTGGGTTCATGAACAGGTATGAGGACAAAGTGACCAAGACCTCCCATGGATGGCTGCTGCTGAGCTGGGATTTGGTAGGTAGCTGGTTAAATTTGGAACTAGAGTACTTTTTAAAAGATGTACACTCGATAACATGAGAGAAATGAGCACTTGGGTATTTTCTAAATATCTTTCTGAAACCATTCAACTCTCCTACGATACCACCTTCCTCGGGTCCCACAGAAAATGCTGAACAAAGGCAAGAGAAAAGAGAGCGAAAGCAGGCGGGCACTGAAAGAACGGAACTTCAGGAACCGCCTTATTACATCAGGACAGGGGCTTCCGGAGGCTGCATAGCGTTCCCTAATGCAGCAGCGACCTACGAAAAATGTCAGCCCAATCTCATTTTGATCGAAGGAGAAAAACATAGCATCTGTCTAGGGTCACACAACTGCTATCAGAGATGGAACAGAGCGGAGTCTCCTGATTTCCAAGTTGATGCTTTCCCTTCACGCCAGTGGCTCTCGAGAGTGGGGTCCACGAGCAGCCTCAGCATCCCCTGAGAGATTTCTTATCGAAGATGAGAATTCTCAGCCCCTCCCCAGACTGAGCAGGAGACTTGGGGGAAATGGAGCCCAGCACTCTGTGCTTGCACAGGGTCTCCAGGGGCCTGTGATGCACGGTCAGGTTTGAGGACCACTGGCTGCTCTAAGGATACCTGTGATTCTCAGGGGGTTGGGGGGCATTCTGCACCCTGCCTCCAGACTTTCTGCACTGGAGACATTTTTAGCTGTTGTAGCTGGGAGTGAGAGAGTGCTACTGGGTAGAGGCCAGGGATATTGCTAACCACCCTGCTCTCTACAGGACAGCCTGCACAGCAGACACTTACCTGGTCCCAGTGTCGATATGGGAGGTGCAGAAACCTTGCTCCATACCTGCTGCTGGGCGGGCAGAGGAGAGCAGAGAGTTGTCAGTGTCTCGCTCTCAGTGCCTGTCCCCTCGAGTGGAGGGTTAGTGCATCCCCTCAAGCGGTGTGCCTCCACCACCAGGGAGGGTGGGCTGGCATCTGGGTCCCTCGACCACCTGGGAGCCAGAGCCTCAGCCCCGAGGCCAGTCACTCCCATTGCAAGCAACTTCATCCAGTTCCCTAGTGTGGCAAACAGATAGTATCATTTTCTAGAGTGCCATGATGTGATTAAAGGTTAGAGGTCTTTAAAAACCACTCAGAGAGACCTGCCATTTCCAGTAATGATGAACGAGGTATTGCAGATCAATGCTTCTAGTGAAAATGAGCGTGTGTGGGCGCGCGCACACACACACACACACACACACACACACACACACACCAGAGTTATCTGCTGGGGTCGGAGCTTTTTGTAAGAAATAATATAAACACACTGCAAGACTCATGCAAATGGGAACTCTTTCGGAAACTAAGACGAAGTGCTATTTTGGATGAGAAAAAACACCACCCTTGTACATTTTAGTAGGAAATCAGAAATAGAAAAAGCCTGATTTTCAGAAATAAAATGTGAGTAAGAAAAACTAGCTTTTTGAGGGAACAAAATACATTTACATAAAGCAGGACTTCTCAAAACACAAACTCTCATAGGCATATATTCATGCAATTGCTTTAGCATCATCTCTGGCTCCCCTCTAACTCCTTCTCCAGTCAGCAGATGTGTTGTGTGAAGGTTTTCCTTTTTAGTGCGTTGCAGTGCGGTTGCAGGCTGGGAACAGGTTGCGTGGACGGGATTGGGACCCAGACTCCCTGCCTTAGGTTCAGATAGGGACAACTATTCCCTTTGGGGGCAACAGAGGTGCCTTTCGACCTGTGTGGTTTGATTTTAGAAATACACATTTATTCCTCTCCTTTACTTCCCTACCTTCAAAACAAAACACCTCCATTCCTGCCTTGCCAGTAGGTGCTAGGAACTCCCAGTGTTCATTCACTTGGTCTCTACTATGGCCTGAATGCTGTGCTCCAGTCCCCCTCAAGTTGGTGTTTTGGAATCCTAACTCCCTATGTGATGGTGTTAGGAGGTGAGGGGGTTTGGGTGATTAGATTATGAGGGTGGAGCCCTCCTGAATGGGATTAGTGCCCTTACCAAAGAGACGGGCTAAGCTCCCAGGCCTTTCCGGGAAGTCAGGACACAGTGAGAAGTCTTCCACCTGGAAGCGGCCCTCACCTGGTCTCAGACTTTCAGCCTCCAGACTGTGAGAAATAACTTTGTGTATAAGCCCCCAGTCTGTGGTATTTTGTTGTGCCACAGCCCAAATGGAGTAACACAGGCGCCTTTTCTGAAGGCTCCGTGGGACTAGTCCCCAGAAATTCCCTTCCTCACTTAGCTTCATGAAAGACACGTAGCATGCCAAAGCCCTTGGAATTGAGTCATCTTTCAGTTCTTTAGGTCACTTGATATGTGCATCCGTTCATTCCAATTCCCAGTCTCTGTGGGAAATGCAGACTTTGAACAAGACATTCTCTGATTCACTAGGTTTCCTCTTTGACTTGATATTATTGCACCTGGCAGTGTAGGTTGAGTTTATATGTGACTGTGTTGTGGGTTTCGTTTGTGACTTTCAAGCAGGGTTATATTGGAATGAAAGGGTGATGGGGGTGGATTTTGAAGTTAGGAAATTAGAGTTAATTGTGGTAACTGCCCCAGAATAGCCAGAGTCTGGGGGAGGGGACTCTGTGAATCAGCTTCTCTGAATCAGACATTCCCTTTCTCCTCCTTAAGAGCCCAACATGTTCCTTTCTCCTCTTTAAGAGACCCGTGCATGTGATCATTAGAATTCAGAGAAGCGTTGAAGACTGGAAGTTCTGGAAAATAGGGCCCCCCAAATTTCAGGAAGACTAAGCAGTAATTTAGAATCAACTTCATTCATTTGAAAGATTTTCAGAAATTAAGAGGATGTAAATAAGGCAGAAGCAAAAATGCACCAGATAGGAAAGAACTTCTTATCATGCAGTTGACTGGGATGGATCAGAAAGTTAAAAGGTATTTTAGGAAAAGTATCTAAAACTTGGAGAAAAAGCAAAAAGATTATTGTGTGCCTTTCAGTATCATTCCGGAGCATTGTTCAGCAAGTCCATCTAAGGGATAATCTTGGAGACTTACTTTTGTCAAGTTAAATGTTAACTTGTAGAAAATTGGTAAGTTACAAATGATTTTTTGTCCAGTGGTGATCTAAAATTGATTTCTGTTTAGTGGAAAAGATAACCTCAAAAGTTTTGGTTTAATTGCTCTGTGGTACATTAACCAGTTTTGTATTTAACTTTAAAGATTATCACAGCTTTCTTTTTGTCCACCTACTATGTATGTTTCCGTGTTACCTTTGTTTTTGTTTGTTGTTGTTTTTTTTAATTTATTTTTATTGTTGAAAGTATTACAGATGTCCTCTTTGTTTGTTTGTTGTTGTTGTTTTCTCCATTGACCCCTTCCATTGGTACCCGCCCCTCCCAGGCCTTCACCACTCTATTGTCTGTGTCCATTGGTCCTGCGTATATGCATATTACCTTTGAACCAGCCTTGCGTCCTGCTAGTTCCCTCACCAATGAGTTACATCAGTCCTTCACACATACATACTGTTTGTGTGGGAGTTATGTTTTTAGCTTTTTTTAAATTACACTTTAAAAGGATGAGTACATATTGAGGAATAAGCATCTTAAGTGGCTAGGCCGAGTAGGGTTTGAGTAATTTGCCTTTAAGGTCATCTTAGCCCTGAATATCTACAATTATAGGTTTTTATCTAAATTCCCTCTTGGTCACTTGGATAGTAAGTTGCATTTATGGGTCATCTGACTATATGGCCCAGGTGAATACTTAAAATTCTTGCATTATCAAGATCTCAGAGCCACAAAGTAGAAAAGGATCATTTCCTTTGTTGTTCATAATAGTACAATTATTTCTTTATAAAGCACCTGTAATTTACAGAACGTTGGCATACCTGCTATTGTATTTGGCCCTCACCGTTTCTTTGTAAGGGAGCAGGGCAGGAATAAGTATCCACATTTTTAGGTGAAAAAGCTGAGACTCTAGACTCTGGCAGGTAAAGTCAGTTGCCAAAGGGCACTCGGCTGGTGAGGAGTGGCGCTGAGACTGCCCCGCTCTTTACCCTCCACGCTCATGGACACCTCATGGCGGAACCAGGACTCAAGGGGTCTTGATAAGAACAGTGAGTCGAAGTGGGACAACACCCCGAATACTGACAGAGTAACTACAAAGTCCTCTGCCACGGCTTCAGACACGGTGCCTGCCGATGCACCATCTGGACTCTCGTTTCAGTGTTTGGAGTGTGTGGTCTGTTCCCGACTGTTGGCAAGGCCTGAAGTGGGCCTGAGTCTCCTTGGACCTCCCTCCCCTCTCGGATAGAGTGGTGCGGACTCATAGCCGGTGCCCAGGAAATCTTTCTTGATTGAATATGGGAATTTGCTTCGCGTGCTTTTATCTTCTTGGTTCTTTCTCTTTTCCTGGTAAGATTTTCTTGGCCTGTTTCTGAGTATCTGAGTGACATTGGAGCAGCTGCATGTGTCTATTCAGAAGGACAATCTGCCCTTTTATTGGATGCTTGCACCAGAAAGAGGACTGCTGGCCTAATCCAGTTACATCTCTTTATGACACCTTCTCTCTAAATCAGCAAACTGCTGATTCATTAATTCAGCAGGTACTTACTGAGTGACTCGGTGCCAGACCCTGGGATAGAATGATAAAGATGAGAAAGGTCCTTACACTTCATTGGCTGCTGGTCCTGGTGGTGGCCATAGCGTTTCTGTTTAAATATTTTAACCTTTGCTCGTCTTTGCTAGTAATCTAAGAACCACATGAAACAACCGAGTTGTGAGGAAGACCATCTCTAAACCCTACCTACCTAAAACCCATCAGCTTCTTGCTTGTCTCCTGGTGCCACCGAGTCCAGACCCCGTCACTTCCTATGACTGCTGCAGTGGCTTCTGACTGGCTCCCACTTCACTTTCCTTCCAACAGTGAAAATCAGGTCATGTTACTGCCCTCTCAGACTCTCTAGGGCTTTCCTGGCTGATAAAGCCCTGCTTAGCTCTGTCGTATCTCCCTCCACTCTCGTTGGCTGCTCTAGGCCAACCACACCACGGTAGGAGGGGGAGGAATGCCAGGCTGGTGCCCTCCCACCTTGGGCCTTTGTGCCAGCTGTCTCCTCTGCCTGCAGTGACCTTTCCCTGATATTTGCATAACTGTCCCCTTATCATCCACATCGCAACGTAGATATCACTACCTGAGGGGCCTTTCCCCTCACCTCTTCATAGCCCCAGTAGCTCTGGCACATTGCCCTGTTTTATTATCCTTTTCTCACCCATTCAGTCTCTGAGTTCCTTCCTTAGAGCAGAGGCACTGAGAAGCTCAGGGCTTTCACTGCACCTCGAACGGCATCTAACATGGGAGCCCTTCGAGCACTTGCCGGGGGAATGCAATGACCTGGGCAGCTATTTAGAGAGCACTTATTTGGGGAGATAGATAGACATGGACAGGAATGCAGAAATAAATAGCAGTAAACTCCTGCTTTTGAGAAGCAGTAGACTGAAAGATGTATTGCAGTTGTGTTTGCTTTACAGTATTGGGGGTTAGCTTTCGGTTAGTAGCTTATTTAAAATTATTATTTTAAAGTTAAATGTCACTGTAGAAGCTCAGTTGAATTATGTAATCTGAGGGGAAAAAATTAATTCACAGTGTAGGACTCACACATTTCTTATCAATTCAAGAAGCATTTTTTGTTTGTTTTTGTTTTTAATTTTTGGAAAGGTTAATTCAATTGGAATGAAAACGCATTGAGTGAAATAAAAAGAGATATTGACCAACCCAGAGTGTGTGGCTCAGTGGTTGAGCATCGACCCATGAACCAGGAGGTCACGGTTCGATTCCCAGTCAAGGCACATGCCTGGGTTGTGGGCTCGATTCGATCCCCAGTAGGGAGCCTGCAGGAGGCAGCTGACCAATGATTCTCTCTCATCATTGATGTTTCTATCTCTCTCCCCTTCTCCCTTCCTCTCTCTGAAATCAATAAAAACATATTTTGACCAGAGACCTACTATGTACCAGAAGTACATGGGGGAAGGCTTAAAAAGGACTAAAAACAAAGGTCACTGGTAGTGAGGCCCCCATAATTTCAAAATAGAAGAATTTGGGGATGATGGCCCAGAATTATAATTTAATTTTCGTGAAGCTGTGTTTGCATAGCAGGCATGCTGTTTTTACTTAGAGTGTTTCTGATGGAGGTCATGAGGAGCTAAACTCTTTAGGTTTACTCCTGCCAGTCCCCTCAGCCCCTGTCACCAGGGACTCACCTGGTTAGAGGCCTGAGACGTGGAATGGACAGAGGCTACACCTCAGCACAAGATGGTATGTGAGATTAAATATGTATATTTATGTATGTGTGTGTATATATTTATACACACACACACACACTAGAGGCCCGGTGCATGAAATTTGTGCATGGTAGTGGGACCCTCAGCCTGGCTCTCTCCAATCCAGGACCCCTTGGGGGATGTCCTACTGCCAGTTTAGGCCCGATCCTGCAGGACCTAAACCGGCAGTCAGACATCAGACTCGCAATCCAAGACTGCTGGCTCCTAACCACTCTCCTGGCTGCCTGCCTGATTGCCCCTAACTGCCTCTGCCTGCCGGCCTGATTGCCCCCTAACTTCCCTCCCCTGCCGACCTGATTGCCCCCTAACTGCTCCCCCCTGCTGCCCTGATTGCCCTCTAACTGCTCCCCTCTGCCAGCTGACCATCCCCTAACTGCTCCCCCTGCTGGCCTGATCACTCCTAACCGCCTCTGCCTCGGCCCCTGCCACCGTGTCTTTGTCCGGAAGATGTCTGGAAGATGTCCAGTCTAATTAGCATATTACCCTTTTATTGGTATAGATGTGTGTGTGTGTGTGTGTGTGTGTGTGTGTGTGTGTATACACACACACACACTAGGGGCCCAGTGCACAAATTCGTGCACCTTGAAAGGAACTGTGGGCTGCAAGGCTGCGGTAAACATAGGGGCAGGTCTCAGCCCATCCGCCAATGCCCCCAGTCCCCTATCTGCCAGCAGCCCCATTCCCACCTCTCCCACGCACTGACGGTGCCAGCCCCGTTTGCACTTCCTGACAGTGCAGAGCGATTGGGGCCCACGCCAGCAGCAGGTGTGAGCGGGGCCGGCGCTGTCAGCAGGTGTGAGCAGCGGCTGCTGCTGTGATCGCCCCTCAGGACCAGGGGGAGATGGAGAAGCCCTCAGGGGCGATCAGGGCTGGCAGCTGCTGCTCACACCTGCTGATGGTGCCGAGTGATTGGGACCAGCGCCAGGCCCCAGCAGCGGGTGCGAATGGTGGCTCCGACACTGGCAGCAGGTGGGAGCACCAGGAGGGACTTCACTGGGTGGGACCACAGCGCAAGGGAGCAAAGAATTTTCAGTAACCACCAGAGGCTCGCCCCGATGACAGCAACTGGCGCCCCGCCTTGGTCTGGCACCCCTGCTCACCTGCTCCACCATCCTGCTGAGGCCAACGCCTGCCATGTTCCACACATGCCCCCTGGTGGTCAGCGCATGTCATAGCGACTGGTTGTTCCGCCATTTGGTCTATTTGCATATTAGCCTTTTATTATATAGGATATTGACTACCTAGGAATTTGGGAGCTTTAGAGATCACCATAGGCTGATTTTGGTCAGGGGCGGGACTGGATGGGGTTTTAAAGCGTATGTGATATTAGCAACCACCGGTGGTGGTTCCGTGTGCTGGGGTTTTATCTGTGTAGCACCCCCACACACTGAGGCTTACATGGGTGAGACTATGTCCAAGGCATCCCAGGTGGACAGTAGACTGGACACAGAAGCACACTTCCCATGATCACTGTGGGGAGAAGGTGGGACTAGAGCAGCTGCCTGTGGTCACAGGCACTAAGTGGCAGACCTGGGACTTCCAACGGGTTATTGCATGATTCTGACTGTCCTGTGTTTCCTGTTATATCATGATTCTGCCAAGGAAAGGGTCTCAGGCGGAGACTTGTCAGGAATATCGTGGAAGGCATTCTGGATTAGCTTAGTTGCTGATTGCTATATGTGTGAGGGACCGCAGGGTTCCCCCAAATTTCTTACTAATCAGTCTGCCCCAATTGGCTGTTATTACTTCGTTTCTTTGAGGCAAGTTCTGGGCTCTCACGTCTCTTCAGATAGGGATAACATACGGAGAGGGGTGTGTTCATCCCGGGGCACCTAATGTGAGGATGAGGTCCCTTTCTCCCTGGTGGAAAGCTGGGGCAAAAGGAGGTTCATTCAGCAAAACTTTATTGAGTAACTCCTCTCACTCACCCCTCAGGGACCGCGAGGAGAGCAGCTGTCCTCGGGATGCTCAGGCTCCTGGGGACGGACAGCCGAGGGAACGGTGTGGGCGCGTGGAAGGGTGCAGGTCACAGGGAGCAAGGAATAATTTAGGCAGTTGGCCCCTGGACTGAGGAAAGGAGACCCTGGCATATTTTGGGAACTAGGAATGTCTGGCTGGATTTGGGGATTATTAAGAGTATTAATGGAAAACAGTAGTTGGAAAAATAAGATTCTGTTTGCTGGGCTGAGGGGTTTTCCGTAACACTATGGGCACTGAGAGACTGATGCAGGGTTCAAATAGGGGGCGTGGGAATCAGAAACACTGCTCTGGCAGGATCTGCGAGAAGGGACGGAGAGAGGAAGGCCAGTTATAATGCAACAGACCAGGTGAGAGATGCTGAAGGTGAGGGCTCAGGCGGTGGGCAGGGAGTGGGCAAAGGGACAGGTTCAAGGAAACCTTCATGAGGTAGAATCTGAATTAGTGACTGATTATCTTTGTGGTGTGAGGGAGAGAAAGAAGTCAAGAGCGACTTGCAGGGTTTCATTGGAGATCTGTCCCCCTTGTTTTATAAAGGTTTGCAGCCCCAGTGCTGAAGGTTCCTCTTAAGGACAGGTTTTAGAATACAGCCTCAGCTCATTTGCCAGATTTTACCAACTTGGGCTTTACAAACTGGAAAACACTGCTCTTTTTTTTGGCTGACACCTCGTTTCCTTTTTTACTGTTTTTAACTTCTGAAATTATTACACTAATTTTTGTACTTCAAGGAATTGGTAAGAGCCTGTTATATATTAAATACTCAATAAATGAATAATCAAAGAAGTGAGATCACCATCACAATTGACTGCAAGGTCATATTGTTCATGGGACAGTGGTGGGCATACAACGTGCCTTTCTGATTCCACAGCAGTGTATGCATCTGTGATATAGCATTGGGTAGTGGATAGGTATAATATGGGATTCTGCAGAATTGTCAGTGAAATGGAGGCAGGTAGCACTGTCCACTCTCTTTACTGACCACACTGGTCACACCTGGTCATTTCAGCAGCAGCAGGCACAGGAAGATGAGGTAATCAGGTAGGTCACAGTGGCACAGGTTGTATTCTCATCCCTTTAAGCTTTTACCACCCGGCGAAATCCTGGTCTGGAGGTGGGATGTGATCTGTGGTTTACCCCGGACCCCGGGTTCCACTTTTTTCTCTGGACTAATCCGCCTCCCAGCCTGGAGCCGGAGCACACACTGCATTAATCAGACTTGCTGTAATGATCACATGGTTTTCTCGCTGCCTCCCCTGTTAGCTGCCGCTTGTCAGCAGCTGGCGGAGCTGGAGGCTGCAGGCTCCTGTCTGCAGAAAGCCTTTTACTTCGGAATATTGGGGGGTGTGGAAACCCCGCCTCTTTTTTCTGCACTTTGCACCATATGACTGACTAAATGGTTGTCCTCCGAACCAAAAAGGCTACCAGACAATCTAAGGAAATTGTCTCAGTCTAGGTCATGTTCGCATTTGAAGAATTCAGGTATGTTCTGGTTTCGTACATCTGTCTGCCGCTGGGTTTTTGTTCTCGCTGGGTTTTTGCTGTGTAATGACAGCTTAGGTTCTGGCTGGTTCTCACACACAGAAAGGGCTCTTCTCTGCATTTGGTGGAGTCTCTCCAGGCACGGGGGTCGGAGGTGCATGGTGGTGCTGGTCAGGGTGTTTGCTGCATGCACAGATGCAGCGTGGGTAATTGTTTGCTGGTGTGTCAATTTGCCGAGGACCCCACCTTGTGCCTCATTTGAGATGCTGTTGCAGGTGTAGAGTTAAGAATACAGAATAGCACCTGTTTATCCAGAATGAGACTGTTGCTATCTTTTGTTTTTCTTCCTTTGTCAAACTCATGGAGTCGACTGCTCTCTTTAAAAAATGCTAATGGTAGCAGTGAAGGTGAAAAATTCTGCAAGTGTGTCTGCTTAGTTGAGATTTGATTTTGGCTCTGATTTTCCTCATCGTCGATAGTAATCTCATGGCTGGGCGGTTTTCTGGGAAGTGCCTTGATAATGTCCTGTTAACAGGAGCCTTCTTTGCTTTTGTAAGCTTTTCAGCTGCTGTAATTATTAATGCTGCAAATTGGAGCCTTTTGTGAATCTTACTCCCTCTCTTTCCTCCATCTCTTCTCCGGGAATCTGTGTCTGGGGGTGAATGTGGGAAGGGATGTTCCAATAGAGATAGTTTCTAAGAAATGAAAATAAAGGAGGTGGAATGGGAGGGCCATCAGTCATTCCTGTGCATGTTTCCATGTGGAACATATGGAGGAGAGCATATATGTGTCTGCTTCTGACCTCGGACAGCTTCTCATTTCTCACATGGGATTTCTGTGTATCTTAGAACTGAGCATAAATGCCATGTTGATGGGCAAAGATTATGCGGGAACCTCAGTTCTGTGTCTTTTAGGCCCTTTTTGTTCCCTCCAAATGTTGCTGCAACAAACATTAAAATGATAATAGAATAACCACTTTTCATTATTTGCAAGAGGAAACTAGAGACCTTTTAATCAAAATCAAGGGAGTAGCTGAGAGAATCATCAGATGTGCACACAGGTCCCCCGCCCTTCCTGTGAGCTTGGGGTTTGGATCCAGGAAGTTACCCTTTGTGTAAGAGTGTGCCCCTGCATTATTCCTGATGGGTCGGGCTTGTGAAAGGGATATTCCTTCCATGTGGCAACATGCTCTGGTGACATGGGGCCTGTGCCCTTACGTAGGGACCAGGCTTATTGTTTTATAATAGCTCCATTAACAGCTAACAAGAATTTATTTAATGCTGGACAGGTTACAGTAGATTTGTCCTTTAAAAATGGAACAGGAGCCCTGGCCGGTGAGGCTCAGTTGATTGAGTGTTGTCCCATGCACTGAAGGGTCACCAGTTTGATTCCTGGTACAGCACATGTCTGGTTGCAGATTCGATCCTGGGTCAAGGTGCACGCAGGAGTTGGCAGATCGATGTTTCTCTCTCACATTGATGTTTTTCTCTTTCTCTTAAATAAATCAATAAAAACACTCTTTAAAAAAAAAAAGAATGAAATAGGAGTTCTGGGTTCTAATCCCAGTTTCAAAATTCGTTTCTCTGATCCTTGTGAGAGTTTCAGAGGAGTTCTGTGAATTGTAGAAAGTAGTAAGACTGTAAAGTTCATATTTTATTGTTAGCATTTATTCTAGATGGAGTAAGCCTTAGCTTGAACAGAGCTCGGAGCCCTTCCCTGCGTTTCCTGAAGAGGGATGTGTATCAAAAAGCCATTCCCGTTGTGGAGGGCTCCTAGCCCAAGAGCTGGGTCTGAAGAGGTGAAAAGGGTCCGAGTGAAAGGCCACCACACTGCTGACCCGAGAAAGTGGGCCCTCTATGGAAAGGGACCATAAGCCGGAAAAGAAGTCTCTGACCCCTGTTTCAGGCTCCTGCCTGAGCTGGCCCTGAGCACTTGGCATTCGGGGTGTGATTGCATTTTGTGACCGCTGCACAGTAGCAGACAAACGGCTGTCTTTTTCAGTCACCGGCCCGCATGTGTGGGGCCCGGTGATCACAGTGGGCAGCACAGCCACTACAGAGGAGCTTAGCTTTCTAACTGAGGCCAAGGTGGTTCTCAAGCCGGAGCAGGCAGAAGAATCACCTGGAGGTCTCTGCAAACTCATTGCTGGGCCCCTCCCATCGTTTGGACCCAGTAAGGAGGTCTCGGTTGGGGCTTACAACCTGCATGTCTAACAAGTTCCCAGCTGATCCCGATGCTGTAGGTCTTGGAACCAGAGAACCATTGGCTTGGGACAGTGGTCGGCAAACTGCGGCTCGCGAGCCACATGCGGCTCTTTGGCCCCTTGAGTGTGGCTCTTCCACAAAATACCACGGCCTGGGCGAGTCTATGTTGAAGAAGTGGCGTTAGAAGAAGTTTAAGTTTAAAAAATTTGGCTCTCCAAAGAAATTTCAATCGTTGTATTGTTGATATTTGTCTCTGTTGACTAATGAGTTTGCCGACCACTGGCTTGGGAGAAGCAGGCAGAGTCTTTGAGATGGGAAGTGTGAGGCAAAGGCAGAGTGGAGGTAGAGGTAGGAAAGAAATCAGGAGCCAGAGCAGCATACAGGCAGGTGGACCCGAGCCGTACGCTCGTTGGAGGTTAAACTGGCCACATGGGTCACAGCCCTCCTCCTCCTGGGAGGCCTCAGAGCGGTGGAGAGCATACTGATGTGAAGATTTTAGGATTATCATCTTGGCTATAAGCCTGGTTCTGCCATGTACTGTCTTTGGATCTTTCTTTGTCTCCATTTTCTCATCTGGAAAATGGGGATAGCAGTTCTCGACAAGCAAATCTATAAAGCTGTCAGCATTAAATGAGAATGTAAACTTGCTTGATAAGTTACAGCACTCTTTCTACATGAACATAAGGGAGGAAAGGGCGCTGTGAGTGACTCCATCCTCTTATCCACACACATTTACAGGCCTCCATACACCACAACTCGAGAGCACAGTCCCACACTCATTGTTAAAAGGAGGTCAGATTTTGACATGGACACGTGTACATGCTGACTCCCTATTGGACTAGGAGTCTTGAGAACTTTTGTGAATCGTGGTTATTTCGTTGTTGTTTTTTAGGGAGAGTGGAAGGGGGGGAGAGAGAGAGAGAGAAACATTGATGTGAGAGAGACACATCGATTGGTTGCCTCCCGCATGCGCCCCCACCAGGGCCGGGGATCAAGCCTGCAACCAAGGTACATGTCCTTGACTGGAATCTAACCTGGGATCCTTGGTGCATGGGCCAGCGCTCTAACCATGGAGCCAAACCAGCCAGGGCAATGTGAATCCATGTGTTCTGGGTCCTGCATGCCTAAAGCTGCTTGACACACAGTAAGGCCTTAATAAGCACTTGACTGTTTGTCTCACGAGGATTTACCAAGGAAGGAAAAGCAAGTGAGCTCTCTGGCTAGCTCGGTGCAGGCCTTATGGTGCCGTGGTGCCGGCTGGTGTGCTCACTTAGAAGAGCATGTTGAAGTATGTAAATGGTACTTTTTACCCAGACCCATCCCAGGAGCACCTGGTTGAAGCATGTTGAAGTATGTAAATGGTACTTTTACCCAGACACATCCCAGGAGCACCTGGTTGGAGGAAGTGGGCAGCGGGTGGAGAGCTGAAGGAGAAAGACAGAGCAGGTGGGGGGAAGGACAGACACATCTCATGGACTTGGCAGTTCCGCCTGTTTGTCTGACAAGCCACAAGCAAAATGTTATTTTGGGAAACAAATAATTTAGCTCTTGGGATGGCAAAGTGGATATATTTTAAAACACCAGTCTATCCTCTATTATTAAATGTGTTACAGTTATTGTTGAGTTTTATTCAAAGAGAGGCAGTGCTGGGAATCGAAGTCCAAAGATTTGAATACACTTCATACAATGTAAACTTAAACGCTGTATGTGGTGAGCCACTTTATTTCTTCAGGCCGCAATTTCTGCACTTATAGGAAAAGGCTACTTTGAGGATAATATGTAAGATAGAGTGTATAAATTACAAAGTTTTGCTATAATGCTTGTACTTATAGTTTGGAATTAGTGGAATCTTAATCAGTTAATATTTAACCAGTTCGGTCTCATTCCCATTCCTTACACTTTTTGCATAGCACAGTAGTCATCTCATGTTAAAAACAATGAATCAAAAGAAAACTAAGGCCAAGACATGGGAACAACCGAAGTGTCCTACGATAAAGACTGGATAAAGAAGATGTGGTGCATCTACGCAATGGATTCAGCCATAAGAAAGGATGAAATAGCACCGTTTGCAACAACATGGATGGACCTTGAGAACATTATGCTAAGTGAAAGAAGTCAGAAAAAGCTAAGAACCATATGAGTTCACTCATATGTGGGATATAAATGAAAACTCGTGGTCACAAATAGCAGTGTGGTGGTTGCCAGAGGGAAGAGGGTGGGGAGAGAAGAAGATCCTAATATATGGTGACGGGAGAAGCTTTGACTTTGGGTGGTGGCCACACGGTGCAATATACAGACCTTGTAGCATAGAAACCCACACCTGACACCTGTATGTTCATGTTGACCAATGGCACCCCCAAGGAAGGAAGGGGAGGGGAGGGGAAGGGAGGTGAGGGGACTCAGCGAGGAATGAGTCCAGAACAGGATACCAGCCTGGGTCCGCACGCTGCTTGTTGCTACTTAGGATAGTTGCAAAGATCGCACCCGCTGTGTAGGTTCTGGAAATTTTGTCTATGTCTTTTTAGAGGTGGGGAGGGCCTTTTTGCTGATAGCAGACCATTCATTCAAAAAACACTTGCTGGACGTCTACTAACTATAAGCCACAGTAAAAGGTGCAAATATGTGTGATCCTTAGCCCCGCCTTCAGGAATTTGCTGTCCTCCACCAGCACCAGAAGCATGGGGTGGGGCAGCCAAGGCTCAGGCCCGAGGTGAGCTGGGGTAGATCCCATTCGCGGTGCTGTGGTCCTGCGGTATTGAGGGGTACGGGGACTTTCAGGAAGGTCTGAGTCTTGGGGAAGCGTAGGATTTGGGTGGATGGGAATAAAGGGAAGGGCTGTTGGGAGCAGTGTAGGGGCTGAGTCAGGAGAGTGAGCTGATAAAGCCAAGGAGGAGCGACTTCCCTCCTTCTCCTCACGGTTACCCATGTCTGATTTGCCTTTTCCTCGTGATTGGTGACTTTCTCTGCCCTGAAGTTCACCACCTTGCAGAGGTAAGCACTTCACCTTCAGGGACCATGTGGTCGGGGACACTGCTCGGTGCTCTGCAGCGCTGGCACCTTTGGTTTCCCACTGGCCTTGTTACCTGAGCAGCTTGGTTAAGCTCTTTGTGCCTCAGTTTGCCTCTCTGTAAAATGGGGGGATTACCTACCTCCCAGAGTTGCTGCGTTGATTAAATGAGATTACTTGCTAAAGCATCTTGCAAGATGCCTGGCACTTAGTAGATACTCAATAAATTAATTCCTTTAATTTCCCTCAAGCAGCAAAGCATTTAATTAGACTAATGAAATCCTGTTCTAATCTAATCCTGATTAGAAATTGCACAGGTGCCAGGAGAGAGGCCTGACACTCAGGTGGGGCGCCCTGGACTCCCGTCTTCCTAGGTGCTCAGACCGCCGGAACGCAGTCCTTGGATGACCGTCCTGCTTGTTGAAATTTTATGACACAATGAACCAACTGTGATGTGACTAATCAGCTGAGAGCTTGGATCGGGGCTTGGTTGACACGCAGATACACTGGCCTGAGAGATTAATTAAGTTCTTGCAGTTGACAAACTGGGACTTTAGTGCTTTCCGTCTAATTACGATGACACAGCCAGAGCCACCACCAAGTGCCGCCATTTCCCCGGGGCCGGCAGAGCAGTGCATGCCTTGGCCTCACCGCTCTTTATCTCCAGAGCCTGGCGCAAGATGTACATGTCTGTTGAACTGTGTGGACTGCATTGCCAGTTTGATGTGTGAGGTCTGTTCCACTGAGGGGGAGGGGGACGAAGCGAATTACAAGTGAGAGCTCGGTGGTGAGCACCCTTCCATCCAGAAGCAGCTGTTGTAGAAATGATGGGTAATTCCGGGAGGTTCTGTTGGACTTCAGGGAAGAGCTTCAACTTGGGGATCCTATGGAATCCCTTTTCCCGGAGAGGATGCTCTCCCAGTCAGATGAACTGGAGCACTTCCAAAGCCGGAGAGTGAAGACTCCACTGCGTTACTCTCCACCTTGTTGAAGACTGAGGGAAGTAGAGGTCCTCGGGTGGAGGGAGGTGGACACACGTGCTACCGTTGACGAAATCGTTGTCCTGGTCTTGGTAGGGACCCTCGTGATAACCAGATCCCAGGGGTGAATGAAGTGCGAATCAGCTCATCCTGCCCTGGGTGAAAACTTAAGCACAGCTTGTTTCAGAGAAGGGTGGCAAAGAGAGGACCGTCTCCCAGTCCCTCACCAGGTGGCAGTATAAAGCCCTGTCCCTGCCAGCGACGCCCTCCCTGGCCTGACCGCGCTCTCTGGGACCTCGGTCGCAGGAGCCTTCCCTCCGCTGCACGTTGATTTAGTCAGGCATCTGCGCACAACCTGTGTTTTCTCCCCATGAAACCCGTCCGAACCCGGCTCTGTGCACACTTCCTTCAGGAAGCCTTCTCCCACTCTAGCCCACATGAATGTCTCTTTTTCTGAACCTCCATACAACACGGACGTATAGAAAATAATCTAGTACTTAATTTTCCTGTCGTATTTTCCTGGCTTGATTGAGCGTTACTTGAAGGCAGAAAGAAGGTTTGATACCTTGTCATTCCACCTGTCACACTAGAACAGAGCCGGATGCATCGTGGCTTCCCGGCACTTCTTATTTATTCACTTTTATGAGCTTTTTTTAAACCTCCTGCCACACGCCATTGTTACAGGCCCTCGAAGGGGAAATGGCAGGAAACAAGGCAGTTGCTGCCTCTTGGGTGTCTGTTCATCTCAGCACATGAGGCATGCCTGGGATTTTGAGGGAAAATGAGTCCGCCGAGCAGTTTGCATGGGCAGAACTGGTCAGGCAGCAGGTCAGCAGCAAGGACTAAAGGGCCACATGGTAGATTTCAGAGCTGTAGGATTTACAAAAGGGTTTGAGCCAGCACCAAATATGAAGTTTAACAGGTCCTTACGTATTAAAATGTAAACTTTCTGGTTCTTCTAGATTCAAATACAAGACATGTTGCAAGTGTAGGCACATGTTGCAGGACCTGTTATCATCTCCAATTTCCACATCAGCCTGTGGGCCCGGTACTGTTCTTACCGTTCCACCTGACAGGCTCGTGCCTGAGAAGATTCCGGGAATAGGTCACTCCCCAAGTGACACGGTCTGCTTCATTGGTAGAGCTGGGCATTGGCCCTGTCTTCTAACTGAAAAGTCCATGCTTGCCTTTGTCACTCCATAGCTGCCTCTCACCCTGATTTTGTTGTTCTCATAAGATTCCTAGGAGATAGCAGCTGTTACTGTCATATCTGTTTCACAGATTTAAAATAAAAAAAAAAGCAAGGTGTGTGCTGGCTTAATAACCTCTCCAGCATCACGCAGAGCCGGCATTTTAACCCAGTTCCACCCAACTCTGGGGCCTGTGCTTTGGACGGCTCTTAGTCACGCAGGAGGCTGCATGGGGAGTGGAAGGGCTGTGGTCAGTTGTTTGAGAAACACTGTGCACCCCACTCCCCTGGGCAAGGTCAGTGTGGGAGCATGAGAAATCTCGCAGAAGTAGAGGATGGAGGGTAGGAATTGTGCCCCTGAACTTCCCACATCTGTTTGATGAAGGAACTTTTATTGCTTAACACTTAATTTTTAGTTACGCTCAGGAAAATACTGCTGTAGTTGAAGGGTAATCTGAGTGTGAGAATTAGAAATGGGGAAGAAGAGAATCTTTGGGCAAAATACATGATGGAAGAAGATAAGAGTGTGAGATTCGAAATCTCATTGGAGGGTAAGTTCAGACTCCTGCTCTTATTGGCTCTGTAATTTGGTGCAAATTGTTGATTCTTTTGGGGTTTCACTTGCCTAATATGTAAAATTGGTTCATTGTGAGGAAAAGTGTGAGTATATATGCAAAAATGCTTTGTAAGCAGTACAACTGAAAGTTGTTTTTTATTTTATTTTTCCCATTACCATTTATCCCCTCTATGCCCCCTTCCATCTCCCCCTCTCTCTTCCCCCCTGAAAGTTTTTTTTTTTGAGTTGTTCATGTCTGTCCCAGGACCTAGCACAGCACCTTCCAGCTGTTTGAAGGGCAGTTAGTGGTTGTTGGATGAATGAGTGATCTCTGGGTTCTGTAATTGGTCTGTTGCAACTGAAAATATTTTTCTTTCAGTTTCATTAAGATACTAGGAGCCCAGCACGTGAAATCGTGTGGCCCCGCCCTGCCTTGACACCCGAACCTCTCCACGCAGAGCTCTAGTGCACCTGGCCCACCCCCCCACCTCTCTGGTCTTCTCTGGCCAATTAAAGCCCCACCTCACTCCCTCAAGTCGCCTGGGGCTGGTCCCGCCTTCTCTGGGCACCTCCCCACTTCCACCCCATCTCCAGAGCAAGGCTGTGGCTTCGACCTGTCATGGCTGGGGGGAGAGCGTGGAAGCCTCCCGCCTGCTGCGCTGTGCTCCTTCCCCTGGCAGGTGGGGCTTTAAGTGATTCTCATCATTGATGTTTCTATCTCTCTCTCTTCTCCCTTCCTCTCTGAAATCAATAAAGTAATATATTTTTAAAATAACATAAAGAAAAATATATTTTAAAGAAGCAGAAAAGGCTGTGTCAGCGCTGAAACAGCTGTTCAGTAGCCTCTGGTTCCGAGCTCTAGGAGGCACTCTTTTGGACACAGCATTGACTTTTCACTTTCCTGAAGCAGACGTGGCAGGGTCCCTTGAGGCATTTCCAACGGGAAAGGGAAGTAATGTTTACTGAACACCCTCTGTTCTCTCTCATTCATTCAGCGCTAGACCTTAGGGATCCAGCCAGATAGCTTCCGTCTAATTCAGCTATTAAGTGCCAAAAGCTCTAGTTACAATATGCTATTTAATTAACATCACTCTCAGCAAGTTAGAAATATACTCCCTTACGAATGAGGAAACGAACCTAGAAAGGGTCAGAACGTGGTCATGGTCCCCAGGACCCGCTCTAGGGCTCAAGGCGCCTGATTCCTGTTCTGCTGCTCCTGTTTCCTGGCCCTGGGAGGCGGGAGGCTGGCACAGAAATCCGTGCTGCGTGGGGGCCAGCGGGTGGGGAACTGAAGGTGGCCCATGGGTCCTGGCTCCAGGCGGAGAGAGCCGGAAGCACTGTGGTTTAATGAGGCACCACATTGGCCATGCCCCATAAAATTAGGAGAAGAAAAGAAATTAAAATCTAAAGGAGTTGTGGCACGTGGAGAGAATTGTTAAGCACAGGCAAAGCAAATATGGCAGATTTGAGACCAACTGCTCTCATCATGCCGTTCTCTGGACAGACTTCAGCTCCGGTGGGCTGTGAGGACCCTGCCCTGCCCTCTCAGGGCAGGAGCCATGGACCCAGACGGGCAGGCGTGGTGGGCCACCACCTCCTCCTTTGTGTTGAATGCCAAGCGTGTGGATGGCCAGGGCCTTAGGCACAATCAGTGACTGTCCTAACATGGAGAGCAGGCCGGGCCCCATTTTCATTTCACTTGTCCCTTTGCACCCTTAAGTGTTTTGTTTGTTTTTCAATAAGCTGGTTTTAGTCATTGAAAATGAATAACTGCTGATAATAAAAAGTTCAAAGAGAACAATGGTAGAACTTCACCAAGATCCTTAAACACTCGGGTGGGAAGCTACCTGAGACGGTCTCAGATACAACCTAGGACCCTGTGTGGCCTGGGATTGTGTGTGTGTGTGTGTGTGTGTGCGTGTGTGATGCTGTAAGAGAGAGTATGGCTTTGTTTACTGACAGACTAGAAATTCAGTGGCAAGGTTTGGGTTATTGATCACCTTTATGACTTCCTTTGGGTTCTCTTGAATATATGCTGCCTCTCCCAAAAGCAGAATTCCTCAAGCACAGGGGCCATCTCCTCCAGTCATTCCCCAGGAGGCCCTGGACTGACTGCAGGTAACGAGCCGCAGGAGACCTGAAGGGGAAGGGTGGGAAGGAGACTGCGGGGGCAGAGCCCCACACACGACTCCTCGTGGAACTACCCCATAATCGCAGCTTTCCTACTTTCCCACCATTGGTTAGGATGAAGCTCGGTCATTTCCTAATATTAAAAATTCTTCTTAAAATGGAACTTTAAATAAAATGAATGACTTGGGCGCACAGTGTGGATAAAAGAATTGGGCTTACCGGTATTGAATGAACACGCAGGAAAGTTCTAACTACACGACACCTGCAGTCCATCCCCCCAGACCAAGAGGGTGGGGAGTGGTTTCCTGGGCTGGACTTGGTCAGCATCTGAACCCACTCTGTCCTCCCTGGCTTGGTGTCCAGGCGGCGTTGACACTTGTTCCCACTGGTCCCGGCCCCTCTGCATGCTGGCTCCTGGTCCCGGGACGACTCAGCAAGTGGCTCAGTGCATGGCGGTTGTGTTGCTAGCACGATACTCCCTTCCACACGTTCTTACAAGCTCCTTTTGTTGCTCTGCTTTCTCCCCTCCCTGCTTTTGTGCACTTTGAAAATCATTGTGTTTTTCCTCTTGAACTCCTCCTTGCCCCTGTTCCTCAGAGGCCGTGGGGTTGGTGCACCTCTCCCTCCGGGCTGGCCCGGCCTCCTCTCTGACCTGCAGCAGGCCCCTCCGCCTCCTCTGTGGGTGGATGATGTCTCTTTCTCACTGGTCCCCAGGTTTTGACTTTAAACATCGGGGCAGAGAGTGGGTAGCGTGTGGCTGCTCACCTGCTCCTCAGAAAACTCGCCTCAACAAAACTCGCCTGACTCCTACACAGCGAATGCAGTTCCCTCCCGAGGAATTCACCTTTGTGTGATCTTCCTGCCCTTTGGTTTTACGTTTCCCCTCCCGACCAGAGGGTTTACATTCCAGCACACACCTTTCCTGGCCATTAGAGACCAAGCGGACAGGTTTCTCCGTGGTGCTTCTCTGTTTAAGTTTTCATACCTTCACTACCTCTGCCTGTGTTTAGTTTGTTTGGCCCACAAAATAACACACCATAAATTCATGGTGCTATTACTTCATTAGTGATATCCTATATAATAAAAGGCCAGGGACCATAAGCATAACGACCAGAACGATTGCTTGACCAGTCGCCATGAGGTGCATTGACCACCTCTTGGTCCCTCCCCTGGCCCGCAAGCAGCAGCTCACGGTGGTGGGCAGGGTGGCAGCAAGCGGGCAGGGCAGCAAGCAGCAGTGAACTATGCTCACACAATTTCATAGGCTGGGCCTCTAGTATGAATATATAATGTGCAGTCACATGTGTTTAGAAATAGTGGCACTTCACTTGTCTTTGAATTTGCATTCTTATCCTAATATATAAAAACCCTGGGTCCATCACATCCACAACCACCGGAGGTTCGACTTGATGCCCAGGCTGCACGCACAGCAGGCTCTGGTGGGTGGGGACTTGTGGCAGCGGAGAGGGGGATTGGGGAGGCGGGGCCGGCACTCACACTCACTCACAACCGCACACACGCACAGACACACAGCGCCCACCAGCTCACAGCCTTTTCTCCCTTTCCCTCCCTCCCAGCTCACTCTCGGAGCCTCTCTTATAATGAGGAAACAAAACAGACTGGGCCTGAAGAGGCCTGGATGGAAGAGAGGGCGGGCAGAGGATGGAGCGGGCCCCCACTGGCCCTGCCCCCTCCCAGTTGGGAAAGAGGAAGAGGGAGGCCTGCTGAGAAAAACAAAGAGAGACAGAGACTGGGAGAGATCAGACTGGCAGGGGAGGGCAGGTGGGGGCAACCAGGCCAGCAGGGGAGGGCAGTTGGGGGCGAGATCAGGCTGGCAGGGGAGGGCAGTTAGGGGTGATCAGGCAGGCAGAGGCAATTGGGGGCAAGATCAGGCCGGCAGGGGAGGGCAGTTAGGGGCGATCAGGCAGGCAGGCAGAGGCAGTTAGGGGTGATCAGGCATGCAGGCAGGTGAGCGGTTAGGAGCCAGAGGTCCCAGATAGTGAGAGGGATGTCCCCCAAGAGGTCCCCGATTGGAGAGGGTGCAGGCTGGGCTGAGGGAACGCCCCCCCCCCCATGCACGAATTTCGTGCACCAGGCCACTAGTCTATACTGATAAAAGGGTAATATGCTAATTAGACCAGATATCCTTCCAGATGAAGCCACAGTGGTGGGGGCCGAGGCAGAGGCAGTTAGGGGCGATCAGGCCCAACTATTTTCTGTATCCATGAGTAAGAAGAGAACATTTCTAAGGTGGGGCTCAATCAGTTATCATTAATGGAGAACAGAGGAGAGTGAATAGTGGTGCCGCATTCCCCAGAGCAGGACTACCATAACCACCAGTGCGAGCCACATGGGGATTTTAAATATTTAACAGCCCTGTTAAAAAAAAGTAAAAAGAACAGGTAAAAGTAATTTTAATGTATTTAAACTACTATATCCAGAATATTATAATTTCTACATGTAGTCAATGAGAAAATGATGAATGAGCTATCGATGACTTTCTTGTACTAGGTCTTTGAAACCTGGCTTTTACACTGCCTTCACTTTTCTAGAATTTCCAGATGTGTGCCATATTCCTGGCTCTGTATTCGATTTGCATTGATGTCGGAAGCTTCCACATACTCTGCATTGCTTCTAGCTCCTCTGTTGCTGACCAGGGGAGATGCACCTCCTTCAGCCCCTTCAGCTGTGAGCTCCGTGACCCCCAGCAGGGGAGCATGCTGTGACGGCTTTAGTAGCGAGCCCTGGGCTCAGGGCAGTTCATGTGCTTTTTGTGGAGGGACAGTCACTTTTTGGAGGTCAAGAGCACCTTTGAAATATTAATGACGTTATTAACACAGTCCCCTGGAAGTGCAACATGCTTTAAACCACAACACTGCAGGCAGTTTCATGGGTTGTGTGGCCGCCCACCTGTGCACCTCAGGTGTAGAACAGAAGGGGCTGGTGTGCGCCCATTTATGGGGAAGAAAAAGCTGGGAGCCTCTCAAACCTGCCTGAATGCGTGAGGGACAGCAGGGATATACTCGAAACTAGTACCAGCGGTTGCCTCTGGAGGGAGAGATTGGGCTTTACAATGGGAAGAGGAACTCGTGCAAACGCTGATCCTCCATAGTAATTACTTTCAGTGCAGTTTTTCTGTAGACCCTTCCTACTCACACAGGTGAGTTGCAGTTCCGTAGTCAGAACCTCTGCTAGAAATCCCCGGGCGGTCCCAGTGGTCCTTTATGTTAGTAATAAGGCCACATGCACCCTGGCCGATGTTCCTCAGTGGTTAGAACATCGGCCCACGCACCGAGGGGTCTCCGGTTCAGTTCCCAGGCAAGGGCATGTTACCTGGGTTGCAGGTTCGCTCCCCGACCCTGGTCCGGTGTGTGCAGGAGACAACCAATTGATGTGTCTCTCCCACATCGATGTTCCCCCCCACCCCACACTTCCCTCCTACTCTCTCTACAAAGCACTGGCAGCCCAGCTGGAGTGGCTCAATGCTCCAAGAGGTCGCAGGTTCGATTCCTGGTCAGGGTGCCAGAGTTGTGGGTTTGATCTCCAGTAGGGGAAGTGCAGGAGGCAGCTGACCGATGTTTCTCTCTCGTCGACGTTTCCATCTCTCTCTCCCTCTCGCTTCCTCTCTAAATAAGTAAATAAAATAAAAATCAATGGGAAAAATATACCCTGGGTAAGGATTAACAAAAAATAAATAAATCCATAAAGGCACGTGCTGAGCTCCACACCCCCCTGACAAGCTTCTCTGACAAGTGGGATGTTCTGCTTTTCAGCAGTCTTTCCCAGTCATTTTAAATTTAATCTTCACAAGCAGAGTAGAAATGAGGAAAGCGAGACCCAGATAAGGGGCTGGGGGTACTGGGTGACCTGCTAACTGAGTCTCTCACTGCACAGATGAGGACACTGAGGCCCGAAAGGGAAGTTGATCGCCTGGGAGCCGAGAGCAGGTGGCGTTTGTCTCCTGCCTCCCAGCTCAGCGCCATGTCCGTCTAGCACGTGCCACGCGGCACACATCTGTGTGTGATTCCTGCCAAGATTGGCAGCGAATTTGCTTGAAACAGCAGTCGGGAAACTTGGACAAAGATTTTTTTAAGGATTTAGTTTTGGGTTTTTTTGTGAAAATTAATTCATTAACAAAGTAATTATATTTCCTGTCCACCTAGACTAAGAAACTAAGCCATACCAGCTGCCTTCCTAATAACAGTTTTCACTGGCCATACTGAGGACAGTATTATTGGCTTCAGGAAAAGAGAACTTTAAATAGAAAGGACCCTTTCTAAAGAGCAGGGAGTGCTCTTAAGGTGATTCTGTGGTTCTGTTGCTGTCAGGACAGGCAGCGCCGCCACCTACGCTTTCCCGCCCTCAGCCTTGCCGCGCTGTCAGACCGGGCTGTCTCTGGGTGCAGGTTCCGTGGTCTGTCAGCTGTGTACCCGTGGTGTTTAGCACAGTGCATATCTTTCGTCAGGTGCCCAGCACACGCTGTTAAATGAGTAAATCCTCACGTAGGTGCAGTGTTTTTCACTTTGCCAAGCACTTTTCCACCCGCCGTCTCCTTTGCTCTTCACCAGAACTCTGTCAGCAAGAAAGGACTGGTGTTATGTCTGCCCTTTGTAGGTGATCACACATTAGAAAGGAAGAGGGAGCTATGAACCTCGGTCCTGACTTCCTTCTGTAGCACTCTCTCCCCCAGCCCCCACCCCATCATCTGAGGAGCTTGGGGGGTTGAGGTGTGGGGTGAGGGGCCAGCAGTGAATAAAGGGTGACTGTTTTCCTGCTCTGTGCTGCCCTGGGTACATTAGTCAGACTAGCTCAGCCATGGTATTTGCTGTCCCTGCATGTCTGTGTCTGTGGTTCACCAGTGGAATGAATCGATGAATTCCTGGAATGCTGAGGCCAGCGGGGCACTGATGAACTTAACCAGCCTTGACAATTTTTCCTCCAGCCATATTCCAAACCTCACGAAAGCCAGGTTTTCTCCAGCCTAATTAGAGCAGTAGGTCACCCCAAAAACAGCTCAGAGCAGAAGAGACCGGTCTGATTTGATATGATTTTTCCCCCCATCTTGTCATTGAAAAAAAAAAGTGTTAACATTTCTAATAAGAGGCTGCCTTTGTCGTTAAAGGCCTCTACAAGGGTGAGCCTGCAAAATTGGAGAGCCTGCAAGAAAGAGCTATGGGTTATTTGTTTCTCAGCAAACACAGAGAATAAAGCGGAGGCCTGGACCAAGCTTCAGGAGGCTTGCTTTCCAAATTCAGTTTTGCAACCACTATTTTGAGACCTTGGGCAAATACCTTTCTTTCACATGACCTCAGGCTTTTCATGAAGCCATTAAACCCAAAGACAGAAACAGGTCATTTGTACAAAATAGAGTCGTGGGCTGTCTTTGGCAACCATGCAAAATCAGAGTCAACGCAAATGTTAGATCCAACCCTCTACTAACACAGATGTGTGTTACACCTGCAGTCGGCTGGGTGGCCTCTGTCACAGCAAGATCGTCGTCTCTATGGCTTCTCCTCTGAAAGCAAGAAGCCTGCAGTGTCCCCCATGGACTCCCAGCACCAGCACTGCACCTAACCAGCTCCCAGGAGCTCACATAAAGAAGGAGTCTTCCTTTCCAGCAAGCTCCGTTCCACAGGCTCAGAACTAGTATTCACATCCCCCTTCATCTCCCAGGCTGGACAGCCCGGTTTCTCAGTCAGTCCTCATGGCTTATGATTCCTTTTGCCTCATCATCTTAGTCACCCTCTCAGAATGCTTCCAGGTTGCCAATACTTCTGGTATTGAAATATCAAAAACTGATCTCAGTATTCTATGTGTGGTCCAGGCTGGAGAGAGAATGGATTACATACTCTACAATCTGAATCACAAAATAAATTAATCAGGTACCCAATCACCGTTCCTGATCCAGGTTCTGAGTTATGATGAGACATGTATATGACACCAACAAGCTGGCCTCCTGATTTTTCAAGATGACTTATGGAGATGTTGGACACTTGGGTCAAAAGTCCAGAAGTAGGTCCAGACAGATATGTCACTTGATGTTTGACAAAGGTGCAAAGGCAATTCAATGGACTCAGCATTGTCTTTTCTACAGATGGAGTTGGAACATTAAGCAAAATATGCCCCAAATTAACTTTGACCTAATCCCCATACATTATACAAAAGTTACCTCAAAATGGATTCTAAATCTAAATGTAAACTATAAAACTTCTGGAAGAAAATTTGGAACAATCTTCACAACCTAGGGCTAGGCAAAGGGTTTGCAAATGTGACAGCAAAAGCTCCTTCCCTTATAAAAAGAGGGGGAAAAAAATGATAAATTGGACTTCATCAAATTAAAATTATATTGACTTGATCAAAATTGAAACTGTCATCCTGTGAAAGACACTGTTAGGAGAATGAAAAGATGAGAGACAGACTTCAGGAAAATATTTGCAAATTACTAGTACAAAGGACTTGTCTTGAATGCATAAAGAACTCTCAAAACTTAACAGTAAGAAAACAGCCCAGTTTTTTTAAATGGGCAAAAGAGTTGAATAGACACTTCACCAAAGCGACTATATACAGATCGCACATGAAAACATGCAAAGATACACAGCACCATTACTCATTAGAGAAATACAAATTAAAATTATAAGAGGACACTAGCTGGTGCATCCCAGTGGTTGCGTGTCAACCCCTGAATCAGGAGGTCATTGGTTCGATTCCTGGTCAAGGCAAGTGCCTGGGTTTCGGGCTTGATCCCCAGTAAGGACCATGAAGGAGGCTATCTATCATTGTTTCTCTCTCATCAATGTTTCTCTCTCATCAATGTTTCTTTCTCTCCCTCTCCCCTCTTCCTCTCTCTAAAAATCAACAAAAACTTTTTTTTAAGTTTACATCCCATATAATCTCGTTAGTATGATATTCTGTAGAAGAAAACGAGAACAAGTCAGGGGTTGCTGGAAGTGAGTGGCGGGCGAGGGTATGACCCCTGAGGGACAGTAAGAGGGGTTTTGGGGGAGATGGACTTTAGCTCCCAATTGTAGTAGTGGTTCCGCAGATTCATCCAGGTGTTCCATTCATAGAAATGAAATCCAATCAAACCAGACCAAACCAAAAGTTCTGAGAAACAAACACAAAGCTCCTGTAATTCGAATAATGAAAAAATAGTTTCTCATTATGTTCCTTTGGTTTTACTTAATTTATAGTTAACCAGAAGTAGCCAGTGGGTCCTATTTCTCCAGATGCTCACTAAAACCATTGGAAATCATTGAAAGGGGGCAAAATGTTTGGAAACATTAAAGTACTCAACATATAGCTTGAGAAACAACTAGTTCTCGGGTCAAGTTCATGGGCTTTTCTTGAAGCCTGAGCACTTGGACTGTAGCTGCTGCATCCCGCCAGAGTGCCCTGCTTCGTTCCTTCTCTTCCCATTCTAGAACTGAAATGACTGGACAGTTGTCATCCTCCCTTTCTACTAGTATCTGATGTGAGCCCGGATGGTGGGACGATTTTATTCAACAATCTCAAAGACCTACTGTTAATTCATAACCCATTTTAAAGCGTTCTATTTCAGTCTGCATTCGGGGCATTTTAAAACCATGGCTTTATTGAGATATAAAATTCACCCACTTAAAGTGTATAGATAAAATAATTAATTTATTAAAATCAAAACAAATAAAGTATACAGGTCAGTGGATTTTAGTATATTCAGTTTGCCACCATCATCACAATGAATTTTAGGACATTTTTGTCGCCCCAAAAGGAAACCCACTATGTAGCAAGAATTGTGGTGGCCATGATTGGTTCTGAAATGACTAAAACATGGTAGCCCCTAACTAAAGGTCAGTGATCTGTGACAACTAAATTGATAATGTTGTAACAGAAGTAACACAGCAGTAGGAGTAATTTTATCTATCTTTGGGGTTTAATAAACACTTCAGTGAAGAGGTGATGTGTGTATTGGGTCTTGAAGGGCAAACCCAAATTGGATTACAGTTGGTCATGCAGCTTTTGTTAATAGGTTTTCATAATGTGTCAGTGATGGTACCTAATTCTGTGTAGCCATTTCTCCATTCCCTTTTGTTGCACTCCTAAGACACAAGGACCTTGTCATGAAAATTCTCATGAAAAACCAGTATTATATAAACATAATTTTTTTATATATCTTAGTTATAGACCCTTTTATGCTCAAACATTCTACCAAGGGGGAGAGGAGTATCTTTTTACAGAAAAAGAAACTGAGATAAGTAACTCTACTAAGTAGTGTCTTTTAGTATAGCTCCCTGATCCATTTCCTATGCCATTCTTTGACCTTGGACTCTAGACACATGGAAAACGCCCCTTTCAATTCAAGTCAATATAGTTGTCATTTATTGAATATTTACTTTATTCAAGATCCAGAGCCAGATGCCTTAGCATTTAATTTCCTGTGTGAGATTTGGTGTCCTTCCTTTTCATTTATTTATTCATTCATATATCCATTCATGCAATCAACATGTACCTCATACCTACCATATCCTAAACAGTATAGGAGGTGCTGAGGTCACTTTATAGTAACACAAAACAGACATTTCTTAACTTTCTCACTAAATTGCTCTTTGCCAATAGCTGCTATCCTAATTTTCCAACATTTTTTATTGCCCTGACCCAACTGATTTAGGGATTGGTGCTATACCTGCAATCCATAATTATTAACATAGCCAGTCCTTGCATTGAACGGAGGAGGAATCCACGGTGGAGAGTGGGGAGGTGAATGCCCAGGAACATAATAAAGCATAGGCTAGACTCTATGTCTCATAACACCCTGGCCAGAAATCTTTCCACATTTCTTGCACTTTCTCATAAATTCTACTCAAGTGCCTTATGAAAGCTAGGTGGGTGAGTTAAAAGAATGCCCCCCAAAGTTTACTCTTACCTGTTACCTACTTCTGAAACCAAGAAAAGGCAGTAGTAGCATGTGTGGAGGACAGGAAATGAGGGATGAAAGTGAAAGGCACATTCTCTCAGTGAAGGTGTTTACACCCAGGTTAACATCCTCAGGAAATCCACACAAAATGAAAAAGAATAAATACCTTTTGGTACTTTAAGAATCATAAATCTACTTCTGCTTCTGGCCATGACAGACTACTGATGATGGACTTGCTCTCTTGACAAAACAATTATGAAACTGAACAAAATATATAGAGCGCCTTACTATATGAATATGAAGGATACTGAAACTCACAAAAAATATTAAATTCTTGGTATTTCAGGCATTGAGCAGGCAGCACAGGATTCTGATCCTTGAGTAAAGAAACACACGTGATAAGCCCCACAGTAGCTCTGGCTTTCTGCTGGAGTCTCTTCTGGTCTTGGCACAGAATGGTGGAGCTCAAGCTAAATTCTAATCTTAATAAGCTCAGGGGGCAAACATTGGAATCCCAGGCTACTGAAATAGCTGGACATGGCAGGGCAAGGAAATAGAGAAGAGGAGGCTTCATGGTAAGGGCAAGGATAGCAAAGTCTGTGTAGGTATTCACTTTGGCTTGTTGGCTAAGGGCCAGCCATCTGTGTATAGAATGAGACTGTCCATGAGGCTTAGCACAGATTGCACACTGTAAAGGCTAACGAATGATGATGCTTAAGGTCATGCATTGCTAGGAGATGTTGGAGATCCCAGTCAACCTGAATGAAGACACCTTACTGAGCACCTCAGGCACCCCCGAACAACCACACCTTAGCATTAAGGACTGTGTCCTTGAATAAAGGTCACACCCTAGGACTAAGTTTAAAATGGAAATAGAACTTAAAACATAATTCGTCAGAGCTCCACAGCATCTAAAGGATCTGCCAATAATTTACCTGCCTGCCAGGACAAACTCAATACCTTTAAAGGAAAATAATACAACCCAGACTCTCTTCAATGAATTATAACATCTAGCATACAATCATAAATTAATGAACATTAAAGAGAAGATGTTACCTGTATTTAATTGAAAAAAAAATCAGTGGACCCTGAGGTGACTTTGAAGTTGGAATTAGCAGGCAAGTCCTTCAAAGTTGCTATTATAAATATGTTTAAAGACTTCAAGGAAAAGGTGAATATAATGAGTAAATAGATGGAGAATCTCAACAGAGAAATGGGAATTATAAAAAATTTACCAAATGGAAATCCTAGTATTAGACATGAAATTCACTGGATGAGATTAAATGTGGATCAGAGACTGTATTAGAAAGAGTTCTTGGACTTGGAGACTGAGCAATAGAAATCATGAAATCTGAAAAACAGGGAAATAATATTGGGGGGGTGGGGAACAGCACCTTGATGACTTGTGGGTAATACCAAAAGATCTGTATATGTGTAATTGTAGTCCCAGAGGGCAGAAGAATAATTCTTGGAGAAATAATTACCAAAAATTTCCCAAATTTGGTGAAAAGCCTTAACTGACATATCCAAGAACCTCAGCAAGCCCCTAGCAGGCTAAATATAAAGAACACCACACTAAGCTCATCAGAGTCACACTCTGGAAACCAAAGAAAAAGAAAGTATTAAAAGTTACCAAAGGAAATGGTACATTATATACAGAGGATGACAATATTAGTGATGGCCGACTTCTCATCAGAAACCATGGATGCCAGAAGACAGTAGAACAACATTTTTTTTAAGTGCTGAAAGGAAAAACAATTCTCAGAATTCTCTACTCAGAAAAAAAGTACCTTCAATAATAAAGATATTTTTTCAAATTAAAAAAAGTACTAAGAGAATTTATTGCCAGCATTCCTGATATATAAGAAATGTTAAAGTTCCTCAGGCAGAAGATAAATTATGTTAGGGAACTCAGGTTTAGAAAAGATGAAGAGTACCAGAAAGGATAAATATATGGGTAAATATAAAAGAATGTTTTATAATTAAATATATGTGTGCGTGTGTGTGTGTGATCATTTAAAACAAAAATATATGACATTGTATTGTGAATATGTAATACATATGACTACTATACCATAAAGGATAGGAGTGGATTTACACAGTTGTAAAGTTTTTAGATTGTACATGAAATGGTACAATATTAATTCTAAGTATTCAAAGTTAAGAATGCATGTTGTAATACCTAGAAAGACCTCTAAAATATAATATAAAAACATATAGCTAAAAAGACAGTAGTAAAACTAAAATTGAATTCTAAAAGGTATTTAGTTTACTTAAAAGAATGTAAGAAAGGAGGAAGAGATAAACTAAAAACAGATGAGACAAATAGCAAAATGGCAGACCAATAGTCAACCATACCATTAAATTAAATGTAAATAGATTAAATATTCCAATTAAAAGGTAGAGATTATCAGACTGGATGAAAATCATATTCTGTCTACAAGAAACACTCTTTAAATACAAAGAAATAGGCGGGTGGAGGATAAAGAGATGTGTAGTAGGCAGAGTAATGCTACCACCCCACCCTAATCCCAGAACCTCGGAATATGTTACCTTACATGGCAAAAGGAACTTTGCAGATGTGATTAAAGTTACGATCTTTGAGATGGGGCAGTCATTCTGGGTTATCCATTGGGCCCAGTCTAATCACATGCGTCCTTAAAAGTAGAGTATCTAGCCCTGACCAGTGTGGGCTCGTTTGGTGTCATCCCATCCACCAAAAGGGTTGCAGGTTCAATTCCTGGTCAGGGCGGACACCAGAAAAGAAGATAACTCTATGAGATGATTGATATGGATTGATATGTTAATTAGCTTGATTGTGGTGATTATTTCACAATGTATACATATATCAAAACGTCAAGTCATATACTTTAAATACACAGGTGTTTTTTTACAATTATACCTCAGTAAAGATAGGAAAAAAATAAAAGCAAAAAAATTAAAATATGACCATAAAAAGAGATAAGAGTGGAGAACCTTTTTCTGGCCATGGTCTGAAATAGATGTTGGGATGGAAGAGAAGTCATAGTGATGCTGCACTCTAGCTGAGAAGATGTAGGAAGGGGCCCTGAGCCAGGGGGCGCAGGTGGCCCCTGGAAGCGGGAAGGGGCACAGAAATGATCCTCTAGAATACGTGCCCTGACCAGAAGGAAACAGTGCTTGCCACACCTGAGGTCTATGTCAGACTTCTCACCTACTATTATCTTACAAAACTAAGATAATCAGTTTGTGTTGTTACCAGCTATAAGCCTGTGATAATGTGTTACAGCAGCAATAGAAAACCAATACAGGATGGAAAAAGGTATACCTGGCAGATAGCATTAAAAAGCTCAAATGGCTACATTAATGTCAGATAAAGTCAACTTAAAGACAAAGAGTGCTGCCAGTGATAAAGAAGGACATTTCATACTGAGGAAAGGGTCAACACATCAGGAAGATATGAGTCATAAAAATGTGTACCTAACAAGAGCTTCAAAATACCTGAAATAAAAATGGGCAGCATTAAAGTAGACTAATCCACAATCACGGTTGGAGGTCTTCTTAAACCTTTCTCTCAGCAGTTGATAGAACAATTAGCCAAAAACAAATAAATCAACAAACCAGTAAGGACGTAGAAGGTCTGAATGACCTTGCTGGACCTAATTGACGTTTCTAGAACGCTGCCCCTAATTTCAGAATGCACGTTCTTTCCTTGTGCACATAGTACATTCACCGAGGTAGACCCAATGCCGGGCCTTACAGCCAGTCTCCATAAATGTTAAAGGCCTGATGTCATACCAGGAAAAACAAAAGAAGAAATCATACTAAGTATGTTGTTTGACCATAGTAGAATTAAATTAAAAATAAATAACAGTAACTGCCCAGCCGGTGTTGCTCAGTGGTTGAACATCGGCCTATGAACCAGGAGGTTATGGTTCAATTCTCAGTCAGGGCATATACTCAGCTTGCGGTCTCCATCCCCAGTGTGGGGTGTGCAGAAGCAGCCAATCAATGATTCTCTCTCATCATTGATGTTTCTCTCCCTCTCCCTTTCTTAAATAAAAATAAATAAATAAATCTTTCTTTTTTAAAAAAAATAACAGTAACAGATGTAGGAAAACACCAAATATTTAGGAATTAAAATCTAAAATGATGCCTGGATAAAAGAGGAAATCACAAGGAAAAAGAGAAAATATTTTGAACTAAAAGAAAACAAAAGTCATAACATGTCAAAAGTTGTGGTTTGCACCTTGTGCAGTGCTGAAAGCCTTGCAGGATACATCGTCAACGTTCAAAGTGCTTTCAGCTCCCCGGTTAGGGCTGATCTTTCTTTTGTACTGTACGCTGTACAGCTGGTTTTTACTCTACCAGTGACAACATTTTATTACATCTATTTGCTAACATGTCAGTTTCTTGCTAAACTGTGGAAGCTGTTTTAGGACAAGTGCTGTGTTCTTTTCCGTGTTTTGTCTCTAGTTTCTAGCACAGTGTGTAATTCTGGGTTCTCAGGAAATTTTGAATGAAAGATTGGGAATGAATGGATCTTATCTTCATGAGGACCCTGTGCAGCCCCTTTTCACACTTGAGGAAACTGAAGCCCCCAGGTTACTTACAGAACAAGTGACACCAGGTTTCCAGTAATCCCCAAGCATGTTCCTTTCAGGCCCTAAGTCACTGACTGAAATATCACCATTAGAGAGAAGCAGCTCCCCAAAAGAAGTACAAAATGATTACCAGAGCCCGGCTGGTGTGGCACAGTGGTTGAGCATCGACCTATGAACCACAAGGTCGCAGTTAAATTCCCGGTCAGGGCACATGCCTGGGTTGCAGGCTTGATCCCCAGTGGCGTACAGGAGGCAGCGGAATCAATGACTCTATCACATCATTGATGTTTCTCTCTCTCCCTTTCCCTTCCTCTCTGAAATCAATAAAAATATTTTTTTAAAATGGTTACCAGAGTAAACTATTAAGTAAGCTATTACAACATCATCATGTAGTCTTCTTCCCTGGAAGATGAGTGAGGATGCTTCTGAGTCTTGGAGCTTTTCATAAAGGCCTGTAGGGAGCATGCGCACTGACCCACCTCCTGAAACAGATGGGAGAGCCCAGGCCTGGCCCTGTCAGGGGGCTCTGAGATAGGGCTGGAGGGTTAGCAGTGGAGGCAGCACCACAGCCTGGTCCCACCCCGGCCCCTGCCTCTGCAGGAAGCACTTGGAGGCCTGAGGTTGCAACTGTGGGTGGTGGTTCAGGCCCCACCGTGGCTCTCGGCCACCCACGCTGGTGGGGCTCTGCCTGGGAGCCTCTTGTTTCTCCATTTTCTACCTAGCTTTCAGTTTCCAGCTGGGGTTTGTTTCCCCTTTGTCTCTGGTTCAGCTTCCTTTTCCTGTTTGGTTTTAAGTAGAGTCTGAAAATCAAGTTGCTGCCTCCCGAGGGTCTGTGGTCCTGTGATCAACGTAGCCTGGTAGGAGTACAGGACTCACCTCTTCGGGTTCCCTGTGCTAAAGCCTTCCAGCCATGGCCATGGTGTGAGTACTGGGACCAACAAGGGGATAGCGGGATGTCAAGAGGAAACCTAGAATCATAATGGTGTAGAGCTGAAGGGGCCATAGAAATCATCCCAGGTCCCCTGTTGTACAGTGGGGAGATCCAGGAACAGAGCAGCGGGCATAGGACTTACCCAGGGTCACCCAGCAAGATACTGACAGCCGTGCACTTTCCCTCTGCTGGTCTGTCCATTGCACGGCCTGTGTCTCTTGATGCCTGTGGTCTTTAATGGCTTCTGTGTGTAGAGGGGGTCTGATCTGTCTAAGGGGCTTGTGGTTTGGCTCGGGTGCTATGGATGGGTCCTGGCTCGTCTCTCCAGAACGGCCTGAAAACATTCAGGTTGTTTTCTCTGAATGCGGAGCAAAGAGGGAAGAACTGAGGTTCCTTTCATAATGGAAACTTTGTGGACTGCCAAACAGAGTCCTGACCTCAGCCTGAGAGACTTGGACTACCTGGGCCATCAGCACCGGGACTGTTGCTATTTAGCACGAATGTGGGCCACAGCGGGTCAGTGTCTGCTTGGTTAACGGCTTTCTGAGGGTGGCGTTACATCTGACAGGACTCCTCTGCCCTACAACTAACTCCAAGAAAGATGGTGGGTGATAAGGCAGAGCTTTACCTCCTGGGACGGGGCATTTATTTGATTAACTCATTACAGCTTTGGATCTTAGCATAAAGTTATAATCCCTGCTTAAAAAGTACTTCACAGTGTCCAAAGTGCAGTTTTACCAACTTTTATTTTAGAAAAAGAGAAAGAGAGAAACATCTACTTGTTCCACTTATTTATGCATTCACTGGTTGATTCTTGTAATGTGCCCTGACTGGGAATCGAACCCACAACCTTGGCATAGTAGGATGATGCTCTAACCAACTGAGCTACCATCCAGGGCCCAGTTTTCTTATTTGGTTCATTTCACCGTGTTGGGCAGATAAGGAAGGTGCTATCACTGGCTTTGTGGGCGAGGCAGCCCAGCCCGGGCACTTGCTCACAGTCATGTGGCTCTGGAGGAAGGACTGGAGTTTTCCAGGACACACAGGCTCTCTGGAAGCATGCTGCGTGAGTTGCTAAAACTGACATTACAGTGAGTAGAACTTGCCCGATGACGCTCTGGGGGGGCAGAGCCCAGGATCTAACAGGACCGGGCACACATGCTGCGTTTTCATGGTTGGCTTTACTCCTGCTCCTTTCCAGCCACTTTTCTATCATTTTAGTAATTTGCCTTGAGGGTTAAAGAATTTGTGGGTGCAGCTGTGGAGAACAGAAAACTTGCTACTTCAGGGGCATGCTTACTTCCAGAGTCTGGAGGAACCAAGTCTCTTTCAGTTACAAATGTCAGCTGCTGGCCCTAGCTGGTTTGGCTCAGTGGATAGAGCACCGGCCTGCAGACTGAAGGGTCCCAAGTTCGATTCCGGTCAAGGGCACATGCCTGAGTTGCAGGCTCGATCCCCAGTAGGGGGCGTGCAGGAAGCAGCCGATCAATGATTCTCTCTGATCATTGATGTTTCTCTCTCTCTCCCTCTCCCTTCCTCTCTGAAATCAATTTTTTAAAAAAATTTTATTTTTTTAATGTCAGCTGCTGACTGCAGGGAATGGTCTCAGAAGTGAGTGGGGAGGAAGCCATGCGATGTTTTTAAAGGTCTTTTTAAATTGTAGGAATCCAAGAGGTTTCCATCTTGAAAGGACCTAGGAGGCCGTAGACCATCTGTCTGCACTAGATCGTCTAGGTTAGAGGTGCTTCGGGGCCTTACCCTCCACCTCAGCCAAATTAACTCTCATCTTTTTTAAGTATTCCTTAATATTTCTTCGAGGGGGGAAAAGTTGCATTGCTCCTGGTGATGAATTTGAAGTGTGAAAGAAAGTACCTGGCTGGTCCAGCGTGAGGTACACAGATCGGGATATTGAGGCCTGGGGTCTCAGAGGCCATGGTGTCCCATTACTCCTCCCCTGGATGTGTAACCAGATCATTTGGGAGCTTCTTGGAGCTTCTCTGTCTTCTGTTCCAGAGAATGCTGTGTGCTTTCTGCGAGCAGCATTAGCATAATGGGCCTAGGTGATTCTCGTGAGAGTGAGAGTGTTCCTCAGGTGTCCTGGCACAGGTGGCTGGGAACTGGTCTCGTCCAGTGGCTTCTCTTAGGTAATTGAACCCATAAAAGAGAAAATAACAGCAGCCATCCCCGTTTGGGTTACATGCCAAGCATCATGCTAATTATGTTGCATACGCCGTATGTAATCCTCATCCTCCGGGTGCTCTGCTGTCATTCCCACTTACAGACAAGAAAACCAGGGTCAGCAAAGTGAGGTTACTCGTCCCAGGTTCCACTGGTATCACTGGCAGAGCTGGGCTGTGAAGCCAGGTCCCTTGTGTTTTCAGAAGCTAGACTTCACTATAGCCTCTCAGAGGAACTGGCCCCAAATTGCAGAGTAAGGGTTAGAATCAAGTCCCTTTGCAGTCTCTGATCTCACACGGTGGATGCCATGAGACAGAGAGACCTTCTCTGTCCTACAGCTCCCGGGCGTTTCTCTGCCCATCATCCCTTCATTCACCCTCTCCCCTCCCTGCCTAGACTCTTCCGGGCAGGAGGCAGGGTTACTCATTTCTGACCATCGCTGTGCCTAGGTAATGCTGTGCCCTCACCCAGGTGTTCATTGAACTGAGCCGAGTCGCCATGCTGATGGGCAGGGATGTTAGCTGGGCTGTTAATTCACCCTCAGAGATGAGCTTACTGCCCCAGTCCTCGGCCCAGCCAGCTCTTTACAGCTGACCCAAGGCTGTGTTGAAACTCGTTCCACTTCCACAAGTGGTCAGAGTCACAGACTCTGGGGACACTGGGATATATTGGAATGTGTACTAGTAATAGTAGCCCTAATGTCCACATGGCCTACCAGATGGCTCCCCAAGGAAAGGGCTGTGTTGGGAGCCTTGAAAGAAAGTGTGGGTGTGAGATAGGTTCAGACTCTCCCAACAGTTGGTGGATGTTTTCCCAGAGAGGCGAGACCAGCTGTCCGAGCATCTGGGACGGGGCCATAGTGGAGAAAAGGCGGACGTCTTGAGGCACGGGACGCGCAGTCTGATCGTCCCACCCAGTCTGGATGGAAGAAAAGATGTCCAGGTTTAACACTAAATGTATTCTTTATTTACCAAGAGCCTTTCTTTAATTCTCTTGCTCACAGAAACGGGGCTTGAACGTCACCATTCGACTTCCTTCATGTTAATATATGCAAATCTATCTTACTGTTTTCAAAATGTGGTCAGGAGTCCTGCCTTTTAGTGGTCTATGACTCAAAACTATATTTATAACAATATTGAGACATTATTTGCCTGTTTCACTCTTATGTCATGAGTGAACAGTGGAATTTCCCAGAGGCCGCATGACATGTGTTGACATTATCACTGTGGCAAGTAATGCAATGTGTGCTTGTGTTTTAAAAGTTCTCAGTTTTCTTTTCAAATATGGTACATATGGACAGCCCTAACTGACACAAACAGAAGCTTTTTGACACACTCAGTAATTTTTAGCTGTGTAAAGCGGTCCTGAGACAGAAAGTTTCGAGAGGCACGATGGAGACATGGAGCGGGCTGGGACTGGAGGGGATGCAGGGTCCCCCTGAACTCACCGCCTAGGAGGCAGCATATGTCCCAGTCTGGGTGGTGGCATCAGGGAACCTTCTCACAGGCGTGAACTATTTCAGAACGAACCTTAGGACACATTCAGTCTGTCTCGGGCTTGTCCCCATTAAGGAAAAACAGTCACCCTGCGGTGACTCACCAGTTGCCCAGAGGAAATGTACCTTTCCGTTGCAGAGACCTGCCGATCACCCCTGCACCCACCTTGCCTCTCAGAAGGCAACTGGCATTAGGGGGTGCCTGATGGGATGTGACACAATGGGTCCCCACTGTCACCTGTGTCCCATTCTTGCTGTTTACTGAGTTTAATCAGGGGAAACAACCCAGAATGGGGACAGTCTACAAGGCAATTGGCCTACACTCTGCACACACAGAAATCAGTATCAGTGACAAACAAAAAAACGGCCCAACTTTCCACTTTAAAAAGAGGGTAAATAGACAACCCAAATGTAACACGTGAAGTGGATGCTGGATCCCTAAAGATTAAAACATTTCAGGAACAATTGGGTAAATTATTAATTTTCTTAGGTACAATAATGGCACTTAAGCTACACATTAGAATGTCATTTTTTTATTGTATTTCTTTTTTATTTTTTTAAATATATTTTATTGATTTTTTACAGAGAGGGATAGAGAGGTAGAAACATCGATCAGCTGCCTCCTGCACACCTCCTACTGGGGATGTGCCCGCAACCAAGGTACATGCCCTTGACCGGAATCGAACCTGGGACCTTTCAGTCCGCAGGCCGATGCTCTATCCACTGAACCAAACCGGTTAGGGCTAGAAGGTCATTATTTTAAATGATGTAAGCTGAACACCTTAGGATTGCAGTATATCTGCAACTTACTTTCAAATGGGGAAAAAATGACCTAAAAGGTCAGGTGTAGTAAAAATGTTTTACTACGTGAAGCAGGAAGCCCTATCGTACAGCAGAAAGTAGGCCCTATACCCTAGTCCCGGCCCCTCCACATATTAGCCGCAGGACATTGAGAAACTTCCCTCTCCAGGCCTGTTTCCTCCATCCGAAAAAAGTACTTGCAGATACTCAGCTCTGACGAGGCTGTGCCTCCCAACCTCTGTTTCTCAGTCACTGGCGGGACCTGGGGATGACATGCCTGGTGTAGGTCTTCTCATTCCCCCATGAGCCTGGAGAAGCTACAGCCCCAGGTGATCGATGGCTGAGGATGCTGCGCTCTCCTCTCCGAGCCTTTCCTGCCGCTGTTCGCTCTGCCTGAAATGGTCCGCTCCCCCCTGGCAGGATGAAGCATGCCCTTCTTGTACCCACAGCACTTGGCACACACCTGTACACTGTGGGCCTCCCCCGCATTAACAGAGACCACGTCTTTTATTCAGGAGAAGGTTGAGTTTTGTCTGAGTACTGGGCCTTGGAATATATTTGGTACATGGTCGGTACTCAGTAAATGGGGTGTTGTCTTGGTTTATTTTGTGAACGAATGCAGGAAAAGAGATAGGAAGAATGGGGGTGGCCAGATCAAAGGTGCGTTGTGGTCCCTCCCACCCCCAAGGAATCCTTGAAGGCTGAGAAATACAATACCTGGCAAAACTAGGCAAACTCAAAGCAAGCATTTAGCCCTGGCTGGCGTTGCTCAGTGGTTAGAGCATCAGCCTGTCCACGGACCCACTGAGGGAGCGAGGCCTGAGAAGCCTGAAGGAAAGGCCTCCAGAGAAAGGAGGAGGAAGGTGGGGTCCCGGCCAGGGGTGTCTCCCTGCCTTGGGGGACTCTGGATAAGTCACTTAGTGTAAAGTGGGTAAAGGTGATCACTCCCTCCTAATCATTGTTTTGAGCATCACATGAAATCACAGGCTTTGACCTGCAGGGGCCACTGAACTGGCAGGTGCTGTTCCCGGCCGTGGTCCTGGGCGGTGAGGGCAAGCGCGCCCTGTCCTGGAGCCCCGGACGGGTAGCCAGAGCCTGCGTTCTTGGTGCGGCCGCTCTGAAGCTCAGCCTGCTTTTCAGGTTCACTTCCCTGGCTTGTATATTGAAAGTAAACAAGTCAGGATTTCACAGACTGGCTCTGCTTCTGCTTGGCTTTGGGAACATTTATTTATAGCCACTTCCCTCTGGCCTCCCACTGCTCCCTCACTCGCTTATTCCCTTGGCAGCTACTGAGCCCGGGCCAGTAATGAGAACCTACCATGCCATCCCGAGGAGGGTGTGGAGGGGGACCTGGTGGTCAGACCTGACTGCCCTTAAGGGGCTCATGGTCTGGGGAAGAAGATGAGCTCTAACTGGCCCCCATGAAAGCTGGAGAGTAACCAGAGGCTCACAGGGCCTTGGCACAGACAGCACCAGCTGGGTACTGGGCACCCTCATATAGAACTGTCCTGTGCCATTTTGTGACTGCCTGGTTCTCCTGCTAGATGGGGTCTCCCTAAGGGCAGAGACATGCCACGCCCTTCCCAGGGCCCAGCCGAGGGCCTTCCTCTTGGTAGTTAGCAGCAAGCGGGAATGAACGAACAGATGTTCTCTGAAGGCAGCGACATGACCTGAGCTTTGAGCAACGCTGAGGTGCAAACCTGTGGCTGTAGGAAGGAAAACGCATATCAGGCAGAGGAAGCATCTTCTTTAACTTCTTGAGTAACACCAGGAAGTCGATGTAATTGGCCCAAATGTCCAGAGGATGCTTTTGCTGTCAGACCAGGCCTTGCCACCGGGCTGCCAGTTGGGCTGTGTGGACAGACTGCCCTTCCCTCCCTGATCTGCACCAGGCAAGGTGTGGGTAGCGTCATAGGAGAGCAAGGATGAGGTTCCTGGAACCAGCAAAGAATCTGTCCTGTTTGAGAAATCCAGATATAAACGGGGAAGGGAACTGTGGCCTGAGCCCTGGATCACCCTGCAGGGGAGCCAGTCTCGGGGAAGAGCGCTTGCTGGCCCTGTGTCTTCAAGGAGGCCTTTCTAAGTGAGGTGACTTTAGGATCCGCAGGAATTGCTGGCAGCCTACGCTGGGAAAGCACCCCAGGCAGCGGGAACAGCATGAGTTAGAGCCACGGGGCCATCGAGTAGGACCTGTTAGGGGCCAGGAGTATATTAGGGACAGAGACCAGGTGCCAGTGGGCACCGGGAAAGGAATCGAGTGGGCAGCCAACGGGAGAGAAAGGGAGAGCTGGGTCGAGAGTAGGTGCCAGGCCCAGCAGCCAGCTCCCATCAGTGGTGTTCATTAGGTGCTCAACCCTTGGGGTGAGAGAGCAGGAGTTCCCAGCAGGGTGACGTGCACCCTGGTTTGCTGGGACTATCCTGGGTTTACGCTGAATGTCCTACCTCCCTGGAAGTCCCTCCGCCCCAGGCAAACCGGGTTCCCAGTCCTGCTGGGGAGACATGATGGACAGAGCGATGGGTTGTTCCCTCTGAAGGGAGCCACCAAGTCAGGGCATCGGGCCGAGCAGGGCCACTGCCAGCGCTGGGGAGATACAGGGAGGCCGTGAGCCTGTCTTCCCAGTAAGAGATCCAGGCTGCAAAGAATGTGGCTCCTCGGCTGAGCCTCCAGAGGAGCGGAGGCCGGCGCCCGCATTTCCGTGTTCCCTGGAACTGGCCAGCGAGACGCACCGTCAGAGGCAGCAGCCTCCCCGCTCTGTGCAGTAGGCCCACCCCTCGGGGTTGCGTTTCCTGACTGATCCCAGGCCGTGGGGAGACAGAGAACCTGATGCTAATCTATAGCAGGTGCTCTTGTTTGGCAGCTGCTCTCTGAGAATAAATAGAGTGGGGTTTGAAAGGCAGGTGCCCATGGCCACACCATCATAAACGCTCTTCTTCACAATCATTTCTTTAGCGAGCTTTTGTGTCTACAACATACAGGGCTGGGTGTAGGAAGGAAAAGCGAGCCCCGCCTTCAGGGAGCTCCCAGTCCAGTGGGGCAGACACTGAGAAGCAGGACAGACTGGCGAGTTCCGTGCTGAGAGGCAGAAGCGAGCACAGGCCTAGGTGCTGGGCTTTCCGGCTCAACCCTGGCGGATGCTCTCCACCCACAAGCCTCTGGTGATCAGCCCTGTTCCTTTCTGTCGCCTTTTTGGCTTTACACCATTCTGCCCTGGCTTGTGAACTTACACTGCTCTGCAGGTTTTCGTAGGAATGCCTGGAAAAGCCCTGACAGGTATTCGCAGGGTGGGGAGGGAGTCCAGGTGCCTGTACACAGGCAGAGTGTGGCTGGGCTGGTGGCTGCCAGCCTGGGACAAATTCAGAAACTCCCTGGTCAGTAGGGAGTGGGGTCGAGAGAGCGGCAGCTGGTGGGGCAGGGACCTGTGCTTTCCTGAGGGTTAGACCAAGTGAGCAGTGTTAGATCCCAGGGGGCAGGGGGGGGGGGTGTCCATTGATCAGGTAGCTCAAACCCAACTGCATTTTCACCAGTTGTTCCCACTGATCAGCTGGTTGTTTGATCATATAAAAGCATCCCTGTGAGAATCGGCTGTAGCTTTTCTCCAGCCCCACGTGGTTCCTCAGAGCCAGACGGGATGGGGAGCACTGAGGCAGCATCTACACAGGCACAAAGTGTATGGGGCCGTGGGGAGGGTGTAGGGACAGACTTTCTAAATTTAGTAAAGGAATTTTGTGTGTTCGTGTTAAAAAAAATAGTGCAGTCATTCAAAAATAATATACTTAAAAAGAAAATACTTGTCTGTCAAACATGCTTTCCTCAAATGATCCGTGATTTAGACAGATGGAGTTTCTGAAGCCTTTGGGTACCGTGAGGATTTTATTAAAACAAAACCCCAAACGGATGGTAAGCGAGACAGCCCTGAAGCAGAGTAAGCGGGTCTTTCCTGGCCCTTGGGTTCTGTCAGTGGGAATAAAATAAGCAGGTAGACAAGCACTGTTCACAGGGAGGCGGGGAGCAGCAGGGCTTTGGTTAACCACAAGTTCAGTTTGAACCTAGTGTTAAAGCAGCAGCAGCAGAAGGAACCCATGGCGATAATTACAATAAGAAAAGTCACTCTTGGTGTTTGAGCACCTACTAGGGCCAAGCACAGCAGTGGGTACTTTCTTTATTTCTCCGTCCAAGCACCCCTAAAGTGTGTGGGGTGTGCGCTCTCTGCACGGCACCTGGCCCTGCCTCCCTGCCTCTGCTCTCCCCACCACCCCACATCCCCTTCCTGATTCACTGGGCTGAAAGCTCTTTATTGGGGGGCACTCACAGCATTGCCTGCAGAGGCTCCCCAGCTCCCCACCCTCCAGGCCCTGGAAGGTGTAATCATCTGTCCCCTTTCCTGAGTGGCCGTGAGCTCTGGGGACAGTGGCTGTCACACTCGGCTCAGTGTCACTACATGTGTTTGATTCACTGGCATCTGTGTTTGTCAGACTGAGATGCCATGGTCATATCCAGTCGTAGGACCCAGACACTCAGAGAAAATGTAGCAAATCAGAACTCACTAGAGGAGAGTGACAGGTGGCAAGGGGGCTATGTCATGGGAATAATGGATGGAAGAAACAAGATGTCCCTTCAGCCGTCCACTGGACTGTCATGCACTGTCCAGACACCTTTGTAACACGGGAGGGCAGGGCGTGGACTGTCCCAGAACAGGAGGGATGCCTCACAGCTGAGACCACTCCTCAGCAGGGTGGGCTGCTTTTGGGGGCAGGTTTCCCTCGCTGGCGGTTTTCATTCAGAGGCTCGGCGTCCACTTAGGGCCACTTAGAAGGCATGAGAGTGGATCGGGCCATCTCAAGGATTATACTCAGCCCTGAGAGTCTACCCTAAGCATTTATGAGGCACCTGGTCTGTGCCCGGTTCCAGGGGCACAGCAGAATGAGGCGGGCCTGCCCCTGCCCTCGGGGAACCTACACTGTAGCAGGTGCTTCACTTTGGGTCTTCCAAGAAGCAGAGGCCAAGGCTCTGGGGACATCAGTGCAGGGTGGAGGGAGCAGGAGCAGGCAGGGGGGTTCAGGCCAGGGTGCAGGTCCGACATCTGTGCCGGCGAGAGGGCAGGAAGGACGAACAGAGTGGGAGCCTCTCAGACCACACACAGGCTGCTGAGGAGGCCGAGCAGGGTTTCCCCATCGAGGAGGCCCATGTCGGGCACTGACGGAGCAGCCTGGAGAAGCATGGCCTCTGTGCGACGTGGTGGCATCCCGAGAGGTGGCCACTAGGACCACCAGTCAGCTCTGCTCCGTCACAGGCTCTCCTGGAGCTCTGAAAGGCACTTCCGTGGCCGCCACCCAGGGGCTCTGGAGAGCGCTGCCTCTACGTCACCTCAGGGCCTCTGTGGTCACGTGCCAGCAAGTGGTAAAGCGGGGGTTTCAGCTCACATCCCTCAGGCTCGGTAACATCCTTGTTTTGCTCACTGACACCAGGCTGCACCTCGGGATCTCTCCCAGCCCCTGAGGCAGTCCAGGGCGGCTAAGCTTGGCAGTGATACAGCTTAGCCCGTAACCTGATTCTGGTCAGTTTATATTGGAAGGAAACGAATTTAACCTGAGGTCTGTTTCTGTGTACAGTGTAATTTCTACCAGACTTCACGAAGACAAGGCCCAAAGGCCTAGCCAGAGGGAGGGCACCTCTTCCTAAGCATATTCTCTTTTGTAAAAGACACGTGGGCTCTAGCTGATTTGGCTCAGTGGATAGAGCATCAGCCCTCAGACTGAAGGGGTCCTGGGTTCTGTTCCGGTCAGGGGCACGTACCTTGGTTGCAGGCTCTATCCCCGCCCTAGTCAGCGTGCATGCAGAAGGCAGCAATCAACCAATTGATGTGTCTCTCTCACATCAATCTTTCTCTCTCTGTCTCTCCCCCTCCCTTCCATTCTTTTTAAAAATCAATGGAAAAATGCCCTCAAGTGAGTATTAACAATGAAATAAAAGAACACGTGGTTTCAGGCGCCAGAAGGCAGAGGCTGGTTTCTCCCTCCCGGAGGGTATCACACGGCTCTCTTCTGGGAAGGTCATGCCTGTTTTGCTCATCACCAATTTCCCCTTAAATGTCTGTTAAATGGATGGTGAACTGTGGGAGGAAAGATGCAGCACAACTGCACCAAAAGGCCCTTGCGACTCAGTTCTGATGCATCTGTTCCCGGACAGAACCCCCAGCATGAGGCGTGGACAGCTGATGTCAAGGTACCCTGGACTCCGAAACCCCAGAGCAGAGCTGGGGGTCGACAGCAAGTTTGAGGCCCAGCGTAGGCTTTCCCAGGGGGTTCGACACCCAGCACTGGCACTCAAAGTCGCTGGCTGGACCCGTGAAATGTGCAAGGGACTCATGGGAAGGGAAGTGAGAGGACATGTGGGAAGGCTTGTCTACACTGTCCATTGAGCCACTGTTACCATGATGATGATGATGATGATGATGTTGATCTGTACACTGATCCTCCGCCATCCACGTCAGCAGGGAGCTGAGCAGGTCCTGAGGAAGCTCAGCCCTCGGGGACACTTAGGCACCCACTACCTTGGCCAGGTGGGGGTTTCCAAGTCACCGAGGGCTGATCTCCTAAAAGCCACCGATTCGTCATCCAGTAACCACTGGGGCTGGGAGTGGGACCTTTTTCAAATATTTTATTTCCCTCCAAGAAATATGGTAAAGTGACCCTAATGTCACTTTTCCCGACAGCTTGGGCTCATTTTGACGATCGTCCATTAGTGCACACACTTTTGCTTCTACGAAATTATTTGGCCTCAAATTGTTGGGCTTTGACTTCTGTTTCTAATTCTAACGCAGTTGTGTTCATATGGCCTCCCTCTCTGACAGCGGCCACACCTCACTGTTGTCGGTGCGCCTGCCTTTAAAACCGGGTCTTACCTCTCTAACCCGGGTTCTGATGCGCTGAAGGCTGAGCGAGGAGCTGCTCAGGATGAGGAGCTGGTGTGCAAAGGCAGCGGGCCTTCCTTGGCGTTCGGTGGCAGGAGTGCCCGGTTTTAGCGACGGCTGTTTCCTCTCCCAGGGGCTTCTTTTGCTTCTTCCCTGGATTCCTGTCATATTCTGAACAGATGACGTTGTTTATTACTCGGTGCGTACAGCAAAGTTGGTGCCGCCAAGTGTTTATTTGGCCTGCTCTCGCTCTGTTCTGTTCGGAGAGGACCGCCTCATGTTTTGTTGTCTACGGAGCGTGTGTGATGGTGCCCTGTCACAGTATCACAAACGGAGCGTTTCGTTGGCTGTTGTGAAGAAGAGTGTCTATGTCGTGTGCTCCACAGGCGGACAGAACTGGTTGGAAATCCCAAATGTAATCACTGAACTCCTGTGTGAATTGGTATCAGTTTTCCCAAGTCTCTAAGCCTCTGTTGTTTCATCTACAAAGTGGGGTGATGGTGGCTACTTCACAGCTGTGAAGCCCAGTGCTCTCATGCGTTACCTTGTTTCACACAGTGCCTGGAGGACTGGGGACAGTTGGCCAATTGTCACTGTAATTCCTTCCACATTCCAGCGCCTTTGCCCCTAAAAGGAAAGCTGTGCGTCTTTTCCACGCTGTGGAGAGTGTTGGCACAGCACACTCCCCTCCAGCCCCGGGGTCTCTGGAGACTGACTCTCCGCCTCCCAGAGCAGCCCTCCCACAGACTGCGGGAAGCGCTGGCAGTTAGGAGGTTCTCTGCGGCAAATAGCAGGTGGCCTCTGGCTCAGAAAAGGGCAGAGCCAGCTTCCATCCCTCGTGGCTGCCCCTGACACTTAAGTTTTCTCTTGCTCTGCAGTGAACAGAGCATCTGCCAAGCCCGGGCTTCCGTGATGGTCTACGATGACACCAGTAAGAAATGGGTACCCATCAAACCCGGCCAGCAGGGTTTCAGCCGGATCAACATCTACCACAACACTGCCAGCAGCACCTTCAGAGTCGTCGGAGTGAAGCTGCAGGATCAGCAGGTGAGTGCCGGAGCCACCGTGACACCCGAGCCTGTGCCGCGCATGCGCACCCACACGTGCACACATAAACACACACATGCACACACTATAGTGAAAAGAGGTCCAGGAAATAAGGTCAGGTTTGGCGTCAGAAGATCTGGGTTCAGATTCTGACCCCACATTCTCCTATGAGAGAGAAAATTATATTTTCTGAACACCATTTTTCACATCTGTCTCATAGAGATGGTAACCCACATCCTGCTTACTTCTGTGTGTTAATGTAACATTAGAAGAAAATAATAGATATGAAACAGCTTTGAAAAATATATTGTACAAATATATTAGTTTTATTCTATGCTTACATATCCATGAGTAATATGACAATAAAAAATTTTTTGTTCAACCCCCTAAGTCAAGCATGTCAAACTCAAAGGCTAACACAGGCCAAATAAACAAGGTTTAAGTTTTAACCCTTTACACTCGCTTGCTTTTTTCTCGATTCATTTATTCTAATGCTAACCATGTCAAGTCACACTCGACATCCGAGTGCAAAGGTTAAGTTTATGTGGGCCGCAAAAAAAAACCACAAAAGCTTCAATTTTCATAGAAACGTAGGTTTATTTCGATAGAGACATGCTGAATACAAAGGGCTGAAATAAATGAGTAATAGTTAACATAAAATAATAGAACATTTTAATAAAAAAATAATATTTTTTCTTGAACATTAACTTACCAGGCACTGAATAACTGCACAAATTAATAAGCGTAACGCAAATAAACCTATTTTTCTTGTTCTCTGAAAGCGAAATATTTTCTGTTGCGCACACCTAACAAGTCAGTCCAAGACTAATGAGGTGGCAATCAGTTGCTGAAATATTCACTGCTAGTATTAGTGGAGAGAAATGGTGCGCCTGTGCGTAAGGGAAATGAATGCAACATGATTATAGTAATTGGTCATTAGTGAACATTATAGTTTGTTATTAATAATTATGTGTAACAGGATATTGTAAAAGTTAAGTTACGAAATTTTTATTAAAAAGATTCTTACATACTGTTATATTGGCTGGGCTGCAAAAATAATCATTGTGGGCCGCATGCGGCCTGCAGGCCGCGAGTTTGACATGCTTGCCCTAAGTCTTACTTTGGAAGGAACAGCAAGTTGATTTGAGCAATCTGGGGTCATTTCTCTCCCTAATAGTACATCCCAGACATATCGGATGAGGTAGTTTGTGAGTGAACCTGGTAGGTACCTCCACAGATACAGGGTAGGTCCACCTATGTCGGGAACAGTCGTGCACACATGACTAAGACGGAGCAGTCTAATGTGACAGGACCAGAATAGAGACGTGGAGAAAGGGCTCGTGTGGCCTAACCACGGGGACGCTGGTTAGTGCTTCAGTGCTCGCCCCTCTCTCTTAGAGAATGAAAGGGACACATTGAGCAGTGAAATCAACAGACCTGTGGTTTCAGCATTTGTGAAACACTCGACCTAAATAGCATCTCTGGCATCCTTTGTTGGTCAGGCCTTGGCTAAGCTGAACAGCAGGTTAGCTGCTATCTGCAAGAATCAGCATGTTAGCAATTAGAAAAGAGAGGACAGCTCTGGCTGGTCTGCCTTAGTGGTTAGAGTGTCAGCCTACACACGGAAGGGTCACAGGTTTGATTCCTGGTCAAGGGCACAGACCTGAGTTGCAGGTTCAATCCCCAGCCCGGTCTGGGTGCATGTGGGAAGCAACCAGTCAATGTCTCTCTCATTCTCTCTCTCTTTCTGTCTCTCTCTCTCTCACTCTCCCCCTCCTGCCCCCACTCCTTCTCTTCCACTCTCTCTAAAAATCAATGGGAAAAATATTCTTGGGTGAGGATTTAAAAAAGAAAAAGAAAAGAGAGAACAGAAACTTAAGACTATTTTTAGTGGCTGCCAGTTGACTGTGTTTCTGCTTTGGCCAAAATAGCCCTAAGTTTCAGATTCTTGTGGCTAAAAGGGACATCCCCGCTTCAGGACTCCTGATTAAAGGTAGTCTCTCTAACCTGGAACTCTCGGTATCTTCAGAGGCATCCCTTTCCCTTGTTGACAAGCTTACTGATAGGAAGGTTTCTCTAAAAACCTCCTAGAAGCGGCTTCCCTGTTCTTCCAGTTCATCGGTTCTAGCTCTGCCTTATAGAGGTACACCACACCATACATTGAAGGATATATAGCACCCTTAGTCCCCATTATGGTGGCAACCAAAACATCTTACCCATTTTCATAACATACCCATGGGTGGGGCTGACGTGGGCATACCACTCTGGTACTCGCCTTTGACAGAAGGCCCATTACCCAGTGCCGTTTCCGAATCACAGTGTGTCCCTAAGTGATTGCTTTCATTATGACCAGTTCTCCACTCCCTTCATGCCTCTTGGATGCCCTTCAGGGTGCTCTGGGAAGATGGAAGGTACACTGGAGGGGGCAGGGGCCTGGAAAACAGGATTCCCGGAAACTAATGTTCACCTTGTTCTCAGGAGGCTCCACACCTCGCTGCCTCCTGCCGAGGAAACCACATGGCAGGGCTCATTTGGGAGGAGGACTTCCCGGGCAGGGGACTCTGGCAGCAGCCCTCAGTGACTCCTGGGCGCATGCAGAGAGGCTGTGTTGACTCTAACCTGGAGATCTAGAGTCTGGCAAAGAAGTGACCAGCACAGCCTTGTGCTTGCAATTGCATGTTCATAAACATGCAATCTATAATAATAAAAGTGTAATATGCTAATTAGACCAGATGTCCTTCCAGACGACCTTTCAGACGAAGCCATGGCGGCGGAGGCCAAGTGGGGGCCAAGCCCCTTGCACGAATTTCATGCATCAGGCCTCTAGTCCTATATATATAAAAGCCTAGTATGCTAAGTGTTTGGTCGACCGGTCAGCCATACAACCAACCAAAGTGTAATATGCTAATGATATGCTAAGGCTGCTCAACCACTCGCTATGACATGCACTGACCATCAGGGGGCAGACACTCCAATTGGTAGGTTAGCTTGCTGCTGGGGTCCGGCCAATCGTGACTGAGAGATACGGGTCAGACACACCCTGGAGCCCTCCCGTGGTTCCTCCGTGGCTGGCCAACCTCCCGCGTCCCTCCCTGGCCCTGATCATTCACCAGTGGGGTCCCTCGGCCTGGCCTGTGCCCTCTCGCAATCTGGGATCCCTCGAGGGATGTTGGAGAGCCAGTTTCAGCCTGATCCCGCAGGCTAGGCCGAGGGACCCCCCCGCCCCCGTGTACAAATTCATGCACCAGGCCTCTAGTAGGAACATAAAAGAGGTTCTTAATAACCCAAGGCATTGTGAGAGTGGCAGGAAACCTGGTTCACAGTGACTTTATGTCCAGAGTGAAGACTAATTTTCACAGGTCTGTTTCCCAGTCAGTGTGGATTACAAGGTTGGACATTTTAAGGGAGACATATTCCTGGTATTTTACCAAATAGGGATATCTTACATGTTTAGTCTCTTTATATCTTACTAGAGGCCAAGTGCATGAATTTGTGCACGAGTGGGGTCCCTCGGCCTGGCGGGCAATCGAGGCCAATCGGGGCTATCTCACCCAGTCAGGGGGAGGGACCATGGGAGGTTGGCCGGCCTTGGGAGGTTGGCTGTGGGAGTGCACTGACCACTCAGCCGGCCCAGGGGAAGGACTGCGGGAGGTTGGCCAGCCAGAGGAAGGGGCCGTGGGAGGTTGGCTGTGGGAGCACACTGACCACCAGGGGGCAGCTCCTGTGTTGAGCATCTGCCCCCTGGTGGTCAGTGCATGTCATAATGACCAGTTGACCAATTGTTCAGTCGACTGGTCGTAAAGGTTGCTTATGCTTTTATAAATATAGATTATTTCAGTCTCCCAATAACTCCATGGGGATAATGATACAAGAATTATCACCAAATTGTACTAACTATAGTTATTTTTAATGCTTATTTTCCCTTTAACCTTTATATCCTGATTCTGTCACCTTACTCAAAGTTTTGTATACGTTTGTGTTTTTGCTTCATGTAGAAGAGCATCTTTCAATATTTCTTGTATTGAAGATCTTGTGGTAAATACCCTCCAGCTTTTGTTGATATGGGAAAATCTTTATTTCTCCTTCACACCTGAAGGATAACTCTGCTGGATCTAGTACTCTTGGCTGGTGGTTTCTCTCTTTCAGTATCCTATATAATAAAAGACTAATATGCAAATTGTCTCCTCGACCGGGAGTTTGACCAGGGGGCGGGGACAGCTGGCCAACCACCCGCGGCCCCTCCCCCTGTCCAGCCCAGCTCAATTGGCCCCAATCAGGGCAGGCCAGCCAGACCCTACCCATGCACAAATTCGTGCACCAGGCCTGTAGTTTATAATATATCACTCCATTCTCTTCTGGCCTGCAGGATTTCTGCTGAGAAATCTGGTAATAATCCAATGGGGTTTCCTTTATAGGTTGCTGTCATTTTTTCCCTGGCTGCCTTGAGAATTTTTTCTTTACCGTTAACTTTTGACAATTTATAACGTGTCTTGGAGAAGTAGTTTTTGTGTTGAGATAATTAGCTATTCTATTAGCATCTCATACTCAAATACCCAATTCCTTACGTAGGTTTGGGAAGTTCTCATCAATTATTTCTTTGAATAGGCTCTCTGTTCCCTTCTCCTTCTGGGACACCCATTTTTCTAATGGAGTCAGATCGTTCTCATAGAGTTCTTCACTTTTTTAACTCTTAGTTCTTCACTCTCTTAGACCACCTGAATCGTTTCCAGATTTCTGTCTTTGAGCTCATGAATTCTTTCTTCCATCTTGCCTGCTCTATTTCCAGTGCTCCCTAATGCAGTCTTCATCTCATTTATTGAGTTCTTCAGTTTCAGAATTTCTGTTTGGGTTTTTTTATATATATATAGTTTCAATCTCTTTGGTAAAGTACTCCTTTCCATTAATTTTATTCCTGAGCTCATTGAACTGCCTTTCTGAGTTTTCTTGTATCTTGTTGAGTTTCTTCATTAATGCGTCTTGAATTCTCTGTCATTTACATATCAGTCTTCCATAACTTTGAGGTGGTTTCTGGAGACTTGTCATTTTCTGTACACTTGGGATAGACTCTTGTTCAGGTACCGTTTGATCTTAATTCAGCAGATTGATAATTAGAGATCTTTCTTTTGTTTCCCAGTAGATGGTGCTGTAGAGCAAGTTTTGTTTTCTCTTACCACTGCTACTTGCACCTCCTGGTTGCCACAGGTGTTGTGGAAATTGACTCCTGGGTGACCAGGGTGGTGGGTGTCCCCACTCTGTCCAGGTTGCCTCAGTCTCAGGGCACCACCACTGTGGCAGGTGTCGGGGAGCCAGGTTCTGGAGCAGCAGCACTGACTCCTGTACTAGTGGCCTTGTAGCCCCAGGCACCATTGTGCTGTTAGGGGCATCTCCATAACTGCTCCTGCTGCTACTGTGTTCCCCAGCAGTGTGGGGGAGAAGAGGGAAAAGGAGCTGGCTTTATGGGCACCAACCCTGCTTCTGCCCTGCTTACCTTCCTCTAGGGCCTAGGCCATAGTGTGGGGGCCACCCCCTGACTCCTCCACTGCTACTGAACACAGCTGGGGCCTTGGCAGCTGCTGAACTTCACCTGCAGACACTGTCCCTGCCCTTCCTTCTGTCACACATCCACTGCAGGTTCCAATACGTCCACCCTCAGGTGTACTGATTTGTGCGTCTCTCAGGCATGTTTTTGTGCTGAGCAGAGGAACCTTTGTTGGATTATAGAAATCTGACATGGAAATTTAAGGGGAGATGCAAAGGGCTCTTCTCACTCCGCCATGATTCTGATGTGAGAAGAGTTTTTGGAAACATAAATTGATAGAGCCTTCCGAAAAATTGTTAGACAGACTGTGTCAACTCAGTACACACCTGCATCCACTAAAAGACATGTCTGAAAATACTCAGTTTTATTAATAACCAACAGCTAGAAACTGCACAAATGTCTATGAACAGGACAATGGATTATTTATGGTATATCAAAAGATGAAATGTGCCCTGGCTGCTGTTCTCAGTGGTTAGAGCTCCTGAGCGCCAAAGGGTCACATGGTTGATTCCCAGTCAGGAAATATATCCAGGATGTTGATTCCACCACCATCGGGGGGTGTATGTGAGGCAACCTATTGATGTTGCTCTCTCACATCAATGTTTCTCTCTCCCCACCTTCCTCTCTCTAAAATCAATGAAAAACACATCCTTGTGTGAGGATTTTTAAAAAAAGATGAAATGTTACTAATCGATGTTTCTCTCTCTTCTTCTCTCTAAAATATAAGGCGAAATATCATGTAGCAATAAATAAGAATTAAATACTTGTAACTGTAATAACATGAATGAATCTCATAGACATTATGTTGAGTGAAAGAAACAAGAGTATATACCGTAAGAATCCACGTCTGTATAGTTCAAGAACAGGTGAAAGTAACTCATGGTGATAATGGTCAGAAACGCAGTCACCCAAGCAGAGGGGACAGGGACGCAGAATAATGGCTCCAGGCCTCCCACCCCTTCGTGAGCCCCACTAGCTAAACAATCCTGTTCCATGTCTGAAGGAGGAAGGCTAGAGGTCGGGCGGACCTGGTGTGGAATCCCCTGCCTGCTGTGAGAACCTGAATGTCTGGTTCTAGCTGCTCTCTGTAGCTTTCCCTGGTGGGCCTGGCATTGAGCTGGCAGTCAGTTGATATTTCTTGCTTGATTAATAATAAAAATATTAATAATGCTTACATTGGTGTGGCACATTTTAACTTTTCCAAGTGATCCTGTTAACTACAGGCCCATTTATTAATGCAGCCCAAGTACTAGACTTCATGCAGAGGGCCCTAGAAGGCATGTAGGAATTGGGAAAGACTCTTGCCCTTCGGATCTCCGTGTCTATAAGTCTAGATGAGCTATGCATCACAGTGGGACCTTTGCAGTAATCCCATGAGGGCAGTACAGCCAGGATTACCATCCCCCTTTTATAATTGCAGAAGCTGGCCCCGGAGAGGTGCAGTGACCACTTGGGGCGACACAGCTGGAAGGACCCAAGGAACCCGACTCCCAGCTCAGGGCTCTCCTCTGGATGTTGTGACTACACAGCATTACAGTTAAATGACATGACCACAGATCCTGTGGGAAAGCTGCCTGGCCATGCTCTCCCTTGCCTGTGACCCCAGCCCCTAACCCCACCCCCCACCTTCCTGTCCTCTGGTAGCCCCTGGGGACACACTATCCTTGCCCCATAGCCGCTCCCTCCAGCTCACTTACCTTTTATTTATTTACGCGTATTTCTCGCTCTTTTTCCTCCAGGTTGTGATCAATTATTCAATCGTGAAAGGGCTGAAGTACAATCAGGCGACACCAACCTTCCACCAGTGGCGAGACGCCCGCCAGGTCTATGGCTTGAACTTCGCCAGTAAGGAGGAGGCGACCACATTCTCCAACGCCATGCTGTTTGCCCTCAACATCATGAATTCCCAGGAAGGAGGTAAGCGGGGCTCTGCCCCAGCTGCGCCGAGCTCCTCTCCTGTTCCCGGAGCCGCCCACAGCTCTGGCTCTCGGGCGCCCTCCTTCCCACCTGCGCTGAGCTGGCTCGCAGGAACTGCTGCCTGCCTGTAGGTTTAGAGGGAGACATATGGTGTTGACATCTCTTGCCATTGGTGAGATACAGAACTGCGCTGATGTGTTCCTAGGAGTATATGTCCAGGCCTGTGTCACGTTGGTCACCTGCTTCCAGGTTCCAGATCCAAACTCGGCAGAGGTGGGAGGGAGGGAGCAGCCATTTATTCTTTAATTCGATTATTTATGCCTAACAAACTTTTAGTAAACATTGACCAAGGGTAAGAACCTGGTAGGCAGAATATTTAAGAAGTGAATAGATGAATCATAAGCTGCCAATTACGCTGTCCTGGGGTAAGTCCTCGGTAAGGCGTGAGCACAGGAAGGGAAACAACTAACTGCCCGTCTGGGCTGCCAGGGAGGCTTCGACGGGTGGTGGCATTTGAAGGATGAGAGGGTCACAAGGTAGAGGTGGGGGCGCGCCTGGGCAGAGGGAGCAGCACACACAGGGCACCCGGGCATGAAAGCTCGGGGTGTGCTAAGCAGACACTGCAGCGTTCCCAAGGCCCGGGGTGCAGGTGGAGAGGGGGTGGAAAGGAACCCAGAAAGTGGGGGGCTCACAGTGAAAGGCCCCACAACCTGAAGACTTGGATGCACTTGATTTTTCTGCAGACAGTGGGTGGGTGGGGGTTGCTAGCAAAAGTTCCTAAGTAGGCAGTTAAAGCGATGAGCAAAAAATACATGTGGCTTGTATTGGAAATTTGCAGCGTTAACTTAGAGGGAGGACGGAGGCTTCCCCGGGCGTGGGTGACTCAGTGGCCACGGGCATGGTCCTGCACTTGGCTAGAGACCGTACCTTGCTGGAGCCTGGGACCCACGGCTGGGCGTGAGCACTGGTTCTGCCGAGGGTCCCTGGGACAATGACTTCATTCTTCTGTGCTTCACTTCCTTATCTGTAAAGTGGGGGTGCTACGGAGTTATTTTTACATTTAACTGACTAGAATGTAAAATGTTTAGCAGACTGCCTGACACATATCGACCCCCCGTGTTAGTATTGTGGGTATAATTTCTGTCGCTGCTGCTGCTGCTGCCAGAACTGGGGTGGGAAGCGGGGAGTCGTGGTATTTAGAACCTGGGGGAGCGAGCAGACATCTATTGTCCTGATTCACTGCAGCTGTGCGAGCCAGTTTAAGCCCTAGGGAAGTTTGTTGTGTGTTTCTTGTTTTGTTTTGTTTTGTTTTGTTTTTTTGTAAATGAACATGTTTTGAGTACGCTTCCCATAAGTCTTACACAGAAGAGGTACTTACAGAGGTCTTTCCCGCCTTGAAGTGGCTCCAAAGTGTGGATTTTCTGCTGCGAACTTGGGGTGCGTGGTGAGGCAGCTGCTCATCCATGACGTGTGGACTGTTCAGAGCAGGGCCTGAAACATTGTAGGCACCAAATGAACAAATGCTCATTAAACGTTGCCACCCAAGAACCTTGAGCCTTGTGGTAAAAGGAGCGGAGTTTAAGGTTCTGATGTGAACTACCTCCCCTGCCCCAGGATGTGAGTTCAGCTCTGTTTTAACTGTACATCTGGATACCTTGAGGGTCAAAACACAAGAAAAAGGTTTCAATTGAGTCAGACAACTAACTCTTTCAAAGCAACTGCTTGCATTAAATAAAAATCTAGTTACTTTATTAAGTTCACCATAGAATCACAAGGAAATCAGTTAATCCACCTGTTACCGTTTTCACATAAGAAACCTGTGACCCGTTATGAGGAATAACTTACTGGTGTCAGGCAGGAGCTCAGATTCAGAACCCAGACCTCCTCTGCCGGGGTGAAGGGGTGTCTTTGTTGGGGGGAGTGGGTCACAGTGTGAGTGGCCTGGTCTCACACTTGCATCCTGAGTAGCAGGTGCCCGTCTGGGTCCATCGGCCGTGGCAGGTCTGCTTCTGCGTGCGGCGAGCTGCGGTGGAGGGGGCCCCGCGCCCACTGAGGGCTGTGCTGCTCCTTCACCTGAGGGATAGCCTGTGGACAGTGCGTGCTCAGGTCTGAGATGGGCAGCTGAGGTTTTACATGTGTGCGCCAGGACAACCAGGAATCTTTAACAACAGCAGTTTTGCTGGCTTTTGAACTTCATCGTGTGTGCACGCCACGCAATTTCTTCCCCTCCACGCTGTGTCTCTGTGGTCGGATCCTGTGGCTGCGGGGTGGGACTCCATGGTGCGGCTGTGCCACACGGATCCAGCCTTCCTGCTCTCGGCAGTTCAGCCTTTGCGCTGGCTGCCCGCTCACTGGCCCTCCCTCCCGGTGGGGGCAATGTGTTGTAGTGAAGAGAGCATTTGTTTGGTGGCAGCGAGAGCTTATAGTCAGCCTCTGCCCTGCCACCTGTGGCCAGGGATCATTAACCTACTTCCTCAGGGGGTTGTGAAGATTAAACTTGCAATGTTTATAGCAGTGGTCGGCAAACTGCGGCTCGCAAGCCACATGCGGCCCTTTGGCCCCTTGAGTGTGGCTCTTCCACAAAATACCACGTGTGGGCGCGCACGTTCAGTGCGATTGAAACTTCGTGGCCCATGCGCAGAAGTCAGTTTTCGGCTCTCCAAAGAAATTTCAATCATTGTGCTGTTGATATTTGGCTCTGTTGACTAATGAGTTTGCCGACCACTGCTGGTTTACAGAGCCCTTGGCGTGCAGTGCCTGGCAGAGGGGCTGGGGTGAGGACACCGTTCCTCCCCGTCCACATCCAAAGAAGCAACATGGTGAGGGGGAAGCACGCACCTCGGAGCCTGGGTGTCGTGGTGCCGAGGACGCCTCCCACCTCCCCTGCCCCGCTGCCCTCTGTGCCTCCCTTCTGATACCAGAGGGTGGGTTCCCCAAGGTGAAGGGCTCCGTCTCTCAGACTGCCCCGCCTACTTCAGATGCCAGCAGGGACCCAGGCTGTCAGTCACCTGTGCTTCTGACCACCGTGCTGTAAATCAGAGGTTCCCACACCACGCCCCCCGGGGAGTTCAGTTTATTTACTAGAGCTTTATACAGAGCTCAGGAAGACCTTCTACTCACTAGGTCACTGGTTTATTGTAAAGGATGTAACCGGAACAGCCAGATGGGCCAGACGCGAGGGGCTAGGTGTGGGGGAGGGGCGCGAGCATCGTGCCTCTGTTGCTCCACTCCACACTCAGAGCACATCTGCCCTTCCACTGATAAGCAGTGTGACTCTGAGCAAGTCCCTTCGTGTGTAAAGCAGATAGGATCGGGCACTGAGGGTTGGAGGATTACCTGACACAATACCTGTGTGGGCACCTCATCGCTGTTGCGTCCAGCTGTTTCCTTCGGCTGCCCCTCCCTGCCCGTGCTTTTTCCCAGATCCAGTACTTTGCTCCCAGGTCCAGTAGTCATCCGCGACACTGTTTTAGTGATCCGAAAACTTCTCGCCTGGTTATAGGCCGGCTCCATTGTCCAGGAGAGCAGGGCCAAACTGATGGGATCTAAGAAAACCTTCATCCTCAAAGCCCCTGCTGCGGGGGAGACGATAGTTGAGGCCCAGGTGGGGCTGAGGAGTGGGGGCGGGGAAGGAGCCTCGGGCGTCAGGAAACAGCACCTACATTTTGCAGATGACAAAGCTAAGCCCGCTGAGGGCAGCACCTGTACAGGGTCACACAGCAAGTTGGGCAGAGCTGGGGCCTGCACCTCCGGTTTCTCCCTCCAGCCCAGGAGGCTCAGGTTTGACACCCACTCCTTCCTATGAAAGCCTTTTCCCTGGACCTGGGCTGCTGTGAGGCTGTAGGAGGAGAGCTGAGGACAGGAAGCCAGTATTCAGGAGGCGTGAGTTCTCACTAATGAAATCCAGGCAGATCCTCCCCGTGGGTGGAGCCACCTGCCCTTGCGGCTAAGTTTCCGCAGAGTTCTCGCCTCAGGAGCCATGATATCCTTCAGCTCACGCTCCCACGGCCTCCTCTGCCTTACTGTCAGCTCAGGACAGAGGGGGCGACCCCAGACCAAAACAGGTTTTCTGTCTCAGCTCCCACTAAGATTACCCCAAGAAACTCTTCCCAGGTCAGAAGGTCCAACACCCCCTAATCATCACCGTCATAGGTACTCCCAGGAGGTGGCGGGAGTGACAAGGGGAGCTGGCCACGCTTCATGTTGTGACTGAGCCTGAGCATATCAGGGAGAGGGGAGAGAAAGCCCGAGAGCCCCCACGGCATATAGTAGGCAGTCCGCTCAGACCACCGGGGCCTGGGCCCAGGGACACATCCAGTAGGCTGAGCGGGGAGGGGCGCTGGGGTACGTGTCCCAGCACCCGGACTTCTGAGGCAGGACTGGCCCGTGTGACAGTAGCATGGAGTTCATTCACAGGGTCGAAGTCGGGAGCCACCCGGCTGTTGCAGATGGGCTGTCTGACCTTGCACAGGACTCTCTCCAAGCCTCAGTTTCCCGTCTGTAAAACGACGTGGTGATGTTTCTCTCCAGTGAGGTCATGGTGTACGCAGAGCAGAGCGCAGGTGGATGGCGGGAGCTCTGAAGACGCGCTGACCAGGGCAGCCGGTGCCTGGAAATGAGGAGTTCAAGCCTCTGGTGCGCAGGCTCAGTGCGCCGTGTGGATTTCCTCCAGAGGCCTTAGCTGGGCCCGCGGTTAGATGTGGGAGCCTCCGGTGCCGAGGCAGGTGTTGGGGGGCTGGGCAGGACTGGAGCAGAAGCAGAACAGCCAACGGCACCTTCGTTTCGAGTTTGGGGTTGAATGCAGTGAATTTCAAACTGGTCATGTTGAGGAGTTCCGAGGGGCCTCCCTGACGCAGCTGGAGTGGTTCCACTCTTACCGCTCGGGCTCTGGGCTCGGCTCTGAGAGAAGGAAAAGGGGGAGCACCTGGTAGCTTAGGGGAATGCACGTGGGGTGGATTAAAACGGTGAAGCGCTTGTTTCCATCAGCCTCGGGGTTTAACAGTACAGCCGCCCTTAGTTGGCTTGCTTGTGATAACATCGTGGCTGTATTTCAGGATGTGACTGTCCTGAGACTGGTGGTAAGTGTTTCCCACCTTTTCCTGGGTCCCTGTGCTAACCCCCGTCCAGGTCAGCGTCCGTGCGAGCCAGGGGAGGCCCAGGCAGGACTCCTGCCTAGACAGCCGCTTCCTCACCCTGTTCCCTTCAGGGGTCAGAGTCGGGCTGAATTCTGCTTCTCATAAACCTTTTATGAACTTTTTTCTCCTAAAGATGAAGACATTCTGGGCTGTCTTACTCCCCAGATACAGGAAGGAGGCCCCGTTCGGGCGCCTGGAAGCCCGAGGAGCTGCCCCTCCCTGGCCTCTGCTCCTGACTGCCCTCTGCTGGCTGCTCCTGAGTGCCAGGCGCCTGGGTCTGGCGCAGCCTCTGCTCAGATTCACCTTGGGTCAGGCAGGCCCTCGCTCCCTTCCTGGCCAGGTCTCACAGGGCACGGGCCACTTAGCAGGAAGCCCCCTGCGCCGTCCCTCTCACCTCCCCCCAACACCTTCAGGCCCCGCCCCTGCTCTCAGAACCTGCTCCTCGGTGAAGCCTTTGCAGCCACGTGACAGGACCCGCTCCCGCACCCCGTGGGGCTTTACCTGTGCTCCATCATGACAGTTAGCACCACTTGGCGTGTCCTCTTCTTCCAGCATTGAACCCAGTCAGGTCTCAGGTTCTCCGAACCAATGCTCTGTCGAGCCTGGGAGCTCTTGCCACATCCACAGGGCTGTACGCCTCAGCCCCACACTCCCATGCCTCCCCCCAAAGGGTTGGAGCAGGCCCCTGCCTACCAGCCTCTCTCCCCTCTTCAGTCTGTCCTCCCTGCTGGCACTTCCAGGGTGACCTCTCTAAAGAACAGGGTCACTCCCACCAGGCCCCTTCGCAGCCGGGCTCTTGCTCACTGCAGTTCCCCCCGCCCCCCCCGCCCCACCCACACACACACACACACACACATACACCTCACTTGGTGCTGAGCCATGCCCGACGGGGTCATGCTCCCTGCTCTGGGCGCCCTGCCCTCTGCTGCCCACCTGCCCTCACTCTGAACGCTGTGTCCCACTGGGTTGGCCTCATGGTTTGCTTCCTAGACTGTGAGCCCTCAAGGGCAGGCGCCCTGAAGAAGGGCTGTTGCGTCCTAGGTGTTTGGTGAGTGGGGGGCTCGCCATTTGCTCCCGCATCTGTTTTGTGTGTTCGCAAGCCTGGCGCTTCCTGCCATCACACCGTCCTCTGAAGACCACGCGACCTTCCTGAAGCAGCAGCTCTCTCAAGCCTGAAACTGGGCGCAAGGTGAGGGGTGCTATCTGTGATTGAGGGACATGGCGCATAGAATTGTCTCACACAGAAATCGCACCCGTCACCTTGGCCCAACTCGCACCACCCCTGACGACGGAGCGCGCCTGCCCAGCCGGCAGCCCAGTGTCCACGGACCTGCAGTTGCTGTGGCCCTGAGGTGCGTGTACATCAGACATGAACTCAGACCTCAGTTCAAGTACAGCTTGTGCAGGGTGTGCCCTTGGACAAGTCACTTCTTCCAGAAACTCCACTTCTCCATCTGTGCAATGGGTTAGTCATACCTGCCTCACAGGGTTGTTGTGAGGGTGGCAGGAGATGATGCTTGTGAAGGTTCTTGGTCAGCTGTAAATGACTGTAGCTACTAGAAGTTACTCTTTTCTTCAATATTTGAAAAGTTAACCACACCAGCTCCTGGGGCGATGCTGCAGCCTGTGCTTTGGGCCACAGGGTGAGGAAAGCAGGGCTTGGCCTGAGCCTGCAGGGTTGAGAGCAGGTGGGGAGGACCGGATGGTAAGGGGGATTCTGGTGGAACAAGCAGATCTTGGTGGTTTGGGGGTCCCAGAAGAGGCTCTGCCTGACCCTTGGGGTCTCCCTCTGCACATTGGTGGGACTTTGTATCCCTCCTGGGGACTCCCAACTTCTGAACACCCTGCTGCCGCCATTGCCTTCCTTTAAAGATGCTGGTGTGTTTGCACTTCCCTCCTGGAGAAGTACCTCCTTCCCCCAGCCCGCGATTCTCTCCCTGGCACTAACGGAAGATGTCCTTGGGGCTTTTCGTTTTCCATAGGTGAGCCTGGGCACCACGCCCGGTCAGGCCGTGAGATAGCAAATGGTTCCCACAGAATGCTGCCTCGCCAGGCCTGCCTAATGAGCCTTGGGTTGGGCACAGTGAGCAGCTATGGGCAACCCAGGTGACTGACAAAATGACACAGAGTCGGGGGCAGATGACAGGGTGCCAGGCCCATGCTCCAGGCCATGGCACACAGCAGCTGTGAAACCTGGAGCAAGCCATTTCACCACCCCGAGCCCTAGTTTCCTCATCTTTAAAATGAACCTAATAGCCAGCTACAAAGCTGTGAGGCTGAGATGATAAACTAGATGGGAACATGGTTTCTAAGCTGTCAGCACTAAGAAATCAGGCTGCTGCTGGAGCACCCAGTCCCGAGACACTTTCCTAGCCTCTCACCCCTCTACACAGCGAGTCATGACCGGGTGGGACGAAGCGGTGACACCCTCAGGGCTAACTCCCATGCTCCTTAAGAAAAGGTACAGGTCTTGCCCTGGTGAGTATGGCTCGGTTGGAGCAGCGCCCCATGCACTGAAAGGTTGCTAGATCGATTCCCGGTCAGGTTACATACCCAGCAGCCTGCCTTTCTTATGTCTGGTGTGTGTGTGTGTGTGTGTGTGTGTGTGTGTGTGTGGCCAAAAGTGACTCCCAGTCTCCTGAGCCCTTGAAAGTCTTGTGTCGTAAAAACTCATGCAGATTTTATTTTCTACTCTATGAATATTTCCCTGTTTTGAATTATTTACCATTCAGTGTAGAAGGGTGGTCAGCGTTCTCCCTGTTTCTCCACATACCCCCAGGGCCCACCAAGCTGTTGGGGTGCGCACCCCTGGGTTGGAAGGGCCATTCCAGTTCAGGAGTAGCGTCAGGGAGTGCACGGGCCGCTAGCAGAGCAGGCGTGGCCAGCCTCATTAACAGCATGTTCTTGGAGATCTGTTCTGGGAATACCTTCCCTCCATTGGAGTAAAAATTGGGAGTAAGTACTTGTTGAAGAAACAAATACATTTCATTAACAAACTCATAGGCTCATGGTATGAGAAAGGGCCCTGTGGTCATATCAGCCAAGACCCTCATCTTAGAGGTGGAGAAACTGGCTAGGAATGTCAGACCCCGGAGAAACGGGGTTCAAACTCAGCCAGCCGCCTGGTTTCAGTGGCACTTGTTCCTCCTGACCCCTTTTGCACACACTGATGTTGAAATGTCATCACTCCCCTCCTGGGCGTCCAGCTCCGCCAGGGTCTGAGCCTTGCTGGTGGGCACTGCCCACCTGGGAGGGCAGGAGAGTCTGTGATCCCATCCAGCACAGCTTCTCTGGTGGGACTGATGGAGAATTAACACAGATCTGCTGAGCCCCGTCCCAGGTCTGGTAACAACTTCACTTTCAGTTTCTCCAGCGCTTTCCTCCTGACATGTCCCTGTGCCGCTCCTGGAAGCGAAGTGGCCCGTTGCTGGCGGGCAGGTCTCAAGTTGGATGTCTGCCCACTGGGTACGGCACTGAGGGAGTTTTCACACAGAACCCATGGTAGAGGTGGCCCCACAGAGACAGAGGGAGCTGTTGTGACAGCATGGGATTGAGGCTGCAGGCCCTGGTCTGGTTCCGGCTATATCTTTCCCTAATTTGATGCAGGCAACTTTTTCATCTCTCTGGGCATCCGTGGCCCAGTGGGGTAATGATGGCCACTGCTGGCCTCTTCGTGCGGTGTGTTATGAGAATTTCATTGACAGCATTTACTATGAAATGCTAACCACTCAGAACTACCTAGCAGGTATTGTGGAGTTGGACTGTATCCGCTCTAGGCTGATCAGCGTGCCGTTGATCCACACACCAAGACAAGTGGTGCTTTTGTTAATTTTCAGACAAGAAACAGAGTTAGAGAGGTTCAGTAACCTGCCCAAGGTCAGAGAGTAAGTGACAGAGCCAGGACTCCATTTAGCTCTAAGGGGCTTCAGGTCCACGGGCTCAGAACAGTGCCTGGAGCCTGGTGAGCAGTAGGTGGTGGGCGCTGCTGCTGCCAGCATCTGATGCTTCCTCTCCAGCACGGCCCAGGGGGTGGAGGGGCATGGATTACGTCCCAGGGAGGGAAAGTGACCCGCTGCCCGAGGTGCAGAGCCCACTAGAATCGATGTGCTAATTGTCTGGGGAAGGATTGGGATAGGCAGGGCCCGTGTGAGCCCTGAGTCAGGAGAGGAGATGCCAGCCTTCAGATGACCTTCCTAGGCAGTGAGTGGGGGCTCCCCAAATTCCTTTGAAGTCCAGCGTTGTGCCTTACAGACTCATTCGTGTTTTGCACTTTTGCATTTTAGTCCAGGGAGGTGAAGAGGGAGCAGTCAGTATCCACGAGGGAAGACTGTAAGGGAGATGGTGTCTGGCCCCGGCAGGTCGCTAGTGGGGACACAGGGCTGGAGGCAGTGCGGGGGTTGGGGAGGGGGGTGGTACCTAGGCCAGGCAAGTCAGAGTGTAGGAGGCCTCAGGTCCCAAAGCAGGATTTCCCAGGGGAACCAGCGGGAACCACTGGTTTCCTGGCTGGGGAACAGCATGGAGGAGCTAAGCTTTCTGTTTCACGTGAAAGCAGGGGCTCAAAGGCACGAGCCTGGGGCAGAGAGACCAGGTGGGGGCTGTCGGAAGACCCCCAGTAGGAGAGCACGCGTCTGGGATCTAGGCAGGGCAGCGGAGGTGACCTGAGGACAGTCTGTGGGAGAAACAGCATTTTCTGCTGTTTCTGGCCCCTCTGGGGACAAGTGGGGGGCGGAGAGCAGGAGAAACCTCAGTGATGGGAAGCAGCCATTGCTTTTGTGCGAAGGGGCCGACGTGGTTTCGGACAGGGAGAGTTGGAGGCGGTGCCGAGTTTGGGCATGTCCCACAGACATTCTCTGCGCACTTTGTGCCAGGCCCTGAGCAGGGGGCTGGGGTCCAGAGCAGGGTAAGGCCTGGGCTTCCCTCTCAAGGAGCTCACGGTTCAGGGGGGTGACCAGCAGCTCCATGTGGGCAGTGAGTGCAATCCTCAGGACAGAGCAGGGGGGTGGGAGAGGGCCCGGGAGTGCTCCAGGGGGACAGAAGCCCAGCCTGGACCCGAGTTACTCCTATGGGTCTGCCAGTTAGGGAAGCGCAGATGAGCTCCCTGCAGGTCTGGTGACAGTAAGGCGTGATGGCAGGTTGAGGGATCCATTTCCTGTGGGCCTTGGAGCTGGTCAGGCTGGTAAAAAAAAAAAAAAAATACAGGGTTCACTGGAGCAGGTTAGGATAGCAGCCTGTATGATGGTGAGGAAAGGTAGGCCAAGGAACAGCCAGCAGGGACGCCTGGATGGCCCGGGGTTCTTCCTTTGGCCGGTCACCTGTTCCCTTTGGCTCCGCGCCCACCTGTCTCATCCCATCGCCCACAGGGGACCCGAGGAGAGCCGTGGCAGGAGGTTTCCTCTGGCAGACCCTCCCCCGGGGCTCCCTGGAATCGGGTAGACAGGAGGGTTCTGATAGGTTAGCTGGGAAGCCGCATTAAAGATTGAAGCGTGAAGCCCATCTGACGGGCGCCCGAGGATCGGTTTCCCACTGCCGGAGCCAGGCAGCTGAGGAAGGAGAGGTAAGTGGCCAGGATGCGAGGAGCGCGCCTCCCGGACTGCGCCCAGGGGCCTGGCCGTATGGTCAGCAGGGAGTGGACCTTCCACTGCTTCTGCCTCTGCCACTGCGACTGCACCGTGCTTTGCAGAGTGAACTGTAGGTGACGGCGCCTCCCTCCTTCCTGCTCCCCGGGCCCCTCCTTCCGCCCAGCTGTTGGGGTTGGGGTGGAAGTGGGGGGAGGGTAACGCACTCTGGACCTCGGGGCCAAGTACCTGCCATTGACCCATAGAGGGCTTGGACGCTGTTTGCACGCAGGCCTTGCAGGAGGGGCGGGCAGAAGCAGCAGCGTGCAGACTGGGCGTCGGGACGTGCGGGCACTTGTCCCAGACGCAGGTGGCCTTGGGCGAGTCACTCGCCCTCTCCGAGCCTCAGTTTCCCCATCTATAAATAGGTCTGATAGGCCCTGCCCTGGATAGTTGAGCAGATGAACCCAAAAATGATGCGCAGGAGCTTTTCACATAGTCAGGGTGTGGCAGGTTTTTATTGCTCTTCGTTCTGTTTGAGATGCTTTGAAAGGCTTGTTATGTGTCCTGAAATGAGCTTATTGGGGAAGGGAGAAACACTGTTTTACTAGGAAGCTCACTGGCCTGACAGAGCCTGAGGGGGACCACGCAGGCTGGTGGCCGTGTCCCGGCCTAGAAGCTGGGAGACCTGGGTTCCAGCTGCTCCCCACAGCGTTTAGGATGTGTTCCTCCCTCAGGATCCTCTGTACAAGGGGAGGTTCGGGGAGGGAGTGCTGCCCGCTGGCCCTGGGGTGGCACAGCGGCCTCCTGCCGCCCTTGTCCCAGGGAAAGGACTTTCCTCTAGCCACCGGTAGGCGCTCTGGCTGTGGCCTTGGGCTTTAGTCCCTCTGGATTGAGTCTCTGCCTCTGCACATGCTGGCCTCCCAGGCCCACAAGTCAGGCAGACACGGGCCCTGGAGACACAGCTGAAGCCATCGGTCACCCTGGGGTTGCACCGACACTGGTGGCCCGGGGCGGGGCAGGGGGGGGTTGGGGGAGATCTCCTGCAGCGCTGCAGTGGGTGATGCATCAGCTGACTCTGCTGGTCTGAGCTAACAGGCTGCTTCCCACTTCAGCCCACTGCGAGCCTGCACTCAGTAACTCAGTAGTAAGGACCGGGCAGAGAGGGCACTAAAAACACCGGGTGACGTAAACAAGCAAGGAAACTGGTGTTCAACAAGGGAGGCAGTTGGATTTTGTCTGCTGCTGAGCTGGGGGGGGGGGGGGAGAGGGGTGCTGGGCACAGTGTGCTGGGGTGGACACAGCCCTGGACTGGGTGACATTCGTCCTGGGCACTGGTCCCAGCTCTGCCATCAATTCCTGTGTGGCCTTGGCAAGGTGACTCTGATTTGTAGGCCCAGATCACAGGCTCCATTCCCGCATGGTCACTTGCTTGCTTGGCAGCAGGAACCTGGAAACGAGAGAAGACGTGCTAGGTAATTGGCCTGGGAAGGCTGCCTCCCCCCAGGTCACAGTGTGGCTGTAAGTCAGTCCAAAATGGAGGGGCCTTCCTGATAAAGGAGAGGAGCCAGCCAGAGAGATGGCAGAGGGGGGAGGGGCGCCACGGGGCTTGGGCCTCTGCCCAGCCCCGACCAGGTGGCTGTCGTGTGCTGGCCAGAAATCCCATCGAGCCTCACGGAGCAGGTGCTGGATCCTTTGTCTAGGAACTCCTGCGAGCTCAGGTTCCGTCCCTTCAGGAGGCCCAGGGGATGCCTTTCCTATGGAGGCTAACTCGAAACCTGGCCGTCCCTCTGTCCCAGAGGAGCCGGGGGCCGGTGTCCCCGCGCCTCATAAATGTTAATGGGCAGGCAGAAGGATGGCCTTTCTCAGGAGGAGGTGTCAGCAGTGGCTTGGCGCGTCTGCCCACTGCAGGCTGTGCCCTGCGCCAGGCAGCCTCACAGGGCTGGGGTCCCAGAGGGCTCTTCCCCCGTGGGGACGCTGCCATTTGTCTTTAGTACATGGTAGTGCGTCCTTCACTTGCCTGATGTGGAAGTTGAAAAGAGGAAAGCAATCCCACAACCCAGAGATAGCCACTGTTACCATTCTGGTACATTTTCTTCTTTGTCCCTTCACACTGTAACCCAGTGGCCTTGGTTCCGTCCTTCTCGTTTTATAGGAAACTGGGGCCCAGAGAGGGGCTCCCCATAATTATTTGTGGCAGAACGCCAGCAAAAACTGGGGTCTCCTGGCTCCAAGTTCCCTCTGCGGGGGGTCTGTATAAACTGGAACAGTCCCGAAGAGGCCAGCCAGGAATGGGGAAGGACTGGGAACGGGAGTGAGGGGCAGCAGAGGTCTGGAGGGGGCACAAGCACTGTTCTCGCTGTCCAGCGGCCACCAAGCCACCACCACTGGAAAGACTGACCGTCTGCCAGGTCCCGCAGGGACCGCTGGGAGCAGTGCTAGCGAGGTGGGTCTCAGCGCACTGGGAGGAAGCCACTGGCGGCTAGAACCGCCCTCCCCGGGACACCTCTGTGATCAGTCCCATCACACCTTCAGCCCCCGCACAGAGGCCAGACCTGGGCAGCCCGAGAGCCTGGGACAGGCACTCGTTCGCACACACCTCACCCAAGCGCTCTGGGGACGGAGCATCAGGGCAGGGACAGGCGGGGCAGCCTCAGGCGGACCCACAGCCTCACTTTCCAGAGGCCAGCAAGGGGCTGAGAGGCTGCGCTCCTGCCCGCCCCGCCCCTCCCTCTCCCACGTGGTTCTTGTGCTCAGCTCTTCCTGATCCTCTGAAGGACCCTGGCTACCCCCCACACACACACACCTCTCTGCCCACCCTTCCTTCCTCTGGAGGGGAAGTCCAGCATGTGCTTCACGTGCCCTGGGGTCACACGGGGCAGCGGAGGGCACTGGCTTTAGAGCCTCTGTTCTGGGCCTGGAGCTGGTTCCACTGGTGACTTATGTCCCCAGCTTTCCAGCTTCTCGTGGAGAAAATGGAGATGAGTGAGGATTCGATGAGGCTCCTCCGTAAACTGCCCAGTAAACTTGAGTTCTCTCTTCCCTTCCCCTTCCCACTGTATGTTCCAAGTGCCTCCTCCGCTGGCCTGCAGTGTCTCACCTGCTCTCACGTCCCGAGGCTTATGGGCACAGTCCCAGCCCAGCCAGTTTCCAGCGGCGAGAAGAGAGCTGTACAGATGTCACCTGCTCTCGTCTCCACAGTTGGCTGGAGATGCGCAGACCATTTGCCCAGGGCCCAGTCATTTATTTTCAACAAATATTGATTGAGTATTGACCAGAGGCCAAGAACTCTGTGGGGACCTGGAGAACAGAACAGTTCTCTCCCTGGAGCGTAAAAGTCAGACTATGTGGAGGTGTACAGGCTGTGTCCTGGGACGAGGGCCCAGCGCTGGCAGAGTCCCTGCGCGGCGAGCGTGACCTGGGCCCGCCTGTTCCCTGCCTGCCCCAGCTCTGCAGCGTTCTCCTGGAGCCCAGCCTCATCGGCTCTCCCCGCCCCTCTCTGTTAGACAAGGGCAGCTTTCCTGGGTGTGATCATCCCTCATGGTGGGATCCTGTGTCAGATCATGTCAGAGACAGGTATGGAAGCCTTTAGAAAGGGTGCCTGAGCTCATTACCACCTGCTCACAGGTGAGAAACAGGGGTGCCTCCCCAGGCCTCAGGGCGGTGCAAGGAGAAACACACCGCTGACCAACGCTGAGATGACTTCAGACCTCCTGGCCCCACTGCCTCCTTCCGTCTGGCCCCCGTCAGTGGGGCTGACTCTCGCCTGGGTCCTCGTCTGTGGCTCGGGGTCAGCCCCCGCCCAGGTGGGCTCATGGCTGGAGTCTGGCCCAGCAACCCCCTCCCCCAGTGTTGTTTTCTCTGCTGTGCCCCCCGACTTCAGTCAGCTCCCAGATTCAGCAAGATCATGACACCAAGGTCAGCATCATGAGCCCCATGGCACTGGGCCAGCCCCCTCACCTCTCAGAGCCACCACCACTCACTCTGTGTCCCTCCGGGGTGGGGGGTCCAGCTGGGCAGCAGAGGCAGGTCTGTGTGGAGGCGTTTCCAGGAGAAGTGGCTGCGGGGTGGGCTGGAATCTCGTTCGATGGAGCTTGGACCGAACCCCATAAAGGTCAGGCTTGTGTTTCCAGAGCGCAGTCTGCACGGTCAGTGTGGAGGGCAGGCAGGAGGAGGGAGGGTGGAAAAGGCTCCGAGGTAAACGGAGGCATCACAGGAGGGAGATGCTGAGGCAGCCACATGGGGATGGATTCTGTCGGGGTTCAGACACAGCAGCAGTGGGACTCAGTAACTACAAGATGTGGGGTGGAGGAGGCGGAGCTGGCCCACCCACTCCTCGCCTGGATCCTGAAGGTGGGACGTGACTCCATGACACAGGAGAGCCTGTGGCCTCCTCCCTGGCTTCCGATGCTCCACCAGGAATCATGCAGGTGACTCAACACCGGGACAGGGAAGTGGCCACCAGCCACCCAGTGCCCCACCCTGAGATTTTCTCACTGAGGAAGCACCTACAAATGTCTGTACCAGCAATTTCCCAAGGGATCCCACGCAGTTCCGGGGGAGCAATCCTTCTCTGGTCTCTCCACCCTGCCTCTGCCAGGGGGCAGCCAGGCCAGTGGGGGGAATCGGCCGGAAGACTGTCTGCTAAGGTACCGTGGGCCACTGAGCAGACCCCTCCACAGGGAGGGACTGTACTCCTAACGTTCAGGACGCTCAGAGCTCAAAGCAGACTAACACTTCTTAGTTTAAGCAGAATGCATGGAAGGCCTTATGCAACCCAGTGTTGTCTCTTCCCTCCATACTAAGATGCCAGCTGTCTAATTTTAAAGCATGTCTCAAGTACAGGGGCCAGAGCCCCCGGGGACAGCGAGGGCCCTGTTAGATCCCCCACCTCTGGAGGACAGGCTGGTGGGGGACCCAAGCGCAGGATCAGCACAGGCTACTGTGTGGACAGCTGGCTGCCCTCTGGCTGGGGTCCTGACAAAGGGATGGCAAACACTTCCTGTGGCCAGGCCAGTGCAGCAGACGCAGAGGCCTCCGAGCAGCTAGTATTGCCCGGGTGTAAGACCTCGGTCCCAGGGTGGGGCCTGGCCAGGGTATGGTGGCTCCAGTCCTCAGGCCTGGCACTAGACCGGGTCTCCGGGACAGGGCCTCAGCCTCCAGAAGGGCAACCTCCAGATTCAGGCCGTGGGCTCAGCAACAGAGACCGGAGCTAGGACGCCTTCCCTCCTGCCTCGGCCAGGATGTGGGTGGGTCAGAGATGGGGGACCCCTGTCTGCTGTGTGGACACCAGGCAGAAGCTGTGCACCCCTGAGGCTGCGGCCCTGTGGTCCTGGCTCTTGGGCAGCGGGCCAGCCGCCCCTTCTCCTGCGTTCTCCCTCCCCAAGCCGGCCATCCGACCCCGCAGTGTGGTTGAGTTTAAGAAAAAAAGTGTGTTTGGCACGTAGTTTGAACCTGGCTTCACCGCTTGCCGTCTGTGAGGCCCTGAGCGAGTCGCTTCCCCTTTCTGGGCTGTTTCCTCGCCTGTTACAAGCGGCGCTGTCGGGTAGGGCTGGGAGTTAGGATCAGGGCGTTGAGGAGAGCTGATGCCGCTGACATCCGTGTTCTCATGTTCCTGCTCTGGTTTCCTGGTGACCAGGGAGGCGCCGGGACCTGAGCCTGGCCCGCTGGGTGAGGGAAGAGCTTGTCCCTCCGGATCTTTTTAATCGATAGTGTTTCTTTTCTTTGCTAAACTTTTCACATTTTCTAATGAACATATATTACATGTTATTTATAGTCAGGAAAATAAATGTTTTAGAGCACATAACGATGTGTTAAATAAAGGAAAAAAAGTATTTAGAGACAGGGAAAGAACATAACACTTATTTCATACTCCAGCCAGGCCACCACGCCAGACATCATTAGTCACCTCTATAAAAAGTCCGCAGGCCTCTCCCCCGCTCCCCCAAGAGCAGCAGGAGGCGTTGAGCCAGGAGCAGGCCTGGCAGGTCCACCAGGGAGTTTTCCTCGAGTGTTGGGCGGCCTCTCCTCCTCCCACCCAGCCTGGCCCCCACCCACCATCGGGATCCTCCACCCGGGGGCGGGCAAGCCACAAAGCATGGCTCAGGGAAACCGTGCCGGAAGCAGATAGATGCCGGGGCCCTGGACAGCAGGGTCTGAAACTGTCAGATATGGAGGCTAATACAGGGTCTGGAAAGGGCTGTCAAGCAGAGAAAAGTATTCAGACCACGTTGCGTCACATGGTGGAGGAAATAGGGCCTTGGAGGGTGGGTGGGTTGGCACCTCGGAGTAAGAAAGCCCTTGCTCACCTGGGAGGCAGTGGGATGCACCAGGAGTACGTGCCCGGAGGCACACGGGGTTCCTGTGCTGGGCAGGAGGCTGCCCGCGATCAGATGGTCCGTTTCCGCTCCGAGGTCCTGTCACCCTGCCCGCCGGGCCCTTGATCCAGGGCACAGCCCGCTCACCCCTCCGCTGCCTGAAGCCCCTCCAGAGAGGCCTTCTGCCCCGGTGGGTTTTGTCGCAGGCTGATGCTGTCACCTCCTGGGGAGGAGACAAGCTCCTGCCCCACCTAGTCAGCGAGAATGAGACCTGCTCGAGCCCCTCCCCCTCGCTGAGACGCCACGCTTCCCGTGACACCTGAGCTGGCAAAGGCAAGGAACAATCAGCTCTTTCTTGGGTCGGGGCAGAAGCCTGGCTTTTCTTATAAACGTGACACAGCATCAGCCCCGTGTGGACATGGGTCATGTGCAGGCCTCCCCCCCCTCCCCCTTCCCCCGCTCCAGGCCCTGCCTTCAGACAGCTCTGCCTCCACCGGCCACTCCCACCCACCGCTGCAGACCCATAGGTGCAGGCAGCCCAGGGCTGACCCTGGCTCTGACACCTACCTGCTCTAGTGCTGTTGCTTTGCTCAAAAGTCGGAAGAAATGGCTCTGCGGGGTTTGGTGACGCCAAGTAAGTGCACTGGCGATTTTAGTTATGGTGGCTTCGGGAGACGTGGCAAGTGAGGAAGTGGAAACGGCAGATGTGGTTAGAGAGGCGTCGGTAGCCAAAAGGGGTGGTCTGCACCATGTGAAAACGCCATCCATTTATCGGCTCTGACAGAAGAGCCACAGAAAGGGCGAGAGAGGTGATTGAGAGGCTGAGATGGGGCCGGCTGTTACACAGGTGTCAGAGCCACTGTCGAAAGTTCAAGGACGCCTCATGGGACCGACCAGGAGGGCAAAGACAGGGCCAGGTGTTTGCCGGGCCTTTCTTCTCCACTAACCACCGTACTCTGTGCTTCTCTGCCCCACAGGCCCGTCCACCCAGCGGCAGGTGCAGAATGGCCCCTCTCCTGATGAGATGGACATCCAGAGAAGGTAATGCCCCCCAGCAGGGCCCGGCCTGGTGGCCAGGGCACCGTTCGGCCAGCGCAGGACACACCGCAGCTAGGGCCAGGTCTCCCAGAGGCGCCGCCGGGACAGGGAACAGGCCTGAGCAGAGAAGAAGAGGGAGCTAGGCCATTGTTGTTTCACAGAGAGCCCCGCGGCCTCCCGTCAAAGTCCTCGTGAACCGGGCCGTGTCCTGCGGGCTGTGCTCTGAGCTAACATGCCTTCCAGGTGTATGAGGAGGTAGTTGTCATGACGGGAAGGGATTGGGTCACGTGGCCAAGGCTGCCCGGGTCTGTCTGACTGAGGCCCCGGCCTTGGCACCGTCCTGTGCCATCTCCCCTCACTCTATCTGAAGGCCTCGTGAGACCTGGCCCCACCCCCCTCCACTGGCGGCGGCCTTGGACAGTGCCACGCCTCTCTGGAGGACCTCAGCCCCCTGCCCACTCAGCTCCCGGAAAGGTTAAAGCGGCGCAGGCCATGACAGCGCTGTGGGAGCCAGGGCCAGGGCCAGGGCCACGTCGATGTCCTTGTGCGGCCAACCTGTGGAGGAGGCAGCTCCTGGGGGGCACGGGCCCTAGGATGGCACCCCACTCGCTCCAAGCTGCTCCTACAGGGTGCGAACTGGGAGGAAGGGCAGTGCTGTTGTCCTGACATTACAGCAGAGGTCCTGGTGGCCAAGGGGGGCGTGGCCTCCCAGGTCATGTTGCCAGGAAAGGCAGGGCTAGGGCTTGAACCTTGGCGGCCATGCCCTGCGGGGCCTTGCCTCTCTGTGAGGCTTTGCATCCTGGTCCCCACCATGCTCCCCAGCTTCTGGGAAAGACTAGGACCCTAAGGGCTATGGCTAGATGCCAGTAGAACCCCAGGCTGGGGGTGGGAGGGATGTCCCAGCTTCGCCTGGCCTGAGGCTCCCTCGGGGTGTTCTCTCCAGCCTCTCCCTCCCCCTGGAGAGAAGGTTCTCTGCTCTGACGTGTACTTAGGACCCTCGGCAGGTTCCCAGGCCTTAGTTTCCCATTTGAATAGGACAGGGATTTTATTTTTGTTTTTGTTTTCATTCTTTTTTGTGTCTATTTTATTTTTAAGTTCAAGTTTACATCAGTATTTTGTATTAGTTTCAGGTGTACCGCATAGTGGTTAGGCGATCGTAAAGTGGTCCCCTCCGCCTTCCCGGAACCCACCTGCAGCACACGGTTATTACCATGTGACTGCCTGTGCGCCCTGTGTGTGCTCCCATTCCCGGGACTGTTCTGTAACGGCCCAGCTCACTTCTCAGTCCCTTCACCTTTCTCACAGCCCCAGCCCGCTCCCCCTGGCACCGCCATCCGTCCTCTGCATCTGTGAGGCTGTTTTAATTTGTTCGTTTATTTTTTCGTTAGATTCCGCACGTAAGTGAAATATGGTGTTTGTCTGACGTGTTCACTGAGCACAACACCCTCCAGGTCATTTGTGCTGGAGGATGACAGTGTTAGCTTAGTCCTTGCTCTGCTCCGGTCAAGCAATGAGGGAGGGAATGCTCCCTGGACAGACTCCTTGGCACCAATTCCCATGTTGACTAACTCCTCGGGCCTGTCTTCTGGCCTCTCAGGAAAACAGCAACTGTTCACAAGGTGTACCCCCCACTGCCTCCATCCCAGCTCAGCCCCCCGCCAGGTCCCAGGGCTGCCTGGACCCAGAGGGCATGAGTGAGCCCTACCAGACCGCGAGAGAGCGCACCAGGGGCATGTGGGCCTAAGCAGACCCTCCCTTAGCTCTCTCAGAACTGGTTGAACATCACCACGCTGCATTATCTTAACCCACCACCCACGTCCAAGGCGTGGGAGGCCACTGGCTGCAGACAGTTCAGTGTTGCCAGCAGCCACCTGTCCGCAGGCCGGAGCACCCCTGGAAGTCAGTCTGTGAACGGCAAGAGGCAAACGCAGAGCACGGACTCTGCTGGTTCCTGCCACTCCACACAGAGGAAGAGATGGCTGACACGGAGCCTACACAGTGAGCTGTTATGAGTGCAACCCGATTTGTAAATACTTCCAAACACCTCATTTTACTGAGGGCTTCTAAATGTGAATTCTGCTGGGCAGATTGGAGATTGGGTGATGTCTCGGCAGTTTAGAAGGAGAGGCTAACGGAGGTGCTGCTGGGAGTTTTTCAGACACCTTTAATGCCAGAGGGTCTTTTTTACTATTTTTTAGGTACCAGGTATAACTCTTAAAAGAACTCCCTAGAACAGGTGATATTATGCTTATTTTACGGAGAAGAATCGGAGGCCCACAAAGCCAGGAACCTCAGAATGGAAACCAGAAAGCTCTCTCCCTCTGAATGGCCTTTGCAGTAAACTGTGACTTCCTCTAAGATGCGAGCAGCTGCGCTTACTGAGCAGCCGCTGCGTGTGGGACCCGGTGCCAGGCACCAGAGAAAGGCCAGCTCGCCGTGCACAGGGCACAGACTCACGGCCCACACCCCCCCTGCCGTGCAGACACCACTGCTGGCCTCCAGTTCACCCTCCCCTGAGCCAGGTGGGCATCGAAGCGCCCGGCCCCGTGCTGCACAGCAGGCATTTAGGGTGGGCACACACCGGTGAGGCTGCTGCCGTCCCTGGCCCACATGGTTCCTGAGCCCCCTCCTGCTCCAGCGCCACCGTCCCAGATTCTGCGGACATGTTTGTGGGTCAGTGTCCTCACTCGACCGGCCTGTGAGAGTGCCCGAAGCTGCTCTGCCGTAAGGAGCTCGGTGTCGGTTCCCCGCAAGGCTCACCGCCTGCACTGCCCGCACCACATGGCCCCGTCATGGAGGCCAGGCCTGCGGCTACATCCGGGCTGAAAAGAATGAGCACGTGCCCGCCGAGTGTCCGCTTCTGACAGCCCACGGTGCCTGGGAAGTGTTCTGGGATTACCCAGGTGCCGTAGGGACAGGACATTGGAGGTCGGGTCAGCTGAGGCCACAGGCACAAAAGCCAGGAGGCCCATCCAGCCTAGGGGAAAGCATGGTCACGCGTCCACATGGTGCCCGAGCCTTCATGGGGGGCTGCCTGAGACTCAGGAGGCTGCCGGCACTTACCTGTTTGGAGATCTTGAACCAGTCACATGCCTCCTCTGTTAAGTGGGGGAAGCAAGCCCAGTGGCCATCGGAGCCAGGGAGGGGATGAGGGGAGCTCACTGTGAGCGCCCCCAGCCCAGGGCGCACAGTGGGTGTGGACGCCCTGGTTCTCTTGCTTTTCAGACAAGTGATGGAGCAGCAGCGCCAGGAGTCTCTAGAGAGAAGAACCTCAGCCACAGGTGAGATCCCGCAGGCCTGCTCCCCACACCCGCTCGGTGGCAGTCCCACCGAGGCGGTGACACGGCACATCGGGCCCTCTGTGAAGAGCTACATAGGCCTCAACGTGTGCCGGTCACATTCGATGAGAGTAGGGGACCCAGAGACAGGAGAGAGTGGGCGGTTCAGCCTCTGGTGCTGGATGTTGAGGGGAGACAGGGACGGGACTGACCAGCACTCAGCATTGCTCCCTGACATACGGCCTGGTCAGCCCTGTGACCCACAGTTACCTGCCACAGTCCCCAGAGGCCAAGGGTCACTCACAGTCGCATCTCAGGGACCAGCGTCTGCTGGCGCCTAGGGCGGTGCAAGGCGCGGAGAAGGGACACAGGAGAAAAGGGTGCAGTCTGAGCCACCAAAGGCCTTCCTCCCCCTGGAGACCCACCATTAGAGCAGGACAAAGGTAGCTGAGCTCAAGGGGTGTTAGGCACTGTGGGTCCAGCCAGGCCTCCAAATGCTGGGGATACGGGGACCAGCCTAGGGAGTGACCAGAGCAGGGCCAAGCTCACCCCAAGGGGATGGAGGAGGCAGCCTGAGCTGTCCCTGCTCCCTCATAGCAACAGGCTGCCCTGTCCCTTCTCCCTCCCAGGAAGCACAGCGGGGGGCTAGGGACTAATTGAGCCCCTCTGTTGTGTTTCAGGACCCACCCTCCCACCGGGGCACCCCTCATCTGCAGTCAGCGCCCCCCTCTCGTGTAGTGGGCCTCCACCCCCGCCCCCACCCCCTGTCCCACCACCACCCACGGGGGCCACTCCTCCTCCCCCACCCCCACTGCCAGCCGGAGGAGCCCAGGGCGCCAGCCACGACGAGAGCTCCGTGTCAGGACTGGCCGCTGCCCTGGCGGGGGCCAAGCTGAGGAGGGTCCAGCGGGTAAGCGCCCCTGAGCACAGGCCGGATAGGCTGGGGGGCCAGTTTCTAACTGCCGAATGGACAGAGCCTTCCCCTGTCCCCGAGACCACGAGCAAAGCCCCGCCCTCCCAACCTGGACGCCAGCTCTGCCGGCTGTTTTCAGTGAGAACCGGACAGGACGGCACTGGCTAGACCAGGAGCCGCTTACAGCTTTGTCACCTGCTGCTGACCCTCACGGCGACCTTCACAGCAGGGCAGGAAGTAGTTCCCTCATGAGGCAGCGTTAGGACTTGGGCCCGGGGCCCATCCCTCCATCAGTGCTTCTCATGGAAACCAGCCCCCTAGGCCCAGCCTTACTTCCTGAGCCCTCCGCCCACAGCCTGGAAGGAGAGCTCCTGGACCGTGGCCGGTGGCTGGGGCTCTGACACCTCTGATGGGAGGCTGCTTCCCTCCCAAGGATTGCCTCCTCCCCTCGGGTCACGCAAGGGCGCTGGCTCCGCGCCAGGAGAGCATCCACTGTGACTGGCCAGGCCTGGTCCCTCTCTGGTTTTGTCACCTGTGGGTCGGGGGGATGGGACTCGATGACCCCTCGGGCCTCCTCTGTGCTGCCATCGTGGGAATGACACGTCCACACACACACGTCCCCTGATCCCCTCGAGTGACGTCTACAACAGCAGACTGAACGCTGGTCCTTCCCCGTAGCCCGAAGATGCGTCCGGAGGCTCCAGTCCCAGCGGGACCTCCAAGTCTGACGCCAATCGGGCGAGCAGTGGGGGCGGAGGAGGAGGCCTCATGGAAGAGATGAACAAGCTGCTGGCCAAGAGGTAGGTGCTTAGGGGTTTTTAGGGTGTTCAGGGTATTGGCGCAACTCAGCGGCCCCAGCACCGAATGAGAGCCCTTGCCTGAGCCCAAGACGCCTCATCACCTGGGCTCAGCCAGGCAGACAACCCTTAAGTTTCCCCTTGTCCTGGGGTCAGTCTGAGGCGTCAGGCCGAACGGAGACCGTGAACTTTAAAGCCCTCCACGTTTCAGTGTAACAGACACTGAAGCATCTTCCCTGCACAGCCGTCCTGAGAAGGGGAAACGTGGCGATAGTTTCAGAGGGAAATGAGGAGTATTCCCTGCACTTAGGATCCCAACACAAACGCGGTGTGGGCCCAGGGCTGGGCGGCATGGCTGCCCCACGTGAGAGCCGTTGTGGAGGACACAGGAAAGGGGACTGTGAGGCGGCCAGAGCCCAGGAACGTCACGCTGAGGGGGAGGAACAGTTCCATCCATGTCCTGGCTGGGCCCTGCGGCCTGCCAGCCACATCTCTGCCCACACCCACAGGTGTGGCTCCAGCTTGCCCAAGGCCACTCGCCTGTCCCTGGCTCTTAGTCGTTTCCCAGGTGGAACCTGAGCAAGTGGAGAGATCACACAGTTCCTCGGGAGAGTTGCAAAACTTGATTTTACTCGTTAATGTGGCGTGGCAGCAGGAATGCCCTGACAGGTACCCGGTGTCATGGCTCACCTCTCGGGTGCTCCCTGTGGTTCAAGAAAAGCCTGGGCCAGGACCTTGCTCCAGCCGGGCCCCCTCCTGCTGCTGTCACCCTCCGGGCTCTCCCCTCTGCCCTCCAAGTCAGCTGAGTGCGAGCTCCCTGTGTGCCCGGGGTCTTCGTGTCCTTTCACCTCCTTAGATCCGCTCGGCTCTGTGAGGGTGAGGTGGGAGCAGAGGCCCCAGCGTGCAGGTACCTGGTCTGTCGCTTCTCGGCTGGGGCAGAGCCAGCATTTCTTGCCCAAGGCCTCCACAGCACAGGGCCTCCCAAGCCTGCAGCGGGGCCTGAGTGTACAGAGGTAACCAAGAGGGGACAGACAGTGACCAGGTGCAGGGTGACCGCGGCTACAGCATGGAGGGAACGGCTCCTGGGGGAGAGAGCCGGGAGGGCTTCCCAGAGGAGGTTCCACACGTGCTCGGTCTTGAAGGACGAGAACGCTTCTGGGGCTGAGGTGGGAGAGAAGAGCAGTCAGGGCAAAACGAGCAGCGGGTGGAGGGCTCAGTGCCTGGGAAGGCTGAGCCGCACCCTGAGCCCTGGGAGTGGAGAGCACAGCCTCCTCGCAGGTGCGTTGGATTCTATCTCAGAGAGGGGAGCGGGGCCTCCTGGAAAAACAAGGTGTTTTTCAAAAGAAAACATTCACTCTTCCCCCGAGTCCAAAACCAACACGTTAACAATGACAGCTTGGCCTAGATGGCCCAGACCAAAGGGAGAGGAAGTTCCTCAGAACCGGAAAAGGCACGTTGCCAAGAGCGGGTGGGACGCCCGGACGCTGGTGGGCCCCGCTGAGAACAAACACATTTGCACAACTCGACGGGATTCCTTGAGTTGCTCTTTGACGTCCACCAAGAGGTGGATGTGGCGGAGCCCACTTCTTCATGCAGGTAATGGCAGACTGCCTCCTCGCTGGGCGCCCTCCCTGCAGCGCCACCGGGCTGGGGTGGCCTGGCCTGCTTTGGGTGGGAGCAGAGCATCACGGGGCAGAGTGACAGCGGGTCGTCCGGGAAGCGATGATGGTGGCTTGCACCAGTTGTCCAAAGTGAGATGGGGAAAGACAGATTTGCTGTGTGGGGAGGAAGATGGTGTCTGAGGAGCGATAGGTGGGTGGACCTGCTTCCTGAGACGAGAAGACTGAAGAAGGAGCCCTGTGTGGCTGAGGAGCCAGCCGTGTGGGCTCCATCACCCGAGTGATGACATCCGACCTGCAGCCCCTCGCCACTCGCCGGGCCAGCTTCCTTTTTTCTCTTTTTTAAAATATATTTTTTTATTGATTTCAGAGAGGAAGAGAGAAGGAGAGAGACAGAAACATCAATGATGAGAATCATTGATCGGCTGCCTCCTACATGCCCCCTACTGAGGATCAAGATCAAGCCCACAACCCGGGCATGTGCCCCAACTGGGAATCGAACCATAACCACCTGGTTCATAGGTCAACGCTCAACCACCAAGTCACACTGGCCGGGCGTCAGCTTCCTTCTTGATGGGTTGCTCACCCCCAGATCTAAGAGTTCTGTGCACTGGCGGCTTCATAGAGCTGAAGACCCCAAAGGCAGGTCTTGGGGAATATCAAAGTTCTGTGTGTAGATTTGGGAATCGGGCGTTATTTCAAAGCTGCCTTTTCCCATCTCACACATAGGCGGCCACTTAGGTGAGATTTTAAAGTTTGTGGAAAACTGTGGAAACGCGTGAGTTGTCTAGAGGCATCAGCTCGGCTATTCAGAGTCTTTCCTGAGCATGTCCGTTCTCAGTGGTGGTCCATGCTGTGGTAAACAAAAAGGGTCCCTCCTCCCTCCGCAAGGTGGTCTGCTCACCCAGGCAGGGGGCCTGCAGACGAAACGTTCCCACAGCCCTGGCCGGCAGGTCTCAGCCTAGACGGGGCCTCTCCCGTCCCATGTGGCCAGGCCAGTTTCGTGTCCAGGGTCCTGGGACCAGCACAGACCTGGACACTTGGCCACAGACCAGATGGGGGCTTCAAAACAGGTCAGATCCCCCCACGGGATCCTCTGAGGGCCAAGCGTGTCCACACAGAGGCGTCTGGATGGATGCGGAACCTCCAGGAGCTGATTTGCTTCTTGCTCTGTGTTAGGAGAAAAGCGGCCTCCCAGACGGACAAGCCGGCTGATAAGAAGGAAGATGAAAGCCAAACGGTGAGCAAGCGCCCCTCGCACACCCCACCTGCGTGAATACCCGGGAAGGCTCTCTGGCCTCAAGCCAGGCCTTTGGGGCATGAGGTGCACTTGGTGCACGTGATAGGTACGTCCCCAGGTGACCTATAGGAGCGATGGGCACGGGGGGCAGGAGGAGGACGACGGGAGGGCCTGTGGAGCACTCATTGTCACCCCCACGGCCCTGGGCACCAGCCAGTTATGCTCTAACGACCAGGCCCACCGACAGCCCTGTGGCACGCTGGCCAGGCAGCCGCACCAGCTGTGCGACTGCAGAGACGCCCCGCCGTGGGCCAGGCTGTGCACGTGCTGGGGCCCCAGAGAGGGCAGGATGTAGCCTCTGCCCTCGAGGGAGGGGACACAGGAAATACTGAGGGCAGAGAGAGAAGGAGCACCAGGGAGCTGGATGAGGAGCCCCAAAAGCCTGCCTGGGGTGCCCTCGAGAAGCGCCGTTTGCCCTGAGCTTCAAGGCCCAGACCAGAGCAGAGAGCGCAGCGCAGGCAGCGTCAGCAAAAGCACGGACAGGCCGAGGGCCCGGGAGGCGGCTCTGCCCACCCACCTGTCCCGCTGCCTCCACCTCCCACCAGAGACTTTCCACAGAGGGGCTGGGGGACAGACCTAGGGTTTAGAACTCATTTGGCAGCAGCGTTCATGAACTTGTGGGCTGATGGGGACAGAGATAACCTTAGGATCGATTCTCAGCACCACCTCTCAGGTGAAGGACAAGGGGGCCTTCCACAGCCTTCCCCAGCCTGGTCCCTGGGAAGGGGGCTGTGGGTGGCCACAGCACCCTCTAGGGTCACCCAGACATCTGGTCCTCACGTCAGCCATCAGAGGCGGGAGCCAGGCCCAAAGAGCAGAGGTCCCTTAGGTGGGTCCCACCTGGCTACGCCCCTCACAATGGACAGCAAGGCAGAAGCTGCTCCTGGGCCGGGAGTGGCGGGCACACCCAGGAGCTCAGGCCGCCGTTGTGCGGAGGGTCAGGCCCTCGGCGGGCTGCGGAGGGTTGGTGCAGCCGTAGAGTCTGCCCCACTAGGCAGGAGCCTGTGTCTCCCTGCAGCCCTCTCCTTCCCTGATTCCATGGGCCAGACCACCTCCCACCCGGACTTAGGGTTTCATTTGTTAATAATGCTCATTCTGCCAATTATAAAAGTAACATATGTTCCTTAAAAAGAAATCTAGGGTTTTCTAGATGGCCCTGGTCACAGGCATCCAGCCCCTGCCCAACAGCCTTCGCAAGCAGACTGACGGCCAAGCTTTTTTCCCCATTTTAGGAAGAGCCCAGCACCTCTCCATCTCCGGGTACCCGAGCAGCCAGCCAGCCACCCAACTCCTCAGGTAAGAGGCGCCCTGCCCGGCCTGCGCGCAGCGTCTCAGAGCAGGAGGCACTCCCACAGGAACACGATCCGGTCCCTCCGCCGCACTTTACAAACGAGCAGAGACGGCCAGCGGGGCTGCGCTAGGGGTCTCCCTGCCACCTCCCCCGAAGCCACCACTCCGGTGAGCCCCAGGCTCCCTCGGTGCCCAGGGCAAGGAGTGCTAGCGTCCAGGGGATGGCTGCCCGTGGGCATCAGAGCTGCCAGGCCGCAGAGCCCACCCACCCAGCCCTGCCTTCCCCACACGAGAGGAGCGCTGCCTGCCCCGCCTCGTGGCCTGGGCTCTGTTGGCGCGTCTGCCTCCCTGGCGGGATTGCTCTGTGTGATGCCGCGTGGGCTCTCGGTGAATGAGTGTGTAAATACCACCCGCCCAGGCCATGGGTCTGGGTTGGCCCAGTGTAGGAGGTCGAAGCTCAGTGTGGTTATATGGTGGTTCGCTCAGGGCCACACGCCTGCAGCGTGGATGCGTCCCAGCTCCTGTGCCAGCAGTTCCCAGGGGTGGCTTTCAGGAGCCCTGCCTTGGCCTGCGGTCGGCCTCTCTGCTGCCTGGGCATTTTCCCTTCTGCCTCTCTGCTCATCCACAAAGTCAGTGAATTCCATTCAGTTTGACAGATCTCTTGACAAAAAGGGAAGTATAATTTAATGCCACTTAATTTAAAAAAGAAAAGGGAAAACCAAACCAGCCCTCACGCCCAGGACAGGGAAGGGCCAGCTGTCCTGTGGGGAGCACCACGGAGTCAGAGGCAGCAGGTGCTCATGGGGCCCCAGGGGCCTGGCCCCCAAAAGCTAACGTGGGCCTCAGGCTGGTGAGCACCTGGCGCGGCTGCCTCTGCCCGCTCACCCCCGCTGGCGCCACGCCCACGGCAGAGGGCGCAGCTGAGAGCTCCTTGGCGCTTGGTTTGCACTTCACGGAGGGTGGGCTTTCATGGTGAGGCTCAAAACCAGACCACACGTCAAGGCCAGCCGGGTCCTGCGTGGGGGAGACACGGGGGACAGCAGGGTCATCCACAGGCTGTGAGAGCTGCCGGGGCCAAAGGGGACTGAGGACAGGCCAGGCGTCAGCTCCCCCAAAGCAGAGCTTCCTGAGGGATGTTGGGCGGGGGCCTGGGAGTCCTCTCAGCCCTAAGGCTCCTCGTCCTGACGTGACTTGACAGAGGCCGGCCGGAAGCCCTGGGAGCGGAGCAACTCCGTGGAGAAGCCCGTGTCCTCGTTGCTGTCCAGGTGAGCGGGCCCCGGGGAGGTTCGAGCTGCGCCGTCGGTGGGGCCGAGGCCGCCACGGTGCCCATTCACATGTCTGTTTCATTCCCCTGCCCTAGAACCCCGTCCGTGGCCAAGAGCCCTGAAGCTAAGAGCCCCCTTCAGTCGCAGCCTCACTCTAGGTACCAAATGCCTCTCTCTGGGGCCTCCATTGTCCCCTGCCCGTGACTAACACCAGCCCCTGTCCTTGTCCTGTCATCTAACGGTGCTGTGGGCGATCTCCCCCGAGACCTGGGGCCAGGTGTGGCTGGGACCGCTTCCCCCTCCCTCCCAGGGAGGGAGAGACGGGCCGGGAGGGCGGCCTGCCCACAGGGCATGAGCTGAGCTGAAGTGAGTCCCAGCTCCGGGCTCCCTGTGTCGTTGGGCACGTCCCCCTCCCCCACCCCGTGAAGAGGTCTGTCGGCCTCTGCCTCTCAGGCGGTCGTGTGGACAGCTGTGTGGACAGGAGCTGGACAGGAAGTGCTCACCAGCCACAGCTGCGCCCCACAGCTCAGCCATGCGGGGCCTGGCCCGGCACGCCGCCTCCTCGCCTTCCTCCCCGTACAGTTTCCGGCGGATGCTGACCATATTTCCCAAACCCAGAGCTGGTATGGTAACAGGATAGGATATTTGAAACTGAGGAAGCCCCGAAAGTCAGCCTAGCGGCCCCATAGTAACCAGAGGCCAAGTTGGCCTTAACTGCAGCTCCAGAACCCGGGTAAGAAATGTCTCCATTGCCACCAAGATTGAGGGAAGCCACTCGTGTGGCAGAGCAGGTGGCCTCTGAGGCTGGTCTTGCAGAGCAAAAGGGGGGATGAGCAGAGCGCGCTGGCCTGGCCCTGGCCGGAGGGGCGATGACACTTGGTGAGCAGGGGGAGGACTCAGGGATAGCCAGGACTTGTCCAGGGCCTGTGTCTGCCAGCTCGGGCGGGGGGGGGGGGGGGGGGTCCTGCTCATCCTGCCTGCAGGGACCTCGTCTCTCTTGGGAAGGCCTGTGGTTGGACGGCTGTGGGTTCTGACAGGTGCTCGGGCGGCCCGGAGGGTCACCTGGGAGACAGCACTGGGGACAGGCCTCCCTCAGTGGCATTTGGGTGGCTCTGAGATTGGGGGGATTGCCTTCCAATCGGCGTGGAACTGCTGAGAGGCCCTGTGGCTACAAAGTGAGCAGGGAAGAGGAAGGGCAGTGGGCAGGAAGGCGTCTCGTCGATTGGATTCTGGGTGCGGGCCCAGTGTGCGCGCCCTCAACACAGGCGCTGGGCTGTCAGCTGTTGGGGAGCTCACTCGGCTGTGAAAGGAGGTACATGGAGGGGCAGGAACAGAGCAGGCCCAGGAGGAGGCAGGGTGCCCAGGGCACGGTGGTCACTTCCTGCTGCTGGAGGAAGGGCGGGCCGCCCGTGCCCCTTAGAAGGGGACTCTCCAGCCCTGAGACAGATCCGTTCTCTAGCGTGGCCGTCCCTCCGGCAGGGGCGTCCCTGCGCTCACCGAGTGTGACAGTGTCACCATCTGGGGCTGTTGGGTGTACATGCGCCGTATGGAGAGAACGGAGGCACGGAGAGGTGAGGCAGTTGGCCCAGGTGACTGAGAAAATTTCTGTTGCAACAGGGACTGAACCTACAAGATGGGCGTGATGGCCCTGGGGGTCTCAGGCTGAACCCACAATTCCTTACAGACTCACTTGGGACCACGTTTGGCCTCTCTCTTGAGTTCATCTGGGAGGGCGGGGGAGCATTTTATTTATTCATTCGTTTTAATTCAGTTCTGTGCCCTGGGCCACTGAAGTTTCCTATGGCATGCAGCGGATTTTCCCAGCTGTATTGTTACAATTGACACCTCCATTGTGCAGGTGGAAGGCAGACAGCGTGGTATTCGACATGTGCGTACACTGTGCAGTGATTTCAGGGAGCTCAGTTAGCCTCGCCTGGTTACCTGTGTGTGTGCGGTGAGAATCTCAGGATCTGCTTCCTTAGCTACTTTGAAGCACACAATACAGTGTTGCCACCCAGTCACCATCCCCAGAGCGGATCCATCTGCTAACCGGAAGTGCGTGCCCTGGACCCCCTCCACCCGTCCCCCTCACCGCCCCCAGCCCCTGACAACCACCAACATATTCTTTGTTTTGATAAGTCTGGTTTTTTTTTAGATTCTACATACAAGTGAGATCATACCATGTCTGTCTTTCTCTGCCTGGCTTAGTCCACGCAGCCTCATGCCCTCTAGTCCATCCATGTTGCCACAAATCGTGGCTTCCTTCTGTCTCACGCCTGAATAATTCCACATGTGTATGTTCCACATCTTCTTACCCACCGTCTATCCATGGACACTTGGGTGGCTTCCGTGTCCTGACTGCTGTGGCTAATGCTGCAGGGAACATGGGGGTGCAGGCACCTTGTCAAGATTCCCTCCTCCAGCGATGGCATCTCCTCCACATAAACCCAGACGTGGGCTCGCTGGCTGTTTTCGTTGTTTGCGGAGCCTCGTGCTGTTTCCCAGCGAGGCTGCGCCAGCACCGCAGCGGTCACGCCTCCTCTCCTGGCCGTGGACAACACCGGTCCTCGATTTCCCCGCACGCTCTCATCCGTCCGGTCACGGTGTGTCCACCAGCCGTCACTCCCACGGGCCCTGCAGCCGTTCGGCCACGTCCTTGCCCTGAACCCGCAGGCCCCGCCCACCTCTCTGTCCACGTGGAGAGAAATCGGGCGTTTTGCTAAGATTTTCCAGGAAAGATTGATGTGGAAGAGATGTTACATTTCAAACCAGCCAGCTTTAGTTCAGAAACTTCTCAAAGACGCAGCCCAGGAAACGGAAGCCTTTGCCTCCGAAGAGCAAAGCCACGTCCAAGGACGTTGCCTGCGGTCAGGCCTGTAAGGGGCGTGTTTGCTGCACGGGTTTTGCGGTTCGCATTGTACTCAGTGCCGCCATTGCTGGTTTCCTATTTGCGGCGAGGACTAGCTTGTCGGTCGGTGTTTTCTTTCCCGGAGAGGCCTTGTGCGCGGGCATCGCTGCCTGAGAGAGCTCTCAGGTCAGAGAGCAGCTTCTCGGTCGGACCCTGAGCCCTGCCTCTTGGGCTGGGAAACATGGTCACAGCATCCCTGAGGTCCTGGAGGCGGCGCCGAGCCCGCCTCGGTAGCCAAGGAGTGGCCACAGACACCAGCGAAGAGGGTTTGAAGGGCCACGGGACGGGGCAGTCTCATCCCGCAGGGCCCGCCCCAAGCAGGAGGCCCTGGTGCGCCCAGTGCCTGCTCAGGCTCCGTCCCCGCCCCCTGCCTCACTGCACCCGCCGTCCTCTCCCCAGGATGAAGCCGGCCGGAAGTGTGAACGACGTGGCCCTGGACGCCTTCGACTTGGACCGGATGAAGCAGGTGAGCCTGTCCTTTCCTTCGGCGGGGGCACACTGCGGGCAGCCCCAGGGGGGCCCTCGCTGCAGCACAGTCAGGGAGCCAGCAGTGGAGGCGGTTGTAGCATTTGTCCCCAGGCCCACCCCTGCCCCCATCGCAGAAATAAACATCCCCCGCCGCCCGGGCACTCCAGCGGGGCCTGAGGTGCTGGAGGCCAGGCGGGGCCGGCCAGGGTGTCCCATCCCCGGGCACACCATCCTCCCCCCAGCTCCAGGGTGTGGGTGAGGGTGATGTAGGGGCTGTGCTCCGGAGGGAGGCCCAGGACACCCCCGCCCCTTCCAACACCTCACCCCTGCAAGGCCGGCTTCCCACAGGAGATCCTGGAGGAGGTGGTCCGAGAGCTCCACAAAGTGAAGGAGGAGATCATCGACGGTGAGTCGGGCTCACCCTGGTCCTGAGGGCGGGCAGAGCCGCCGCCACCAGAGCCGCACAGCACGGAGCCAGGGCGGCCCAGCCAGGAGGCGTCCAGGGCCCCGAGGCCGTTGGCTTTGTACTTGGGAGGTTTCATTCTCCCCCTAACAGCCCACAGGCCCTCCCCATTCTCTAGTCAAGCAAACTGAGGCTCAGACGAGTGAAGGGACTCGCTAAGTACACACACCTCCCAGGAAGCAGAGCGGTTGTGTGACCCTGACCCGGCTCCCAGCTGCTTGGCCTGGGCTGGGGGAGCAGGTGGTGGCGCTCCCCAAGGAGCCTGGTTCCAGAGGGCAGGGCCGGCCACCGTGAGTCACACCCGCCCGGGCCCCCACCCAGCCTTTGATACAGCGGCTCAGATCTGGAGCCAGAGGGGAGGACAGGGCTCCCAGCAGGGCTGGCTCGGCCCCGGGACAGCAGGGAGGCGCCTCAGGCCCCACCTGCTCCCCACCAGCGGGGGATGAAGTCACAGCTGGGTGGCAGAGGGCTGCCTGGACTCTGGAGAGAGGAGGTAAGGGTGAGAGCCTACCTGGGTGACGGAGCCACACCCTGTTCTGGTCCCAGCGGAGAACACTGGGTTCCTGTTTGTCGGGTCCCCGCAGGCCTGAGCTGGACAGATAAGGAGTTAATGAATAGAGAGAGCGAGATGGAGCTGGAGCCAGAACGGAGACAGGCCAACCATTAACTCGGCTTTATAGCTGGGCGACCCCCAGGAGGGGCTGCCTGGGGCTGGCAGCAGCCTGTGGGAGGGAGCGGGCAGTGGGGCAGTGGGCCACGGGCACAGGGGGAAGCTGCCTCAGCGGTGGGCGGCCCAGGGAGTGCGGGCTCTGCTCTGCGGCCTGGAAGCAGCCTTTTATCTGACGAGGCCCCGCTCTCATCAGACTTTCTCTGGCGGCCTTGGCTCCAGGCCCGGTCCAGGGAAAGGCCCAGATTTGGGGGAAATGCTGGGGGTGGGGACAGGAGGAAGCAGAATCGCTGCCCTCCTGGGGGAAGAGCTCCGGCCAGGGAGTGGGGGGAGGGGTGCCCACCTGCCCAGACCTGTGCCTGCCTGCCCCTGGTGCCTGCCTGCCCCTCCCGGCTCCAAGGCTTCCTGCAGCCACTGCCCCCACCCCAGTGGGCCTCTAGCAAGACTGCCAGCTGGGGGTGCATGGGAGCCCCACAGACCTCATCGGGCCTCTGACCTCAGCGAGCCTGGGTCTCAGGAGACCAGAGGCACAGGAGCTACCTCACCGGGGGCGGGCCCAGCGGAGGAGGAGGGGGGCTGGTTCCCGCCACACCTGAGCCTCCCTCTCCTCTCCTCTCCTCCTGTCCTCAGCCATCAGGCAGGAGCTGAGCGGAATCAGCACCTCGTAGGTGTGCAGGGCCCGACCACGGCCCAGACGGACGGAGGAGCGCAGCCCCGGTCTCCAGCCACCGAGTGCGCCCTGAAGCTGGATGTGTTTCACTTCAAGTCTTAACCTGTGAGAAATACTACAATGAGGGGGAAGTTCAATTCCTGGATTTTTTTAGATTCTACCTGACACAAAACACCAGGTCTACTCGCCTTTTTTTGTATTTTATATTTGTCTATTTAAGTGTACATTTCTTTTGGTTTATAGAAAAGACACCCCCAAACCACACGCTTCATTAGGTGGTTCCGCGTTCCTCCTGGGTGCCCCTCGCACCTGGGCCTGGCGCACTGTGCCAGCAGCTCCTCCCAGCGTCACGGTGTGAAGTCTGTCCACGCCCCTCGGTGTCTGTGTCCACGTGGTAATAAACGCTTACTGTCCACACACCGGCTTCCGCTCATTCTCTCGCCTCCTCTTGGTCGCTGCTGGCTGGGGCACCCCTTGTTGGGGAAGGCCCCCCATCAGGTGACCAGGAGTAGTAGGACAAGATGAGGGCCTTGCGGGGTAGCTGGGCTGAATTCAGACGTGGGATGGACGGGAGGGTGAGCAGGCAGTTCAGGCACTTCCTGTGGGGCCTGGGGTGGCCACGGGAGCCACACCCACAGGGGAGTGGGAAGTGGCCTTGAGTGGCACCCTGGCCTGGAACATCAGAGGGAGTCCGCGTGCGCTCTGACCAGCAGGGCTGGGAGGAGGAACCCCCTGCACCCTCCACCGCTTGTTTGGCTTTGCGTCTGCTGAGCCCCCGCAGGGATGCCCCCGAGCCACCTGCCAGCCCTTCTCAGACCAGCCAGGGCGAGTCTGCCTCTCGGCCTGGCCAGTGGGCAGACCTGGAAGTCCAGTGACCACCCCACGGCCACCAGACACAGCAGTGTGCCCAGCTCCTGGCCCAGCCGCGTGAGGGCCACGGGAGGAGGGGGGAGGCAGGCCCCGGTCTGGCTGATGACGGGACCGATTTTCCTGGTCAGACTCTGGACATGCTTCATCCCATTGAGTGTCCTCAGCTCTGAAGGGAAGAGGGTTGATCTGCCCGCCAGGAGGTGGGCCCCGAGGCTCCGGTCTCGGAGTGCTGGCCCGAGTCAGCTGCTCTCCTGCTTCCTCCCGCCTCCCAGGCCAGGAGGCCTGCAGTCTCAGGGCTGGGAGAAGGGGGCCCAGGGCGGACAGGAAGGATGCCTCCCGAGGTCAGCCGTGCCATCGGCCTCATCGAAGTCAGGCCAGAGCCATGTCCCCCTCACAGAGACACGGGACACCCGCTTGTCTCCCTCTGACTGTGGCCCCTGGTCTGTGAGAATCTCAAGTCCCATATCTCAGCTGGTTGGGAGGACAGACCCCATGGTGTGAAGCCTGAACCCTCGAGGCTCTGAAGGCTTCCCACGAGGGTGCAGGCTCGAGGCTGGATTGAGCAGGGGGTGGGGGGACTGGAGCAGATGACATGGACCGAGGGGAGGCCATGGCTGCAGCACCCAGCAGGGTGAACATGAAGGAGGGCTTCGGGGCACATGGACTTGGCAGGCATGCAAGGCCTTCTGCTGCCTACACCCCCAAAGGCTGCCCCCCACAAAGGCAGGGCCCTCAGGAAATGCTGCCTAAGCACCCAAGTGTGGGAGCAGCAGCAGCCCCAGGGGCGGGAGCAGGTGGGGACCACCTCCAGGCAGCCAGGGGCCGAGACCCCTCAAAAGCATGCCGTGGATGTGGAAAGAAACGCTGGTTTAATTTAGGGCAGGGGCACACCAGACAAATCAGCCCGTGGAGGCTGCGCACAGAGCGTGGGAGGCAGGGAGGCCCAGAAAGGGCGGCCTGGCCTGAGGCAGCAGCGAGTCCGCTGCAGAGCCTGTGTCCGCTGTCCCGGCGCGGTCCCGGAACCTGGGGACAGGCAGCAGCCCGGGGTCCAGGACCAAAGGCAGCCAAGGAGTTCTGAGCACCAGGCTGCGGGCAGTGGCGGCAGCTCCGCAGCGACGGGCCGGCGCCGGCGGCCCAGCTCACAGGCCGTCCCCTGCCAGCTTGCACACCCGCTTCACCCTGGCGTAGGGCCCCAGGGAGTCCTCGAACACAAAGTCCCAGAGCACCTTCACCCACGAGTGGTGCTGCGGCAGGTGGTCGTAGTACTCGGGCGCGATCTTCCGCACCTGCGGGGAGGTGGGGGTCAGAGGCCAGGCCTTGGCACAGACAGGCCTCTGCCACACGTGTGCACGTGAGCATGTACACAGACACGTGAGCATGTACACCCAGACACGTGAGCGTGTACACAATGACACACACCCTGTCATCTCCAGGGTGCCTGTGTCCAGCTCAGCCCGGCAGGAGGCTGGCTGGTGCCGGCCGTTAGCCCGGGCACAGTCTCTGCCCCCTGCCCAGGTTCAAATGCACCTGTCCCCGGAGCCAGCTGGAGTTCTGATCCGGAGCCGGGGCGGCCGGGCTGTCTTTCCTCAAGCACCTGCCCAGTTCCGAGGCACAGCCTGGCCCGGTCATTCACGCTCCTCACCCGTCCAGCCCTCCCCAGCCTGCAACCCTCTGGCCTTGGCTCCCACCACACCCCCCATCGCCCTCCTCTCAACCTCAGTACTTATTTCCCAAATGCCTATTTGCACCCTTCTCCCCTTCAACTCCTCGCCCTGCCTGCACACGACCCCCTCAGCCGCCTCCTCCGGGAAGTGCTCCCCGCCTCAGCACCGGCAGCAGCAGCACCGCCGCCCCCATGGAGGGCACGGGGCACCCCAGTGCTCAGGGCCTGCGTCAGAGCTGCAGACGGGCTCAGGGAGACGAGGTGACCTGCACGGGCGCAAGCGGGGCCGTTCACTTTGCCCGGAAGTAAAGACTCGCAACCACCCAAGTCTAGGTTCTGGCTCTGCTGCTTCCTGGGACAGGCACCTCCCCTCTCCACCTTTACCTTCTCATCTGTGAAATGGGGATAATGGGTAAGGCGGGCACCTGCCAAATCGGCTTGTGGTGAGGCTTAAGTGAGGTGGTGCTCAGCCCAGAGCCGGACCTCAGTGCCTTCAGCAGGACGGGAGGGGGAGGGCTGCGCACACAGGATGTCAGACTCTCGGTCACACAGGCCAGGGCGCAAACACCTGCACACCCAGACAAATGCTCACACATAACCATATGCACACATACATGTACACACCGGCACACTCATAGGCACACATGCAAACCCCCAAAGGCATGTGCACACCCATGCACACACAGAAAACCCCACTGCCCCCTCTCCTGCCCTGAGGGGCACCTCAGCTCTTTCTATCCCACCCACACCAGACTGAACGCCTCCTCCTCCCCGCCCTGCCCTCCCTCCTCCTTCAGAAATTCTCCATCCCCAGGCCTCCCAAGGCAGAGCCACCAGCCCAGATGCTTCCACTCGGCACCAACTCAGGCCGAGCCCCTGGGGTCACAAAGCCTCCCTGTCCTCTCTGCCCTGTGGGGCCCCTAGAAAGCAGTTTGCCCCAGGATGCACAGCCGGTACAGGCCCTGGCTGGGCTCCATCAGGTCTGCATGACACTAAGCGGTCTGAACTGTAAATGCGCCTCGAGCCCCTGCCCTGCCCGGATTCACCTTGTCACTCTCCAGGCCCACGCCCCACCCCTGTGCGGCCTCTCCCTTGGCCCTGAGACCACAACTGAGAATGCGGCCACTCCATGGTCAGCATGAAAGGAAAAGGAGGTCAGAGCCTGGCCCCAGGTCCACCCCGCCACACCTCCCGCCTCCTCAGACACCGCGCACCCCTCACCGCCGCGCCCCGGCCCACGCGGCCACCTACCAGGGGCAGGTTGCAGCCGGGGATGCTGGGGAAGTCGTGGTGCTCCATGTGGTAGCCCACGTTGAAGGTGATCCAGTTGAGGGGCCCATAGTAGGAGTAGGTCTCGTGGCCCTTGAGGAACATGTAGTGCTCAGCCACGAAGTGGCCGGAGATGGGGTGCAGGCCCAGGCCCAGCAGGGTGCTGGCCAGCAGGTAGACCATGGGCTTGAGCCCCCAGAGGGCGAAGATGGCCGCGTCGGCCGCCAGCTGGACCAGGGCGTTGAACACCTCCATGCGCGTCAGGGCCTTGGGGTTCACGCAGAGCGGCCGCAGGGAGTAGAACAGGGGCTGCAGCACCAGCCAGAGCAGCTTCCGGGCCGGCGTGCAGAAGAGCCAGCCCTCCAGGCGCGTGGGCACGTCCACGTCCAGCCCGTCGCCGCCCAGGTAGCGGTGGTGGTCCACGTGGTACTTCTTGAAGGAGGCGGCATAGGGCACGCCCACGGGCAGGTTGGCGAAGATGGCGAACCAGCGGTTGTGGGCGGCACGGCCCGTGCCAAAGGCCGTGTTGTGCGAGATGTCGTGGATGGCCAGCGTCAGCGAGTGGTTCACGCAGCCGCCGAAGGCGTAGGCCCAGAAGAGCAGCCAGCGCCACGCCAGCCCCCGCACCAGCCAGCAGGCCAGCAGCTGCACCAGCACCAGCCCCAGCACCGTCCACTTGAGATGAGGGTCCGGCCGCATCAGGGCCTTGATGGCCGGGTACTTGGCTGCAGGTAAGGCCAGGAGAGAAGGCGGTGAGAGGGGTGTGGCTGCATGGGCCCCCAGCCATATGCCCCCTCTCCCTTCCTCCCTCCCTTCATTCCATTTGTCCCACTGGCTTCCCTCCGGTCCTCCTCCACCATCCACTAAGCCCCCGGGCAGTGACACGGGATAATTAGCCCTCGAGGATCATGCTAAGACCTTGCCCTGCGTGTGATTCTGGACGTAGGACCAGCCGGGCCTGTGGGCGCCCAGTCAGTCAGACCTGCCTCCTCCCCACCGCCTGGGGGCACTGGGGACACTTCATGGGCGGGGGGGCGGGCGGTGTAGGGGGGCTGTGCCATCAGCCTAAAGAGCAGGTGTCCCCACAGGTCACAGAAATGTGGTCAGAAATCAGAGCAGCTGCAGAGCCAGGAGCCGCTGGCTGCGCCCATGACCCTCACACGCGGTGCAGCAGGTGCCGCGGATTGGGACCAGGTGGACCAGGCACATCAGGAACCGGGAGGGGCAGCGGCCAGGGGAGGGGCCATGGAGGGCTCTGGCTTGCTCTCAAGGGTTTCCGTTCTTAAAACAAGATCTGAAGGAAGGGCCATAAAATGTTGAATGTGTTTATTTTGGAGGGTGGGTGTTCGTTATAGTATCTTTTGTATTTTCTATGTTTCGTTTCTCAGAAAAGGAAAAAACAATGAGAGTTGGGGTTGGCCACGCCCACGGAGGCCTTCCCGGCCCAGAAGCAGCAAACCCTGCAGGAACAGGGGGGATGGGTGGGGGGGGGTACCCTCTATCAAGACAGCCGTGCCTTCTAGAAACCTCTGCAGCTGCCGGGCAGGAGGGGCCGGCAGGGCCAGGCCGGGGAGGGTGCTACGTCCAGGGACAGGGACAGACAGGGTGACAGACGCCCGCCAGGTCTGTTCCGTCCCGCCTCCCAGGGCACAGCAGGTGGGCACTCAGCGCCGCGATGCACAGAGGGAAACTGAGGCTATAAGGGTGGGGCTTGTCCCAGGGCCCCCCTCCTCAGCAGTGGGCAGCCTCAGGCTCACCCTCCCAGGCTGTCCCATGAAGAGGGTCCCAGGACAGCAGCAGAGGCTGGGCCCCAACTGGACTGGCCAGGCCAAGGCTGAGTCCTGCCCAGCTCTGCCCAGCTCTTTCGTCCAAGTGACCCAGGCAGTGGCTCCCCCTCTGTGCTTGGTCCGGAAGGATGTGACAGCCCAGCTCAACCGCCCCAAGGCCCTCCTCCCTCCTGCCAGCCCGGTGCCCCATTTCCAGGTGAGGAGACTGCGTCTCAGGGAGATGCCCGGGCTCAGCCGGCACCTGAGGCCACGTCCCCAGCCTCCCTCTTGAGAAGATGCATCTGGCATGGGGACGCCAGCCTTCAAGGTGTAGTTACGTCTCTCCCGTGACTAAAGCTAAGCCAGGATGTCCGGCTACAGCACCCTTTCTGTCAGAGCCACCCAGCAGGAGACCGGGCTGTTTCAGAGGTGGCGAGCTGCCTGTCCCTGGCAGTATGCAAAGAGAAACGCAGCAACATGGCAAAGGGATTCTGCTCCAGAGGGAAGACTCAGGCTCACAGTCGGAGTCGTGTGGCCATGGGTTCGTGCCGCCTCTGTGGGCTGTGGTGTCCAGTGTGAGACGGCGAGGACACGGTGCACGTCCCAGAGTGTCTGTCCCCTCGGACCAGTCCTGGCTCCCGGACAGCAGGACAGCCCTCATCTGCTGGGAGATGCTGGGGTATCAGGGTCCCCAAATCCTAGCATCACAGGCCACCTCTGCCCAGGAAGCCAACAGAATCCCCCAGGCAGTTGCCCACATGCCCGCCTACCCCCCAGCCTTGGCCTCGGCTGGCAGCCGCGGCGATGTGGGCTCCATCTGCGTGAGCAGTGGCTCCACACAGCCCTCCGGACAGCCTGCCACTGGCTGAGTGGCCGATGGGTCTCAACCCAACAGCAGCTGACATGGGTGGGCAGAACCAGCCAGAGCCCTCCATGGCCCCTCCCCTGGCCGCTGCCCCTCCCGGTTCCTGATGTGCCTGGTCCACCTGGTCCCAATCGGCGGCACCTGCTGCGCCGCGTGTGAGGGTCACGGGCGCAGCCAGCGGCTCCTGGCTCTGCAGCTGCTCCCCGCCCCACTCCCACCCCAGCCACCCTCTCTGCAGGGAGGGGCCCCCTGGGGCCTGAGCCCGTGATCCTGGGAGCTCCCTCCCTGCCACCGGCCAACGACACCACCCAGTCAGCTCCGCAAGCACGGCGGTCACAGCGCAGCGAGAAAGAGTGAGCGAGCGAAGAAAGCGTGAGTCAGCCCCCTCCTCCGGCCACGGGAGGCCACAGCCGTCCCTGAGCGCTGGGAGGGAGCCGCGTCCAGAGTGGCTCCAAACCCAGTTCTGGACAAGGATCTTCTTTATTTTACTTTATTTTTTGTTAATCCTCAGCTGAGGATATTTTTCCATTGATTTTTAGAGAGCGTGGAAGACAGAAGGAAAGACAGAGAGAAACATCCATGTGAGAGAAACACATCAATTGGTTGCCTCCTGCACGCACCCCGACCAGGGCCGGGCTGGGGAGGAGCCTGAAACCAAGGTACGTGTCCTTGACCGAAACTGAACCCAGGACCCTTTGGTCTGCAGACCAACACTCCCTCCACTGAGCCAAACCAGCGAGGGCTGGACAAGGATCTTGAATCCACAATACGTAACGATCTCCTACAACTGAACAACAAAAGGCAAACAACCCGGTTTAAAAACCGGCAAAGGCCTTGAATAGGCATTTCTCCAAAGATGTGCAACTAACCAATGAGCACATGGGAAGATGCTCAGTGTCATCAGTCGCTAGGGACACGCAAATCAAAACCACGATGAGATACTGCTTCGCACGCACCAGGACGGCTTCATTTAAAAAGCAGAAAGTGACCGGTGAGGACGATGTGGGGAGATGGGAACCCTTGTTTGTACGTTACTGGTAAGATCACAAAAACGGAACAGCTGCTGTGGACAACAACTTGATGGTTCCTCAAAAAAAAAAAGTTAAACACAGAATTACCATATGACCCAGCAATTCCGCTCCTAAATATACACCTAGAAGAATGTAAGCCCTGGCCGGGGAGCCCAGGTCCCGATGCTCCAAGGCTGTGGGTTCGATCCCCGGTCAGGGCACATTCAAGAAGCAACCAATGAAGGCATCAATAAGTGCAACAACAAATCGATGTTTCTCTCTCTCTCTCTCTGTCTCTCCTCTCTCTAAAATTAATTGTGGTAAAATACATAGAACATAAAATTTGCCATTTTAACTATGCTTTGTTTTTGTTTTTCTCTTTTTAAAAAATTTCTCAGCTCCAAGCAGGTAACCTCAGCTCCAAGGAGCCGTCTCTGAACCACGGACGCGGTCACCGGCAGGATGGACGGGTGAGCCCAGGACGCCCAGGCGGAGGCGGGAGCAGGGACTCAGGCTACGCTATGCTTGGCGATGGCTGGTCAGCACATGCGCCCAATGAGCAGGGTTCAGGCGCACACAGTGCCAGACCCCTGCTGCACGTCACGCTTCCTGAAAGCCTTAGGCCTGGGAGATGGTGGGGACCCTGCTGAGCCAATGCCAGGCTGGGTAACTGCTCTCCCGGGCCTGCCCCGTGGTGGCTGCTCGGGGCGTGGCTGCACAGTGGGGGGCCAGCTGGCTGCCCAGGAAAGGCCAGAGGTCCCGTAGGGTGCTCGGCACCCCAGCATCATCCCACCAGGTGGGGCGAGAGAGACCAAAAGACCCAGGCGGGGGGTGGGGGAGAGAGGCAGGTGGGCAACTTGTGGACCCCACTTGGGAGGGGGGCCGGGGGCAGGCCTCATCCCAGCGTATTCCTGTCCCAAAAGGGGTCACAGTGAGCGGGATACTTCTGAGGGTGTTGCCCAGGAAGATGGGTGCTCCAGTGGAGGATGGGGGCTTGGGGGCGGGAATCCGGCAGGGAAACAAGTTTCCCGTGATGGCCAGGGCGAGAAGGAAGTACCAGCAACCTCCTCGTCAGGAATGCCCTCGCCCACAGCCCTTGCCCACAGCCGGGAGCCAGGCAATCGCATGCAAAGTGCCCTGAACCTTTGCATACCTGGCTGCGGGGCGGGGACCGCAGACCCAGAGGCTCCAGCCTCCCGCTCACCAGCCGTGGCCTCTGGGCACCAGCCTCTCCCCTCGGGCAACTGGGGGCCAGGCCCTCACCTGCCAAGGCGCACCTGGGAGCCAGCCCAGCCACCAGCCTCCACGGGTGGGCCTGCCCTGCTTCCCCTTGGAAGGGGGCCAGGCCTGGGGCCGGAGGGCGGGGCAGGCCACACCTGCGCCAGGTGAGCACTGACTCGCAAGCTCGGGGCAGCTGAGCGGACCCTGGCCCCAGGGCCCAGGCCAGCACACAGGCCACTCCTGTGCCCCTCAGAGGCAAGGGCAGTCCCAGAGCTGCCGGCGGTGACCTTGGACAGTGGGCCTCCGGTGCCCTCCATCTGTGGGAACAAAGGAGAAGACCCCTGGGTGCCTTCCCTGCCCCTGCCCCGCCACCTCTGGGGGCCTGGAGCCCCTTCCTCCTTTCCCAGTAGAAGCTCAGGCACAGGGTGCCAGGTTCCCAGCCCCTCCCCCAGCCGCCCCACCTCCCAGCTTGGGCTCAGCGCCTCCGATGCCCGCCTGAGCCCCCAAGCCCCCGGAGTGTTATGACTGCGGTTAGGAAGCACAGTTCTCGGACCTGAGGGCACGCACGGCCATTTCTGACCTCTGGGTCCGTGGGTGCCGCTCGGGGAGGCCAGACTGGCCCGGGTTGGCTTTTACCTCCGCTCCCGGCCCAGAGGGTCCCTGGACCTGGCCATCCGGCTGGAGCAATGAAATGTGGGGCCAAGGGGTGAGGCAGCTGGATGCTGGCAGCTCGGGGGGTGACCCCCAAGAGCGTAAGCCCCAGATCACCTCACTGGGCCTGAGAGCACCTTCCCCCACAGAGCAGGGAGGAGCCCACAAGTCCGCAGGCCCAGCACAGCCCTCAGGGAAGCATGCAGAGCAGGCACCGAGGCCTGCAGCCTGGTCCCGGGCGCCTGGGCTAAAAGCATGGGGGCGGGGCGGGCTCAGAGGGGGGCTGGCACCCATCGTGCTGGGAAGTGAGGCTGGGAGGCCTCCAGTGGAGTCCCCAGAAGGCCCCTCCAGGACTAGGGCTCCTCTGGACCGTCCTAACAGCCCTGTGGCCAGGAGCCCGCTGGCTCCCCACCCCGCCTCCCCGTCCCTTCACCCACGCCTGCCAGATGGAAACTCAATCCTCACTCAAGGGAAACAAATATCTAACCTTTTCAGTTCCAGAGCTTCCGGCTCCCTGACGAGTTGGGAGGCCTGGGGGACCTCCCGGGGAGCCGCTCTGAGGATCACCAGCCACACAGACCCAAGGCTGAGGTCACTGGGCAGGGCAGGACTTGGGGCAACTGGAGCCATGGGCTTAGGGTGTCAGCTGGGGGAGGTCAGGGAGAGTCACAGGAAGACAAGACGGGGGCCCATTGAACTTGGCAAGGTCATGGGGGCCTCAGCAGGAGCCATTTCGGCACAGCCAGGGTTGAGATGGCCGAGAGGTGAGGTGGTGAGGGGCATGTGCGGGCATGGAGGGGCAGGACGCAGGGTGGGGTCACGGACAAGGCAAGCAGTGCTGGCCCGACAGGAGGGCCTCTTCCGGGGGCTCAGGGAAGGCAGACGAGGAGAGCGGGTGTGAGTGGGGAGGGGGAGAGAACCAGAACCGTACCCCCAGCCACCCCAGGAGCCCTGGCCAGGCTCTGCCCCCGTGGGACCTCAGCCAGAGCAAGCGTGGATGGCCACTTGGAACCAAAGACAACACGCCAGTGCAGACGGCTCCGGGCAGCGGCCCGGCCACAGCCGCTGGCCATGAGTGACAGCATTGCTAGAAGTCACACTGTCCAGGCACAGCACAGAAGGGAGGCTCTGAGGCCCAGGGAGGCCCAGAGACGGTCAGACAAGGCAGGGAAAGGCTGGCTCTGGGGCAGCTGAGAGGACCTTGGCTCTGGGACCCAGAGCCAGACGTGACCTTGGGACCCCCCAGGCCAGGCCTGCAGGATGCAAGGGGGACCAGGCCTGGACGCAGAGACCAGCAGGGGCTGCATCCCCAGCATCTGACACACACTCACCCAGACACACACACACACACACACACACACACACACACACGCCCAGGAGGGGACCACCCCCATCACAGAGCAGAGGAAACAGGTTCCACCACCAGTGAAACACCTGCCTAGTTTCCAGGGGCCCCTCTGGAGGGTGGAATGAACCTCAGCCCCCAGAGGAGCTGGGCTGCCCGGTTCAGGAGAGCCGCACTGCAGCCCGGCTCAGGCCCGCCGCTGTGTGCCCTTGGGCAAGGCCCTGTCCCTCTCTGGGCTGCTTCCTCACCAGGGCGCCCACTCAGACAGCCCTGGGGCTGGGGGCACATGGAGGTGGGGTCTGCCCTGGGGCTGGGGGCACATGGCCACCTCGGGGTGAGGAGGCGGCAGGTGCTCAGGGGCTGGAAAGCAGGGCTCCAGCAGGTGTATGCACTTACATGCATTACATATATTTACATACATGACAGGCTGGGTCATCAGGACCCAGAGAGCAGCGCAGGAGGGCACGCCTGCTGGGAGGGCAGCCTGACCCTAAACCCACACCAAACTCAGCTGTGGACCCACAATTCCTCCCAGAACCTCTCCTGGCTGCTGCTGCTGGGCCAGCCGAGCGGAGGGAAGATGGCAGAGCCGCAGCCGGGCAGGGGAGGCGCTGGGCCCGCACCCCCGCAGACAGCGGGGTCCCCAGGCGGGCACGAGGCTCCTGCCCTCAGCGCAGGCCTCCACTCCGCCCTGGGGTCCGGCTGGCGATGAAGTCACCCCCCTGGTCTTCAGCGGGGCTCCTCCCCTCTCTCACCTGGACCTGTCACACACCAGGCCCGGCACCGGCTAGGACGGCTCCACCCCCAGGGCCGCCAAACACCACTGCTGCCCGTCTCCTGTGACGGCCCAAGTCTCGAATGTTCCATCCCAGAGTCAGCTCCTGCTGCCACCTGCCTCCGAGCTCCCGCCTGACCCTCCGCACGCACACAAGCCGCTGCGCACAGGGCACCGGGAGCCCGCGCCTTCCCTCCCTGTCCCCACCCGCGGCCCAGTAACCGGACCTCCGACAGCCTCTCCTGACAAAGGCGCCAAAGCCCTGCTAATCCCACGTCCCGGCCCGCTTCCTCGCAGCACGGCGGGCGCCTGGTGCGCCAGCTCCCAGCTCAGCCTCCCGCCTTTCCGCTCTGGAGCCAGAAGGCGGCCTCGCCCCGTCTGGTCCGCGTGGGAGGCACTCTGGGACCCGGTTCCACCGAGAAAAGGTGGAAAGTGGCCCAAAGTGCCTCCAGCAGTCGCTGTTCGCCTCCTCACCTGCCGCTTGTTAAACCTGCTTGTGCTGGTTGACAAATATTTGCTGAAGGTCTGTGGCAGCCAGGCCCCGATCACAGAGATGGAAGGGGTTCCCAGGCTGCGCGGGGTGGGGTGCCAGGGCATGGGCAGTGTGCCCCGGAGAGAATGTGCCAAGAGAAGGAGACACACACACAAAGCCCAGTGACAGGCCAGCCAAACTCAAAGGAGAAAGAATGTGGGTTTAGCCCCGCAGGTGTGGCTCCGTGGTTGAGTGTCCACCCGATGTGCCAGGGTTCAATTCCTGGTCAGGGCACATGCCCAGGTTTCAGGCTCGATCCCCGGTGGGGGTGTGCAGGAGGCAGGCAATCGATGTTGATGTTTCTCTCTCATCAATGTTTCTCTCTCTCTCCCTCTCCCTTCCTCTCTCTCTAAAATTCAATAAAAAGTGAATTTTTTTTTAAAAGAATTTGGCCCTGGCCGGTGTTCTTAGTGGTTAGAGCATCATCCCTATGTGCCAGGGTTGCGGGTTCGGTCCCAGTTGGGATGTGTGCAGGAATGAACCAATGAATGCATGGGCGGGTGGAGCAATGGACCGGTGTTTCTCACGTGTGCACAGAGTGCTGGCTCTCTCTCTCTCTCTCTCTCTCTCTCACCTCTCTCTCTCTTTCTTACTCTCCAAGTCAATAATTTTTAAAAATTTTTTAAAAGGATTTGGAGCCCTGGCTGGTTTGCTCAGTGTCAGCCCAGCCAGGGGCCCAGGTGGTAGTGGGCTCAATTCCAGGTCAAGGGCACGTACCTCATACACAGGTTCAATCCCCAGCCTGGTCACAGAGAGAGTGGGAGGCAGACAACTGATGTTTCTCTCTCTCCTCCCTCCCACTCTCTCTAAAAATCAATGGGGAAAATATCCTCACTCCAGGGTGAGGACTTAGAAAAAGGGATTTGGGCTTGAGAATATGGGGTGGGGCTGTGGAGTGACCTCGAGCGGTCATAAGGCATCTTTTTCAGGTAACAGAGATACTCTAAGATGAATGACTAAAAACCATTGGACTGTGCCTTTAAAATGAGTAAATGTTACAGTATGTAAATCATACCTCACAAAAGCTGGTGCAAATCAAGGAAGGCGGGGGCCGGGGGAGGCACACACCCATCTACACGGAGGCTGGAAGGGGACACGTGATTTGGCACCTGTCAGGGGTCATGTGTCAGGGACCGAGGACAGACTGCGGCTCGGTCCCACCTCTAACTCGCTGGGTACCAGTGGGCAAGCAACAAGTTCCCGGGGCCCTGCTGTGCATAAAACGTGCAAATGTCTACGAGGCAGAGCAGAGAGGACAGAAGACACACGCCAGTGAAAAGCCCACGGCCAGCCAGGGGAGGTAGCTGTCACCTGGGCCAGCACAGGGCCACCGTAAGACAGAGTGAAAAACAACGCTCAGGAATCAAGACAAAGGACAACTTTGCCCTAACCGGTGTGGCCCAGTGGATAGACCGTCGACCTTCGGACTGAAAAGGTCCCAGGTTCGAATCCTGTCAAGGGCATGTACCTTGGTTGCGGGCACATCCCCAGTGGGAGGTGTGCAGGAGGCAGCTGATGGATGTTTCTCTCTCATCGATGTTTCTAGCTCTCTATCCCTCTCCCTCTCCCTTCCTCTCTGTAAAAAATCAATAAAATATATTTTTAAAAAAGGAAAAAAAAAGAAAAAGGACAAGTTTGATGGAAAGGGAACCAAGGGCGTGACAGGACGTTCACAAAAGAAAGCCGTGAACGCAGGAAGAGCAGCTCAGCCTCACTAAGCAGCTGAGAAATGCCACTTAAAACGGGGCGCCGCCCTAGCCAGCTTGGCTCAGTGGATAGAGCTTTGGCCTGCGGACTGAAGGGTCCTGGGTTCGATTCCGGTCAGGGGCACATGCCCGGGTTGAGGGCCCGATCCCCAGTGGGGGGTGTGCAGGAGGCAGCCGATCACTGATTCTCTCTCATTACTGATGTTTCTCTCTCTCTCTCTCCTCTCCCTTCCTCTCTGAAATCAATAAAAATATTTTTTTTCAAAAACGGGGTGCCTCCCAACCACCAGCTGCAAGGATGACACCTCGCACTGCGAGCCCCTCAAAGCGCTGGGCTGGAGCCAAGAACTCGCCGGCTGTTTCGTGGGCTCCCTCAGACTCTCGGAAGCCAGGGCCGCACCAGGCCACGCCGGGTGGAGGTGGGCCTGGCCCTGCCCTCGGGGAAGCTCACAGGTGACTGGGGAAGTCAGAGAGTTGAAGCAATCACCCTACAGATCATGGCAGGATTGAAGACAGGGCAAAGGCCGCAAGGTAAAGGTGCCCGGGCCGCTGTGGGAGGAGCAGGGAGCAGGAAGGAGGAGCTCAGCGGGGAGGTAGGGGGAGGTAGGTCGTGGCGTGGGCCAGCTCCTCCCTTCCCAACTCCATGATCAGTGATGATGCATGTTGATCACTTAATATTGATCATAGTAGAAATATTTACAAATATTTACCGATCGGGGCTCTTGTTCCCTCCAGAGACTCGATCACGTAACGTTCACCACGCAGTGTGTGTGTGTGTGTGTGTGTGTGTGTGTGTGTGTGTGTGTTGTTAGGGAGTGTTTTAGAGAAAAGGGACATTTAGGCTGGAACCTGCAGGATGCATAGGAGTTCGGTAGAGGGAAAGAATCCAGGCAGAGAGAACAGCATTTGCAAAAGCCACGAAGTAGGAAATGGGCAGAAGGCAGGGTGCGTTCCACAACGTGGCTAGAGAGCAAAAAGTAAGGCGGGGGCCGGCCAGGGCCTGGGTGTGCCGCACGGGCCCAGGCAGAAGCGGGGATTCCAGCAGGGAGGCCCGGGGAGGGTCTGAGCACAGAGGACATAACCAGGTCAGTCGGGGTCCAGGAGGAACCCCGCCAGGATCACCTATTCTCTGTGCTGCTGTGGGCCAGACCCACAGCACCCCTTCCCGCCTCCTCACCCATGCCCTCCGCATGCCCATCACAGCTCACCGACCAATCACAGGGCCCACAGCTCGGGCCAGAGATCAGCTGGCTCCAGGGGAGGTCCTGCTACTCCGAGCAGGAGGGGGAGGAGGCACCCCCTCTCTTCTGTGGAACCTCGGGGCTGGGTGGGCACAGACTAGGCATCACCAGCAGCCTGCCTGGAAGAAGGCAGGGTCTGTGTGCTGACTGCAGCAGGGACAGGGGCGCGAGAGGATGGCCCTGTGACCCACCTGCTCTCCCCCGGCAGCCACATCCCTGTGGTCGGGTGAGACCCGTCCCCACATCCCCAGAGAGCGGAGCGGAGGGCTCAGCCAGTTCTGGTCTGGATCTCACCGCTTTGCCGCCGAGACATCCCCAGCCAAGTTCTTCCCTGAGCAAATAATCCAACCCGTGCCAGCAGTCTTACTTCCTTGTTTTCCTTTGATTATTTGAACTGCTTTTCACTATTCGTGTGCCCTGTTTTTGTAAGTCAAGAACAAAAACAAAATCACAAAGCTATTTGTTGTTGAAAAGACAAATCCAAAGCCTGCCTTTTGGCCACACCTGGCTTGGGTTCTGATCTCCACCAGACAGACTCCCAGCGCAGGAAGCCTCGGCCCCGCCTGGGACACAGGGCTCCGAGGGGCTGCCGTGGGATCCCCTTCTGCTGGGACACCGAGTCCCGGGAGCAGGTCCCCACCCAGGCAGGCGGGCAGAGCTGCACGTGGACTTTGGCCCTGCCGGAAGAGCACCCGCAGCTCTGTGCCAGGACTTTCTGGGTCCTGACTCTGAGATTAGGATCTTTATTGAGCATCCATTTGCCCTGGCAGCTTGGCACGGGCACAGCAGACACCTGGGTGGGACACAGCAGATGCCTGGGTAGGGCCGCAGCACGTCCTGAGCAGGAGACTGCCTGAACACCAGCCGGGCCTCTGTGGCCTCCAAGCTGTGTGGCCGTAGGCAAGCCACGTCCCCTCTCTGAACCTCATGCTGCTGCCTCTTCTGTAAAGAGATGCTGGCTGGCAGTTACCCATAAGCCATCTCTCCAGCTGGAAATGGCACAGGTGGTCCCTGTCCTTGGGGAAAACACGGGCCTGACCGCAGGAGGTAACAGCTGTCAGGAAGGTAACTTAACATTCCCTCCATTTCACCTGCACAACATCTCTGTTAGGAAAGTATTACCACGAATCCCTTTTAACGCCAATAAGCCTCAGCTTCCTCATCTGTTTATTGGCTTGCCTGAGGTCACATGGCTAGTGAGTGCGTGTTGAGTCCTTGCCAGGAGATCACTGCACAGCCATGCCCTGGACCCCTGCAGACTGCCCCAAAGAGACAAGGACCCCTGGCCTGAAGCCACGGGGCTCCCTCGCCCAGCCCGGGTCCACGAGGGAAGCCAGGGGGGCTTCCTGCAGGAGGCGAAACCGAGCAAGAGCCCGTTGGGCAGAGCAGGGGAGGACACTCAGGCAGGGGAATAGCAAATGCCAGGGAGGGAGGGAGAATGTCCCAGGCTTCAAACTAGATGCAAAGGGAGGACCCCACAGCACCCAGGGGGAGTGGAAATGATCAAGGCTCCCTGGAGACTCAGCCCTTGAGAACTTGTGTAGCCCCTGGCCTGGCCAGGATGCCCCCCGCTCCAGTCCTCCAGCCTTCCTGGTCACCTGTGCAGCCAGCGCCCAGGACTGGTGCCGGGCCGTGGCCCCTCTCTTTAGAGAGGTCCTTCTACAAATCAATGTCTCTCTCTCTCTCTCTCTCTCTCTCTCTCTCTCTCTCTCTCCTTTCCTTTCTCTCTCTGTAAAAATCAATAACAATTTTAAAAAGTAATAAGGTGCATATTTCCATAGTCTTGGGGTGGGGTGAGGAGACACGGAAGGACAAGCACTACAGCCAAAAACGAATCCCTCCAAACGCATTAAGAAAACAGCTCCCGTGATCGCACAAGGCAAGCTGTAAAGGAGAAAATGCGTTGCAACCTGTAAGACACGGGGTTCAAAGCCTCCAATGCCAAGAGCTCTAACAATCAACACGCAAAAGACCAACCCGAGAAAAAGAAGCGACGCTGGCCAGAGAAACACGAAATCCGGTTATTAAATAAACGTACATGAGACCCACAGCGGACACTCCTGCATTCTCAGCCTCACCGGCAAGGTCAGAGGTGCTGCCAGCCAGCGGGGTGTGGGAGGGAGGCAGGCTCCGGTCCACCCGCGGACGCCGCCTGGCACTGGGGGGCGTCCCGGGGGCACCTCATAAAGGCTGTTTTGGAAGTGCGGGCCCTGTATCCCTCCATCCCGGGCCCAGAGGAAGGCGCGGGCGTGCGAATCCGCAGGAGGAGCGTGCGGGTCAAGATGACCGGGTGGGACACTGGACGAGAGCGGGGCGGCCACCGCGCGTTCAGCCACAAGATCCAGGACAGGATCCTCCGGGCGGGATCCTCTGTACAAGCTCTGGTTTTCAAAGCAGCTGAATCTCTGGCTCAGCATTAGCTTCCATCGGGGTGCCCATTCGGTCTACCCTCGGCGTGGGGTGGGCGTGGCGCCCTCTCGGCGGCCGCGGGAGTGACGGGAGCGTCCCCGGGCGGGGGCAGCGCATCCCCCGCAGCTGGTCCCTGTGGCCAACACCTGCGCCGCCGCGTCCCGCGTCCGGAGGCCCCAGGTTTGCGCCCGCGTCTGAGCCCGGGTCCCCACCGGGACGCAGCAGCTGAGACGTGCTCCCCGGCGCACGGGCCCCCGCGTCCCGGGTCCCAACACGGAGGCAGAGGCCGGGCGGGGGGACGCGAGGGGACGCGGGCCGGGGACGCCGGCGGAGGGGAGCCGCTCCCACCTCCCCGGAGCAGGGGTAGGGAGCGCCCAGGGGCCTCGGGCGGCGCTCACCCAGCATCTCCTTCCGGCGCTGCGTGTGCGGCTGGTCGGTGTAGACCCACTCGAAGTCGCTGCGACCCGCGCTGTTGCCCATGGTGGGCCGGGAGCGCGCACGGAGCAGGGAGCAGGGCACGGCGTCTGCGCTCCACCTGTCCCGGGTCCGCGCCGCGCGAGGCCGGTTAGGGGCTTGGGGGCGGGGCCTCCGGGGGCGGGGACTGCGGGGGGCGGGGCCTCCGGGGCGGGGACTGAGGGGCGGGGCCTCCGGGGCGGCGACTGCCAAACCTGGGGCGGTGGCACCCCGGCCTGGAGGCTCTGGGGCCTCAGTTACCTCCGCGGGGAAATGACACTCTGAGCGCGCCCCGCTGCAGTCCCCGGCCCCGAGGTGGTGCTGGGGACGCCGGGGGCGCTCGCGGCCCGTCCAGGGGAGCCATCCCATGTTCTCCCTGAAACCCCGACCCACTCGCGCTCCTGCTGCGCACGTCCGCTGTGGAGTCAGTAGACAGGAGGTGCTCACGGAAGCTCCGCCACGCCGTGTGCCCTCCCTCCTCCCACTCCTGAAGGCAAGAACGCGGGGGCAGGTGATGTGTCCCTGACGAACTCCTGGCGGAGCCGGACCCCACCCTGCCTCCGGGGACGCGGGGACACGGGGACACGGGGACACGGGGGCATTAGGGGCAAGCCAAGGGACTCTGAATACAGGGTGGGCTTTGGTGAAAAATAGTGTGTTGAGCCCAGCTGGTGTGGCTCAGTGGTTGGGTGTCTACCTATGAACCAGGAGGTCCCAGTCAGGGCACAGGCCTGGGTTGCCGGCTCAGTCCCGAGTAGGGCATGGGAAGGAGGCAGCCGACCAATGATTCTCTTACCATTGATGTTTCTCTCTCTCTCTCCCTCTCCCTTCCTCTCTGAAATTAAAAAAAAAAAAAATACAATTAAATTAAATTAACAAATAAAAGAGTGTGGCAAGCCCTGGCTGGGTAGCTCATTTGGTTAGAGCATTCTCCCCATACGCGAAGGTTGTGGGTTCAATCCCAGGTCAGGGCACATACAAGACTCAACCAATGAATGCATAAATAAGTGGAACAAGTCCATGTTTCTCTCTTTCCCTCGCAGATCAATAAATAAAAATTGTAAAAAGCAAAATAAATGAGGGTGTGTCAATATCAGTTCGTTGATTGTAGCACATGCACCACGCTGTTATACGACACTGAAATAAAGGTCCTGACTGTGTGCCACCCAGTGCATGGGGCACAGCGCCTCCCAGCCCCCGAGGCCAGCGGCGGGTGACAGCCAGCCGCCCAGAGCCCGGAGCCGCCCGCCCGCCTCGGAGGGAGGCGCTCCGGGACCGAGGGAAGAGCTTCCCACCCAGGGAAACAGGCTATTGGAGGGGCAGCGCCCGGACAAGGTCAGAGGCTAACCTCTCCCAAGAGACGCAAAAGGCTGTTTCATTCATAAAGTGAATAAATAAATAAAGCAGAGATGGACAAGTATAAATTGCTTGTTTAAAAAAAAAAGAAAAGAAAGAAAAACTAGTCCTGCCGGTGTGGCTCAGTTGGTTGAGCGACATCCTGCTCACGGAAAGGTCACCGAGTTCGATTCCCAGTCAGGGCACATGCCTGGGTCGCAGGCTGGATCCCCAGCGGGTCAGGATAGGTGCAGGAGGCACCCAGTCGATTCTTCTCCCTCCTCCTCTCCCTTCCTCTCTATCTCAAATCAATGAAAACATGTTTTTGAAAGATATTTGTAAAATATGTTTTTATTGATTTCAGAGAGGAAGGGAGAGGGGGAGAGAGGTATATATAAAAAATAAAACTAATAAAAATAAAGAAAAAATGAAAAGGGAAAACAAATAACCCTCTCTTGAAATGAAAGGACATGAAAGACAAGAGACAGGCCCCCAGGCTCAGCTGGTTGGAGTTGATGTCGGGTCAACCACCGGGATTGATGTATCTCTCTCATATGGATGGTTCTCTCTCTCTCTCTCTCTCTCTCTCTCTCTCTCTCTCTCCCCCTCCATCCCTCCCTCCCTTCCTTCCTTTCTAAAATCAATTTTAAAAATAAAATAAGCCGAAACCGGTTTGGCTCGGTGGATAGAGCGTCGGCCTGCAGACTGAAGGGTCCCAGATTCGATTCCGGTCAAGGGCATGTACCTTGGTTGCGGGCACATCCCCAGTAGGGGGTGTGCAGGAGGCGGCTGATCGATGTTTCTCTCTCATCGATGTTTCTAGCTCTCTATCCCTCTCCCTTCCTCTCTGTAAAAAAAATCAATAAAATATATTTTTTTTTAAAAAATTTAAAATAAAATGAAATGAAAAAAGGAAAGAGACAAGGAAGCCAGAATCCCAGCCTCCATCTAATGAAATTTCTAGAAGGGCTGAGAATGGAGGAGAGGCAGCTACCTTGTGACCCGCCCCCTACCTTGTTTTGTTTACGGAAGCCCTCTCTCACGGAGATTATAGTTACAAAGTAATTATGTGTGACTATGGCTATCCTTATCTGAAATGACTTTTATAGCGTGTATTTACTTACTTGTTGATGGCCTGCTCCCTCTTCTAGGGTGTCTGCGCTCTTGGAGTCACCCCTGGTAGCCATACCAGTTTCTGGCAAAGGAGTTGCCCTTAATGCTGATTTGCTAAGTGAAAGAATGAATAGATCTTGTCCAACAAGTACCACGGAGGGCCCCCAGGTCGGCAGAAGGACAGGCGCGCAGGCTGCGGAGCCTGGACGCTGTGCCCGGACCCACTTGGTCCAAGCCTGGGCCCCGGCCTCGCCTCCTGGGCACAGGCCCCGGGAAATGGAAGCCGGGACCCACAGGTGCGGGAGGTGCGGCCCAGCTTTACTGCAGGGAGCCCGGCCCTGGGACAGCCCGCCCTTCCCTCACGGCGCGTGGACAGGCGTCTCACGGCGTGTGCGCTGCAATGGTGTGCGGCCACAGCACAAACACGGCGGCCCACACCCACGCCGTGTGTCACCCAGCCTCTTTGTTTCCTGCGATTCCGCTGCTATGACACCTTGGGGCGTTGCTGACCCTGAGGAGCCTGCCCCTCCCCGGGAAGCCAGTTCCGGAGACAGTAAATGCCTCACCGGGGAGGCGCCTTCATGACACACTAACCAGGCCAGCGTCCCCCACCCTAAGCGCCAGGCCTGGCCCCACACACTGGGCAGACGACTGGAATCAACCTATTCAAGCAAGCCGATACTGAGCCTGCTCACCCTCCTCCTGTCCCCTCCTCCTTCCCAGGAAACCCGGTGAGAGGCTCCTGCCCAGGCTGCCGCTCCTCCCTCTGCTCCTGGCCACCCTGGTGCGTGGGGAAAGGTGGGGGGAACCTCCTGGGAACTATTCCTAACAAGCCGCCTTGTGGATGGCAGTCCCCTCCGGGCCTGTTGGTTACATGTAATTAAATAAGAATGAAGCCTAGCCCTAGCCGGTTTGGCTCAGTGGATGGAGCTTCGGCCTGCAGACTGAAGGGTTCCAGGTTCGATTCCGGCCAAGGGCACATGCCTGGGTTGCAGGCTTGATCCCCCAGTAGGGGGCGTGCAGGAGGCAGCCGATCAATGATTCCCTCTCATCATTGATGTTTCTGTCTCTCCCTCTCCTTTCCTCTCGGAAATCAATAAAAACATATTTTTTTAAAAATGCATGAAGCCTACACAGCAGGGAGCAGGTGGCTGGCCTCAGACTGGGAATGACAGGCCACTAGACTGCTGGTGGCTCAGTGAGTGGTTCTCGTGAGTGTCCTTGGCAGCCCGAGGTGCGCCGCCTGCTGGCACCACGGACACCCAGCGTCCCTGCTGCTGCTGCACTTGCCAGGCGGCTGCGATTCCCTCTGAGGCCGAGAAAGCTGGGCCTCCTGGGGCCCTGGTCTGAGCCCGGGCTCTGGGGGGATGTTTCTGGCCCCTTTCCCAGCTGCCCAGCTAAGTTCAAGGAAGGATCTTCCGAAGGGAGAGGAGTGTGACGTCCTCCTGACCCTGAGCACGAAGCAGTGGGGAACTGAGGTGCCATGTGTACCATTCATCCTGCCCCCCTCCCAGGAGCCCAGCGGGGTGCTGTCACCACACAGAGTCCGTGAAGGCACCCACCTCCGCAACCGTGGCACCCGCCGGTCCTGTGGGAAGGGCCCTGATGGTTGTGGGTTTGTCTGGCTGCCGTCCTGAGTCCTCCCTGACCCAGTGGGAGGTGGGATCACACCCGTGGAGACCTTGGAGTGAGGGAGGTGAGGAGGAGGAGGGAGCAGAGGGGAAGGAAGGGGGGACCGGGAGGGGGAAGAAGAGAAGAGGGAAAGGAGGGGGGAGGGAAAGGAGAGGAGGTGTGGGGAAGAGTGAGGACAAAGGGAAGGAGGAAGGTGAGGAGAGAGCAGGGGGCAGGAGGGCAGGGGAAGGAGGGGAGAAGGGAAAGGAGGAACAGAGGAGGGGAAGAAAAGGAGGAGAGAAAGGAGGAGGAGGAGTGTGGGGGAGGAGTGAGGAAGAGGAGAAGGGGCCTTCCCAGGCAGAGGCTGTGGCCTAGAGGCCAGCCACCGGGCCCCTCTCCCTGCCCCCTTTCTTTCCTGTCCACCTGAGAGAGAAAACAAGCCCACAGCCTCAGGAGGCTAAAAGCTTAAAACAGAAAAAAGGAGGGTGGGAAGGGTTGAAAGGAAAAAAGAGGAAGAAAAACCCCTAGCTACAGGGAAAAGAAACTAAAGGTTAATAAATGTTACATATTTTATCCTATCGAATAAAATAGTAATATGCAAATTGACCGTCACTCCAAGATACAAGATAGCCACCCCCATGTGGTCAAAGATGGCTGCCCCCATGTGGACACAAGATGGCCGCCACAAGATGGCCTGCAGGGGAGAGCAGTTGTGGGCAGCTAGGGGTGACCAGACCAGCAGAGGAGGGCAGTTGGGGGTGACCAGGCTGGCAGAGGAGGGCAGTTCGGGGGGGCCCAAGCCTGCAGGGAGGGCAGTGGGGGGGACCCAGGCCTGAAGGGAGGGCAGTTGGGGAAGACCAGGTCAGCTGGGGAGGGCAGTTATGGGGGACCAGGACTGCAGGGGAGGGTAGTTGGGGAGATCAGGCTTGCAGTGGAGGACAGTTGGGGGGACCCAGGCCTGCAGGGGAAGGCATTTGGGGGGGGACCAGGCCTGCAGGGAAGGGCAGTTAGGGGTGACCAGGCTGGCAAGGGAGGGCAATTAAAGGTGACCAGCCAGCAGGGGAGGGCAGTTAGGGGTGACCAGGCCAGCAGGGGAGGGCAGTTGCGGGTGACCAGGCCAGCAGGGGAGGGCAGTTGTGGGCAATCGGGCCAGCCGGGGAACAGTTAGGTGTCGATCAGGCTGGCAGGGGAGTGGTTAGGGGGTGATAAGGCTGGCAGGCAGAAGTGGTTAGGGGCAATCAGGCAGGCAGGCAAGCGGTTGGGAGCCAGCAGTCCTGGATTGTGAGAGGGATGTCCAATGGCCCGTTTAGGCCCGATCTACCGGGATTGGGCCTAAACAGGTGGTCAGACATCTCTCAGGGGGTCCCAGATTGGAGAGGGTGCAAGCTGGGCTGAGGGACACCCCCCCCCCCCAATGCACGAATTTCATGCACCAGGCCTCTAGTATATTTATAAAAACACTAGAGGCCTGGTGCACAATATCCATGCACTGGGGGGCGGGTCCCTCAGCCCGGATTGTGAGAGGGTGCAGCCCAGGCCAAGGGACCCTACCGGTGCACAGTCAGGACCGGGGAGGGATGCGGGAGGTTGGCCAGCCGGGGAGGGGCCATGGGAGGGCTCCAGGCATGTCCAGCCTGTCTTGCTCAGTCCTGATCGGTTGGACCCCAGCAGCAAGCTAACCTACTGGTCGGAGCATCTGCCCCCTGATGGTCAGTGCACATCATAGCGACTGGTTGACTGTCTGCCCCCTGGTGGTGAGTGCACATCATAGCAAGCTATTGAGCAGCCTTAGCATATCATTAGCATACTAGAGGCCCTGTGCATGGGGAGGGGGGGTCCCCTCAGCCCAGCCTGTACCCTCTCTAATCCAGGACATCCCTCTCACAATCCTGGACCACTGGTTCCTAATTGCTCACCTTCCTGCCTGCCTGGTTGCCCCTAACTGCCCCCCCTGCTGGCCTGGTTGCCCCACGCAGCCTGCTTGTTCAGTCGTTTGGTCATCCCTTACTAACCCCCCTGCTGGCCTGGTCATAGGCAGCCATCTTGTGAGGATGTGAGGGTTAATTTGCATATTAATTCTTTATTATATAGGATTACGCTTTGATTGGTTGAGTGGCCGACCGAATGACTAGACACTTGGCATATTAGGCTTTTATTATATAGGATATGATAAATACATTATATATATATATATATATAAAATAAAAGTCCATAATTTGACTGAATTGGAAATTAAAAGTATATACACTGCATGGCCAGAGTGGCTCAGTTGGTTGAGCATTGGACTGTGCACCAAAAGGTTGCAGGTTCGATTCCTTGTCAGGGCATATACATGGGTTGTGTGTTTGATTCACAGTCAGGGAGGGTTCAGAAGGCAACAATCAATGTTTCTCTCTCATCTCTCTCTCTCTTTCTCTCCCTAAGTCCTCTCTGTAAGCAGGTCCTCGGGTGAGAATTTAAAAATATATTTAAAAAATTAAAAAGCTTATACCCTAAAATATATTATATATATATATATATATATATACATTATATATAATTATATGTAACAAATATACAACAGAATTTATATACTAAAATAATTTCTATAAAAAATATTGTTAAGAGTGCTGACTGGCTCTGGCACCTCTACAACAGGGCTCCCATTGACAAAACCTTATGGAATTAATCAATACTGGGGGGGGAATGATAGTCATATGTGGGGACCCCACTAAATTTAAACATGGTAGCCCCTATAATCTTAGGGAAGTAACTAAGTAGAGGGAAACTAGACATACCTCATTTAAACTGCAGCTTTGCCTAAATTTCCACAGTCAAGTACTCTTTGCCCCAAAATATCCCATATTGGGCAAAGATGGGCTAACGGGATGAATAATAAGTTGATACTAAAGTCTCTGGCGTTTACAAATTGGCTTGATTAATTGGACCTCCACTTAAAATAGTTACTCTGGCCCAAGGCAAGTTAAAACAGGGCCTTCAGGGAGCATGACTTACCCTATAAAACCTAATTAAGGGAGGCCAGGCCTCGTGGTTTCACTAAGGAGCTTGGCTATTAAGAATCCTACAAACCAGCCTGGACGGCAGAGCGGTGGTTGAGCACCGGCCTGTGTCTGTGGTCGATGTCGTCCCCACCCTGCCCAAGGGGCAGCACCGCCTCTGGACACAGACAGGGGCAGTGAGGCCACAGCTGCACCTCTCACAGGCCAGGTGGCCTTGAGCAAGCCACCTCACAAACACCCAGCCTCAGTTTCCTCATCTGTAAAGTGGGGAGAGCTACCCTACTTTCTAGAGCAGTTGCGTGGGAAGCACCCGAGACCTCACCTGGCACGTAGTAGGCCCTCAGCCACCAGCAGTGGTCCGCTGGGACACCTAGGCTGCTGGGGCAGGAAGTGTACATGGGGCAGTGGGGGTCATTGGCTGCCCTGGGATGCTCATCAATCGTCCTGGGGCCCTCGGACCCAGGCCTGCCAGACGCCAGGCCCTAAGATTTCATTCAGGACACCTCTTTGATTAAGTCACTTTCAAATGTGGCTTGAGGAAAAAATAAAAACCAGTTGGAGAAGTCTGCCCTGTTTCTGGGGAGGAAATTCCAACTGCAGACCACATGCAAACAAAACCAGTCATCATGGCCATGTGGAGCAGGGGGTGTGGTACCAGCCCACAGGTGAGAGCCAACTCCAAGCCAGAAGCCAGGTCCTTTTCCAGGCCATGCCAGCTCCACTCCTGGGTCAACAGCGACGTGCCTTGCCCTTCTGGAAGCTGGACAATGAAGGAAACAGGCTCAGCATCCGGCCCAGGCTTGCCTAGCGGTGAGCACTGCACCAGACATCCAGGTCCACGGAACTGAGGTTTCCAAATCAAAGCTCTGGCATGCTCACGGTCTCCAGCCCAGGCCCAGGTATGCCAGTGGGCAGCCAGGCACAGGGGCAGCCCGGGGTTGGCACACTGCAGCCCAGTGCCCTTCTGTCTCCCTCCCTAGCTCTCTGTGGGTCCTGTTAGGATGCACCTCTGCCGGGCCTCCACCTGACCCGGCAGCCTGCAGAGACGCATCCTGAAGCTCAGATCTTGTGGGGAGTGTGAGGCCACTAACTGCCTTTGCTGCTGGCCCCACCCTACAGAACACATTCCAAGTGGGGCCTGGAACTGGTCCCTGGATGGAGGAGCTGAGGTTGAAATGCTGGCAGGGAGGCAGCAAGGTGCTCAGCTCCCCCCACCCAACACACACACACACACACACACACACACACACACACACACAGTGAAGTCAGTGTTGCCAAGCCCTTGGGCTCTGTTGGGGTTAGGGTTACCTCCGCAATTGGGGCATAGTGGCTTTTAAAAAACTTATGTGTTTATTGATTTCAGAGAGGAAGGGAGAGGAAAAGAGAGATAGAAACATCAATGATGAGATACAAACATTGATCGGCTGCCTCCTGCACGCCCCCAACTGGGGACCGAGCCCACAACCCAGGCATGTGCCCTGACCTGGAATCAAACTGTGACCTCCTGGTTCATAGGTCGATGCTCAACCACTGAGCCACACCAGCCGGGCCATAGTGGCTTTGAAGAGGAAAACTCCCAGAACTCAGCAGAGTGTGCGTGTGGGAGGGGGAGGGTTGGGGCAGGTTAATGGTAAAATCACAGGCAGAGTGTGTTCAGATACACCGGAGACTGGATATGGGAGAGCCCTCTCCTTAGGCGTCTCTCGGGGATCTCTTTCCAGTTCAACGTGATTGCGTTTCCAGCGAATCATCAATGTTTGTGGTCCACACAGATCCGTGAGTCCCAAAGGTCTCGGACACATGCCTCCAGAAGGTCAAGGGTCAGCCCTGGTCCAGCTGCTGGCCTCTGACTTCTCCTCACCTTGGCTGTGCCCTCACACCCAGGGCATCTCCCTGAATCCCACGCCCACACCCAGGACACCGGAACAGCCCTGCCAGGTGTCCTCGGCTGGAAGAGTTGAGATACGGACACTCTGCACCCAGCAGCTTCAGCTGGGCCTCCCCACAGCGTGGGAGACGGCATGGAAACACGACATGCTTGTTGATGGCGTGGCAGAGGGAGGGCCAGGGAAGGTGAGGCTTCGCATAGCAACACCTGTAAGGATGAAATTTACATAATTAACATAATTAATCATTAGACAGGCCTCTGCATAAATACGCCCACACCACAGGATATTCTGACCAACCTCTTCATGCAATCCAAGTGCTCCCACGTGTGTGCCTGGGTGCCTCTGGGCGGAGTGTGTCTGTGCACGTCTGCGCGCGGCATCTGGGAGTAAGCACATGCTCCTGTATGAGTAAACGCTCTGGAGAAGGCGTGGAGGATGCTCCCAAACCGGAAGCAGGGATTACTTCTAGGAGGCGAGGTTTTGGGTCCAGGGTAGTCATTTTAACTTTTCTGCTCTGTTTGAGCTTTGCAGGCCTGGGTCATTTAAAGGGACAAGAGATCGCTGAGCATTTGAGATCTTGCTCCCTGGCCTATGCCGCCAGTTTGGCCCAAATAAATTCATGAAAATAAATAAAAATAAAAAACATAAGAATAAGAGATTTCTGCCGAAACCGGTTTGGCTCAGTGGATAGAGCGTCGGCCTGCGGACTGAAAGGTCCCAGGTTCGATTCCGGTCAGGGGCACGTACGTTGGTTGCGGGCACATCCCCAGTGAGGGGGTGTGCAGGAGGCAGCTGATCGATGTTTCTCTCTCATCGATGTTTCTAACTCTCTATCTCTCTCCTTCCTCTCTGTAAAAAATCAATAAAATATATTTAAAAAATAAGAGATTTCTAACTTAATGTTTTTATTTTTTAATATATATGTTTATTTATTTCAGAGTGAAAGGGAGAGAGATAAACATCAATGATGAGAGGGAATCATCTGATCAGCTGCCTCCTGCACACCCCCTACTGGGGATCGAGCCCACAACCAGGGGATGTGCCCTGGACTGGAATCGAACCTGGTACCCTTCACTCCTCAGACCGCCGCTTTATCCACTGAGCCAAACGGGCTAGGGCGCTTAATGTTTTTAAAGTAGTTGGACTCCTACCGGCCGGCATCCCTGGGGCTCGCCCTCCTCCACGCCCCACCCGCGCCCCCTGCTGGCCAGGAGGCCCATCAGCGCTCCTCGAGCCGCACGTGGCTCGGAGCAGACCCTTCCCTTAGCGCTTGGCGCTCGCGGTTCCACCCCTGGGAGCACTACCCTCTGACCCTCCCCCACCCCCCCGCCCCCCGCTCCCGCGCACAACCCCGGCCCGCGGAGGCAGCGCAAACCCTACCCATGAACCTGCCACCCCCGTCCCTACCTCGGGGCTCTCCTGGGTCAAGGATGTGCATGCAGGGGGTGGGAGCCGGGCGCGGGCGGCCAGAGGGCCCCCCATCCCACCCTCCACAAGCTCGGCCCGAGAGGAGAAGGCCGCAGAGGGCCAGTCAGCGTCTCAGCAGCGGGCGAAAGGCAGAGGAGAGAAATTCTCTTGAAATTCTTATGTTAACCCTTTTCTGCCCATCTGTCCCCTATCTGGGAGGACAGCGGGGTCAGAGGCTGCACAGGAAGGAGCGAGCTTGCAGGTGGAGGGCGGGGGTGGGGGGAGGGGGGACGGAAGCGGGAATGCCCAGGGCTGGGGAGGGACTTAGCGGTGGGTGGGGAGTGCAGGCGTGGCAGAGGGGCAGCCACAGGAGGGGACCATTAAAATGTCCAGTAAAACAATCCATTCAAGAATGAGTCCTCCTCTGCCCTGACCTGTGTGGTTCAGTTCAGTGTGGCCATGCGCCGAAAGGTTGTGGGTTTTATTGGTGGTCAGGGCGCGTCCCTGGGTTGCCAGCTATATCCTCATTAGGGGAACTGGGAATTTAGGAGGCAGCTGATGAATATTTCACCCTCACGTGGTTATTTCTCTCCCTCTCCCCCAATCTCTCTCTCTCTCAAAACAAACAAACAAACAAACAAACAAACAAACAAACAACTCAATTAAAAAGTCTTGGGAAAAAAAAAAAAAAAGCCCTAACTGGTTTGGCTCAGTGGATAGAGCGTCGGCCTGCACACTGAAAGGTCCCAGGTTCGATTCCGGTCACCGGCATGTACCTCGGTTGCGGGCACATCCCCAGTAGGAGGTGTGCAGGAGGCGGCCGATCGATGTTTCTCTCTCATCGATGTTTCTAACTCTCTGTCCCTCTCCCTTCCTCTCTGTAAAAAATCAATAAAATATATTTTTTAAAAAAATGAATCCTCCTCAAACATTCCTTCTTAGGCCCTGCTCCAGGAGCTAGGTCAATGACACGTCCACCTCTTCAAAAAGCTAAGGCAAAGGGGGCACTTGAAGGAGCCAAGTGCATCTAGCAAGTTGGTCCCTGGTTGAACCAGGGGAAGTGGGCCAGTGTCTGGTCGACTCTGCCAGAGAAACGGAGGTGGATCCCCTGGAGGGTGGAGTGCAGGAATGGCCGGCTCCAGGAGGTGAGAACAGAGAGCACGACTAATACAGTCGTTCCCCCTGATCCTCCGTTTCCTTTTCTACAATTTCAGTTACCGGTGGTCAAGTGCATTCCCAAAATATTAAACGGAAAATTACAGAAATAAACAAGTTATAAGTTTTAAATGGCACACAGTTCTGACTTGCCTGATGAAATCTCACACCATCCCTCTCCGTCCTGTCTGGGCCGTGAATCATCCTTTTGTCCAGTGTCTCCACACTGTATACGCTGCCCACTCTGCCCACTCTTAGCCACTTAGTAGTGACTCCTCTTGGTTATCAGATAGACCGTCCTGGTACCACAGAGCTTGTGTTAAAATGACCCTTGTTTTACTTAATAATGGCCCTAAAATGCAGCAGCAGTGATGCTGGTAATTTGGATGTGCCTAGGGGGCTGGCTCCAGGGAGGCAATCCTACCAGCCTCCCTGGCCCAGACTGCAGCATTCAAACTCCAGTCACTGGCTCACTGACTCCCTGACCCCACGCCCCATGCATCACAGGGAGGGATTTACCATGGAGCCAGCACGGGGTCACACAGAGGGTGTAAGGGAGGGCCTGGAGCCAGGGTCCTCAGGACCAACGGGAACCTACCCCCTGGGAAGCCTTGGGCCTGAGACACCAGCTGGAGATTTCTCCCTGGGGCGTTCGGAGCAGGAGGAGGGATGCTTTCTCCCTCGGAGACCAAGCCCAGCGGCTCTGTGCCTGTCTCACCTCCTGGGTGCCCACCCAGACCACAGAGGCCAAGAGAGGGGGCCCATTTGACAGGTGGAGACACCAAGGCTAGGTAAGGAGCAGGCACTGTGCCTGGATGGACCAGGGTGGAGTGGCGGGGCAGGGCCCCGTGAGCCCGAGGCCTGAAGTGACCTCAGGACGCTGCCAGGGTATTTATAAACAGCCAAGCCAACCTGGATGGCATCGGCCTGTAAAACGAACTCCTTGGCATTCCCTCTGCCCTGCTTTGTGCCTTCAGTGCCTTCCTCAACAATGGACCCGGCTCAGGCCACATCCTAGTATTTGAAGAAGCTGAATGGGTCACGTTGCCTCCACCAAGGCTCCCTATGAAGTAATCCCTTGCCAGGGGCCAGGTCCCAGGGGAAGGACGATACAAATATGACTGCTGTCACAACAGCACACAGGCAAACAGCAGAATAATGTTGAGTGGGAGAAGCCAGACCTGAGAGCACAGACTGCATGATTCCATTTGTAAAAAGTACAGAAAGCAGCCCTGGCCGGGGCACCTCAGTGGGTTGGAGCATCGCCCCGTACCCCCAAAAGGTTCGATTCCCGGTCAGGGCACATACCCAGGTTGTGGGTTCAATTCCCCGTCTGGGCACGGGCGGGAGGAAACCGATCAATGTTTCTCTCTCACTTCGACGTTTCTCTCTCTCTCAAAAAAATAATCAATTAAAAAAATAAAATAAAAAGTACAAAAAAAAAAAAAAAAACAGGCAAAGTTCACCTATGGTGGTAAAAGTCAAAATAGTAATTGCCCTCGGAGGGGGCTCTGCCTGGAGCCACAGTGAGGACGTGGGAAAGTTCATCTGCATAGTCACGTGAGATTTTGCCCTTTAATGTAAAGAACCAATAGGGCTGATCTGATAATAACAGGCCGCCAGTGCTAATGGTAGCTCCTCGTTTCTGAGCCCCGGCCATGCTGGCGGGCAGGGCTGGCTCCACCTGTGTCACAGCCCAGAGCCAAGCACGGGCAGCCGCGCGGCAGCCGCCCCTCCCATCCGCCTTCACCGGGGCGCACGAGCAGCAGTGTCCCTGCTCTCCCCACTTCACAGCTGTGCAAACTGCAACCGGTGCAGGTGGGCCTTGTCCGCCTCCAAACTTCTTCCCGGAAAGTTCCGTGGCCACCCCAGCCCGGGGAGGGGAGCGGAGGTGTGAGTCAGAGGATGAGGCTGAGCTTCCAGACCAGGCGTCCTCACACTACGGCCCGCGGGCCACATGCGGGTGTTTTTGCCGTTTTGTTTTTTTACTTCAAAATAAGATATGTGCAGTGTGCATAGGAATTTGTTCATAGTTTGTTTTTAAACTATAGTCCGGCCCTCCGACGGTCTGAGGGACAGTGAACTGGCCCCCTGTTTAGAAAGTCTGAGGACCCCTCCCCTGTTCCAGACTGTGAGGGGCGGAGGAGGGAGGGACGGATGCTCCGATGCTTCCAGCAGGAGATGACCGTTGGTTGGTCTGAGTCTGAGAGAATGAGGAGCTTCAGACCATCAAACATGGAGGGAGCCCTGACCGGTTTGGCTCAGTGGATGGAGCGTCAGCCTGCGGACTGAAGGGTCCCAGGTTCGATTCCGGTCAAGGGCATGTACCTTGGTTGCAGGCACATCCCCAGTGGGGAGTGTGCAAGAGACAGCTGATCGATGTTTCTCTCTCATTGATGTTTCTAACTCTCTATCCCTCTCCCTTCCTCTCTGTAGAAAATCAATGAAAAAAATTAAAAAAAAAAAAAAACAGGAGGGAGGACAGCACAGCAGCCCGAGGCGGGCGGGGGAGGAAACAGCAGAAGCCGGGCGGGGAGAGGGGCAGGTGCACAGTGTGGTGGGACAGGGGTGCCCTGGTGGGGCCGGCACACAGGAGCCAGAGGAGGCTCAGCCGGGCGGGCCTGCCCGGCACAGCCACGGATTGGCACCAGGCAATGCTGGGTGCTGCTGGGACTCTGGGGTCCTCCTCAGAAACCTCCAGAACACTTTATTTATTTATGTTTACTTTTCGTTGGGACATGATCTGTATGTTGCATTGTGCGCCCACCACCCACAGCCCAGTCGTCGTCCACCCCCCTATATTTGGCCCCCTAACCGTTACCACCCCATCACCACCCCTCTGGTAACCACCATACTGTTGCCTGAGTCTATGAGTTTCAGTTTTATATCCCACATATGAATAAAATCATATGGTTCTTAGTTTTTTTTGTCTGACTTATTTGACTTAGCATACTAGTCATATTCTCAAGCTCCATCCATGTTGTCGCAAATGGCAGTATTTCGTCTTTTTTTTTCTTTTTTTTAATATATATGTATGTATTTTTCTGTTGGTTTCAGAGAGGATTCAAGAGGGAGAGAGAGATAGAAACATCATTGATGACCCCATAGAAATACAAAGGATTCAGCAATACATTAGAAAGATTATACACCATGACCAAGTGGGATTTATTCCAGGGATGCAAAGGTGGTACAATATCCGCAAATCAATAAACGTGATACATCACATAAACAAACTGAGAGACAAAAATCGCATGATCATATCAATTGATGCAGGAAAAGCATTTGACAAAATCCAACACCCTTTCTTGATAAAAACTCTCAGCAAAGTGGGAATAGAGGGATCATACCTCAACATAATAAAAGCCTTAAATGACAAACCTACAGCCAACATCATACTCAATGGGCAAAAACTAAAACCATTTCCCCTAAGAACAGGAACAAGACAGGGATGCCTACTTTCACCACTCCTGTTCAACATAGTACTGGAAGTGCTAGCCATAATGATCAGACAAGAAGAAGAAATAAAAGGTATCCAAATTGGAAAAGAAGAAGTAAAATTGTCATTATTCGCAGATGACATGATATTGTACATAGAAAACCCTAAAGACTCCATAAAAAACTACTACACTTGCCGAAACCGGTTTTGCTCAGTGGATGGAGCGTCGGCCTGCGGACTGAGGGGTCCCAGGTTCGATTCCGGTCAGGGGCATGTGCCTTGGTTGCGGGCACATCCCCTGTGGGGGCGGTGCAGGAGGCAGCTGGTCGATGTTTCTCTCTCATCGATGTTTCTGGCTATCCTTCTCCCTTCCTCTCTGTAAAAATATCAATAAAATATATTTAAAAAAAAAAAAACTACTACACTTAATAAATGAATTCGACAATGTAGCAGGATACAAAATTAACATCCAGAAACCTATGTCTTTTTTTATACACCAATAATGAACTCACAGAAAAAGAAACTAAAAAAAAAAAAAAAAAATCCCATTTACCATTGAACCAAAAAAATTAAGACACCTGTACTCGGAAAATTACAGGACATTGAAAAAAGAGATAAATAAACAAATGGAAGAATATACCAGAATATACCATGTTCATGGATTGGTAGAATCAGCATCATTAACCCTTTGCACTTGCTTGCTTTTTTCTCGATTCCTTTATTCTACTCGGGATTTAATTTTTTTTTTTATATATTTTTTTTTATTGATTTTTTACAGAGAGGAAGAGAGAGGGATAGAGAGTTAGAAACATCGATCAGCTGCCTCTTGCACACCCCCCACTGGGATGTGCCCGCAACCAAGGTATATGCCCCTGACCGGAATCGAACCTGGGACCCTTGAGTCCGCAGGCTGATGCTCTATCCACTGAGCCAAACCGGTTTCGGCGGGATTTAATTTTTTAAATACCCCAGATTTTACAAAGCGCGGCAGTAGAATAAAAAACTGGAGTTTCTTTTCATACAAACTTATTTATTTGGATTTTTTTATATTTCAAATTATTGATACATTCAAAGAGTAATTTTAATCTCGACATCCGAGTGCAAAAGGTTAAAATGTCCATACTACCCAAAGCAATGTATAGATTCAATACAATCCCCATTAAAATACCAATGGCATATTTCACCGACCTAGAACAAACACTCCAAAAATTCATCTGGAATAAAAAAAGACCCCAAATAGTCACAGCAATCCTGAGAAAGAAGAACAAAGTTGGAGGGATCACAATACCAGATATCAAACTATATTACAAAGCCACTGTTCTCAAAACTGCCTGCTAGTGGCACAAGAACAGACATATAGACCAATGGAGCAGAACAGAGAACCCAGAAATGGACCCAAGCCATTATGCTCAATTAATATTTGACAAAGGAGGCAAGAGCATACAATGGAGTCAAGACAGTCTCTTCAATAAATGGCTTTGGGAAAATTGGCCAGATACATGCAAAAAAAATGAAACTAGATCACCAACTTACACCATTCACAAAAATAAACTAAAAATGGATAAAGGACTTAAATGTAAGACGGGAAACCATAAAAATCTTAGAAAAACCCATAGGCAGCAAAATCTCAGACATGCCGAAGCAATTTCTTCACCGATACAGCTCCTAGGGCAATGGGAATTAAGGAGAAAATAAACAAATGGGACTGCATCAGAATAAAAAGCTTCTGCACAGCAAAAGAAACCATCAACAACACAACAAGAAAGCCCACTGCATGGGAGAACGTATTTGCCAATGTTAACTCTGATAGGGGTTTATAAGTACCACGCGCTAACCGATTGCGCCACTGGAGCTCCATGATAAGGGTTTAATCTCCAAAATTTACAGGGAGCTCATACAACTTAACAAAAGGAAGATAAACAATCCAATCAAAAAAATGGGCAAAGGACCTAAATAGATACTTTTTGAAAGAAGACATATAAGGAAGGCCAAGAGACACATGAAAACATGCTCAAAGTCACTAATCATTCGAGAGATGCAAATCAAAACGACAATGAGGTACCATCTCACCCCTGTCAGAATGGCTATCATCGACAAATCAACAAACGACAAGTGCTGGCGAGGATGCCGAGAAAAAGGAACCCTCGTGCACTGCTGGTGGGAATGGAGACTGGTGCAGCCACTGTGGAGAACTGTATGGAGTTTCCTCAAAAAGTTAAAAATGGAACTCCCATTTGACCCAGTAATCCCACTTCTAGGAATATATCCCAAGAAATCAGAAACACCAATCAGAAAGGACATATGCACCCCTATGTTCACAGCAGCACAATTTACCATAGCTAAGATTTGGAAACGGCCTAAGTGCCCATCAGCAGATGAGTAGATTAAAAAACAGTGGTACATCTACACAATGGAATACTACAATGCTATAAAAAAAAGAAACATTTACCATTTGCAACAGCATGGATGGACCTGGAGAGCATTATGCTGAGCGAAATAGGCCAGTAGGAGAAAGATATCACATGCTCTCACTCATTTGTAGAATATGATGAACAACATAAACTGATGAACAAAAACGGATCCAGAGACTGAGACGCACCTAATGGACTGTCAAAACTCAGAGGGAAGGCAGGGGAAGGCTGGGGAGGGGCATGTAAGAGATCAACCAAAGAACTTGTATGCATGCATATTAGCATAACCAATGGACTAGGACACGGGCCGTGGGGGCTTGTCCTGGGGTGTGGGAGTGGCCAGGGAGGGGTCAATGGGGGGAAAAAGAGACATATGTAATAATTAAAACAATAAATACATAAATAAATAAATAAATAAATAAATAAATACATCAATGATGAGAGAGAATCATTGATTGGCTGCCTCCTGCACACCCCCTACTGGGGATTGAGCCTGCAACCCAGGCATGTGCCCTTGACCAGAATCAAACCCAGGACCCTTCAGTCTGCAGGCTAATGTTCTAGCCACTGAGCCATACTGGCTAGTGTAAATATTTCTCTTTTCCATGTCCAGCTCGGCTAGAGAGCGGTCTGGTTCCTGAGTAGGGGCTGCTGCGGATTGAGAAAGTGAAAGAAAGAGACAGACACAGAGATAGAAGGAAAAGGCTGGGGCCGGGTGGGACAGCTGTCCTCTGATGGAGAGACAGTGACCCAGAGCCGATACAGCTCGTTTATTTTATACAGCAAAATCCAGGAAGTTTTACTAAAGCCCAAGACAAAGGAGATTATGTGCATTCTTGTGGCTCCTTTGTAATGGTCTCTTCTGGGTGGGCCGGGATAATCCTGTTTGTTCATGGTGCTTGGCTGGATTTAGATAATGAAACCCACCCCCTGGCACCTAAGGTGAAGGTCAAGCTGACAACACACCTGCCTCTGGCAAGGTGTGTTTCCAGGACGTGGCTCTGCCAACGACACTGGATTCAGCTGACAATAATTAAAGAAATGCTCATGTGCCTTCCCAGGTGCTCTCTACAGGCTAGGGCTTAATATTTCTTTATTGATTTCAGAGAGGAAGGAGCGGGAGGAAGAGATAGAAACATCAATGGTGAGAGAGAATCATTGATCGGCTGCCTCTTGCACACCCCCTATAGGGGATTGAGCCCAAAACCCAGTCATGTGCCCTGACTGGGAATCGAACCTCGACCTCCTGAATCACTGATTGATGCTCAACCACTGAGCCACACCAGCTAAGCTGGGCTCCTCTCTTCCTATGGCGGAGTAGTACTCCATTGTGTATTGTACCACATCTTCTTTACCCAGTCCTCGATCACAGGACACTTAGGTTGTCTCCATGTCTTAGCCCCCATGAATAATGCTGCAGTGAACAAAGGGTGCATATATCTTTCGAATAAATGTTTTCGAGTTCTTTGGGTATATCCCCAGGAGAGGAATTGCTGGCTCTATTCTCAATTCTTTGAGGAATCGCCAGGCTGCTTTCCATAGTGGTTGTACCAGTCTACGTTCCCACCAGCAGCGAATGAGGGTTCCCTTTTCTCCACAACCTCTCCAACACTTGCTATTACTAGTCTTGTTGACAAGAGCCATCCTAACAGGTGTGAGGTTGGTATCTCATTGTGGTTTTGATTAGCGTTTCCCTAATAGCTAGTGAAGTTGAACATCTTTTCATATATCTATTGGCCATTTGTATGTCTTCTTGGGAGAAGTGTCTATTCAGGTCTTCTACCCATTTATTTTCTTTTTGTTTATTTCTCTACCCATTTTTTTTTAATATATATTTTATTGCTTTTTTACAGAGAGGAAGGGAGAAGGATAGAGAGTCAGAAACATTGATGAGAGAGAAACACCAATCAGCTGCCTCCTGCACACCTCCTACTGGGGATGTGCCCGCAACCAATGTGGAATCCCTTGTCACGTCCCGCGTGTTTCAGGGTTCCCATTCAGGTCCGGTTTCTGGAGAAGGCCGCAATCAAAATGAAGAGAAGCTAGAAAAGAATCAATTTGGGTAAATGGGGGGCCAGGCGGGAGCCCACCTCTAGTGGGAGAACTACTCCTTGCTCTGGCCTTTGCCATCCCTTTTATTGGGGTTCTGAGATACACCCATGTCCTTTAGGCAGGAAATTCCAATAATAGACAATCAGCAAAAATTTACATATGATTAACAGGTGAGAGTTGCTTTAACTACCAATGTCTCAACTAAACAATGAGTGACTAGCTCTGACCATTCAGAGCGATTAAGGTTGACCAAAGCATTCGGGATTCCCTTTTCACATTTAACTTCCAATGTCTCAATGTTTGGTTTCTGGCAACCAAGGTACATGCCCTTGACTGGAATCGAACCTGGGACCTTTCAGTCCGCAGGTCGATGCTCCATCCACTGAGCCAAACCGGTTAGGGCTCTCTATCCATTTTTTAAAAGATTTTTTTAAATTGATTTTTATAGGGAGAGGGAGAGAGAAACATCAATGTGAGAGTGAAACATTGATCAACTGCCTCCTGCACGCCCCCTACGAGGGATCAAATGATCAACCCTGGCGTGTGCCCTGACCTGGAATCAAACTGGCAACTGATGCCCAGGACAACACTCAACCAACTGAGCCACACCGGCCAAGGCCCTCTGCCCATGTGTAAATTGGATTGTCTTTTTGTTTGGTGGTGAGTGGTATGAGTTCTTTACATATTTTGGATATTAATCCCTTGTTGGAGCTGTTGTTTGCAAATATCTTCTCTCATTCGGTTGGCTGCCTTTTTGTTTTGTGGGTGGTTTCTTTCGCTGGGCAGAAACTTTTTAGTTTGATATAGTCCCATTCATTTATTTTTGCCTTTACTTTCCTTGCCTTTGGGGCCAGATTCATAAAATCCTAAGACCAAGGTCCATAAGTTTAGTGCCTGTGTTTTCTTCTAAGCAATTGACTGTTTTCTGTGCAGAACACTCTCATAAGATGTTATCAAACAGGATCTGCTTTGGAGCGGGTGTCAGCCACACCCAGATTCATGGAAGAGGCTGGGGAAAGAAGAGCCTTGTGGAGGCCGAACTGGCGTCACCCACTGAGACACAGAGCCTGTGCGGCCTGGAATCCAGGGTGACACAGCCAGAGCCCCTCCACCCACGGGGCTCCTGCGGAGACGCTCAGGGCTGGGTCACTGCCCAGGGAACCGGACTCCTCCTCCAAGTGGCCCTTGGGAGGGCAAGAATTTTGTCCCGCAGCCCGGGCAGGGACATAGGGCTCAGAGACAAGAAAGCCAACATGCCCCTGAATTCCATCTGGAAAGCAACCATTGTCAACCCTCTGCAGGGCCTGTGGGATGGGACAGGTTTCTTTTCTTTTTTTTTTTTTTTTAATATATTTTTATTGATTTCAGAGAGGAAGGGAGAGGGAGAGAAAGACAGAAACATCACTGATGAGAGAGAATCATTGATGGGCTGCCTCCTGCATGCCCCACACTGGGGATCAAGCCCTCAACCCGGGCATGTGCCCTTGACCGGAATCAAACCTGGGACCCTTCAGTCCACAGGCCAACACTCTATCCACTGAGCCAAACCGGCTAGGGCGGGACAGGTTTCTTTTCATTCAAAGAGCTGTTACTACATCAGTGGAGCATTTTATGTTCTTTTTTAAAAGTATGTTTTTTTAAATATTTTTTTATTGATTTCAGAGAAGAAGGGAGAGGAAGAGAGAAATAGAAACATCAATGATGAGAGAGAATAATCAATTGGCTGCCTCTTGCACATCCCCCCACCAGGCATCAAGCCTGCAACCCAGGCATGTGCTCTGACCAGGAATCAAACCATGACCTCCTGGTTCATAGGTCGATGCTCAACCACTGAGCCATGGTGATCAGGCTTAAATATGTTTTTATTGTGTGTTTTTTTTTTAGAGAGACAGGAAGGGGGAGGGATAGAGAGAAACATTGATGAGAGAGAAACATCCATTGGCTTCCTCCTGCCCACCCCCTACTGGGGATGAGCCTGAAGTGCAGGCATGTGCCCTGACCAGGAATTGGACCGGTGACCTCTTGGTTCCTGGGTCAACGCTCAACTGCTAAGCCACACTGGCCAGGCTCAGTGGAGCATTTTAGATACAAAATGATATCTTAGACACAATTAATCTATAATAATAAAAGGGTACTATGCTAATTAGATCAGATGTCCTTCCGGACATCCTTCCAGACGAAGCCTGGGGCTGCCAGGGGAGCCCAGGTCCCGGGTGTCTGTGGGCGGCCGGAGGGAGGGAAACCCGGGTCCCAGGTGCCAGAGGGAAGCCAGTGCTGGCAGCTGGGGTAAGGAAGGCCTACTCTTGCACCAATTTCGTGCATTGGGCCTCTAGTGTGTTTATAATACATTATAATTCTATCTTATAATAAATTCATGTATTTATCCTGATGTTTGTTTTCATTTAAAATTAAGGAGGTGGAGGAAAGGAAGGAGGAAGAAAAACCAAGTGTCGTCCTAGCTGGTTTGGCTCAGTGGATAGAGCATTGGCCTGAGGACGGAAGGGACCCAGGTTGGATTCAGGTCAAGGGCACATGCCCAGGTTGTGGGCTTGGTCCCCAGTGGGGGGTGTGCAGGAAGCAGCTGATCAATGATTCTCTTTCATCATTGATGTTTCTCTCTCTCTCTCTTCCTCTCTCTCTCTCTCCTTTCCTCTCTGAAATTATTAAAAATATATTAAAAAACAAACACATAATAGTGTCATTACTACTCATAGCTGGAAATCAATGGACGCTCTTTAGAGAAATAAAGGATTAAGTGAGCTATGTGAAATTATAAAAGTAACCACAAGTACACAGCTACAACATTTCCAATATGCCAGGAGAAACACTTGCACCCAAATTAAGCAACTATTTTATAACCTGCAAAACCCAGAGAGTATTAAATAAGAGGACTTCACCGAGCCTAAGAAGATTTGTCACGTAGATATATGCAAGCAGGTTAACTCATTGTAAAGGGAAATGCCTGTTCGATGGCTCACATTTGCCTCTGAGCTGGAGGCAAAAGACACTGCCCGGACAGGAAGACTCAGAAAGAATGCAGCTAGAAGGATGGTGCAGGAGGTCACAGGCAAAAGCCAACAGAAAGCAGGGGTCAGGTTCAAGGCAAAACATTAGACGAGACCAGGACGAGCCCTTTGAAATGACAATGCGTGCAGTCACAAGGAAGACGTCACGTACCTACACGGCACCGGAGAGCGTGCGTTAATATTTATGTGTTGAGAAATAGAGTGAAGACATAAAATGGAGTTACTCTAGCCCAGTGGTCGGCAAACTCGTTAGTCAACCGAGCCAAATATCAACAGGACAACGACTGAAATTTCTTTTGAGAGCCAAATTTTTAAAACTTAAACTTCTTCTAACGCCACTTCTTCAACATAGACTCGCCCAGGCCGTGGTATTTTGTGGAAGAGCCACACTCAAGGGGCCAAAGAGCCGCATGTGGCTCGAGAGCCGCAGTTTGCTGACCACAGCTCTAGTCAATCTGCTAAATTACTAAAATCGAGTGGGCTGAGACATGAGGAAATGATTCTATTCTTGTTCTAACAAGCCTGGGAATTTAAACTTTCGAACTTCCTGGTCCTGCATCCATGCCTCAATACACATACATCAAACCTCCAGATAAACTTGACCCCCACCCACCCAAAAGGACTCAGATCCAGACCACCTGCATTCGTTACCCAGACCATTCGATGTGACCAGAGTTCGTGGCGCCCATCTTTGACCACCTAGCGCCCTCATCCAGATGTCTGACATCTGACTGATAACCATCCTGGACTGATTCTAGGGCTGAGTGCAGGAGTAATACTTCTCAAAAATGTACTTTTCACTAGAAAAAATCTTAACTTTTCTTTCTTCTTTCAAACACTGGTCTAGCTATGTTCATAGTTTTTAAACTCTAAGATACTTGAATAAATCTTTATCAACCTTGGCCAGGTAGCTCAGTTGGTTAGAGTGTCATCCTGATACGCCAAGGTTGTGGGATCGATCCCTGGTCAGGGCACATACAAGAATCAATCAGTGAATGGATAAATAAGTGGAACAACAAGGAAATGTCTCTCTCTCTCTCTCTCTCTTCCTCTCCCTCAATTAAAAAAACAACAACTTATCATTTATTTCTAGCAAAGCTTCAAGATTCTTTTTGAGTTAGTTCGATAGCATTAAATAACACAGTATCTGCATTATTACAATGGAAAGAAATACAAGGAGAAAGAGTGAAAAACACAATTGTAGTAGAAAATTTTAATTCATCTTTCTTCCCCCCCCAACCCTCTCCACCACCACAAATTATACAGTCAAGTTTCCCACATTTCGGGAAATCGTAGGGGTCAGCACATCCGAGAGCAATGGATAAGCCTCGCCCTGGGAAAACCACCTTGGTGATCATGGTATCTCCCCTGCCATTAACTATTAATTAATTCATCTTTCGTAGATGTGTATATAAAAAAACAAGTCAGATTAGAAAGGACCTAATAACATAATTTGAGATTTAATTAATGTATATTAAACTCTTTATCTTAAAAACAGACTACTCCTTTGCAGGTGAATAGCTGAACGTTCACAAATGACCACCTATTAAATTATTTAAAAAAAAAACAATATTTACCAAAAAAGTATAGAACAGACAGCATTCTCCAATTACCAGAAATTAATATCAAACTACAAAACAAAAAAGACCTTACTACCTCGTCAGTTTTGAAACTCTTAAACTGTCTTTGATCAGAAAATAAATCAAGTTAAAATTTCATAGAAAATAACCATAGTTCAGACACTGCATAGCAGGACCTAAGCTAAAGCAGTACGTGGAGGTAAATTCATAGCTTTAAATATTCACACTAATAAGGATGAATAAAAAAATAATGAGCTAAGTATCTAACTCAAGATAGAGATAAACAACAACAAAATAACAAAAACAGAAGGATAGAAATAATAAAGATAAAAGTTTAAAGTGATGATTTAGAAAAATCAGTAGAACTAATCTAAGTAAAATAAACTGAGTAGAAACAAAATTTTAAAATTTGGCAATCGCTAAATCTGTAGTTGATCTAGTCGGGAAAAGAAAGGAATAAAATACACATACACTCAAAAAAACTGTAACGAAGGACAGACTTCTTTTTATTTTTAATATATTTTTATTGAATTTTTTACAGAGAGGAAGAGAGAGGGAGGGAGAGTTAGAAACATCGATGAGAGAGAAACATCAGCCGAAACCGGTTTGGCTCAGTGGACAGAGTGTCGGCCTGCGGACTGAAGGGTCCCAGGTTCGATTCCGGTCAAGGGCATGTACCTTAGTTGCGGGCACATCCCCAGTAGGGGGTGTGCAAGAGGCAGCTGATCGATGTTTCTCTCTCATCGATGTTTCTAACTTTCTGTCCCTCTCTCTTCCTCTCTGTTAAAAAAAAAAAAAAAAGAAAAAGAGAAACATCAACCAACATCAACCAGCTGCCTCCTGCACACCCCCACTGAGGATGTGCCCGAAACCAAGGTACATGCCCTTGACCGGAATGGAACCTGGGACCCTTGAGTCCCCTGGCCGATGCTCTATCCACTGAGCCAAACCGGTTAGGGCCAAAGGCCAGACTTCTTATTGCACACTTTCAATGTAGTGATTTATAAGATATTTGGTCTTCATCCACCGTTAACTAACCCAGAGTTCCCCAAATCCTTGGAATTTCCTAAGAGTTGAGAGTGATACCGGGGTCTTTTGTTATGTTAATGAGATGGCTTTTGGACCCCACTGAAGGGTGAGGGCTGGTGGCCAGGAAAGCCAACCAAGTGGTTAGAAGTTTGTAACTTTCAGTCCCACCCCCGGACCTGCAGAGGGGAGAGAGGCTGAGGTGGAGCTCAACTGCCAATGGCCAACAGTCAATCGTGACTGGGTAATGAAACCTCCATAAAACCCCCGAAAAGAACAGCTCCTTGGCGCTTTTTCAGAGAGCTTCCAGGGAGGAGAGGTGGGGGATGGTGCGGCCGGAGCACAATACTTCCAGGTGCCACCTTCGGGCCCCAAGCTCCATGAGGACACAAACTCCTTCATTCGGGACTTTGCCCTAAGTACCTTCATCTGACTGGCGATTTGCATCATTTAAGGTCCTTTGTAATAAAGCAACAATCCAGTGAATACATGGGTTTTCCTGACTGCCAAACCATTCTAGCAGATTGATTGAGCCCAAAGACAGGGTCTTGGAAACCTCTGACTTATGGCCAGTCAGGAGCTCAGGTGACCACTGGGCTTGCTCCTGCCTCTGAAGCGGAGGGCAGTGTTGTGGGCCCGAGCCCCTCGCCACACCTTGCTGTTTGTTGTTGGCGTGGGGCATACCACCCCCTCCACCCCCACCCCCACCCCCGGGAATCGGAGCCGGAAACCCTTTTGAATACCCTTTGCTGCCTTTAGAGCTGACCTACAGTGGAGAGCGGACGGGGAGAGCAGGCCTAAGGAGACAAATCAATAGGGTTCCATTTCGTGCCCCTTGTTGGGGCAAAGCCCTTGCTCCCATGCGAGTGAGTGGCCACCCCAGCAGGGCCTGCAGCCCTCAGGAGGGTGCTCTCCCCAAGCTTTAGTCTCCAGTCTCCACCGGGACCGGCACAGGCAGGAACTCGGAGGCCAGATCAAGATCCCCGCGTCCCAGACCGCACAGCTCACAAGGGTCTTGGCAAGGGGTCGCCCCCTCCGTATGTATCTCTTTCCAGCAGTGGAGGGTGCCGGAGGGAAGGCTTCCTGGTCGCGTCCCCAGCCAACTTCAGCCCTTTACCTCACCTTAACGGACCCTCCCCCCACCCCCCCCCCCACCCCCGACACACACACCCCAAACAAGCCTGGGGCTCTGGGTGGGGAGGGCCCCTGTCGAAGCCCGGACTCTGGGATAACCTTCCAGACTGAGAGCAGCGGAGGGTGCCGGAGGGAAGGCTTCCTGGAGGCGGCGCGCACGCTGGAGCTCCGAGACCCAGAGCTACAAGGAGGCGGGGACCGCGGAGGGAGAGGGACTTGTAACTCCCAGGGCCCCCGCAGGCCCCCCTAGCGCTGAGGCTCTGCAGAGCAGGGGGGACGGTGACCACGCGCCAGACCACACAAGAAATGACCACTGCCCAGGGGGTGCCGGAGGGCGGGGGGGCGAACGGACACATCCTAGGAAATTGTTAGAAACTGGTCATTTGGCCAAGCGGACGTCCCGGAATTGCTCAGCGCCAACCCTGGCACAGCTGTCCCCGCCTCTATTAGTGCGTGTTCGGGGCCGGAGCCGCCCCCTGCCGCCCCCTGCGGGCCAGCCGGCTCGCTGCTCCCAGGGCAGCTGGGGCGGGAGGATTAGACCCGCGGGCTCGAGCCCTGCCCGCGCGGGGATTGGCCGGCGGGGTCGGGTCCCGGCCAACCAGAGAAGGAGGCGGGGCCTCACCTGCGGCGGGCTGGGGGCGGGGCGGTGGGAGGCCAAGTGCGTTCCTCCCGCCGCGCGCCCTGGACCTGCTGCTTGGCTTCCCTTTTCCGCTCTGAGGCTGGAGCGGCTTTCAAACCCCAAAGTAGTTGTTTGTCGTTTTTTTAATATAGAGACGTAAATTCTTGCCAGGTTCTGGGACCCCGCGGCCTCCTTTCTAGCCAGCGTGGCCTTCTACGCCTGTTCCCTCCTGCGCCAAGCTTTTACCCAGCCCGGCACGTGCCCTCTGCTTAGCCTGCCTTTCCCCCCACTTCCCCTTCTAGCTTGCTCAGACTGGCCTTTCCAGACCCAGGTGGCGGTGAGTTAAGGTTCCTCTGGGGGCTTCTTCAGACCCTGTGCACGCTCCTTTTCCAGGCACCCATCACCCTACTCTAGGCTGGTGGCCTGCGGGTCTACATCTATCTCCCCCACCACACGTATCGTGGTACAGTGATGATCTGAACTGGACGAAAGGGGCCACATGCTAACCTGACCAGCTCAGGAAAGGCCTGCATGGCGGTCTTGCAAACTCAGACACCTAAAATAACCACAAAGGATGGTCTGAAATTAAACTTCAACTAAAAGCAGTGATGGTGGGTAGTTACATCCTAGGCTGGTATCTTCACTGACAAGATCAACCTTTACCTTAACTGAGCCTGTCTTTTTGCATCTATGATAGCACTAGAGGCCCTGTCGCAGTCTGGGAGCCCTCGGGGGATGTCTGACTGACGGCTTAGGCCTGCTCCCAGTGGGACACCTTAGCGCTGCCACAGAGGCCTCTGCTGCGCTCACCAGCTGTGAGCCCAGCTTCTGGCTGAGCAGTGCTCCCCCTGTGGGAGCGCACTGACCACCAGGGGCAGCTCCTGTGTTCAGCGTCTGCCCCCTGGTGGTCAGTGCATGTCATAGTGACTGGTCGTTCTGCCGTTCGATTTGCATATTAGCCTTTTATTACATAGGATACCCTTGAAATGTCTGGTTAACTTGTAACTTCCCTTTTTCTGGACCCGTTGGGGCACAACCTAATGTGCTTGGGCGCCAGGACAAATACCACAAATTCCTTCATTGTTATGATATTGTTCCTGCACCCACCTAAGTATGTGTCTATCATTTTACTTTTTATCCAATCCCAGGGGTTTCCCCGCTTTGCTTTCTCCTGCCCCTCTAGTCTATCACCAATAGATTTCATGTAACCCACCTACATCCCTTTCCTTTGATTGTAATGTATAAATACAGATGTAACCCACCATTCTCAGGAGCATTATCTCAGTTCATTGAGGTTCTGCTTCCCGGCATATGTCGACAGTTTGGCTCAAATAAACTCACAAAAATTCTTTACAGGTTTGAATGTTTTTATGTTAACAGAACCAAGGAGAGGGATGATGACTTAAGGGATTAACATCCCTGGGCATCATCGGGGTACCAGGCCCCATGCCAGGCACTTTATAGATAGGGCTGACTGCCATTCGGTTCCCTGCTAGCCCTGGAAGTGATGCACTGGGGTCCCCTTTTCCTGGGAAGTCAAGGGAAGCTCCAAGAGGTGGAATGGCCCAGGATTCCTCACCTCAGCTGGACTGGTTAGGGGCAGGTCTGTGGGACTGGGGACAACTCCATGCCAGGCAGCCTGGATCTGAAGGTAACTGATGGACAGGTCCCTCGAAGGGAGAGTTCCCATGGTAAGATGAATATAGTAAGATAAGTGAAAAAATATTTTTTAAATGCTTTTATTGATTTTCAGAAAGAGAGAGAGAAAAGGGAGAGGGATAGAGAGATAGAAACATCGACAGGAGAGACATGGATCTGCTGCCTCCTGCACACCCTCTCCTGGGGATCGAGCCTGAAACCTGAGCATGTGCCTGACAGGAAAGCAAACCGATCAAACCAGGGACCTCTTGATTCAGGGGTCAACACTCAACCACGGGGCCACATAGATCAGGCAGAAGTGATAATTTGGGGTTTCCAACAGGGACACACAACTTGACTCATATTTTTTAAAAGGTAGTGGGTGGGTTAGGGTAGCGGGCTCAGAGCTGGGCTGCCTGAGTTAAAATCCAGACCCGCCATTCCTTTGACCTTTGACTTAAGTTCTCTGTGTCAGTTTCCTCACCTGTAAAGCTGTAGAGTCGTATGTCCCCACCCAGGTAGGTTAGGCAGGTTATGATGCATTTTTAAAACTGAAAAGAAATGCTCCAATACCGTGGTGGGATTCTGGGTGATTTTCCCCCTCATCTGCTGCTTTATTTCCCACTGGCTGGAAGGTTCTGAAGTGGTTGGAACCCATTTTAGTGACTGATGCATCCCAGTACCCAGCACCCAGCACAGTGCACTGGACTGGACATGTTTGTTGACTGAGTAAGTGAATGGTCACAAATATATGCCTACCCTTTCAGAACATTCACTTGAGTGCAGAATTAATTCTACCCAAATCAGTTTTGATAATATGCAAAAATACAGAGCTAGAGGAGGGAGGCAACTGTAGCTAAAGGGGAGGGGCAGGCTTCCTGGTAGAGGCGGGTTTAGTGGCAGGAGAGGTCCCAGGATGGGACAGACTTTTGTGTCCATCTTCATGGGCAGAAGCTGTGACACAAGAAGCCAGGGTGTGGCAGGAGCTCGGCAGGGCGCAGCGGAAGGGAAGGGTGGACAGGGGGTCCAGCCTCACTTGAGGGTCTTGCTGTGGATTTGGATTTGACCTAGGAGCAGTGGGACTGTGGACGCCCTGGGGCAGGAGAGAGCTGGGAGCCAGGTGGAGCTTCAGGAAGACTGGCTGGGGAGGCCCCTCACAGTGACCCCAGGGTGCCCAGTGGTCCAGCTCTGAGGTGGTGGCTCTGGGAGGATGGGATGAGATTTCTGAAAGTGAAAGCTGATCAGCAGTCGATCTTCCCACGGAGCAAACCCCAGACCCAGGGGTCTTCGCCTGTGGTTCTCACGTGCATTTAAGGAACAGACAGCCCCACTTACACAAACTCCACGGAGACAAAGAGGGAACTGCCCAACCCGTTCCGTGAGGCAATCATAACCTTGACACCAAAACCCGATAAGGGAAATGTGAAAGAGCACAGGGCACTCTCATTCAGGAATAGGTTCCGTATTGGAAAGCAGCAGCCTCTGCCACTTACCAGGAAAAAGGAGAGGTCAGGCGTCCTCTCTGCGATTGAAGATAGATAAAACTCGAGATCTATTCTCCAGAAAAACTTAGCAAAATGGGAAGGGAGAAACTTCCTCGCTCTGATAAAGGGCAGCTACAGAGCCCACTGACAGACCTCACTTACGGCGCTGCAACCTGACCTGACCGCTTTCCCTGTGAGAGTGGGAACGGGACAAGCAGGACCTGGCCAGGGCAGCAAGGCGAGGAAAAAGGGTATCAGGAAAGATTCCAAAAGAAGGAACAAAATTCCTTACTTAGAGATGATAGAAACATCAAAGAGTCAACAAGTAAGTTACTAGATTGGGTTTTGCAAGGTTGCTGGATATAAAAATCAATGTGCAACACCCCCCCACTCCACACACACACACACACACACACACACACACACACACAGAAACAATTCTAGCGATAACAATTAGAAAATGAAGAACAACCATTTACAACGACATCAAACATAGGCCTCTTAATAAAACACGCTCAAGCCCCGGCGGGGTGGCTCAGATGGTTGGAGCATCATCCTGTACCAAAAAGGTTGTGGGTTTGATCCCCAGTGGGGGCACATAAAGGGGGAGGCAGCCAATTGATGTTTCTCTCTTACCTCTCTCTCTCTCTCCTCCCTCCCTCTTTTCCTCTCTGTCTCAAATCAATAAGCATATCCTAAGGTGAGGAATTAAAACAACATGTACAAGAGCTCTTTGGAGATAAAACTATTGTGAGATAAAGAGGCCTCAGACCTGTTGACATATACCATGTCCATGGATTGGAAGACTTATTATAAGGAGGTCCCCTGTCTCATGTGATACCCAAGTTCAGTGCAATCCCAGTTAAAGCCGGGCTGTGTCACGGAACTCTGCACTGGGCTCACCTGCAGGGAAAAGGGAGGGTCATGGTCAGGACTGGGCACAGCTTCAGCGGTGCAGCAGTGTTTCTGGGGAAGGGGGATCATTTTCAGGTGAACAGGTCCATGGTTGCTGGCCTTGTAAGTTGATGCACCCATTTGGGGGCAAAATTTGATCATTATATATCAAGATCTATGAACATGCTCCTATGTTTTGACCTTGTAATTTTACTCCTGAAAAATCATCCAAAAGAATAAAACACAATTTATTCCTTGCCAATGTTATTTACAACACTGAAAACTATGACAGTAAAATTCCCATATTCAGCAATGGGGTTGAATTCTCTGCCACTTACTAGCTGCTTCAAATAGAGGGAATGGGTCCCAACAGCCCCTCGAAGCCTTTCTGGATAAGAAGGAAGGTTCGATCTCCTTCCCTTGCCCATGCCTCTGGGAGACATCTCTCCTGAGGTCAATGCAGCCGGCTGAGGCCTGGCCACCACCCCTGGCTACAGAAGCAGAGTTTGAGAGCTGGAGGGGCAGGCGCTGCTTCCTGCCACACCCAGAAGGAAAGGCAGGTCCAGCCCCAGACCCGAGAGCCCAGGCGAGAACACAGCGCAGGCTGCCTGGCTTCCTCCCTCGCTCTCGGTCAATCTGCTTTCTTCAAGCTCTGCCCCCCAGGGAACTCTGTGCCTACCACAGACTTCAGGGTCCTTAGGAACACAGGGCGGAGTCCCACTCGACACTGCCTCCTCGAGCCTCAGGAAGTCACCTCCATCCACTTTGTTTTACCAACCCAGGTGGCTTCCTCCCTCCCTTGATCTTGAGACAATTGTTCCACTTGAGAGAGAGCAGAAACTTGTTTTACAGCTTTTCAGCTGATACATACCCCAGCCTCCTTTAATCTCTGTCCGTGAGGTAGGCCCAGAAAGCTGCCCTCAGGACATCACAGGCAGGACCCAGGGCCTGGCAGAATTCCTGAATTCTGGTCTTGTGAAACCTCCCAGAAACTTGGTCTCAGGCAGGGACCCAGCCAGCTTCCGCCAACCTGGGCATAAGCAATGTGTAAATTACAGGCTGAAGTTACAGGAGGAAGTGACAGTGCCGATGATGGAGCTCTCCCCTCCCCACACGGCCTGGGAGAGTGGCTGCTGGCCGCCAAGTGCAGCCAGAGGCGCTGCTGTGGGCGGGTGTGGCGCTGGACCCCTCAGGTGACTCAGTGAGCGCGGACAAGCCCTGAGTGGGAGGCCAGGCCGATGCACAGAGCCTGCACCCAGTACCTCACAGCCGAATGGCAGAGGAATGAATGGCAGAAGAATGAATGGCAGAGAAACGAGGCACCCAACCCCACCCAACTACACACTGTGACGTGTAGGGAGGGAGCAGGGGTCCAGGGCTAGGGAAGGCTCTGTCTTAGTCCGTTCCAGCTGCTGTCTGTCTATAAGGAAGCCCCAGAGACGGGCTGCTTATAAAAATAGGCCTTTATTTCTCACAGCTCTGGAGGCTGGAAGCCTGAGATCAGGGTGCAGCATGGCCAGGTTCTGGTGACAGCTCTCTCCCGGTCACAGAAGACCCTTCTCTGTGACTTCACATGACAGAAAGGGCAGAGGGGCTCGGTGGGGCCTAATAAAGGCGCCAATCCCATTCACCAGGGCTCTGCCCTCAGGACTAATCACCCCAAAGGCTCCACTCCTGACACCTCGTACCACTGCACCGGAACATCTTTGGGGATTAGTGTGGACCAAGAGGGGTGACACACTAAACCTGACGAGCTCAGAGGAGACCTGTAAGACAGCCTTACAAACTCAGAGACCTAAAGCAACCACATAGGATGCTCTGAAATGAAAACCTTCTAGCCCAGCCACCGTGGGTCAGTGGTAGAGCATCAACCTATGACTGATTCCCTGGGTTGCAGGCTTGATCCCCAGTGGGGGGGGTGTGGGTGTGTGCAGGAGGCAGCTGATCAATGATTCTCTCTCATCGTTGATCTTTCTATCTCTCTCTCCCTCTCTGAAATCAATCCTATATAATAAAGGCCTAATATGCTAAGTGTCTGGTTGTCTGGTCATCTGTTCAACCAATCAAAGTGTAATATGCTAATGATATGCTAAGGCTGTTCAACCACTTGCTATGATGTGCACTGACCACCAGGGGGCAGAAGCTCTGACCAGTAGGTTAGCTTGCTGCTGGGGTCTGGCCAATCAGGACTGAGCAAGATGGGCTGGACACGTCCTGGAGCCCTCCCGTGGTCACTCCCTGGCTGGCCAACCTCCCATGTCCCTCCCTGGCTCCAATAGTTCCCTGGTGGGGTCCCTCGGCCTGGCCTGTACCCTCTTGAAATCCAGGACCCCTAGGGAGATGTTGGAGAGCTGGTTTCAATCCAATCCCACAGGCCAGGCCTAGAGACCACACTGGTGCACGAATTCGTGCACCAGGCCTCTAGTAAAAATGTAAAAAAAAAAAAAAAAACTTCCTGCCCTAGCCAGTTTGGCTCAGTGGATAGAGTGTCATTAGCCTTCGGACTCAAGGTCCCGCGGGTTCAATTCCTGTCAAGGGCACATGCTTGGGTTGCTGGCTCTATGCCCAATTAGTGGGGCGTGCAGGAGGCAGCCAATCAATGATTCTCTCTCACCACTGATGTTTCTATCTCTCCCTCTCCCTTCCTCTCTGAAATCAATAAAAGTATATAAAAAAAGTGTCTAAAAGCAGTTCAGCGAGTAGTCATGTACTAAGGCAGTATCTTTCCCGAACAAAAGTCTATCTTTACCTTAATTGAGCTTATTATCTTTGCTAACTACCTTAGGAATGTCAAGTAATTTCCTTTTTTCAGAGCCCTCACCTACACAGGCATAGATCCCCTCATTGTATTGTCATCATGTTAATTGTTGATTAACTACAGTATCCCGCACCCACCGATGTAAAAGATGTGTCTATCATTTCACTTTTTTGTTTTTTTCTCATTTCACTTTTAATCCAATCCCAGAGGTTTCCCATTTTGCTTTCTCCCATCTCCCAAAGCTATCACTAAAGGATTTCATGTAAACCTGGTACGCCTCCTCTTCTGATTGTAATGTATAAAATAAGATGCAAAACTGCCATTTTTCTGGAGCATTTTCTCAATCCTTTGAGGTTTTCATACCTGGCAATTGTCAATTTGGCTCAAACTCATAAAAATTCTCTACAGGTTTGTGCCCTAACTGGTTTGGCTCAGTGGACAGAGCATTGACCTGTGGACTGAAGGGTCCCAGGTTCGATTCTGGTCAAGGGCATTGTACCTGGGTTGCAGGCACATCCCCAGTAGGAGGTGTGCAGGAGGCAGCTGATGGATGTTTCTCTCTCATCAATGTTTCTACCTCTCTATCCCTCTCCCTTCCTCTCTGTAAAAAATCAATAAAAATATATTTTAAAAAAATAAAACATTCTCTACAGGTTTGAACTTTTCTTACATTGACTTTAGGGTTCCACATGTGAATTTTGGGTGGGAAAACATTCAGACCTTAGCAGGCTCTTTGCAGTGGTGATATGTTAAACTGACAAGGACTAATACAGGGAATTAGGAGCTTACCACACCACTGGATGGGCTGAAAACAATGAGCCAGAGATCCAGGAATGGGGACGCAGGCGGGTGGCCGCTACGTGCAAGGGTGTGCAGCTCGATGGTGACCCAGGGACCCAACACAGAGTGACTGCTGCTGCAAACTGCCTCTTGGGACCCAGAAAACAGAGCCATAGGGATGGGGTAGACAGTGGGCCTCCCGTGAGGAGGGAGGTGATTCTGCCACTGGGTACTTTAAATTCAGGCTGTAATTTACACATCACATACACCTTGTTGACGTAAGAAATGCTCAGACCTGTAGAAAATTTTTATGAGCTCGAGCCAAATTGTTGAGAGGCCACGAGCAAGGTCTCCAATGCAGTTTCTTTTCATTTAGAATTAAGACAGCCGGGAGAAAGCGAGGCGGGGTGGATTACAGGGTAGTTAACAAGAAAGATTATGTGCCCTCTGGAGGATGATTATGCCTTGAGGGGCCTGAAAAACAGGTTCACTCTGGCCTTGCAAAGCTGTGTTAACCTAGAAGCACAGACACAATGGGCGGGGCCGATAATAAAAAATTCTGTGCCTGGGGCTTATCTATCCACCATGACCTGCCCAGCTAGGGATTTGTGATCAGACCACCCTGTGAGGCTACTTCGTCACTGGGCTCAGATTTATTACAGAGCCCTCTCTTCATCCATAACCTGAAACACCAAAGCCTACTGTAGGAAATAGGCCTCTGTGATCCATCTTCATCATAGTCAACTTTTAATGGAACCGGTTACTGAATTTCCCCAGGGCAAACGGAATGTAGGGAGGAGGGAAGAGGCTATAAGAACAAAGAACCGTGTATGTGAGCTAGCATCATGGTGGAAACCCCCGACATGCCCAGGATGAAACACCTGGGCCGCCTCAACTAGACAGGGGGGAGGTGGAGACAACTAGAAAAGGACTCAGCCCATTTTTAAAAAATAACCCAATAAGAGACAATAAGACCCAGGCAACATATGAGGAAACTAGTAACCCCATAGTACTCAGCCAATGAGGAACCAGAGGAGGGACTCTCGTACCCTAGGGGATAAATAGCCTGTGATCACTCCTCTACGTGTGCCTATACATTGGGACAGACACCCAGTCTTGCAAGGACTTATTAAAAGTCTCGTTTCTTGCCATACGTCTTTCTCCACGCCCATTATTTGAATTCAGACAGGTGAGCCTTTCTCACCTACTTGACCTCAGTCTTCCAAAATTGAGCATCAGACTGAAGCAACCCAATTTTCGCCCAGAAGCCCAGGTACCAGGGAGTCTGGGAATGTTTGCACCTTGTTCTCTGCAGTGCGGGGAGCAGCTCAGGAAAGGCACCAGCCCCGCTCTCCCCTGCCCGAGGCTGGGGGTCACTTTATAGAGACCTGACTCCAGGGCCAGGGAGCAGCTCTGCGCACGCAGCGGAGGCTCTGGGAGTCCTTCCCGCCTGTACTTACAGGGCGGTGGGGCTTTCCTGTAGATCATTGATCCACGGGGAGAAAAATCAATACAAGTCCATGGACTGAAAAAATAACTTGGGCTGGAATTTTTCTAGGGGGAGAAAAAAAAAAAAAGCTCCACACCATAACTCAGAAAGCCACGGCCGATCAATGGGATGAGTGTGAACATATACACTGACTACATTAAGGAGGCAGGCTCCGAGTGGCCCAGGGCAGGGAGGAAGGGTGTGGGGGATGGTGAAGGAAAAATGATCGAGCCTAAGGGAGGAAGAGGTGAGAGCTGGGTGCGGAGGGGGCGTGAAGGAAGGGGGACAGGACGCTGCAGCTGCAGCCACCGACAGTGGGTCTCAGTGAGGAGGGAGGTGGGTCTCAGTGAGGAGGGAGGTGATCCTGGCCGTCGTCCCGTCGTCCCGTAATGGAGAGCTCTGTTCACTGCACTGTCAATACAAGAGACACCGTGCACCTGGACGCGGTCTCCAACTCCAGCGCCCAGTCCTGATGCAACAATCCGCTTCTGGGTGAACCAGATGTGGGCTGCCAGCCTCCTCCTAGCTTCAGAGTTCAACAGTAAGTTTGTCTTTAATTCTTTTTTTTTTAATGTGTTTTTATTGATTTTAGAGAGGAAGGGAGAGGGAGAGATCAGTGATAAGAGAGAATCATTGATTGGCTGCCCCCTACTGGGGATTGAGCCCGAAACTGGGGCATGTGCCTTGACCAGAATCAAACCCGGGACCCTTGAGTCCACAGGCTGACACTCTATCCACTGAGCCAAATCGGCCAGGGCCATATTTTTACTTTTAAAAACATTTTTATTGATTGATTTGTTGTTTCACTTACTTATGAATTAATTGGTTGCTTCTTGTATGTGCCCTGACTGGAGATCAAACCCATAACCTTGGTGCATCAGTACGATGCTCTAACTGAGCTACCCGGCCAGGGCCTACTACCTTTTGTCTGATTATAAAATAGATGTTTACTCGTATGCCCATCATCTGCTACCCACTGGATTAATACATCAATCAATAAGGCATTTATTTCGACAGGAGATGGTCATTTTACATGCACTCTCTTTGTTGTGGTAGCTGTGCTAACAGGATTTTACTTTTAATGCGTTTGCTTTGAGAGGGCTGGATGACAGATTATGTCAGCTTCATCTGAGCTGGTCAAAATAAGGTGATCTTTCCAGAGCTCAGTCTACTTAATGGCTTTCTTTTGAATATGCTTCTGAGAGATAATGAGACATGCACATCACTTTCATGCAGTCTGGGGCAGGCAATATTCTTTCTTCACATTATAAACTAATTCCAAGATGGGTGCTTTTTCACTGTTTGAAGTGAATTTTCTAGAATCGTGTCTAATTTCCAGACATATGATGATTTGCTTGCAAATTCCCATCACTCAAAATCTTAAGGACAAGTGAGCTGATATGCAGACTCTCACAACTCTTCAGCCCAGTGAAGAAGCCTTCCCCTGCCTGCCACCCCCTCAGAGTAAGCCACCATTTATTTAAGTCTCCACGTGTCCCAGCCCTGAGCATAAAGAGCTGCAAAAAGAAACACCCCTACCTTCCAGAAGCTTCCAACCCAGGAACCATCTATGAGTACAGCTGACTGCATCGTGAGGATTCCTACACGCTGTGGGGGAACAGGAGCCGGGGGAAGGGGTTCTTTCTAACGGGAAGATCTGAGCGAGTAGCGGCTGGTGGATGTGAGGAAGCTTCCTTCATGAAGGGAGTGTGAGCCAAGGCAGGAAGACCGAGGGGCAAGAACAGGAAACTTCTGTGAGGCTGGATGTCAGGATGGAGCAGGAGTGAGAGAGGAATAGCAGTAACAGATAAAGACATTTATTTAGCACCTATTACATGTCAGGGGCTTTGTATATATTATTTCACTCAAACTTTGCAACCATCTTAAACAGTAATAGTCCTAATGTACAGATGAAACTGGCCCAGACAGGTTAAGAAACTCACGTGAGACCACTTAGCTAATAACTGATGGAACAAATATTCAAATCCGGGCCTGTCTGCTTTCAGAACTCCTTTTTCTACTCTGCCATGTTTCCTTAATGCAGCTAAGGGTCCTGGACCTGACTTTCCAAGCAGTAGGGGAGAGGACACAGGCAGTATCATCACCAGGTATTTCTGCTGATTGCTTCCACCCATATTTTACCTGGTCTGGCCCTGCTTCCCTGCCCTCAAAGGTGTGGTTTTGTGGGAAACCAGACACATTAACAGCCACTTTTGTAATAACATAAGAACAATTGCAGCCCTAACCGGTTTGGCTCAGTGGATAGAGCGTCTGCCTGCGGACTGAAGCGTCCCCAGGTTCGATTCCGGTCAAGGGCATGTACCTTGGTTGTGGGCACATCCCCAGTAGGAGGCATGCAGCAGGGAGCTGATCGATGTTTCTTTCTCATCAATGTTTCTAACTCTCTATCCCTCTCCCTTCTTCTCTGTAAAAAAAAAAAAGAAAAAAAAAAAAGAACAATTGCAGTTGGGGCAGAGCGCTGTGGAAACACCTGTCCAGGGAACGCTTCCTAGAGTCGTCTCAGCTGTTTTGGAAGAGGAGTAGAGTTGAGGAGGTGGAAAAGGACCTTTTAGGCAGAGGAAAAAAGTATGAACATCCTGGCGGATATGTGTGGAGGTAGCAGGACAGAAAAGGAGGCCAGAACGTTTTGGAATGCCTTGCCGAGGAGCTGGTAAGACCTTAAGGCCCCCAGAAACCCCTGCAGTTTGATCCGGGAGGGTGTGTTGCACCTGCATGCTAGAAAAGTTCAGGAGTGCCTGGGGAAGGAAGACTGCAGGGGGTAGAGCAGCTGGTTGGCAAAGGTTTAGGTGAGAGCCAGGGCCTGCATGGGGCAGGAGCAGCAGGAATGGAGCAAAGTCCGCTTGAGAAATATTTAGGAGGTAAACACATCAGGATTTGGTGGCTACCAGTGAGGATTAGGGAGTGAGAGGAGTCAACTGGTGAGAGACACCAGCGGAAAGGAGGAAGGGTGCAGGGAAGGTCGGTGGACCCAGTGAGTGAGCCTGTGGGACAGGAGCAGGGCCACCTGGAACAGTGGGGCATGGACTTAGAGCTCTGGGAGAATCCAGAGAGAGACAGAAACTAAGCACGGTCAGCACACAGGTGGTTGTTAAGCCACAAGAGTGGATCAGATGACCCAGGAGGACAGGCAGAAGCAGAGCTGCAAGAGAAGCAAAAGTCAGAGACGGGAAGTGAAGAAAAAGGAGAGTGGTGGGAGTCCCAGGGACAGAGAGGCAGACCATGTCAAGTGTTGAGAGGATGAGTCAAGGTCAGGAGTCTTCACCTGTTTGGGCACAAGACCAGGTAGAGGACAGAATGTCTGGCACACTGCTGCAGACACGATCCTGGGATGAACAGATAAAGTAGAGACCATTACAACAGACCTGGTCTCAGAATGGAAGGGGATAAGGCAATGGCTGGAGGGAAACAGGGTCACGAGAGCCTTAAGGGGCAGGACGTAATGCAAAGGCAGAGAGCCAGGGAAAATGGCAGGCGCATGGGAGAAGATGAGTGAGTGTGCAAGTACGTGAGGGACGAGGCAGACAAGAGCACAGGTGGACACAGGCTCAGCATAGAGCAGCACTGCGAGTGGAGGGAGCTTGTCTGTTAATGTGCAGGGAGACAGCACAGATGGAGGAGGAAATAAACTCTGATCCCTCCAATTTCCATGAAGCAGGAGGCCAGGGCATTGGGCTACTGCAGGGGGATGAGAAATGGACAGAAGCAGATTTCTTAAGGAGTTTGAGGAAAGTCATTTAGAGCATTTGCTGAGCAAAATGGTGCAGGGAGTTTGACTTAGGACAAGTAGGAAGGGTTCTCAAGTGACATACACTCAGTTGATGCTGGAGACCATGAAGAAGGCAAGACAAAAATCTATGTACACCAGTGGGGTTTCCAGTAGATCCCAGGGTTTCAGAAGTGGGTGTTTGGTGACATCTCATCAGACACAAGTAGTACTGGCGGCTGAGGATGCTGTGATCAACCAGTGTTCTGGTCTGGAAAAGAGAGGGATTGAAAGGCCTGAGGCTGAAATGTAGCAGTAACGGGAGAGAAGGTGTGAGGGTCAGAGGATGGGATACTGGGAGTTAAGATTCCAGATGTGGTGTTGTTCGTAAGCATGACAAGGACATGGCAGCTGAAGAGGTGGAAATGAGAGTAACAAGTTAGAAGGCCAACATATAAGGAGGCTGTGCTGGCTCAAGTCCACCAAGGGTCAGGTATGGCTTAGGTTCAGGAGGAAAGTTGTAGATAAAGTGCCAAGTCTTCAATGAACACGGGAGAAGCTGAGATGGTAGAGAGGGTGGCATCTGCGATGGCGTTAGCCTTGAGTCATGTCAGAGTAAGCACTGCCTTTGGGTGACGTGGTCAGAAAGTCACCAGAAACTTGGGGTGCTAAACACACAATACAGTGCACAGGTGATGTGTTCTGGAATTGTGCCCGAAACCTGTATAATTTTGTTAACCAGTATGACCCCAATACATTCAGTGAAAAAGAAAAAAAGGGAAAGATTCAGGCAATCCAAGATTGCATTCTTACAATGACAATGCCACTTAAGCAAAATAGTACATGGTCACTCCCAATCCATCGCTCAGGCAGAAATAGGATGGCACAGCTTACAACATAATGAAGTCCTTCCTCCCCACCCCATCCTTTCAACCCAAGTTTAAAACGCTCCATGACCTAAGTAAGAGAGGGAAGCACTGTGCCAGGAGAGTGCCATGGCGGTTTGGTGACAATTCTGCTGAAGCGTGGCGAGAAGAGCTGACGGTGTTCTGGTCTGTCCTGCATCTCTAGGCTGCTGTTTTGCCGAGTGGCAGCTGTTGACCCACCACGATAACGTCCTTGCCAACTCTTCCTGGGTTTACCCTCCCCATCCAAAGCACCGTGTCACAGGGGGAAAGTGACCAGGAAGACAGCAGCACCTGGATCACAGATATAGACACACTCCCTAAAGGAGCTCCAACGTTGAGAAATTGCGTTCTGACACAAAACAGAAAAGCAAGTTGTTTATTCTACTTTTAATAGAAAATAATCCACCTAGCTCCGAGAGATTAAAAACCTAATGCTGATGACAAAAAGTCTGGTCGGCAAATGAGTTCTCATTTGCTCTAAGATACCCCGTGAGTACTGGGCCCTGTCAAAGCTGGCAGTGGAGGCAAAGCATAAGCACAGAAGTGATGTGTGTGGGCAGGGCTGGTTCACCCAGCAATGAAAAGGAACCGTGAGAAGGGACCCGAACCAGTCCCGGGAGCATAAACTTTTCCTGCCCAAGTTGGGCAGTCCCCTTACCATCTCCGCTTCCTCCTATAACCCGACACTGGCAGTGCGCAGGCCATTGGTTAGCGGAGAAAATGCAGAGTTTAGAGGTTCCAGGACTTTGATGATATTACCTGGATGATAAATGGCATGACCAGGACCCGAAGTCAAGTTTTGAGGACTCATGTCTGTCCTTCCCACTGATCAGTTCCACAGCTGTCCTACCTTCCAAAGCCTGAAACTCCCAAACAATCTCCAGGATTAATCCCCAAGTCACGGTGGAAATTTTGAACAAGGCAAGGTTCATAAAAAGCGGGTTGGAGGTGGCACATGATGTTAGAAAACAAGTACTGAGAAACCTCAACTATCCTCAACAACAGTTTTCAGTGAATTAATTCGATGAATTTCCAAGGCTAAAAATACACTTTCTGTACTGAGTGTTATTGGCTTGTCCCGAATGTTTACAATTTTACCACCGGACTTATTTTATCTACTCCCTTTTCATATAGAAATTAACACAGAAAAAGCTAAGCGCTGCATTGGGCACTGTGTGGCCTGTTCAACCCTTCCAGGCCTTTATCTGGTGAGGTTGGGCTCCGCCCTCTCTACTTCTTCCTAGGACAAGAACCAAGACAAGTATTTGTGAGCTGTCTGTCCACAGCCTATCTCCCCTCCGTACTGCAGGCTTCATGAACACAGCGATTTCTCTTGCTCACACTGCAAGAGCAGGTACTCACAAATGGGGCAGGAACACTGGGCTTACCTAATCCCCTAGTTCTGTCCTCTTTAACTAAACAAAAAACCCCTATTCCGCTCACTCTCGCAGAGAACAAGGTTAAGTCCCAGTCCACTAGAGCTCTCCCCATTCCACCACACTGACCTGTCTCACGCTCACAAGCACGCGAATAAGGCATCCTGTTTCTTACAGTGCAGCAAGTATGCTGTGAAACAGGTGTGGGGATGCGTTACATTGGGTTGAAGGAGAATTGTCTGCCCCTTCTGCTGGAGTGTGCAGGCTGCATTGGTTTGGAAGGGCAGTGGCAGGAGCAACTGCCATACACATAAGTTGATGTAGCTGCTGTGAAGGCGCATTCTAACAATAGAGAAAAATGAGGCTCATCTATTACTATTATTTGGGGCGGAGGGGAGGAGTGCCAGGACCAACCATCACCAGCTGCCCAAATAACAAAAAAAAACTGCTTCTGAAATGTCTTAATGTCGAGTATGCACGTGGAACAATCAAGCTGCCCTACCCTACATGTCCACTCAGGACAGAAGCCCTTTTTTGAGGTTCATCTATTATTAAAGATTTCAACTTTCCTTATACTTATGGGCAATAACCAGATTCACTTACTGTAATAAACCACTTAGCCCCAGAAAGACTTTGACTAACACCTTTAGGTGGGCTTAATAGACATGTACAGTTAGGTCATTTCACCATAATTTAACTCCATATCTAATATATGCATTGATTTGGAGAGTTATTCCTTTAATAGCTCATATTTCATAGATCCCACAACTAGGAAAAATAATTATAGTTTAAATGACTAAGAAAACTGCACACATCTGTAAGTTTTCATTTAACTTGTACTAATCCAAACTGGGGGCAACCAATTTAGATGCACACACATGAATTTTCATCCTAACTTTTCTAAATATTCTATTGGAAACTCAGCATGGATCTGAAGCAGAACAGAGGCTTTGCAGCCTAGCAAGGGCAGGAAATGCTGGCACTGGCTGCAAACCCCAATACTGCCTTGTAGGGAGACCATGAGCTCCTCTCTGGGCAGGTTTCCTTGAAGACTGGCCCCACCCATGTCAAACAGTCTGTAACTGATGCAGAGCAGGGCAATTTCATAGGCAGCTAAATTAGTTTGTGGTAAGGGAAGTTATTTTTGATGAAAATTCAATCCTAATATATAAAAAGCCAGGGGCCATCACGACCGAAATAACGGGATGGACGACCGAACAGCAGGCTGCGTCGTGGGGTGACAAAGCCATTGGGGGGGGTTAGTGAGGGATGACCAAACGACTGAACAGCAGGCTGCATGGGGCAACCAGACCGGTGGAGGGGGGCGGGGGGACGACAGTTGAGGGCAACCAGGCTGGCGGGAGGGGAGAGGCAGTTAGGGGTGATCAGGCTGGCAGGAAGGGGGCAGTTAGGGGCTATCAGGCAGGCAGGCAGGTGAGCAGTTAGGAACCAGCGGTCCCGGATTGTGAGAGGGATGTCCAACTGCTGGTTTAGGCCCTATCCGTGGGATTGGGCCTAAACCAGCAGTCGGGCAGTCCCCAAGGGTCCTGGATTGGAGAAGTGCAGGCTGGGCTGAGGGGACACCCCCCCTCCATGCCAAACCAGTTAGGGCTAAAGTCAAGAAGACTTTAGCTGTCAGTCTTATGGGGAGTTCCCTTGTAGGCAACTAACTGCTTCTCTTGCTGTTTTTAAGATTATCTCTGTCTTTAACCCTTTGCACTCGCTTGCTTTTTTCTCGATTCCTTTATTCTACTTGGGATTTAATTTTTTAAATACCCTAGATTTTACAAAGCACGGCAATAGAATAAAAAACTGGAGTTTCTTTTCATACAAACTTATTTGGATTTTTTTGTATTTCAAATTATTGATACATTCAATACAATTCGACATACAAGCTGCTACCGATGCTAACCGTGTCGAGTCACACTCGACATCCGAGTGCAAAAGGTTAACTTTTGGCATTTTCATTATGAAGTGTCTTGGTGTGGGCCTCTTGGGGTTAATCTTGTTTGGGACTCTCCTCCAGAGTCATTCACATTTCCTCAACCATTAGTGAGCTTTGACTTCTTAGAGATTCTAGAAAGATATATATAACTCTTAACGATTCTAACGTTCTACTTTCTTCTGTAGTTGATATTAATCTCCACAGTAGACTAGAAGCTTTGTACAAAGTTGGAGCTTTTATTCATTTACTAGAGGCCCAGTGCACAGATTCGTGCACCAGTGGGGTCCCTTGGCCTGGCCTGCAGGGATAGGGCCGAAACCGGCTCTCTGATACCCCCAGGGGGTCCCAGATTGTGAGGTTGCAGACCATGTGGAGGGATCCCACCAATGCACAATCAGGGCCGGGGAGGGACCGTGGGAGAGCTCCAGGGTGTGTCTGGCCTGTCTCACCCAGTCCTGATCCACCGGACCCCAGCAGTGAGCTAGCATACCAGTCAGAGCGTCTTCCCCCTGGTGGTCAGTGTGCGTCATAGCGACTGGTTGAACTGTGGAATGAATGGTCAGACACTTAGCATATTAGGCTTTTATTATTATAGTTGTTGCTCTGTGCACGAATCTGTGCGCCAGTAGCTCTCTGCCCACTGCCCCGCCCCCTCTCATAGCTTGCTGCCCTGCCCCCTCCTGTAGCTCTCCGCCGCCCACTTGTAGCTCGTTGCCCCACCCTCCTGCTGATCCATTTGCATATTATATCTTTATTACATAGGACTGGGGGGGGGGGGGCCAGTGCACGAATTTGTGCACCTTGAAAGAACTGTGAGCTGTGAGGCTGCGGTGGGCACAGGGGTGGGTCTCGGCCCATCCTCTGCAACCCTGTCCGGCCCCTCCCACCTCGGCCCCCGGTTCCCTGTCAGCCAGCAGCCCTGCTCCTGCCGCTGCCACTCCCACATGCTGGCAGCGCCAGCCCCGCTTGCATCCGCTGATGGCGTAGAGCAATTGGGGCTGGCACCAGCCCCTATTGCCCCTAGGAGCAGGGGGAGGTGGAGAAGCCCTCGGGGGCAATTGGGGCCAGCAGCCGCTGTTCCCACCTGCTGATGGCGCCGAGTGATCGGGACTGGCTCCAGGCGCCAGCAGTGGGTGCGAGCGGCAGCTCCAGAGCAGGCAGCAGGTGCAAGCGGGGCTGTCGCTGGTAGCGGATGCAAGAGGCAGCTGCCAGCCCCAATTGCTCCTCAGGAGCAGGGGAAGGTGGAGAAGCCCTGAGGGGCGATAGGGGCCGGCGCTGGGCACCAGCAGCGGGTGTGAGCGAGGCTGGCACCAGCATCAGGTGCAAGCGCCGGGCGGGACCGTGGCGCACGGGAGCAAATAATTTTCAGTAACCACCAGAGACTCGCCCCGATGACAGTGACCAGCGTCCCACCTTGGTCTGGCACCCCCACTCACTTGCTCCACCATCCCACCGTGGCCGACGCCTGCCACGTTCCGCGCTCTGCTGCCTGCTGCCGACACCTGCCATCTTCCAAGCATGCCCCCTGGTGGTCGGCGCACATGATAGCAAACAGTTGTTCAGTTGTTCCGCTGTTCGGTCTATTTGCATATTAGCCTGTTATTATATAGGAAGGATAGGATTTATTTATTTATTTTTAATATATTTTTGTTGATTTCAGAGAGGGAGAGGGAGACAGAAACATTAATGATGAGAGGCATTCCCCCTACTGGGGATTGAGCTACCTGGGCATGTGCCCTGACTGGGACTGGGACAGTGACATCCTGGTTCATTGGCCCACGCTCAACCACTGAGCCATGCTGGCTGGGCTATTTATTTTTTGTTAATCTTCACCTGAGGATATTTTTTTCCATTGATTTTTAGAGAGAGTAAAAAGGAGGGAAAAAACAAGGGAGGGAGAGGAAAAAGAAGGCAGAGAGAGAGGGAGAGAAATGTCAATGTGAGAGTGACACACTGATTGGCTGCCTCCCACACATGCTGTGATGGGGCTGGGAATCAATCTGCAAAGCAGGCATGTGCCTGGGAATTGAATCTGAGACCCTTCTGTGCATGGGCTGATGCTCTAACCACTGTACACCTGCCAGGGCCAAAGCTGGAGCTTTTGAGAAGGTGGGAAGGTCAAGCACTATCCCTCAGAACTCCTCTGTCAGTGCTTTCTACTTCTTTTTTTGATGAAACAAGAAGCAAACAATAACTCCATGTGCAAAGCATTGAGCTGTAGACAGACATAGCCATGGCCTTTGGAAGTGGAGAGGGTAAAAACACTGGTGGTGTAAGAGAACTACCAGATTAAGTGATGTTAAATCATCTGTCTTGGCGGGGGGGGGGGGGGGGGGGGGGGGGGGGGAACGGGACTCCAGAAGTTGAGTAAATGCTCATTGGTCCAATTCATTCTGCTCAAACAGAGCATAATAAAAATGAGATTATCCTACATTTAAAGCTTCATGGCTCTGAAATTGCAATTTAACCTGATCTTTTAAATTGATTTTCACTTTTAGCAGCAAGTGTAAGCAGGCTAGAGCTGATTCAGGGCAGTGTCTCTGCAGGTCAAGCCAAAAGATACTTCACAGCTAAAGAGCGGAAGACAAGAACATCTCTCACCACAGAAAACTGGAGGCCAGTCTGACAGGTCACCTGCTCCAGTGCAAGTTAAAAAAACTATTCATGAGCAGGTGCTAGGATAGCATTTAGGGGCATCTCACACCTACCACCTTCCTGACAATTTGAAAAACCCTGTTCAGCCTTCTCCACACTTGCCTGGGGTCTACAGATCTGTGACTCAGAAGCTAAGCTACCTAATTGGGTACTTTCCCCTTTTCTCTTCTCTTCAGGGAAAGTATCAACAACTTGCAAAGACATTTTCCCATCAATTACTAGAGATGGGGAAATTAAGCCACAAAAATTCTCCCACAACTGGTTTTCATATGTGAAATATTTCTGCAGAATTTACAAGCTACCAAGCTATAAAGGACGTATTTCAACAGATTTGCCAAAATGTGTGGGTGCAGCATTCCGAGGGGAATTACTCAGGTTTTAAATCTCAGATTCAAAATGATCTAATTTTTCACTCCTTTACAGTATTATTCTCAAAATTCAAGTCCAATGCCATTTAGAAATAGGAATTAAATTAAGACTGATCAAATCACTTAATCAAAATGCAAACATTTCCCTAATATGGTCCCATAAAGACACCAACTTGTTTTAACAAGTTGAGTCTAAGATTAATGTATTGCAGTTCATATGATCAGGGGCTTCAACTGCAAGAACACTATCCAAAAGACAAGAGTAAACATGGGAGAACATACACGTTCAAGAAATTCACATGGGCCAAACGCGTACAGCAAAGACACACCTTCCCAAGTTTTCAGTTTTTCATGGCTTTCTTAAAAAATCAGCACACCTTTATTTCTATTGCTTTAAACCAGGCCAACAGAGTAAACGGGCAAAACCACTTCGCTGTAATAGAGCTAGCTATTCAGGAAGGTTCAACTTGCCCCGCTAATTCGTGCCAGGAAAAACTTAGGCTCTGTGGCAGGTATAATGAAGAACAGGGCAGGAAAAATCGTGTTATTTTAAAAGAAGAGACCAATGCAAAGCCTGGTGGGCGTAAGGAGCATCCTCTATGAATGTGAGAAATAGGTGAAGACTGAGGTCAAGGGAAGCCATGATTGGCTGGAGAGCGAAGAAAGGGAAGCTCCGAAGGAAACTGTAGAGCCGAGCTACACGGCGAGCGGCCGGGACCCCAGTTCTAAGATCTATCGGGAAGCAGGCACCAACGGCTCCGTCCCAGGTTTCCGCGGGTCATAAAAGGATAACGGACGCCGTCCCAACGGTGGACCTGGGGGCTCCGCGCGCCACTTCCACCTGCCCGCTCCGCGCGGCCAATCTGCGCTCCGCCACGGGCCCAGCGGGGCAATGCGGGAGCGCGGCAGACCGCGGACATTTTCATTTTCCTCTGTGGTCCGCCCACATTTGTCGCAGCCGTCATCGCCTGCCCGAAGACAGTCGCCAAGAGCAAACGCCGTCCCGCGAGAAAAAGGAGGCTCAGGCGTTTCTCGTCAAAACAGACTTTATTGGGGCACCGGGGCTGACTCGCGCGCGCCGCCCGCTCCCCCACGCGGTCCCCCGGTTCCGATCCCCGCGCTCGGCCGGCCGGCCCTCCCCCGCGGTGCCCCGGGCCGCGCGCACCGCTCACCATCTCCCGAGGTAGCGGCTGCCGCGGCGACGCCCGGATCCTGAGTGCGGCCCGGGCCTGGGGCGACGGGTTTTGCCGCTGTTGCACCGCGGAGGGCGGGAGTCGCGCGACTAGCGGCGACGGCGCAGTGACATCACGCGCCGCGGGCCAGCCAGCGCGCGCGGGGGCCGTCCCGCCTGCCCCAATCCGGGAGGAGCCTGGGAGAGTGGGCGGGGCCTCGGTGGCGAACGGCTGACCGATTGGCAGAGGAGGAGGAGCGAGAGGGCAAGCTGGCGAGTAGGAGCGAGGCGGGGTGGGCCGGGACAGCGCGGAAGTCTCGCGAGGCGAGCTCGAGCGCAGTGTGGCGGCGGCGGCGGCGACGGCCAGATCTGGGCTCGGGGTGAGGAGTTGGTATTTGTGTGGAAGGAGGCGGAGGTGCAGGAGGAAGGGGGAAGCGGAGCGCCGGCCCGGAGGGCGGGAGGAGGCGCGGCCAGAGCAGGAGGCCGAGGCGCGGTGAGGCGGGGCGCCGGGGTGAGCAGCGGCCGAGCGAGCGCGGGGCGCACCGAGGCGAGGAGGCGGGGAAGCCCGCCGCCGCCGCCGCCGCGCCCGCCCCTTCCCCCTGCCGCCCGCCCCCTCTCCCCCCGCCCGCCCGCCGCCTTCCTCCCTCTGCCTTCCTTCCCCACGGCCGGCCGCCTCCTCGCCCGCAGCCTCGGAGCCGAGGCCGCCGCGGCCGTGGCGGAGGAGCCCTCAGCCATGGCCTCGGGCGACACCCTCTACATCGCCGCGGACGGCTCGGAGATGCCGGCCGAGATCGTGGAGCTACACGAGATCGAGGTGGAGACTATCCCGGTGGAGACCATCGAGACTACCGTGGTGGGCGAGGAGGAGGAGGACGACGACGACGAGGACGGCGGCGGCGGAGACCACGGCGGCGGGGGCGGCCACGGGCACATGGGCCATCATCACCACCACCACCACCACCACCACCACCCGCCCATGATCGCGCTGCAGCCTCTGGTCACCGACGACCCGACCCAGGTGCACCACCACCAGGAGGTGATCCTGGTGCAGACGCGCGAGGAGGTGGTGGGCGGCGACGACTCCGACGGGCTGCGCGCCGAGGACGGCTTCGAGGACCAGATCCTCATCCCGGTGCCCGCGCCGGCCGGCGGCGACGACGACTACATCGAGCAGACGCTGGTCACCGTGGCGGCGGCCGGCAAAAGCGGCGGTGGCTCGTCGTCGGGCGGCGGCCGCGTCAAGAAGGGCGGCGGCAAGAAGAGCGGCAAGAAGGGCTACCTCGGCGGCGGAGCCGGGACGGCGGGCGGCGCGGACGCGGGCAACAAGAAGTGGGAGCAGAAGCAGGTGCAGATCAAGACCCTGGAGGGCGAGTTCTCGGTCACCATGTGGTCCTCAGGTGAGCGACCGCGCGCGCCGGCCCGCGCCGGCCCCCGGGATGTTTTTGTTTTGAAGGGAAGCCATGTTTTATGTGTGTGATGGGCGCCGCCATCTTCTTCGCAGGGCAAGTATGGCGGCCCCAAAAGATGGCGGGCGGGCCGCGGCGGGGGCGGCGGGCGGCGGCCGTGGCCCGAAAAGATGGCGGCGGAGGAGCGGCGCCGCCCGCTAGGCCGCAATGGCGTAGTTTCCCTGGACTGGGCGGCCCCGCGGCGCGGGCGGGGCGGGGCGGGGCGCGCTCGGGCCAACGGACGGCCCGTCGGCTCGTTGTCCTTGGCCCCCGCCCGCCCGGCTCCCCGCGAGGCCCGCGGCTCGGGGCGCGAAGAGGGCGTTGGTGGGGCGTACGGATCTCGCGCCCGGCCCGGCAGAGCGTCCCGCCGCCGCCTCTTCCCCGCCTTCCTGTAGAGGGCGTCGCTCACCCTCACGCCGCCCCCGCCCCCTTCCCCGGACCCTCCACTGCTCCCGGGAGGCGCCTTCCGAAGGGGGCGGGAGTGCCCGGGCCCTTTGCTCCCACGCACCGCGCAGGCCGGGCCCCGCCCGCGGCCGCGTTCGTCTTCGCGGGGCGGGACTTGGGCGGCACGTCGGGCTGGCGTCTGCGGGCTTGGCGTCGGCAGGCCTGTCACCGTGTCGCGGCCCGGCCTGGACCGCGCTCCGCAGCACGTCGTGGACAGGGGCCACGAATGTTTGTAGATAATTGTTAGCTCTTGACGTTTCCGGAAGTTTTTTAAAGTATGTCTCTTTGCAAATAAGTTGGTTGGCTATTCCACTAAATAAAATCGAGTACTGTCAGTCTCTGCATGCTTTCTATTTGGTAGAAAACTACCTTATTTTTCCCGTGAAAAGTACTCTAGAAAAGCGTCTTTTTACTATTTTAATACTGCTTTGAACGAAGGCCAGAAAAATATCTCAGGCATGTGTAAATCTCTTATATAGGGTATTTATAGTTTTCAAAAGGTTTTTTATGTCTGTATCTTATTTATGAATCTAACAAGTTAAATTGCTGGGATATTAAGTAGGCTGAGAATAATCCTGCCGTAGCTAACCTAGTACCTGTGATGGTTTAAGTTTAGTACTAAGTTACTTTAATGCTATTTCATAAATTCTCAAAATTGCATGGAGTCTCAAAATGTGACCTTTTGAGTATTAAAGGATTTTTAAAATTTAGAGGAATGATTTAAATAGAAGGTGAAAAGTCTGGACTGAAAAGCTGGTCTGGTTGTATCTACTGAAAGCCCCAAGTTGAGATAACTAATAACTAAAGCTGTTTGGATGGACCTGTGACTCAACTAAGCAAAGGGGATCAGAGCTGCTGCCAAAATCTCAATAGCAAGTGCTAACAGGCGCTGCTCTGCATTTCAGAGGGCCTTTAGTTTAGCAGGAGCTCTATGTTAGAAATCTCTCTATTTTAGGACCTACTGATTGTCCACTGAGTATATTGGAACTAAAAGCCATGTTTTTGCACTAATAGGCATGGAATAAGGGAGGGAGAAAAAGTGTTGGTTATGTTGAGTTGGCTGAATGGAGGATTTCTTTGAATTCGATATTTAGGTAGATATGTTAACCACGTAACATTAAATTTACTTTTTCTTATGGTATGGTCATGTTGGTTTTATGGTAACTTAGAAAACCAGGGAATTTTTACAGATTCTGCATTTGATCTTACTAAATTGCTAACCTATTTTCAATACCATGAAAATTTGATAATGAGGCTTTACTTGATGAAGTGGTATATATCAAATCAGTCAGGTGGGAAAGTCTTAGGGCTTGACTAATGGGAGTTAATTTACACTTAAGTCTAGTTTAAAAGTCATTACTATCCCTGTGCAAGTGGCTGCTTACCTGGTTGCACAGTATGGGGTAATTGTCTCCCCCCAACCCCCTTTTTTTAAAGAATGTCTGGTGTTACAGAGTCTTCTGTGCATAAATGTGGTAAATATTTGATGGCAATAACATAATATGGCCTATTCCTAAGACATGTTTTTTGGTAAACTAGCCCTCTTCTTGTGGTTTGGAATTATTGCCAAAGAGAAGGTAAATAGTTGGTAATTAACTATACATGTCCCAAGTTAAAATTCTGCATACACTGTAGTTTCATCTTCAGACCTGAAATGAGCTAATTGCTAAGAGGTGAAGAAATCAGCCCTGCGGGCATGGCTCAGTGGTTGAGTGTGTCCACCAATGAACCTGCAGGTCACGGTCGGATTCCTGGTCAGTGCACATGCCTGGGTTGTGGCTCAATCCCCACTGGGGCATGTAGGAGGTAGCCGATCAATGATTCTCTCATCATTGATGTTTCTATCTTTCCCACTCACTTCCTCTCTGAAATCAATAAAGATCTATTAAAGAAATCAAAGCAGGTTAATTGTTAAGCTCTGTGTGTGTGTGTGTGTGTGTGTGTGTGTGTGTGTAGGCAGACAATGTACTCACTGCTTCACATACTTGCTCGCTCTCATTTGATCTTAGTCTCGAAAGTTTCAACTACACTTAGAGTTTCACTAAAACATTCTTTTAGGTTGGAATGAGTTCTGTGAGGTGACAGTTTGTCTAACACCAAGCTTAGTTATCTGAAGTTCTTAATAAAAGTAACTGTATACATAGGGTCATATTCTCAGGACTCTAGTTACTTATTAGTGCCTCTTGGTTTAAAAAAAAAAAAAAAAAAAGGCTGAACGGGGCCCCAGCATGTTTGTGGAAACCAAATATTTGGTTTTTATCGGTTTCTTTTGCTAATATGCCATCTTCTTTGATTTCCCACCAGAGTAACAGTGGTACCTATGGTTGGTGCCTTTGAATTGGACAGCAGTAGCAATAGGATAGTTTTAGATCTGAAAGTTATAAAGTCCTTAGACATCTGCTTTTTCCTTTTTTAATTGATATAATTCACATGTGCACAGTTCAGTAATTTCTAGTACATATTCACCAGGTTGTACAACCATGACCACTATCTAATTCCAGAACATTTTTGTCATCCCAAAGAGAAACACCATACCTGTTAGCAGTCACTCCCATTTCCTTCTCTCCCCAGCCCCTGGCAACCACTAATCTACTTTCTGTTTCTCTGGATTTGCCTGTTCTGGACATTTCATTTAATTGGAATTGTATAGTATGTGGCCTTTTGTGTCTGGCTTAGTCTGTTTTTAAGGTTCGCCCATGTTGTGGATGTACTTCCTTTTTATGGCTGAATAGTGCTCCATTGTATGGATTAACAGGACCTTATTTTTCACATGAGAAGGTTAAGGCCCAGGTAAGGCTGAACACATTCACTATTTAATCACAGTTCAACTGTTTTCATTATTTATTTTTTATTTCAGAGAGGAAGGGGGGGGCGGGGGGGAGAGAGAGAGAGAAACACATCAGTGATAAGAGAGAATCATTGATCGCCGCCTCCTGCACGCCCCCTACTGGGGATAGATCCCGCAACCCTGGCATGTGCCCTTGACTGGAATTGCACTGGGACTCTTCAGTCCGAAGGCGGATGCTCTATCCACTGAGCCAAACCAGCTAGAGCTGTTTTCATTATTCTTAATTCATTACTTCAAGGCCCATGTTTTCTTTTTTCCCCCTGGCATATAATTAATGACTATTTCAATATTGCTGGATTAGGGGCACAATATTATTCATCACTACTGTGTAGGAGCGACATACTATTTTACGGAGCTTATTGTAAACTAAACCACTTAACTCTAGAGCATTAGGTGGAGTAGGGAGGCTAATGATAAAAGCTGAGTATTTAAAACATTTAGTTTTGAGAGAGACCTAAGAAGGCTTTAAAATCTTGATGTTTCAGGTAGTTAAAAATTGTGGCCTTCACTCAAGGCTGTTGATGTTTTAATTATCTTGTTAGACCACATGCAGAAGTGCTTGGTGGTGGATTGAGCAAAACATCTAAGACCAGAAAACTTTTGATACTAGAATTAGTAAATTGAAAGAAAATCGAAATGTCTTAACATTTTTTCAGTGTTTCCTGGCTGGCATGGCTCAGTGGTTGAGCATCAAACCCATGAACCAGGAGGTCACTGTTCAATCCCCAGTGTGGGGCATGAAGGGGGTAGCTGATCAATGGTTCTCTCTCATCACTGATGTTTCTTTCTCCCTGTCCCTTCCTCTCTGAAATAAAAATTATTTTTAAAAAGTTTTTTAATGTTATATATTCAAAAAATTCAGATATGCCAACAGTTACTAGTTGTGAACATTTGCCACTCTTCTGTAGATTTTCAAGTTCTCCTTTTTGACCGTGCTATTTATCACTAAGTAGGAATGCTATAAACATAAATTTCCATGGAGCAAAGCCAAAGAAGTCCTCTCCAAAGTAATGACGTTAACAGCTACGTGGGATCCTGATTCCTGACCTGGTAGCTCTGGAAGCCTGGTTTACTGATAAAGCCTCCACTGTTAGACTCTCCAGTCCACATTATTGACCTTTTCTTCTCCCTCCCACCTTCCACAGCAGACTTTCCCTAGTGGGGAAAGAAGAATCTATATCAGGAAAAGGTCAGAACTCCTGACCTACCTCATAGCATTTTAGGCTTTTGGAAGAGAATAAATAAAATAATATTTTGAAAGTATGCCAGACTCCTGCGCGGGTATGTACTAAGTCTGCTTAGTTAGGTCTGTTTTAAGGCGGCGAAATTTAGGGCCCATAACAGGTTATTAGCCAAAAAACATATATATATACATACACATATATACGTGTGTGTGTGTGTGTGTATACACACACATATATATACACATATACATATACATATATATATATATATTAGAACGAACAGTTCTTAAGGTCTGCTTTTTGTTGTTACCTCCAGATCTGTTCTTTCCAGGTGACCATTTTATAAATCCTGCTCTAACTGCTTCCCATAGGAAGAGTATGCAAAAGTGAAAACTTTTTATAACTTTAGGATCTGGAAATTTACTCGTGAGTTGTACTTTATAATATTGGATAAACTCTTAAACCTTGTATATTTAAAATTTGCTGTCTTACTTGGATGTTGGAAATAACACATTTCCCTATTGCTAGCAAAACATTAGGAAGATGTGGGGAGGTCATAGAAGTTAATTACCTTCGTTGTATAAATTTGTACCTTCCTATAGGTATGGTGGGCTTTAATTTCAGTACTGGAAAGGAACCATTTTCTAATGCTATATTGTGTTAGCAGGTCCCATTCTACTTAATTTAGTGGTTCAATACCAATAACAGCAGCCCAGTGGTTTTGGGAATCATATTAGTAAACCATCAGATTTCCTCTTTAGAGGGCACTGACCCAAAGTATCTGACCTTGTAAAATCTTAACTTCTGACCTTGGGATCTTTGTAAAATGACTTGTTTGAAGTAGGGGTATCCCTAAAAGCATTTTTAGTTCCTTTATACCAAGGAATTCTCCTTTCCGCATTCCTCTGTGACAGTAGGAAACTATATATTCCATTTCTTAAAGCATAGCTCTTTAATTGTTGAATATTAGGAACTCTCTTGAGTAAAATGCTTAATAATCATTCAGTTAGTCTTACACAGTAGTTTCAGATATGACTAAATATTAAAACAATCTAACTGGTTGTGATGGGCTTTCTTTTCTTGTATAAATACATATGGTTTCTATATTAAATAAGTTTTTATAGATTTTTAATAAGGACTAAATACAGACCTCTGGATTTCACACACACACACACACACACACACACACAATCTATTCTTTTCTGAATTTTCTAAGACTTGGAAATCAGTTGACTTCAGTCCCTGGCTTAAAAACCCCTCACAACAATGAATATGCTTAATGCCACTGAGCTATAGACTTAGAAATGGTTAAAATGGTAAACTTTATATTTTGTATGTTTTAACACACCCACACCCACAGACATCCCATTATTGTCAGGAAAATCCAAACACCTTAGCATAACCTGCAGGGCCACACATGATTGGCCCCTGCTTCCTTCCCGCTCCTCCCTCTACTCCCATTATGCTCGAGCCTTCCTGCCTTCTTTCAGTTCCTTAAATTTGTTTTTTAGCACTTGCTCTGCTTCCAGTGCTCGGAGCCGGTGCTCCCATTCTTAGTGCAACCTTGTTTTTCAAGTCTCAGCTCTACGAGGCCTTCTCTGCTCATTCAAGTTAGCGCACACACACTCTGTCACTCTATCTCATAACTGTTGTTTTATTTTCTTTGTAGCACTGTCTGCAAACGTCTTGCGCTTTTTCTTTTAATTTTCTTGTCTACTTTTTCTAGAGTAGTGGTTTCCAACCTTTTTTTGATCATGCCCCACTTAAGCATCTCTAAAATCCTGCTGTGTCCCCCACCCCCACTCCCCATGACATATAATTCTTATTATTCAAAAAGTGAACTTCTATTCACGTGGAGGAAACCTAAAAGGCCATTAACTTGGTCTAAACAAGCTTCCAATGAACATGGCATCCATGAAAGAGAAAAATAAAAGAACGAAAGGACAGTTGAAGTACCGAGGAAGAAATCACTAAGAAATTGTTAAAATGATATGAAGTGATATGAAAAGTAGCAAAGTTTCAGAACATATAATAGAGAACTCAAATGCATAAGTATGTCACAATATATATTGTATATGAGGCCCTTAGAACCATAAGAAATGCAAAAAAATTCACTGTTCATAACTCATTCTCGTATTGCCCCCTTCAAAATCAAATTGCCCCCCCACCCCACATTGGGAACTATTGCTCTAGACTCAGGCAGTGGTTCTCAACCTTTCTAATGCTGCGACCCTTTAATACAGTTCCTCATGTTGTGGTGACCCCCAACCATAAAATTGTTTTCATTGCTACTTCATAACTGTAATTTTGCTACTGTTATGAATCGTGATGTAAATATCTGTGTTTTCCGATGGTCTTAGGCGACCCTGCTAGCGGTTCTCAACCTGTGAGTCTCGACCCACAGGTTGAGAACCGCTGCTGTAGAGCCTAAGACCAGTAACTAGCTGAGTCCACAAGGCAGAATCCTAGCCTATAGACCCAAATGCCACACTTCTCTATTACAACAGAGGTGGGAAAGAAGTGTTGAGGATGGGGAGGGGTGGAAAAACCTTCCCTTTTTAGAAAAGGCATGGACTTCAGAATCAATCCTAGATCTGTGACTCGCTGTGCTTTAGGTACATTACTTGGTGTTTCTGGGGCTTGATTTCTTCAACCAAAAAAACATGGGGTTAATACCTTAAAGGTTTTTGCTTGAATTAAGGAATGTGATAGTTGCTGGCATAAAACAGGTACCAGGTACTCAGTAAGTGATACTATCCTTAATTAAGGTCTTCATTAGTGGGGAAAGGTGGAAATAGCCTATGGCTCACTTTTGCCTATTTCTTAGCATGAGTCTCTGTCCCATTTAAGTGAAAGAGGTGGTAGTGGTGAATAAGGAATGTCATTTTTGCTAAAAGTCACCTAGAATGGTCAGACCAAAGTTAATGCCCTAAAATGGAAGGTGGGGAGAAATAAATTCGAATTAACCCATAAATAAGTAAATAAATAGGTAAATAATTGTGAGAATTGGTAAAAATAGAAACTCAGGCTTAGAAGAAAGGAAGCATTAGGGTCCATCTTGGTCAGTTGCTCAGTGGTTAGAGCACCACCCTACGCACCAAAGGATCTTGGGTTCAATTCCAGGTCAAGGGCGGTGCACATGTAGGAGGCAACCGGTCTCATTGATGTTCTTCTCTCTCCCTCCCTTCCACTCTCTCTAAAAAAGCAATGGAAAAAATATTCTTGGGTGAGGATTAACAACAACAAAATAAGGAAGTAAAAAATAGAAATAAGGAAGCATTAGGGTCAACCCTAATGAGCTTCCTGGCAATCAAGGTACAAAAGGAAATCTTCCTACTGTTATCTGATTCCAAGATGGGAAAATATTATAAGGAAAATCAAGCTTTACTTAGGACTGAATTCTAAAATAAGCTGCTTTATATATGAAGGGGACCACTGACTGCTAGTAATGCACAGATTCCCACCAATCTGGTGTCACATTTCACACACTTAGAATGGCCAAAAAGACTTAAAGTGTAACCTAACTGAAGATTTTTTATGTTCTTTACTTGCTTACTACATTCTTTAAAAAACATTAAGCATAGTACCTACTGTCTCCTTAAACCCAGGAGGGAGGGAAAAGTGGACCGAAGGAGTTTCTGCACACTCCTCTATTCCAGACAGAATGGTTGGCATTAGTGTGTTATCTTGTCTTAACCTTATAAGGTAGGTGCCATTCTCTTTATTCATTAACCAAGGAAACCAGCAAGGTTCAGGAATAGGAAGGGAAAGGCCTCTTGAAGGAAAGAGATATTTTTAAAAAATATTTTTTTATTTTTTTAGAGATAGAAGAAGGGAGATGGAGAGAGATAAACATTAATGTGAGAGCACAACATCGATCGACTGCCTCCTGCACATCCCCTACTGGGGATCAAGCCCACAACTCTGGCATGTGCCCTGACTGGAATCAAACCAGTGACCTTTCATTGTACAGGATGCAGCTCTAAACTAATTGAACCACACCTGCCAGGGCTATCATGTACCTTATATCAGACATTGAATCACACAAAGCCAGTTTAGTTGGAGCATGGAGGGCAGGTGAGACTGCACTTTTTAAAAAATATATATTTTATTGATTTTCCACAGAGAGGAAGAGAGAGAGAGAGTTAGAAACATCAATGAGAGAGAAACATCAATCAGCTGCCTCCTGCACACCCCCTACCGGGGATGTGCCGCAACCAAGGTACATGCCCTTGACCGGAATCGAACCTGGGACCCTTGAGTCCACAGGCCGATGCTCTATCCACTGAACCAAACCGGTTTCGGCGAGACTGCACTTTTTAAATAGCCCAGAAACAGTCCTTATTTATCTTTTATATTTTCAATATATTTTTATTGCTTTCAGAGAGGAAGGGAGGGGGAGTGAGAGAGAGGAAAAACCAATGATGAGAGAGAATCATTGATCGGCTGCCTCCTGCACGCCCCCTACTGGGGATCGTGCCCGAAACCTGGCCATGTGCCCTTGACCAGAATTGAACTCTGGACCCTTCAGTCCGCCAGCCGATGCTCTATCCACTGAGCAAAACGTAGGGCGAGACTCCACTTTTTCACCTCTTCTCTGGAGACCTGTAGAATGCTCCCAGCCTTTTCATTTAGTTCCTTAATCATACCTTTTGGACTGTAAATTCTTTTGAGTCTCTTTGCTTTGCCTCTCAAACTAGACTTTCAGTGATTATAGCTTTGCTAACATAGAAGGAAAAGGCATAGATGAGAAATGGACTTATACAACTTTTCTACCCTTTGAATAGTTTCATATGCAAAAAATAGAGAATATCTTTAAAATGTGAATGAATTGATTATCCTGCTGAAATAATTAAAAATGTGTGTCCCATTTATGGGTGGCATTGGCTAGCTTTTCCATGTTCCATTTTAGGCCATTAAACTAAATTTTGGTCTGATTGTAGCAGGTCATTTGTGTTTGACCAGAGCTTAGTGACCCATGACCAATCCACAATTTTGATGAGAAGTTCTCAATATAACTTCCCCCACCACCCTACTATCCGTATGAAGCAGTGCCTTGCATTCTCAGCTTTTTTCATATAGGAATTGTGACATTGGTTTTTTAAAAAAATAGGTTTTTATTGATTACAGAGAGGAAGAGAGAGATAGAAACATTAATGATGAGAATCATTGATCAGCTGCCTCCTGCATGGGATTGAGCCTTCAATCCAGGCATATGCCCCGACCGGGAATCAAACTGTTACCTCCTGGTTCATAGGTCAACGTTGAACCACTGAGCCACGCCAGCTGAGCATTGTGACATAGGTTTTAATGTGCTTTGCCCAGTTGTGTTCTAGTAATCACAATTTTAAATTTAAGTTAACACTGGTTATAGAAACTCATTGCAATGAAACTTCTAATGTGGATTGACCCTGTCTCCTTGAAACAATGAAGGGGTAGTTAACTAAGTCCACCCTCTAGGAAAACTCCAGAGAGTATGTATACCTAGTATACACATAATTGACCCTTGAACAAGAAGAGGTCATGTGTGCCACATCCGCACAGTTGAAATTCCATGTACTCCCCACCTCTGATAGAAAATTGCGGGGGCCTGATGCGGCCGGGGCCAAACATGGCGGGGATCTCCCTTTTCTGCGGAAAGAGAGATGAACGAACCGGTTCTAAGTGGAGGCAGCCAGGGATTGAGAAATATTAGAAATAAAGAGAGGAGAGATAGATTTGAAAGCTATCTTTCTGTGCCTGGCTGAGGCCACAGAACAGATCCAGACTGCAAAGCTGAGGCTTTATTTATAATCAGGGACAAACAAGGCAATTAACAATGTTGTTGTAAGTTTCACTTGTTTTGGCAGCACTTGCTGCCCCTCCCACAGCCCACTAGCTACCCAGGAAAGATCTAGGGATCAGTTACAGGATCAGGCTTAATTATGCTGGGAGGGGTCTGCCCTCCAAACGAACTTGTTTGTGATCCTGCCACAGGTCAGTCCCAGGCTTAACCCTATAACCGCTTCCTACAGAAAATAGTAACAGGTATTATTGAAAAAACCTGCATACAAGTGAACCTGTGCCGTTCAAGCCTGTGTTGTTTAATGATCAACTGTATACAAAAGTTTTTAAAGCAGATTTAGATACTTTGCTTCATTAACATGCTTTACCTAGATGGGTATTGCTATCACCCCGTTGCCAGTAAGTACAGCTCAATAGTGTGTGTACATAACATTTGACATTGAGAGTGGATCAGTTAACATCTTTTCCCTCTATATGGCGAATCTATTTCCATAGAAATGAATATGTGGCCAGTGAAAGTCTTCTTTATTTGAATGTGTTATCTCAATGGGACAGAGACTCGCTGCTAAGCAATAGGCAAAGCATTTGTAAAACATTTTACAATAAAATTGTAAGAAAAAGAAATGAGTAACTTTTTACTACTATATTTTTTGAACATATTACATTATTATTTTGAACATATTAAATTAATAAAATATTAATTTCTCTTTTAGAGCATCATAAATTTCTATTTGGCAAAGATTTCTGAATATTTTCTTTTGCAAAAATCAAATAAAATGGCTAATAACAAACACTGACATTATTTGATCTGTTATTTTAATATGTGCCCAGCACTTGGTGAAAATGAGACAAACATTGTCTTTGATTTCTCCTGGTCAAAGAACCCAGCATCTTTTGTCATTTCTCTGGCAATCTCTCTTCAGAATATAATTTTTTTCTATGTAAATATTTTATTTCTTTGCATTTTGTTATTGAAGAGTTAATGACCCTCTTTACAATTTCTGTGCATCAGTCTTCAAGTTTTCCGAATTTATTTCCAGGTATTTAATACACTGCTTATTAAGTAATAAGTAAAAAACATGGAAGTATACCATAACCACAGCAATTATTTGGAACTTGGACCAACAAGATTTTTTTAAGGCAAGAATATTGTATCACTGACATTGTTTAGAAATGCGGGTGTATGTTGGTAATCAAAAGCAGACTGACTTCTAATCAGTTTTTAAATTATGCACAGACCATGCTCTTACTGTCTGTACTTGGGAGAGACTGCCTTCACTGTGAACCACTTGTACTTGGTGTGTCACTGAGTGAAAGTCTCAGTAGACAAAGCTAGTTTTCTCCCTACATCTGGACATACCTCTTCAGTCTCCTTTGCAGAGTCTTCCTCATTCTCAACATTGGAATTATCTGGATTTTGGTTCTGAGTTCTCTCTTTGTCTATATATTTTTCAGTAGATAATATTCTATACTTTGGTGGCTTTAAATACAGTCTGTATGCCATTGATTCCCATATATTTCTCCAACCTAGATTTCTTCTCCACAGTTGCATCTCCAAGTGCCTCCTTGAGGTCTGTCCACTGGGTGTCACACAGATCTCAGTGGAACTCCAGACCTGCTCCTGCAGTCTCTTCCCCCCATTGTCCTCCATATTAGCTGGTAATACACCATCCTCCAAGAAATGGAAACAAGAAACTCAACATTCTTATCCTGCCCCCAGGCATCAAAGTCATTGCCCAGTCATATTAATTCCTCCTCCAAAATAAAACTTCACTCTAATCTGTTTTAACCTTGACAGATGTTAAGACTTGACAGATGTCCTTTTTTTGGTAGTAAACACCATTGTTTAGTAATCTCGCCATCAAAAATTGTTTCTTTTTTCAAATATAAGGCTTTCCACTGTGGTTTAATTCCATTTTTTCCTAAGTGAAATCTCATTAAATAGACCAAACCTTTTCTGTAAAATTGTTAGATAGTGATACTTTAGGTTTTGAAAATCTTGCAATCTTTGTTGCAACAACTAATCAACTCCATGTGTCATTGTAGCAGGAAAGCAGCCATAGGAGGTATGTAAACAATGTATGACTGTTCCAATCAAATTTTATTTATAAAAATAGAAGGCATATTTGTACACCCATCATTCTGTTATTCACAGTAGCTAAAAGATGGAAATAACCTTAAGTGTCCATGAATAGATGAATGAATAAACAAAATGGGGTATGCCCATACAGGTATATTATGCAAGCATGAAAAAGAATGAAATTTTTGATACGTGTTACAACATGGGATAAATCTTGAAAACATGCTCGGTGACATGAGCCAGGGACAGAAGGATAAGTACTGTATGGATCCACTAATAAAAGATACTTAGAATAGGTAAATTCATAGAAACAAAGTAGAATAGAGCTTACCTGAGGCTGGAGAAGGAGGAGTTATTTTCAATGGGTACCAAGTTTCTGTTGGGGCAATTAAGTGTTGGGTATAGATAGTGGTGATAGTTACACAACATTGTGAATGTACTTAATGGTACTGAATTGCACATTTACAGAGAGTTAAATATTATGTTAATATCATTTTTTAAAATACATTTTTATTGATTTCAGAGAGGAAGGGAAAGGAGAGAACGATAGAAACATCAGTGATGAGAGAGAATCATTGATTGTCTGCCTCCTGCACACCCCCTACTGGGGATCAAGCCCACAACCCGGCATGTGCCCTTGACCGGAATCGAACCTGGGACCCTTCAGTCCACAGGCTGAAGCTCTATCCACTGGGCAAAACCGGCTGGGGCTGTGTTAATATCTTTTACCAAAATTTTTACAAGTGAGGATAAAAAGGAAAAAATGAAAATGAGTGGTGTGGAACAGGCCGAGCTTGACCCACAGGCTGTTCCTAGAGATTGTAAAATCTTGCCAGCCTCTGCTCTGGGTTTATTTTGTTCATTAAAAAAAAAAAATTACTGATTTTAGAGAGAAACATCGATTTGTTGTTTCGTCCATTTATGCATTCATTGGTTGATTCTTGTGTGTGCCCAATGGGAATTGAATCCACAAGCTTGGTGTATCCGAACAACGTTGTAACCAACCCAGTCACCAGGCCAGGGCTGTATTCTAATTCTTAATCATCTTAGTGTCGTCCTTCCCCCTCACCCCCCGTGCTTCATCTTGAATATTGAAACTAAGAACTGAGCCTTACGTATTTCCTCATTTGACTTCTGTTTGTGTCACCCCAAAAGTCAGAAACTGAAGCCCTAATCCCTATGTTAGGGTTAGGGCCTTTGGGAACTAATTAAGTTATGAGGATAGAGCCCTGGTGAATGGGATTAGTGCTCTTATAGGAAGAGACAGGAATTCTGGATATGTGAGGACACAGCAAGAAAGCATTTGAAGAGGGCCTTTGCTGGGCACTGAATTGGCTGGCACCTTGATCTTGAGAACAGAGGGCAAAAACTTTGTTTTGTTTCTGGCTTTTGTTCCTGAACAGCCAGAAATGGAACAATGCCAGGCACATAGGAAGCCCTTAGTCACGGTTTGAACTAATACAGCGAGTGATTTAGCCTGACTTCTTCTTCTTCTTTTTTTTTTTAAATATATTATATTGATTTTTTTACAGAGAGGAAGGGAGAGGGATAGAGAGTTAGAAACATCGATGAGAGAGAAACATCTATCAGCTGCCTCCTGCACACTCCCCACTGGAGTGTGCCCGCAACTTGGTTGTGCCCGCAACCAAGGTACATGCCCTTGACCGGAATCGAACCTGGGACCCTTGAGTCTGCAGGCCGACGCTCTATCCACTGAGCCAAACCGGTCAGGGCCTAGCCTGACTTCTTTATGCCAGGAGGTCAGTCTTTTTCTGCCCCAGCATACTTGAGATGTGCTTTCATCCGTAGCTTGCTCAGAGCAGCAATGTTTCTGAGTCTTGGTATCATTCTAATATCAGAAACATAAAACATCAGTGAAGAAAAATAGCTTCCCTGCCCACCAATGTGTTTCTGTGCCACTTGAAAGTTGGTTGATGCATAGTAGCAGTCGTGTGAGTTGGAGAGATTGGAGGTGAAAGAATCGCCTCAGCCCTAAGAAAAGAAGAGGGATGAAAGAATCTGGTCACAGTGCAGAACCCCAGCCTCGTGACTTACGATCAATAACTACATTTCTTGAACTTTCTTATTAATATACCCAGCTATTGTTTTCTTAGACCCCTTCATTCCTGGATGGATATTCTTCATCTCTCAATGGGTAACCCGGGAGATATTATCTAGTGTTTTTTGTGTTTGTTTTTGCTAGGCATTGTGCCAAGTGGTTTATTTTATTTTTCCTTTTTATTAATTTTATTGGGGTGACACTGGTTAACAAAATTATCCAGGTTTCAGGTGCACAGTTCTATCTAGTACTTTCTGGTTCCAAATAAGAGACAGCTGAGCGTAACGGCTAAGCACACGGTCTTAGACTTCATGAGTTCACATTTGCTACTGACTTGACTTTTCTGTGCCTCATCTTTCTCCTCTGTAAAATGCAGTTGCTAATTTTCCCACTTTGTAGGGTGATGTATGTGTGATTAAACTAGTGCCTACACACACACATTCAGTGAAATGTCTGCTGCTGTTCTATTCTGCAATTCCTTGTAATGACCAACAAGAGTTCCTGAAATGGAGAGTGATGGGCGAAGAGAGGCGCTTAAAGTTTAAAGCAGTTGTATTCTGTGCTTTTCATTGTTGAGAGGAGCGGAACTTGAATCAAATGAACCTACCTGTTCTACTTGTATCTTTCCCTCACGTCTGGTGTCAGAGAGCAGGGTGCTAGCTAAACAGCTATGTGCTGTTTTTGGTAGTGAATTTGGTTTGGTTTTCGGTCATGGATTTTAACAAACTGGTGGAAGGTAATGCAAGAGTTGGACAACCAAGCTTTCACTTCTGAAAGTTCTAGTGCTCCAGCTGTGTGTGAATCACTTTGGTGGAGAAAAAGAACATTTCCGTTAACATGGTGTTTTTGGAGCACTTATTTTCTGCTTTTAGGCACCAGAGCTGTAGAAGGCTGGTTTGGGCTCTGGGCCTTTCCCTCCAGTTTAGGAGAGAGGCCGACAAAAACTCCCAACAGCATGATTTTAGTGTTTGGTAGTGTTAATAGCAATAAATAATATAGAAATTGAAAGTAAGAATGGGAAGCTCAGAGGTAGGCTGGAATTAGAGAGAGCCGAGAGGGGAACACCTGCTTATGGAGTATCTTGCCAGGCACTTGTGAATTAACCTGTGGGAAATGGCTGGTTGGAGTATGGAGGGTCACGTGTACAGGAGAAATAGAGGTTGAGCCTAGATGTGTTAAAATGAAACTAGACAGCATAGGACCCAGAGTGCCAGGCTGAAGTAGTTTATACATACTCTGTTGAGGCACTACCCGTGAAAGTGTATTAGGTTTTATTTTCTGTATCAGTTTATCCTTTGGAGCATCACTAGAGCAGAACATGATTAGAACTAAAGTGATGGTGGTAGGAGAAAGGGAGAGAAGACCTTTTAAAAATGATCAATAGGATTTGATGTCTGTGATACAGGAGATTAATTATGGGGATCAATATTCCTTTACCCTATTGGATTTGAGATGATGGTAACACATGAGTTAGAGATGTGTCCTACATTCTTCAGGCCAGGTGCTCATTGAGGGCCAATCATGTGCAGACTTTGAACAAGGCTCTGCGGATACATGGGGTCAGGACTGACCAGCACCCCTGTCCTGGAGGGGCTGGCAGTCTGGTGTTAGTTATAAGTCACAGTCAAGAGCGAGTTGCAGAGGAAAGGCGCTGAGCCGTGCTGCATTTGAGAAACTAAAAGGCCAATAGAGTTGAGCAGAGTGAGGAGAGAAGAGTGAAGAATGAGGAGGCTGGAGAGGTAGGCAGGAGTCTACCTGAGGTGAAGGCTATAAAGTGAGACTTGTTGCAGTGTTGGTGGTTAACAGGAAATGTGTGTGATAGACCAAAGCAGAACTCTGAGAGAGGTGGTAGGAGAAGCAAGAAGCTGAAGATAAGCCAGAGAGAGAAGTGGATGAATTCAGGGAAGCAGGTGCTGGGGAACCGCCCCGTGGGCTGGGAAGGAGCATTCAGAGACAGACCCGATGGGTTTGGCATTGAAGATTTTGGTGACCTTTAAGCAAAAATGGGGTTTTAAGAGATTAAGGAAAAAGACTGGGTGCTTAAGAAATTAAGGTGTGGCTATAAATCTCCCATTTAAGAAGCTGCTAATGAAAACACTTTATATAGTTTTTAAAATGTATTTGCCCACATAGACATTTTTACTTAGCTAAGATCATCTTTTGGTATGCTTCAGATGAAAAAAAAGATATTGACCATGAGACGGTGGTTGAAGAACAGATCATTGGGGAGAACTCACCTCCTGATTATTCAGAGTACATGACAGGAAAGAAACTTCCTCCTGGAGGGATACCTGGCATTGACCTCTCAGATCCCAAACAACTGGCAGAATTTGCTAGGTAAGTTACAAGAACTTCCTTTTCATCTTACTTGAGTGTTGTCAGCTGTATTTTTTTGTGCCTAAGTTACAATGGTGGTTTGTATTTTTGCTCTAGGGGGAAACATTTGAAAACAAAAGCAGTTGGTTTTATTTTTAATAGTAACTATACTGTTAATGTGAGTGGCACCATTTTTGATCCTTGAAGACAATAAGATGAAGTAAATACTCTTTAATTCCATAAATGACATTGCTTGTGAATAAGTAAATTGGACATAATTTGTTTGGTAATGGATATCTTTACACCGTCCCCTGGCCTGCTCCTGTAAGTTTCATATGCAGTGTGTTGTCCTGGGCTAAGCTACAGGAGACCTGGGTCTTTATTACTGTGTACAGCTGACCACTAGAGAGGATTTCCTGCGTTCGTGATTCACTGGGGCACTAGGGAAGCTCCCAGCATTTTGTTAATGTAAGCTGGTGGGACAGGAAGAGTTCAGGTATTCATGGCTGGGACCCTATGACTGTGAAGAGGTAAGCAGCAAGGAAGGTCTGAATCCATTGGATGTTTGTCTTGCCTAAAACAGGCCGAGTTCCCTTTAGAAACTTCTGCCCTTTTTCCATTATTTATTTTCCAGTATTGTTGGGCAGTTTTTACAAGGGCATAGAAAAGTTTACAGAGATGTAAAATTTTAAGTAAAATGAAATGAACTAATAAACTCTGGAGCAGAGGGTCCTCTTTTCCCCTGCCTGAGGTTGAATGGAGCCTGGAACCACCCAGGAAATTTAGTAAGGGCTGGGTCAGGAAGAATGAAATCTGTGATCCTACTCTCTCTCTCTCTTTTTTTTTTAAATATATATTTTATTGATTTTTTAAAGAGAGGAAGGGAGAGGGAGAGAGAGTTAGAAACATCAATGAGAGAGAAACATCAATCAGCTGCCTCCTGCACACCTCCCACTGGGGATGTGCCTGCAACCAAGGTACATGCCCTTGACCAGAATCAAACCTGGGACCCTTGAGTCCGCAGGCCGACGCTCTATCCTCTGAGCCAAACCGGTTAGGGCTGTGATCTTACTCTTAAGGACAGAGTGGGGCACCTTCTTTTCTTTCTCTCGAGAGCAGAGTAGGAAGGAGCTGGAGGCCCTGGAGTATCCAGTGTCTCCTCCCAGCCCTGCCAAAAACAAGGTGGGCGACCTCTTGCCATTTGGAGCCTCAGTTTTCCCCACATGTTAATAAATAAATGAGTTTAAGAATTCCATTGTTTTAACAAGGGTTCCAACACTGTTCTCCTGTCCAGTGAAACTAGTTATAGAGAAAAATACACACATATCAACAAATTCCTATGCACACTGCACATATCTTATTTTGAAGTAAAAAAACAAAACGGCAAAAACACCCGCATGTGGCCCGCGGGCCGTAGTTTGAGGACGCCTGCCTTAGATGATGGGAAATGGAGAGACGGTGCTGGTCTGGGGTTCAGGGTAAGGCAGCGTTTGATTTTAGGTACTAATGAAACATCCATTCTGGACTTGAGGTGGTTTTGGGAAGTTGGGGCTGATGGGTGGCTGAAAGCCTGGAAGTGTTAGGTAAGTCAGCTCTCTGAGGGAGATGTTTTGGAGGGAAAAGACTCCTCAGGAAGTCCTTGGAAAGCCCTGGTATTCAGAGGGTAAGAGGAAACAGGGAAGTACCAGGGGATCATTCAGGTGAGGAGGAGGAGACTCGGGTAGGTGAGCACAGCATGGAGAGAGCCAATAGTCTGCAGGAGGCCAGGGAGGGAGGAATGCAGCACTAAAATGTACATTGTGATGTGACCTCGTGGAGGAGCAGAGTGTTGCAGAAAGAGAACCTGTGGGTAGTGAGCAGTGGACAACCCTTGGCGCAGTTGACCTTGCGGGAGAATCAGAGCCGCTGATCTGGAAGCTTGCTCCCAGTCCTCTGAACAGAAAGCCCAGGGTCTTTCGGCCCTAAACCCAGGAGACACGTGTCACTGTTGTGGAATAGAAGCCTCTGCGCTTCCCAAGTGGTTTGCCTCTGTATCAGGGCTCCCTGAGATCTTCCTTCTGAGGACCCAGGTACCAGATATCTTAAAGGTACCATTTATGAAATTTCAAAACACTAAGGATAAAGAACCTAAAAACTTTTGAGGGAGAAAAGATAGCTCCTCTACAAAAGAATGATTGAGACTCTTCTTCAACAGCAATAGATAACAAGAAATTATCTGACAGTGGAACGGTGTTTTGAGGTTTCTGAGGAAAAATTTTAAATGTAGAATTCTTGATCCAGCAAAGCTATCGATCAAATACAAGATTTGTTTTATTATGTTGCGTGCATGCTTTCCGAGGAGGTTACTTGAGGATCTATTCTAGTAAAATGAGAGTGAACATCAAAAGGAAGACTTCCTAAAGAATACAGTGAAAAGAAAACCAAGAAGACAGCTTGGCAAGAGGCAGTTTGGTACAGGAAAAGTCTATCTCACCCTAACCGGTTTGGCTCAGTGGATAGAGCGTCGGTCTGCGGACTCAAGGGTCCCAGGTTCGATTCCAGTCAAGGGCATGTACCTTGGTTGCAGGCACATCCCCCGTAGGAGGTGTGCAGGAGGCAGCTGATTGATGTTTCTCTCTCATCGATGTTTCTAACTCTTTATCCCTCTCCCTTCCTCTCTGTAAAAAAAAAATCAATAAAATATATATATTTTTTAAAAGTATCTCATTCAGTAGTGGACAGAATGAGTAAGAAGCTAGAAGATTTTGGTAGTATGGGAGGCTTCTAAAAATGAAAAGATAAATCAGAAACTCCCTGAAAAGGGGGCCAGGATGAGGGAAAGCAATGGCATAAAAATGGGGCATACTACTTGACAGTATTTGAAGAGAGCTCATTTGACTCACTGTAGGAGAAGGTTCTTATGGGTACTCCTTTGGATTTCTAGAGCAAGCAGGGTGATCCTGGCACATAGTTAAGTTCTGTAGTAAGTAGTATTTACGTGATCACCTGAATATAGCATGTGTTCATTTCTGTTATGGCCAACCTGCTCAAGATTTCCCTTATATACAATAGAATGAGATCTTGCTCACCTTGACAATGTATATGAAGTGTATAGGGTTGAGCTCATTCTCACTCCCATTTCCCATGGTATCTTGAAAAGATCATGTAAAACGGAGCAAATCTCTAATTAGACAGTAGTGGTGGTGAGAAATATTGAGCCAGGAATGCCCTATTTTGAGAATGTGAGTAACAACAGCTGAATGGGATTTCCCAGAGTCCCCAGAATTGGTGACTGAGACTCTGAAAGCTGAAGGCACCAAGTTTCAAACTGTGGGCCAGACCCCATCTTGTTTGCTTATAAAGATCCACAGAACTTGTTTTGCTGGCCTCCACTCTTCATCCACTTCCTCTTGTGATTTGGCTGCTGGCTTAAGGAGGTGTGGTAGCTGCTCTTTTCTCCTCATATACTGGGTGCAGGGATTTTGCACTGGACTTGCAACACACCACAGGATGTTTTAGGCTCCTGCTGCACTGACCCTAGACTGCTTAGTAAATCAGTTAGTATGTGGGCAAGTATAATAATGACTTACACTTGGAAGTCATGGTATTTGAAAGGTGGAGCTATGGATCATTTATTTCCTGAAATGTCTTTTTAGTAAATTCTTCCAAAAGGGTCAGTGGGTGGGACCTGGCAAATTCTGTTCCTGATTAAATGGACAACTTTTGTGCATTTTTCATTAACTAAAGTTAGCCCTTTGGAAACTTTTGGTCTAGAAAGATCAGAATAAAGAGTGCTTAAGTTAGTCCCAGGTTGGTTATTTTGTTGTTCATTTCCCATCCTGCGACTTTAATCACAGGATTAACGTGAATGTGATCATGGAGCTGAAAGTACCTTAAATCTCTTCAGTATCATCACATGAATATGCACTGTTATTTAGGAGATAATTCATTTAACAAATGTTGTCTCACTTGTCTAAGGTAGCATTATTCTTTTTATAGTTCTTTACCATGCTTGCAAACGCTACTGTATTACACAGGAACCTGTCCTGTCAGCACAGGTCACAATTGGTGGTTCCAGTCTGAAGTCAAGTAAGCTTTTGCAGGCAAGAGGCTTATTTTCATTCAAGAATCATTGCTTCAGAAATGTAATCTCGGCTCTGGGACATTGCAGATTTAACTTGACTGGAACTTCTGGTTTACTCAATGCCCTGCAGGAAATCATACCAGGAAATTGCTACAGTTTCTGGTCCTGGAGTCCAATCTTGACCATGTCTTCCTTCCACAGATGCAGAATGAGACAGCAATCATGTCATAGGGAGCGGGTTCTCCATGTTAATTGAAAGGGAAACACCTCTTGTTGGTACCTGCTCCTCATATAATTTCCACCACGTCGAGGAGGCCTTTTACTTTACCGGTGCCTCTTTCTCCAGTCTCACGGTCCTTTAGTTGAAAGGGTGGTTCGGTGGAGCACTAGACTTGGGTTGTTAAGTATTACTGGCTTTTTTTTTTTTTTTTTAAGGAATTAACTCATTTTTAGCTAGGCCCATTTAACACACAGCCAGCTGGTGAAAATAATAGCTATCATTTCCCAAGAGTTTAATGTGCAACTTTTAACCTTCACAGCTCTAAAGTAGGCAGTGTTATACCTTTTTACAGAGTAAGAAACTGAGGCTGAGAAGTTAAGTAATTTGCTCAAGGTCGTGAAACTAGTACAAGTCAGCATCAAGTCGCACATCCCATTCCGTCTCATTTGTAGTGCCTTTGGTGTTGTCATTGTCGTCTTTGGATCAAAAGATCTTTGTAAAGTATCACAGTCCATGAAAACTCCAATCCTGGCTACTTCTGTCTACTTTGGGCAAGTCAAGAAGATATTCAAAATGGTAGTAATATGATTTTAGTCTTTTTTTTTTTTTTTTTTTTTACAATTTTTGGATTTCAAATATAGAATATGTATTTTTTGTTTGCAAGTTATATGTAAATTGGTGCTGTGAAGATTTTAGTCTTTATTCACAAAACTCTTTCCAAGTATACTTCTTTGGGAAATGACCTTTTCCCAGCGTTTGCATTGGAATAGAGTGTAAAAGGTACCAGCATTTACTGCCTCATTTGATGCTCTGAGTGAAGTAGGCTGATTTGCCAAGCAGCTTAAGAGTGGCTGCAATTAAACACCTTCCACTTCCTTTTTGTCCAAATGCATTTTAAACTTGCACACATTTTGAAAATGACATTTAAAGGAAGGGAACACTCAATAAATAGCATTTTTTTAAATTAAGAGTTGAGTACATGGCACCATTCTCTTTACTTTTGTGTGTATTTAAAGTTTATCATGTTTTTAAAGATGCAGTTCCTAGGAATAATCTAAGAAAATGTATGGGGTGTGGAAACTCAGCTGAGCCACACCTGCCCTCCTGGTACAGGGACCTCCACTGCTGCCACATTCAGACCCCAAGATGGGTGGGTCAGGGAAAAGATTGTCTGTAAGACTTCTTTGTCATTCCAATGGGCATTTTTAAAAAATGATTTATTGAGAGAATTTGCCGGCAGTAAAATTGACGCTCTTTAGGTGAGGACCATTTTATGAATTTAGGCACTCAGTAGTGTAGCTATCTCTAGAGTCCAGACCTAGAACATGTCAGTGGGGTCATCAAAGGTAAAAACATTCTTAATTGGGAAGACTGAAGCTTGGTTCTTGATATACTCTTTTTAAAAAAATATATCTTTTTTTATTGATTTCAGAGAGGAAGGGAGAGGGGGAGAGAGAGAGAAACATCAAGGATGAGAGAGAATCATTGATTGGCTGCCTCCTGCACGCCCCCTATTGAGGATCGAGCCTGCAGCCTGGGCATGGCCTTTGACTGGAATCAAACCCGAGGCTCTTCAGTCCGCTGGCTGACACGCTATCCACTGAGCCAAACCAGCTAGGGCCTTAATTACTCTTTTTAATTGATATTTGGAGTAGAACCCTTTCATATAAACCACTATAGTTTTTCAAACTTTGATATAACCTCCAGGTGGCGCAGTGGCATCAAATTTTTGTCCTATCTAGTTTTATGAACTCAGACCCAACCAAACTCTAGGATTGAGTGGTATTTAAAATAACAAAGGCTAGCTCAGAGCCCTTGTACACAACAGGCACTTAGAAAATATTTGCTAATTGATGTGGTAATTCTCTTAAGTACAAGAAAGGCCCAGTACCTACAATGTTGGGGTACGGGTCGGATACTGGACTGAAAATGTTGTCATGTAAAACAGGAAATTTGTAGTCTTGAACAAATTCCTTAGAAATAAGTTATAGCTGCCAGATAAATTGTTTCACCTCTGCTCCTCCAGGGCACGGAAAGTTTAGGTGATTCCTGAGTTAGACTTTATAAAGTAAGAAGCTAGTCCTTGTCCCAGATGAAGGGTGAAGAAGGATGTCGTTAGGGCCTTTGCAATTACAAAGATGACAGCAAAACTCTAATAAAAAGGTGGAGGTCAATTGGCTCTTAGTGAGGAATCATTGACTTAGTTGTTCATTAAATATGTATCCTCCTGTAGGATGTGAGATGGCAAAACTAGGGACAGAAAGAACATTTGTTCCAGAGATGTACATCTTTTTTCTAGGAACTCTTATTAATTTCTCACCCCTCCACCACACACAGTTCTGTAGGGAGTATTTGGAGAGAAAGTTCTGACAAAAGACCAAGTGTTGGCTCGGTGGAAATAGCAGGTAGGTAAGTTACCCACTCAGCAAGCTCTCTGGATAGTAATTACATGCAGAGCTCAATCTGGCTGCTCACGGGATCAGAACTCTTGTTGCGCTTCCTCTCTCGCAAGCAGGGCCAGACATCTCTGTCCTTTTAAAGAAATGCTCATATATATATATATATATATATTTTTTTTTTTTTTAATAGTGTGCTAAAAATTAAGCAGAATGAAGAGATACGGGTGTTCCCATCTGTCCACCAGTCCCTCGGGGGCTCCTAAAGTAGCCAGCACTGCAGTTAACAGCAGTTAGGTTCCCTTTCCAAGCTATCACACCTGTGTGTGATCTAAAAGGTCATTTCTGTCAGTATGAGTGGATCCCTCCCTTTTTTAAGTATTTGTGTTAGGATATATATATATATTTATATATTTATATATATTTTAGTATTTGTATTTTGGAGAGAGAGAGAGAGAGAGATGATGAGAGAGAATCATTGATTGGCTGCCTCCTGCATGCCCCACACAACCTGGGCATGTGTCCTGAACGGGAATCAAACCATGACCTCCTGGTTCATAGGTCAATGCTCAAATACTGAGCCAGTGCAGGCTGGCTGTAATATATTTATTATTATTATTATTATTATTATTTACCTGTTTTTCACAGAGAGGAAGGGAGAGGGATAGAGAGCCAGAAACATCCATGAGAGAGAAACATCGAACAGCCGCCTCCTGCACACCCCCCACTGGGGATGTGCCCGCAACCAAGGCACATGCCCCTGACTGGAATTGAACCTGGGACCCCTCAGTCCACAGGCTGAAACTATACACTGAGCCATACCGGCCAGCGCGGACGGGATCTATGTTTTTAAGAGCCTCCCATATCTGTTTCTCTGAGTATAAGCCATCCCTGTTATCACAGCAACTGCTCTTAGATACATTGTTTCACTCCAACTAGATTTCCTCTGTTTATCTGGGCTGCTGATCTTTTGTATCTTTTAAAGAGTTCCGGGGAAGGAGCAGATATTTGAGTCACACAGATCACAGCATGGCCATCCTAAACTGCCCCACCAGCTCATTAGCATTGCGACCCTAGGCAGCAACCCGGTCTTTCTGAACATCATCCTTCTTTTCTGGCCAGTGGGAAGAGCTTCACACGCATAGGTATTCCGAATGTGAGTTGTCTCGTCCCTCCCCTGCACGGAAGCATATTGTAATCTTAGCTTTTGGACCTGTAAGGAAAACATTTTAGGGACTATATGATTTATGCCAGTTGAGTCTACCCACTCCTACAAATCTCTCTCTCTCTCTCTCTTTTTTCTTTTGGTAAGAATGAAGCCAAGAAAAATTAAAGAAGATGATGCTCCAAGAACAATAGCTTGCCCTCATAAAGTAAGTAATGCTAGGGGAAAAGTGTTCATTAGACTGGTAATGAAGTTTTAGAGAGATTATAAGAAATTTGTACTTTTTATTTCTGTTTTCATATTTTTTTAGATTAAGTGAGGAACTATATAATCTTTGATGTCTAAATTCAAGAGACTATATTTTGTAATGTAAGTTTTGTTCAGTAAAGGCCACTTAAATTTAAATACTATTAAATGGGGTTACTATAGGGCATTAGTGTTTTTATTATTACTATATATTGAATATACTATGTTAGGATTTTATTTCTTTTTGGATCATTAACAAGTCAGTCTTAGACATTGGGTTGTGTGCTCACCCATGGACTTTATTGGGACTGTAGGTGCGTTACAAGAATTTGGGGATTATTTTGGATGTTGCTAAAGTAAGCTTAATAAGACTTCGTCATTTTCTTCACAATTTACTCTGTTAATTGTGTGTTACTAAAGGAGTACTTAATTGTTTTCAAATGTGATTTAGTCTTTAAAATAAAATGATAGCCCAAAAAGGTACTTTGAGGTATTGGCTTGGGTCGGTTTCAAATTTAGTTGGATGTAAAACTAACAGAAAATATCACACAGGTGCAGAAAAACAAAGGGCAGAATTTTTTAATGGAATAAATAATTTTTTAAAACGATGGGTTGTAGGACAGATTTACCTTTGAGGTGTCACCTCTAATGACTGTGCAACTCACAAGTTCTTTGTTCCTTTTAATGCTCTTCGTGTGGAGCGTTTGAAATGTAAAGTGATATTCATTGGGACCAAAATATAGATAAGCATTTGAAAACAGTTCTGCCTTTGAGTGCCTGCCATCTCTCTAGCTTCTCTGTCTATTTCTTTAAAATCCCATCTTCTAAATGGAAACTCAACCTAGGGGTCAAGGTGAAAAAACTGTGGCTTTTCCTGCCCGCCCTTCTGCCTGTGAAGCTGTCCACTGGTTGGCTTGTGCTGTCCTCTGTTGTGCTGTCTGTCATTTCCCCCACCCACTCCATCACTGGGCAACAACTGCAGAAGAAATTGGGCAGGACATGCTTCTCTGAGCGCCACCCTCCCATCTGCCGCCCCGCTCTCGTATCAGTTTGCCTGCTTCTTTTCCTAGTGTCTCACAAAATAAATTTCTTCTGTAGTTGCCATTCCTTGGAGACCCTCTTGCTTCTTTCTCTGTCAAGAAGGGGAAAGAGGCAAAGAGAGAAGAGGGAACAGTAGGCGATGGAGAATGACAGCCCATTCTTGCAGCACAGAATATGGGGCCCACCAAAGGTAGTGGTGGACTGCCGTCATTTTAACTCCATTTATTTCTCAGGGCTTCTGTTACTTCATGTGGGGGACGGAGTTGGGTGAGGCAGCGGTGGTATAGCTGGAAGCCAGGGTGTTGGGTTCTACTCCCAGCTCGGCTACTATTAGTAGTGTGACCTTGGGCAAGTCTACTTAAGACATCTCTAAGCCTCAGTTTCCTCATCTGTAAAACAAGGGTTTACATTAAATGATAAGGCCTTTTTCAGCTGTCTGTTTTTTTTGTCTTAAATATTTTAATATTTCTGCTGTAATACTAAGTAAAATTAAAATGGGGCTGGGGGTTGTTTTGTTTTAATGTGTCAGTGAAGGCTGTTCAGTGGTTGACCCTTTGTCGCACTTTGCAGTGTGAACCACTAAGCTTCTCTCTCTGTTTGAAGGGCTGCACAAAGATGTTCAGGGATAACTCTGCCATGAGAAAGCATCTGCACACCCACGGCCCCCGAGTCCACGTCTGTGCAGAGTGTGGCAAAGCTTTTGTTGAGAGCTCAAAACTAAAACGGCACCAACTGGTTCATACTGGAGAGAAGCCCTTTCAGGTAGAGCCAGTCCCTCCCCCGCTCCCCCCCCCCCGCCCCCCACACATACACATACACCTCGAGTGTAGGCAGGCAGCTCCAGCTCAGGGAGAGATGGCCTGGTGTCCTGTCACAGGAGGGCTGCTCTGTGACATACTGGAGACCATTGTAGTCTCCGTCACATCAGGAGAAAGGATTGCTCAAGAGCAAGCCTAAAACTAAATTTCGGGTGCATCCACGGTGGGGTCAAAGCAGTTTAATTTGGGTAGTTAGTAATATATTGAATCACTAATTGGCAGGGGACTTCTAAAATTTTACTGTACGAGAGTCAGTACAGTTAACATTTTGTCTCATTTTAGAAGCCTATGAACAAGGGAACAAACTCACAGTACAGACAGTAAACCTGACCTGGTTCTTGATTTGGCACCAGAAGCTTTCCTGTGTTGTTTTGTACATAAGTTTTAGGACCATAACATAATATTTAGAGAGATCCAAGTGTTTCTCTTACTTGATATTTAAATGGTTCAGGAGGGCGCTCCTGTGGGTCTGAGGAGTTGTTCTCGCAGAGCTAGAGCTCCATGCCCACTAATTCTAGAACAGCTAGACAATTTCCCCTGGGCAGGGAGGAAAGTGTTCGGTCAAAGAAGTAAGCTGCCCTCCAGCGCAGCGGTGGGTCCTTGTGTCACTGAGCAGGTTCTCTGGTCTTTCCCCGGCAGTGCACGTTTGAAGGCTGCGGGAAACGCTTTTCACTGGACTTCAATTTGCGCACACATGTGCGAATCCACACCGGAGACAGGCCCTATGTGTGCCCCTTCGATGGTTGTAATAAGAAGTTTGCTCAGTCGACTAACCTGAAATCTCACATCTTAACACATGCAAAGGCCAAAAACAACCAGTGAGAAGACGAGAGAGAAGAGCCTTCTGGACCTCGGAAAGCATCTTCCAGGAGTGTGTTTGGGAATAACTATGCCTCTCCTTTGTATATTGTTTCTAGGAAAGAATTTTAAAAATGAATCCTACACACTTAAGGGACATGTTTTGATAAAGTAGTAAAAATTTAAAAAACTTTAATAAGATGACATTGCTAAGATATGACTCTATCTAGCTCTGTAATCTCGTTTCAAAACACGGTGTTTTGTAAAGTGTGGTCCCAACATGAGGACAAGTCATGAACTTCTCATCAAAAGACAATTCTTTATACAACAGTGCTAAAAATGGGACTTCTTTTCACATTCTTATAAATATGAAGCTCACCTGTTGCTTACAATTTTTTTAATTTTGTATTTTCCAAGTGTGCATATTGTACACTTTTTGGGGATATGCTTAGTAATGCTATGTGTGATTTTTCTGGAGGTTGATAACTTTGCTTGCAGTAGATTTTCTTTAAAAGAATGGGCAGTTACATGCATACTTCAAAAGTATTTTCCTGTAAAAAAAAGTTATATAGGTTTTGTTTGCTATCTTAATTTTGGTTGTATTCTTTGATGTTAACACATTTTGTATAATTGTATCGTATAGCTGTATTGAATCATGTAGTATCAAATATTAGATGTGATTTAATAGTGTTAATCAATTTAAACCCATTTTAGTCACATTTTTTTTTCCGAAAAATACTGCCAGATGCTGATGTTCAGTGTAATCTCTTTGCCTGTTCAGTTACAGAAAGTGGTGCTCAGTTGTAGAATGTATTGTACCTTTTAACACCTGGTGTGTACATCCATGTAACAGAAAGGGCAACAATAAAATAGCAATCCTACAGAAAGAATATGGCAGAAAAAGATCTGTAAGCACAGTCTTATTTCCTTTGGTTGTCCAGAATAATTATAATTCTTGAGCCTCCCAGAAATTGGAAGCTAAATAAAGCAACTCGAGTTTCCTTTATTTTGCACTCAGTTACAGTGACTTATGATTAAAGCAATGCATGGGTATCTCAATACTTTCCCGCATGGACTGAGTTCTGAGAGAGTAGGTAACAGGCATCCCGAGTTAAGGAACTACCTCAGAGGACTCCCAACCAGGCCCTTTGGCAACTGGGTTTTGATTTTTGCTCCCCCAGCAAAGATGTGACTGACAGTTGCACCCTGGCCTTTGTTCTCAAGGTAAGGTGTTACCTGGCAGGGACAAGCAGGTGTCCAGTGCTCAGGCCGCCTCTGGGCGGCTCCAGCAGGTCCTCGCCCAGCCAGAGGCAGGCCCTGGTTGTGCTGTGTGGTTGAGAGCCTTGGGTCCTTTGGCAGTGGAGTCCTCAGTGCTAGCACATGTAGCAGTTGAGCGCCAGCAGCTTAATCTCATGCTTCTAAATGGACACTGAGTACTGATTGGCAAGGTGATTCAGCTAAGAGAATTGTACTCAATGAGTACTTTGCCTCTCACATTGTGACCTCTTAAATGTATGGTTATGATTTTTTGAATTTTACTTCGAGTCAAATATCAGACCCATGAGAATATTTTATAAACTGCCACAATACAGCAAAATCCCATTTATTCAGAATGCAAACATCCGTGTGTCTTTGTGCTGTGTGCTCGACAAACTAGCTGAACCAGATTTATTCAACTGATGTCCAGGACACGTCAGGTCAGAAACGTTGCCCTGTCTCCAGCTCCTCCTCCGGTCCTGTGCAGGATTGGTGGCCCAGGAGCAGGGACACTGTGGCTCTCCGGAATTTCGAAGTGCCTTCTGATTCATAAATGAAAAATTTAACTTGAGACCATTTTTTTATTCGTTCAGAATCTGTTTTCCATTGAGTGAGTAGTTTGCTGGAACTGAGTTAATCCGAAGAGCCCAGCTGTCCCCTCGATAAGCCAGGAGTGGCTGTATCTGGCAGTCGGGGGCGAGGTAAGCCATGATGGAGCTCCCCTTCGAAGCTGAGCGTCTGGCTAGACCTGGGGCGGAGGCCTCCACAGGTGCCCGTGGTGTGAGCGCCCATTCCTTCCCTCCTGCCAGCAGGCAGGCAGTCCTGGGGGGCATATTAGGTCTGGAGCTGCATCACCCTTCCTAGCTTTGCACCACCGCGGAGCCTCGTCCTGGCACTGTCCTTGTGCTGTGGGGACGTGCTGGCAGTCCAGAGAGCCACTCTGTCCTATGGCCTACAGAAGCAGGACCCTGTGAGGAGCTTGGTCCCTCTTCCCGTGCCTTGACCCCTAGGGGGATGCCTTTGGTCATCTCTTCCATCCCTCTGAGTGAAAAAGTCATCACCCCCCCTTGACTCTGTTCATGTGTCTTCTCCATCTGCAGAGTTGGTTTCTGAAAGGAATGTAATGGGGGCGGGGGGAGGTTGAAGAAATGTACTGTCCAAGTTCCTTGTTGACGGAACACTCAACCCCCATCTAGAGAACGAGTAGGTGAGTGACAGTTAAAGAGCTGAGTCGTTCTCACGGGGGGTAACTGAAACCCAGGTCGCTGTGGTTAAAATTCTTAAGTTTGCTGAGGATGTACATGACAAAACTTTGACATGGTGTTCGAACAGTGAGTCAGTTGGTGGTCTTGAGGGTTAACCTGATTTATAAGTAATACTGATAGACATATTTTCCTACATCTGAGCTGAGATACTTGCATGTTTGTAGGATATGTAATATAAGAGCCCAGAGGATACGTTTACATTTAATAAGATGTTGTTTTCTATTTTTGGATTTCTTATTATTTCCCCCCTCTTTGGTAGTGAAGTTAGGGGGAAGCATAATATTTGTATAAAGAACTGTCACCTCAGAGTGACATTTATTTTCCAGGGTGACATTGAACTCACACTATTGGTTTCATATGGTGTTTGTGTGCTTTGCCTAGATTCAAGACCTGAGGATTTGAGGACTATCAAGATTATTTTTTCTATCTGGTTTTCACGTACAGTTCTTTTACATGTCACTTATTTTACTAAATTTGAGTAAAGTAAGACCCTTGGCAGAAGAGGAAGCCCACTGCCTGCCCATGTTCCCAGCAGAATTCTGGTTTGTTTCTTCACAAACGAGACACTTCCATCCAGCGAGCAGCCCGGAGGGACGCAGGGCAGGTCAGGCGGGTGGTGGGCAGAGGGCTTTGTCTGCGCCCCCCCCCCCCCCCCCATCTGCTTAGCAAACTTACCTGTTGTAACTTATCTCAGATTTGTCTGTGGCACAGGAAAACCGGGCCCTCGGAAGCTTTTCAGTTGGAAATCTGATCGTTGTACCCCCATGACAGGCAGAGAGAATTGGTCACTTCTTGTATCTGACTGATTTGGGATCGCATGGGTTAGGAAGACGGGGTTATTCATCTTACGTTCTCCTGCTTTCTTGACGTCTGGCACCAGCCAGAGCATGGATCCCAGGGGTCAAAGAGGTGGTGAGAACTGAAGCTGCCGACAGGCACCCACTTAATGCCATACCCACGCCACGAGGCTTCCTTGCAGCTGCTCCGCCGGCTGCCGAAGCCAGCACTTTGCCTGTCACTGGACGGCCTCGGACCCACCGGCAGGTGCGCCTTGTCAGCGGTCAGGCCCAGCAGGTACATTCATTCCCCCCGAACTTTTAACCCCAGCTCTGCCCCCTTGCAGCTCGGTCGTGCGCTCCACAGCCTGCTCTCCAACATGGCAGAAGGCACCTCTTGCCAGCTCAGAAACTTTGCCTGAGTGGGTGGCTAGGTCTCCTACCCCTAACGTATTGACCTTGGTTGACTTTGATGGTTCCTGTGTGGGCTGTGCTCAGGTCCCTGGTCGCTGAAGACAATGCCGTGCAGGCCTTTCAGAGCAGCAGCATCAGACTGGAACAGTCAGGTGCCTCCGCATGTGGGGGGCTTGTCACCTCCAGGCCTAAGTGGTGAGCAGAGAGCCAGAGAGGTGTAAGCTGGGAAGGCAGGTGGCATATTGTCCACACACTTGATCAGCTCTTATAAAAACTGGAAGGGAACGTTGACAGCAAGTAAATCAAATTCCCATGAGCTGGTCACCTGGCCCCATGGTTCTGGCCAGGATGTGGGAGTCTGCACAGGGTGAGAGTGATGGTAGCACGTTCATCCTACAGCACAGTGATTTTCCACAAAGTGGCAGATTTGACCAGATTGACTGCTTCTCGTTAAGGACACCCAGACGCCATAAGAAGTAGCATTGGGGTGTCACGGGGAGGGGCCAGTTGCTGTGCTGTATTCTGTTGGCTGCGCTCTGGGGGGGGGGGGGGCGGGGCTGCACGATGTCTGCGTGTACTTTACATGGAGGGAAAAAAGGCATCGATACCAAACCACCTTTTCTACAATATCCGTAACTGTTATGAGGCTCTATTATCTACAGATGGTGATAGGTCAAGTCATTTTCATAGAACAATTGTTTTTATTCGCTTTCTGGTAACTTCTGTAGGCCCTGGCTCAAGGACTTAGCGTTGCGTCTCATGTGCATCTTTTTCTTAAATGTTTTTTGCCATTTCTGGAATTGTCCTTGGTTTTTCCTTAGCTCATAGGTCATAGATGCAGAAGTATTATCGCATTTAAGGCATCCGCATCTCAAGCATCGAGCAAGATGGCTTTGCATCCGGAAAAACATTTAACGTAACCCAGTTTGAAGCACCAAGCATGTATAATAACATGGCTCTATAAGATATAATAAACGCATAATGTTAAGCTTTTTAATGCCTGTGGTTCTTGTTTGTTCCTCAAGCCTCTAAGCCACCTCTTTTCCTGCGTTTCATCACACAGTGAACCTGGCCGGAGGCTCCTGCCTGGTCTGAGGCAGATCCTCCTGGGGTCCCTTGTGGCCCAGGAATGGAAACTCCAGGATTCATTCAGTCTCACCAGCAGGAAATGCTTCCTTAGCTCAGCTTCTCAGCTCGGGGATGGACTGATGGACTGGAAGAGTTTGAATGAGAAACACCCACTTTTCAGAAAGCAAATTCTCAACCCCAGGTGATAGTCCTGGGAACTCCAGTAAGAAACTGGACTGTAATGAGGCTCTTCAAAACTTGGTAAAATACACCGGGAGCTAGCTAGGATTTGGCCAAAAGCAAACGCAGAGAAGCACTTACTCCCCTGGCGTCGGGCGCTGCAGAGCTCCTTCATTCCTGGGGTGGAAGGGGCTGCTGGCAGGATGCTGCTGAGTGAAGGGCCAAAGAAGAGCTGGTGATCTAAGATTGGAGGCACCCTGCCCCCACCCCCACCCCATAGCTGAGCCCCCTGTCCCTATTTCACATTGCCAGCATCTCCACCTAGGTGTAACAACATGTATAACTGTCCCCTGCACCATGCCGGACACTGGACACCATTTCATTCAACTCATGTCATGGGTGAGGGTCATTTGCAAAGATCTAGGCAGCAGGAAGTCAAACCCAGGCCTGCCTGGCTCCTGCTGCCTCTGGCCCACAGCCTGAATTCATCTCCAACCCCTGGGGAAGAAGCCCTGGCCGCCTCGGTTCCCATGGGTTCCCAGCATGGCCGCCTGGGGCGCTGGCCCCCACCGCCAGCATTCCTCATCCGCCTATTCTGGCCCAGCCGCTCCTCTCCAGCTTCCTGACGCTCCACGCTGTGCAATCTCCCAAATGGGGCTCCAGCATGGGTCTTCCCTGCCCACCTGAACCTATAGAGGCTCCCCACTTCCTATGGGACCAAGTCCAGCCCTGACCTACTTTTCCAACCTCAGCCCCCCTCGCAGCTTCTCACTCCCAAAGCTGCTGGACCCTCCGACTCCCAGGTTCACTCATTCCGCAGCTACTGAGCCTCACTACGTGTCGGGCCTTTTCAGGTGCTAATGGAACTGCATTCCTTCTAGTGGAGGAGACAGAAGATAGAAGATGACCAGAGGGAGGGGCCTCGCCCAATCCCCAGCTCAGGGGTCCTCAAACTACGGCCCACGGGCCACATACGGCCCGCGGAGGACATTTATCCGGCCCACCAGGTGTTTTTGCCGCCGCTGCCTGTCCTGCTTAGCAGCCGACTTAGCAGTGTGCATAGGAATTTGTTCATAGTTTTTGTTTTTTTTTTAACTATAGTCTGGCCCTCCAACGGTCTGAGGGACAGTGAACTGGCCCCCTGTTTTAAAAGTTTGAGGACCCCTGCCCCAGCTCTTCCACCAACTGCAACAGGTTGCTTACCAGTGTCCCTGAAGCTGGTGGCCAGAGCCCCTCTCCAGCCCCGTGCACCACCCCCAGACAGGGCTGGCCCGCCCATCCTCCCCACCCCTCCGCTGCCTGAGTTGCTTCCCCGCCGCTCTGGCCCCCAGGCCTGAGGGTTAGTCAGTTCTCCAGCCTTAGACCCCTGACTGGGCCGGCACTGGCGGGTGCGCCTTCCCCTCCGCCAGCGGGGGGGCGCTGTGGTGCGGTCGCTCACACAGAGGGGGGCAGCCAGGACCCATCTGTGTAGGCCTGCCTGGCTGGGTCCCGAGCCCAGGTCCACGGGGGAAGCTTAGAAGCCTGCACCTTGGCGCCCACGGCCATTCGTGCCATCCGCAAACACGCTTGGCCCTGTGTGAGGACCCACAAGATGGGAAGGGGAGGGTCACTTATTTGTCCTCCAGCACCTGTAGGGCCACCTGCTGCTAAGGGGACACTCCAGTTGGAAAGGCCTCGGGATTCGGCAAGGCAGAAGGGCAGGTGACCTTGGGCCTGTCGGGAGCTTCCTTTTCCTCAGCAGAAGCTGGGCGGAGGGGAGAAGGGTGGCTGGGGCAGGCTGGACCCCAGGAGAGGCCGGGAGGGAGGGGGGTGCTCATGGTGCCCTTGTAGGACCAGAGGGGAGACCTGAGCAAGGCCTGGGGTTGGGAGGGCCCCCAGTGCACCCCTAGACCAGGGGAGAGGTGGCCGGGTCCCTGTCCAGTCCTGGGTGAAGTCAGAGCCTGGTGTGGGTTGGGAAGAGGGACCAGAAGCCCTCCAAGCTGCTTTTTCTCTCACCCCCATACCGCAGGAGCAGTGCACGGGGCTCCCCTTCCTCAGCCCACTTCCACTTCCAAATCCTTCCCCCGCCTCCCAGCCCCACTCCGCCAGTCTCCCCGTTCATTCTAACGCTGGGCCACTGGCTCCCCACCCATCTTCACTGGCCACCTCAGCATCGCTCTGGAGGACGGTCCATCCATGGCCTTGTCCTCCTGATGACCCCACTCCACCTGCCACTGCCATGGCCACCCCCAAACCTCGTGTTTCCGACACCTGCAGCCCCCAGTCTCTGTCCTGGGGTCCTGCTCTCTCACTGCCACTCCTACTTCCGTGGGACTGCACCCCAGTGCCCTCAGCCAATCACCTCCTCACCATCCGGCCTCACAAAGCTCCATGTCCCAGCTTCCCGCCCTCCTGCATTCTTGCCTTCCCTTGTCTCCCTGGCAAAACCCAACCTGGCCCTGTGCTCAGCAGCCTCTGCCCTCATCTACCCACTCAGCCATTTATTCTCTGTGCCCCCCGTTCCCATCCTGCCTTCCACCATCTACAGGGACATTTAAGCCAGAAGAGGGTGTCATGGTGGCCTCCCATCTCTTAGCCCCTCACATCCACTCAGGCATCAGTTCTGCCCACTTGGTTTCCCAAACCCACCTGGATGCCCAGGGGTGGCTTTCAGGGTCTGCCCAACAGGCTGAGGAGCCCACCACACCTTGAGAGCTCCTGAGGGAGCTCCAGGGATGGACGGTCCGCACTGCAGACCTGCCCTGCCAGTCTGCCAGGGCACAGCTCCCACCCAGCAGCATCTAATGTGGAGCACACCGCCCCACTCAGGTGAGCATCCTTGCCTTGGGAGGGCTGGACACACAATGCCCATCAGCAGGCCTGGGTGGGAGGGGGCCACGGCAGGGCTTCCCAGTGTGGGGGGTGAGCAAAGGGCTGTATTGGCCCAGCTCCCCATGGCCACTGCCTCCACCGTCGTCACAGTGGACACACCCTCCCCTGGGAGAGCCGGTGGGTGCCAGGTAAGGAGGCATAGCAACAAGGGAGCCGAGACCAAGGGGCACACAGGGTGGGTCCCGAACCTGTCCAAGGTTCCTGCCCCTCCCTGTGCAGTGACAGACAACCCTCCGGGGTGTCTGTCACTGCAGCCACGGGAGCCCGGGGATCAGCCTGGACTGTTGGCGCAGGTGGGCCATGAGGTGCATAGCCAGGCCCGGGGCGGGGGTGCGGTGAGGGCTGCAGACCAGGAAGGCCTTCGGGCTCTTGACCCAGCACCAACTGGCCGTGTGACCTTGGACAGGGCCCTCCCCACGGGCACCTCCCGCTGCAAAACGGAGGCTATGAGGACTGGAGAGGGTGTGTGCACAGGGATGAGCCGCTGCCATCAGGGGGAGGGTGGGAAGGTCCTCCCTCTATCCCAGCGGCCCGCAATGCTGACAGTGAATGTGACTTCTGACCTCCCAGACCTTCAAGAGGATAAATGCCTGTTGTTTGAGCCACATCTCCAAGATAACTGTCAAGTTCAAAGAACAGTCAGTACCTAGGCCACAGTCTGCAGGAGTGGAGTGTTCCCACGGGCTGGGACTCACCCAGGACATGCCGGACGTCCTCCAGGAACTGAGACAGCCCCGGGCTCCAGGGGGGGAGGGTGCTGGCAGGGGAGGCGCTGGGGACCAGGTTTCCCCTTCATTACACAGTCTGAGTTTCGTCTGCACTTTTATTTTTTGCCACATTAATAGATTACTTATTCCAAATAGAATAAACATAAATTTAAGTCAGGAAGAAAATAAATTGTCAAATAAATTGATAAAAAAAAAAAAGTTCTCTCAACCCCTCTTCCACCCAACCTGTCGGTAATGTTTAACCGTCCTCACAGGGGGAGTGGGGGACCCTGGTTTTTAGCATTTGCCTGGGTTCTCAGAGGAAAGAGAAGTGAGAGAGAAGCCAGGGCACCTTAGGGGGGGGAGGAGCTGCTGCCTGGGACCCCAGGGAGGGGACATGGGTTAACAGGGCCTGTGACACACCTGAGGCCACTTCACCCAGCCCCCTCCCAGCCTCCTCTCCCTGGACACTGCAGACAAGCCCAACGTCACAGGCTGGTGCTGGGATTAAATGGGGTGTAAAGGCACTGGAGAGCTGGCTCCCCTCCTGCAGGGAGAGCTGGGGGCCCTCTCTCCTGCCCTCCCACCCCCCCCCCCCCCACCCCCGCCGTGCGTGGGCAAAGCTTTTTGGCTCAGCAGTTGGGAAGGAAAGAGCCTCCATCCAGGCTGGTAGCTTGGGAGACACAGGGTGTCCAGGATTGACCCCAAGAGGCTGAGAAGTGGGGGTGGGCACCCAAGGCCTCCTCGAGGCGCCCTCAGGGACCTCTTCGGCTGGGTTAGGTCTAATCTCGGGTGGGCAGTTCCACTCACCCTCCTGCCAGCGGCCACGTGTGACCTGAGCACAGCTCGGTCCCCCTGGAGACCTCGCAGCACGTGCTGCCAGCCCCGCGCAGCGGGAGGAGAGGGCCAGCCTCCTGTGGCTGGGCTTTGCTCACTCGATCCTCATGCCTCCGTTAGCCCCCTATTGCAGACCAGGAAACCGAGGGGCTAAGATGTGCCCCAGAGCTGACCCCAGGTCACACCGCTGGGGCTGCCATCTGGGCCGGAGGGCACAGACCACCGAGCCGGCCCCTCTCACTCCGGGGAGGGTGTGGAGTGAAGCCCCTTCTGTGATACACAAATGAAGCCTTGACCCTCTTAAAAAACAAGTGACTTTATTTCCAGTGACACCCACGCACAGGGTGGGAGTCCTGTCTTCCTCGCCCAGGGCCTCCTGGGGGAGCTTGTCACACTGCCCCAGAGGCTGAGCCCCACTCAGGGCTAAGGGGGCCACAGACACCTCCATCCATGCAAAACCATCCACCTCCCCACCCCGTCACGTGGCCACGCTGTACTGGATGTGCCGGGGCTACCCCGAGTTCCCACCGCAGCACTAGCTTCGAGTGGAAGCCCCAGAGCGTGGGCTCAGCTCCCCCTCAACCCGGAGGGGCCCAAACTGGCCACAGCCACGCCCCCCGTGGGCCCTCCCACCTCACGGGAACACCAGGCACCAAGGAGCTTGCCCCTTTGCTGGAGAAGGGGGTGGGGGTGGGGGACCCATACTATCTCCCTCTCCACCCCTCCACTGACCTTTGGAAAAGTGGGCCAGAGCTCTAGATATCAGCCGACCCGTGTCCCCATTTCATAGATGGGCAGCCTGAGGCCCAGAGGGTACAGACTTCCCCTCCCCATGGCTGTGTTTAAAACTATGGAGGATCTGGAGCCTCCAGCAAACCCCAGGGCCTTTCGGTGGTCCCACGTCAGCCTCCACCGGGAGTGGCAGCAGTAGGGGGACCCCCAGCAGTGCCATGTGGAGAAGCTGGGGTGCACTAGGAGAGGTTCAGTTCTCTGATACCAGGAGGCACCGGGGCTGCCTCTGTCCTCATCACAGAGCCTGGACCGGTGGCCAAGAAGGGCCCCGGAGCTCTGCCAGGGAGAGGATGCGCAGTGAGTGTCCCTGGGAGAGCCGGGGTGGTGGTGGGTGGGATCCCAGGGAAGGCTGGAGTGTTGGCTGGGTTTCTGGAAGCTTCCAGGTAACAGGGCCAGCTTCCTGAGTGCTCAGCGTGGGTTTGAGCATCCCCACGTCACAGCTGAGAAAAATGAGGAGTCAAGTCTGTGGCCAAGGTAACCCAGCGGAGGCGTGGCATCGGGCCAGATGTGACGGAGTCCCAGCCCTCCGGCCCGGGCAGGGGGCCCATTGAGGTTGAGGTTGGGGTTATGAAGCGGCCCTGGGGAGGCCACGCCTGTCCATGGGGCGGAGCTTCACAGGCTGGAGGGCTGGGCCAGCGCAGACCCCGAGGCCGCGGGCACACCCTCGTCCTCGGACTGGTCCTCCGGGCCACGTGCGTAGGTGAGCACGATGGTGACGGTGGCGAAGGTGGCGGCGTTGACGGGGAAGGCGCGCAGCAGCGTGGACGTGAGCCCGCGCGTGAAGACGCGCCAGCCCTCGGCGCGGTAGCTCTGGCGCATGCAGTCGAGGATCCCGCTGTAGCGCGAGGCGCCCCGCACCCCGTCGGCCTGCAGCCGGGACTTGACCACGTCCATGGGGTAGGTGGAGAGCCAGGACAGGATGCCCGACGTCCCGCCCGCCAGCAGCAGCTTGGGCACCAGCAGCGCGTCCCCCGGCTCGCAGCCCAGGGCGCGCGTCACCACGTCGTAGGTGAGGAAGTAGACGCCGAAGCTGGGCGTCTCGCGCAGCAGGGTGGACACCATGCCCCGGTTCACGCCGCGCAGGCCCTCGTGCCGGTAGATCTGCGCCAGGCAGTCCAGGGAGCCCTGGTAGGTGCGGGCCGCGCCCACGTCCTGCAGCTGCAGCCGCGTCTTGGCCAGCTCCATCGGGCAGCAGATGACGCACTGGATGGCGCCTGCCGCCGCCCCCGCCAGGAACTGGTTCGTTGGCGAGTCCTGGCCCAGGGCCCGCAGGGTGTTGCCCTGCACGCCGAACACCAGCGCGTTGATGAAGGTGAGCCCCATGAGTGGCGAGCCCATGCCCTTGTACAGGCCCAGCACCTGCGGGGCAGAGGGGCGTCAGGTGCCCACCTCCTACCTGGGGCATGGGCAGCCCAGCCTACCCGCCCTGGGAATCTGCACTGCAGGTGGCGGCAGCCCCAGCCCACCCCCGGTGTTCCTAGGGATCAAACAGAACGTCATTAGAGCCAGAGTCCTCCAGCTGAGCGTGCGGGGCGTCCACACCACCCCATTTCCAGAGTCCCGATTCCCCCACTGGGCCCCCGGCTCTTCCTCCCTCCCCTGTGGTCCTGGCTGGCTCCCGCCCCTGCCCACGCCACTCACGCTCTCCTGCTTGATGATGGACTGGAAGCAGTGCACGGTGCCGCGGTACTGGGGCTTCTCCAGGCTCTGGACCTGAAGCCTCACCTGGAAGGAGGGCCCAGTGAGAGGTGGGCAAGCCAGGATCAGAGCACCCCGCTCCCTGGCACCCATGACGGCGGCAGCGGCCAGACCCACCGGGCAGGGGGCCGCGCAGCTAGCTTGCTGTGGCTTTCGGAATTCCCAGGTGCGATGGGGCCAGGTGCCCGCACCTCTGCAGGGAGGGGTATGAGTGAGCAAACAGCCAGAGACAGCCAGCTGCACGGGACGACGCCCAGAGGGGCAGGGGCCCCCACGACCTCGACAGGCAGAGGCTACTGTGAACAAGACCAACTCGCCTCTGTGTCCAAGATTTAAGTTCCATGCTGTGACCTCTGAGCGGGCGGGCTCACTGTCCTTAGCGAGGAGAGCAAAGCCCGCTAGTTGACGATTACCTGCGTTCCTTAAAGGGCAGCCGTGGATAGTACTGAGTAACCGCAGGGATGGCATGACAACCGAGATCAATATCCAATTGGTGGTAGTGTCAATTATACCTTTCTGACCCCTGGGTCTGGGTGAAATGTGGCCCAAGGACCCACGTCTTATGATACCCACAATGGAGAGTGTTAAGGTTTTGGGAGTCAGGATCTCGTCTAGGACTAATGACCTCGCCCTAGAAAAGTGCTCATTCTCACACAAGCCAGGAAGACCCCTGAACCAGAGGGGGATGATTTTTCTCGACCAGCCCCGCCCAGGCCCCCAACCCAGGACCTGTGCTGGGCCCTAGTGCCCCTCCTGCCCTTGCTAGGCCCACAGGGAACTTGGGGGTCAGGCCCAGGGTCTGGTTCAGGGAAGGACAGAAATGTGGGTTCACCTGGTCTCTGGGTGAGGCTTTAGCTCCCCTGTAACAGTTACATTTTTGCTAAGGGTGGAGACAGCTCCAGCTCAGGAAGTAAAGACGGTTAAAGCAACACAAAATTTCAACATCGCATGGGGGCCTCTCCCCTGCCCTGGGAGAGCCACTCCCTGGCGAAAGGGGGCTTGGACACGGCATCCCCGGTTATGGTCGTGGCCCTAAAGTAGGACAGAAAACCGCCTTCGTGCGAGGGCAGCGTGGCTGGAGACAGTGGCTGTGGTTCTAGGCTCCATAGCGGGAAACCACATTTTGGGCTCAAATTTCGGTCCCAAGGGTCTGTTAGAATAAACTGGGAACGTCCCTGCTGTGAGGCCGTGTGACTGACACAGAACACAGGTGTCCCCTCGCCCCTTCGGCAGCCCAGATCCGATTACATGAGGCTCAAGGAAAGGCCAAGAGAATGGGCCCTGGCCTTGGGAGTGAGGAGGGGGAGGTCTGGAGAGGGGAGGGGCTTCGGGCCTTGTTCTTTTCCCATGATTCCTAGGTTTGCACTCTTAGCACCTTTGCCCTTTCCTATAGATTAAATTTTCATTTCAGCCGAAACCGGTTTGGCTCAGTGGATAGAGCGTCAACCTGCAGACTGAAAGGTCCCAGGTTCGATTCCGGTCAAGGGCATGTACCTTGGTTGCAGGCACATCCCCAGTAGGGGGTGTGCAGGAGGTAGCTGATCGATGTTTCTAACTCTCTCTCTCCCTTCCTCTCTGTAAAAAATCAATAAAATATATATATTTTAAAATAAATAAATTTTCATGTCAGCTGCGGGGCTATGAAACAAATCCCACTTTTGCAAAAGCAAGAATATACGACATTTCTGTTTTTCAGCAGAAATCACCCACGGGGCGGGGACGATGTATGAAGGACTGTATTTTTTTTCCTTTTAGTTTATGTGTCTCTGGTTAGATTTTTTTACAACTTGGATTACTTCTGTAACAGAAAGCCAACCGAAACACTGTGTGTGTACCTGGTGAGTACACACAGAAACGCCGCCTCCCAGGGCGAGGCCAAGCACGGGGTGTGGGGCAGGCTGGTCTGCTGGGGGAAGTCACCTGCTTTCCTACATTTCCCAATCTCCTTGTAAGAAGAGCGTTTAGCTTTCATAGTGGAAAACAGCAGTAAAAAAATAAAGCCATTACAACATTACATTAGACCACGTGTGCTCCACGCCAAGCACCACGTGAGCTCTGGGCGGGACAATACGGCCACGGAAGGTGATGGCGGGGACAGGTTTTCTCCCCTTTATAAAAAACGCAGATTTTAAAGACAGTTTGCCCAGATGTGCTGCTGGTGGGAAAAAAAGTCACAGATTTGCTCCCTCTAGGTGCCAGGTAAGGGGGTTCCAAAGAGCATGAGCCCAGCAGGTGCAGAAGCTCCTGCACCCCACCACTTGCTGCAAGGGGTGCTGGTCCCGGCTCAGGAGCCCAGAGGGGGCAGGGATGCCAGGACCGTGCTCCCGGCCTGAGGGACCCAAGGGGAGCCTGCAGAAGGCCTGGCCAGGCCTGGGTGAGTCACAGCTCCGAGCGGCCTCCACAGAGCTGGGCTGAGGACGTGGAGAGCCACTTCTTGGCTGGACGCAGCTTCCAGAGGCCTCTCCAGCACGTGACCACAGATACAAACACAGCACAACGTGGACGCTGCCAGGCTGGCCTGGGCTGCCCGGCTGTGGGCAGGCTTCACGGGCGGCCAGCGGAGCAGAGCCTGGGCAGCCGTGCGGACAGGCGCCACCAGGCCCTCTCTCGGTGGCCCTCAGGGAACTCGGGGGCCGCTGTGTGGTCAGAAAGCCTGGCCCTTCGGCCTCCTCCCCAGACCCGCCCGCAGTGCGATGGAAGGAAATCTGTGCTCGTCGGGACTGGCCGCTCGTCCCGCGTAGTCCACACCGGTCGCCGGTCGCCACGAGGCCTCAGGAATCTTGCCCAACCCCTCCCTGTGCAATGAGGACGTCTGGGCCCAGGAGCAGTGACAGGCCCGCGTCACTGCGCAGACCAGCGGGAGGGAGGCCTGGCCCTGCACCAGGCCCAGGGGCAGGCCTTTCCCAGGAGCCGGTGCACAGGGCGGGGCCCCAACATCTCTGCTGCAGGAGCCCAGCCCCCAGCTCGCAAGTCCTGTTCCTGGCAGAGGAACACCTGGGTCCGGACACACGGAGCCCGAAGCCCGCCTCGAACCAGCTACGGTGACGTCCTTGCCTGAGCTCTGCCCTCCCCCGGGGGGCAGTGTTCACAGCGGACAGGCCTGCCCTGTGCCCTGCCGTGGACAACAGCCGCCCTGGCTCCCGGGGAGCAGATAAGGTAGGGCCCTGACCTGGCTAGTTCAAGGGCGTCAAACCCCAACCACGGGGAAAGTCTGAGCTGGAACCTCTGGAGGGAGGACACGGATTTGCTTGGTTCCTGCTCTGAGGCGTCTGAGAACCTGGAACGCTCACCCGATGTCTTGACAACGACGATCACCTTCCTGGGGAATCCTGACAAGTTTGGATTTTTCTGTATTTCCGTATTTTCTCCCTGAGCTTTTCTTTCTTTTAAGAAGCGGTCTGGAGGAGTTTGGCAAGAACAGTTGGGGACCCCTGCTCTCGGCGAGGGGAAACCCGCCCCCCGGTCTCAAACTGGCCGAGCCCCAGGATGGACCTGGACGGGCCGCCCCGCTGGGAGATGTGGGGCAGACCCAGGAGGCACGGCCCACTCGGCTCAGTGGGTAAGTGGTCGCCCATCTGGTGTCACAGAGACCCCTACTCCACGTTCCGCTGGAGCCTGTGGGAAGACCCCGAGGGGTTCCTAAGGTGGCACTGGAGGAGCCCAGCCCCCCAGACCCTGCAGGCTTCTGTCCTGTCTGGGCCTCCACAGGGCGCGACACTAAAACCACGACAAGAGACTCACCTTGACCGTGTCAAATGGGTGTCCCACCAGCACGCCTGCCACACCTGGAGGAAGAAAGGGGGACCTGAGACCCAGATGTCTGACACCTGCAGTGCGGGGTGGAGCTATGGGGAGGCTGTTATCTGCTGTGCGCCCGGGTTCCTCCGGGAGCCCCTTAATCCTCATGGCTGGGGGGGAGGGGAGGGAGGGAGCATGTGAGGGTGACATCCCCAAGGTCACGCCAGGATCTGTCCAACTCAACACTGGCGTCTCTCCCTCACCTGCTGCTCACGCAGTTGAAACAGATGTCCCTGGGGGGCTGCACGTGCTATTTCTAAGATGGTCCCACTGCTCCCGACACCCCTGGCACTGGCAGGGGACCCCAGAAATGTTGGACTTGGACCCTCACTCAGAATCGAGTTTCCCCTCTGCCCCCAGCTGGCCGAGCTCACACAGGGCTCAGCGTCTGCGCCTCACCTCGGGGTCAGTCCAGGTGTGAGCATCGACTTCCCCCAGGGGCTTCCCGGGAAACACCCACCCAGGACCTGCAGCGTGGCAAGTGCCGGCCGACCACGCCCTTCCCTGGTGGGAGTCGCCTGATACCCAGGGAACAGCCTGTGACTGTGGCCGAGCCCGGTGATGTGCCGGCCCAGGCCCTGCCAACATTCAGCCCCCCTCGAGGGACAGAGGCTCACGAACGCTTCTCAGAGTCCTGCATGCTGTGCAGGTGGCAGGCGCCTTGTTACCCCACCGCATGGCGGGGATGCTGAGGCTCAGGGAGAATGAGCAACTGCCACGCTTGCCTCCCTAGAATTTTTTTTAAAATACGTTTTTATTGGTTTTAGAAAAAGAGGAAGGGAGAGGGAGAGAGAGACATCGATGTGAGAAAGAAACACCGATCAGTGGGTTGCCTACCATACACACACCCACAGGGGAATGAACCGGCAACCCCGGGCATGTGCCCAGACCAGGAATCGAACCTTGGTGCAGGGTACGGTGTTCAACCAACTGAGCCACAGCGGCCAGGGCTTCTCCCTAGGGTTTTAGGTGTGTACATCCTAGAGTCCTTTTACTGCCAGGAGTGTTTATGTGTAATTAAGACAGCTAACATGTAGCGTTTCTGCCTGCTGGTTCCTCTTCTCGGTTTTGTGCCTATACTAGTTCTCTCTCTTCATACCTATATGGAAAGGACTATTAGCCCATCTGATAGATGAGGAAACTAAGGCATGTAACATGTTCACACCACACAGCTAGAAATGGTGGAGTCGGGCCCGGCTGGTGTGGCTCAGTGGTTGAGTGTCGACCTATGAACCAGGAAGTCACAGCTCGATTCCTAGTCAGGGCACATGCCTGGTGTTGCAGGCTCAGACCCTAGTAGGGGTTGTGCAGAAGGCAGTTGATCAATGATTCTCTCTCATCACGGATGTTTCAATTTTTCTCTTTCCCTTCTTCTCTGAAATCAATTAAAAAATATATATATATTAGAAATGGTAGCTCTAACTGGTTTGGCTCAGTGGATAGAGTGTCGGTCTGTGGACTCAAGCATCCCAGGTTCGATTCCGGTCAAGGGCATGTGCCTTGGTTGTGGGCACATCCCCCGTGGGGGGGTGTGCAGGAGGCAGCTGATTGGTGTTTCTCTCTCATCGATGTTTCTAACTCTCCCTCTCCCTTCCTCTCTGTAAAAAAAAATCAATAAAATATATTTTAAAAAAAAGAAAAGAAAGAAAGAAATGGTGGAGCCAGGACTCAAACCCTGTAACCCACTGGGAAATGCCCCCTGGAATCCAGCTCTCCTGCATAAGCCATTTTTTGAAGGCCGCCAGGGAGCGGTTCTGTGTCTGCTGAGGTTCTGGGGCGAGGCGCGAAGGGGGGCGGCGTCCCAGAAGTCCTCTGGCTTCCAGGCCTTTCCTGTCAATATTGATTTATTCGGACAGGAAGAGGGAGGTTTTATCGTGGACTTCAGGAATGCCACTGGAGATGCCAAGGGTGTGTGCCTTTCTTCAAAACAGCCCTGCCTGGCACTGCCCAGCCCTGCCATTCTGCAGACGCACCTTTTTGTGATCAGAGAAAATTTCCACTTTCATTTATTCAGCACGGTCGCCACGGCCAGGCCTTTCCCCCCGGAGCACTGTCCGCAGGTGGATGAGGAGACCAGGGTTCCACACTGTACCTTTGGGCCTGAGACACACTTAGCTTCTGTAGTTTGAGATCAGCCCCCCCCCCCTTTTTTTTTTTCCATTTCATGTTTTGAATTTGAAAATCCTAGATCTAGAACCCCTCTTCTTCAGCTGTGACTGGATTTGGGGTGTTCTGGATACCTAACATTTGCCCGAGGTGTGCTGACTGGCCTTCCTTCTGCCTCCGGCCCACCAAGCTCCTGTGCCCGGGCCCAGCCTCGGGTCCCGGGGATGCAGATGCCGGGAGCCCTGGAGGTCCCCGCCCTGCGGTAGAGGTCCTGCCTCAGGCTCCGGACCTGTCTCAGCCTCTGGGATGGGAGGGGCAGACCCTCACCCACTGGCCTCTGCTGGCGGGTCCCAGGCAGGGTCTCCGAGGGCAGACATTTGCATTCCCACTCGCTCCCTTGACTGGTCTCCGCGCCCTCGCCCAGAACATCTGCACGCACAGAGTGGGCGCCCAGAACATCTGCAGGCACAGAGTGGGCGCCCAGAACACCTGCAGGCACAGAGTGGGCGCCCAGAACACCTGCAGGCACAGAGTGGGCGCCCAGAACACCTGCAGGCACAGAGTGGGCGCCCAGAACACCTGCAGGCACAGAGTGGGCGCCCAGAACACCTGCAGGCACAGAGTGGGCGCGGGGCCTGCCTGCAGCAGGGCCTCAGGCCCCCAAAGCCTCACCCTTTTACCCTCACAGTCACCTGAGAGCCAGGAGGCCTCGCCGGGCCATCTCCCCGAGAGGACCCTGAGGCCACCGTTGCAGCCACAGAAATGGACCCTGTCTCCCAACTCCAAAGCCGGTGCCCCACAAAAGCTGGACGCTCAGGCACCCTCCCACCCCATGACCGCCCAGAAAGGCGGAGGGAACCACCATCCTGAAGGCACCTGGCAGCAGAGGTGGTGGGAGGGGTACCTGCCCTCCCCACAGGGGGCCCCCCTGCCCACATTGAACTTCTCTCTGCACTTCCTCCTATCCATGCCCCCAGCAGGGAGACCCCCAACCAGAGCCCAGGGTCTAAGCAGGCAGGAGACCTGAGGCTGGCCCTGGCTGGGGAGAGCAGGCAGGCATTCTGAGCCTCCCAAGGCCTGGAGGCTGATGTCAATCAAGGTCCTGCCTGGGCCCCCCCCCCTCCCCCCGACTGGGAAATCAGAAGCTAGGGACCCCGGCCACTGAGGAGGAGCACCGACCTCATCTGCCCTGAGCCTCCAGGCCTTGAGGAGCCAGACAGGGGCCTCTGGGGGCCAGGCTCTGAGGGGGAGGTGTCCCCTGCACATGGTTCCTGCCGCCTCCCTGCAAGGGCCAGGCCATGCCAGGGGTCCACGGCGGCCCTGGGATACAGTCATGTCACTGTTGCATGGGTTAAAGGGGAGAGGCCCGCCCTGCCTGCCCTGTGGTAGGAGCGGGCCGTATGATTTTGTTCTAGTCCCTCCCCGTCTCACACTGACCCTCTGCACTCCTCCCGGCAGCTACTTCCATCCTCGTCCACCTGGGAGGCTCAGGCCTCGGCTCGCACAGCAGGGAGGCAGGTGGCACCACCCACCCTGTGCTTGCATGGGGACCCCAGTGGACAGTGGGGGGCAGCTGGTGAAGCGCCTATAGCTCAGCAGGCCGCTGGACCCTGGGGCGTGGATAGGGCCTCTCCCACGTGGGCCTGGTGAGGATGGGCCGAAAGGCATTCCAGGAAGAGGCGCTGCCTGAGCAAGAGCCCAGAGTGACCGAACACCTCTAAGCAGGCCCGGCCTCAGGACGAGGATTCCTACCCCGAACCCCAAACTCCCAGGACACCTGCAGGAAAACAGAAGGAATCCTGCCCCTCTGCGGAGAGAACCCACGTTCCCCAAGAAGTTAGAAAAGGGCACTGGCCCTGGGACAGCCCCCAACCCTCTGGAGCCATCACGGGGGGGGGGGGGTAGCAGAGGGGAGGCAGACATCAAGGGAAGGGAAGGATGCGCAGAGTGGGATCAGCGGAGGGTGGAGGGATGAGAGCTGGATGGGCAGAGGCCCCTCCTTCCGTCTCCTCTGGTGCCAGGGCTGGGAGAAATTCTCCGCTGGCCTATGGAAAACTCTGGCGTTTCTACCCGCTTTTGAGACTCTAGTCTGTGTGTTCCTGAGGCCTGACTGGGTAACAGTCTGGTAAATTCTTAAATCCCTTCCCACACACCACACTCCCTTCACCAGCCTTCTCTCACCCAGAGCTTAAGGCCCGCCTCTTCCTCCGGGGCGCCCACCACTGGCAGGTGCTGGAGGGGAGAAGCGGGAGGTCAGAGCTGGACTGGGCCTGGGACACCCCGCCAGCCCTCTCTCTGCCCAGGAGGCAGGGCCTGCCAGCTCATCGCCAAACTCCCATCGCTAAACCTGGCTCCCAATTAATACCTGTTGGATAAATTAATTCTCCAAGTAAAAGCAGAGAGGCTACAAGCAAACAGGGAGGGCCACAGCAGACCCGGGACTGCACACGGACCCAGGTCCTCCAGGGAACGCAGGCCTGGACCCCAGCGTGGAGGCCCGGGCTCCGTGGAGGTGTCCCACGTTGGGTGACACGTCCACGTAAGCCCAAGAGCTAGCCACAGGGCGTGTCAGGCCCACGCTGCCACTCGGGTGGAGTCCGCCCCCCAGCAGCTCACTGAGAGAGGTGGGAAGGGGGCAGCGTGCCAAAGAGGGCGCCCGGCAGTGCTCCCAGGCCGGCCCGCGGGTGGGCGATCCGGAGCCCCTGCTCTGCCCAGAAGGCTGCAGGAGAAGGCGGAGCCAGCCCCCAACTTCTCCGGCCCAGGGAGCGGACCCCGCTCCAGATGGGATGGAGCTGAGGGACGAGGATTCCTACCCCGAACCCCAAACGCCCAGGCCACCTGCAGGACACCAGGGGCCTCGGGCGAGGAGGGCGCAGGGGGCGGCGAAGCACCTTCCTGGGGGCCCCCGTCTCCGCCAAATCAGAGCTGCCCGCGGGGCCCCGGAACTCCTGTCCGAACGCGCCTCGAAGGTTTTAGAAACACCAGCTCTCGGGCCTGGTGTCAGTTCACGCCCACGAGAGCCCCGGGAGATGGGAGCTTTGCCATCCCCGTTTTAGCGAGGAGAAGTCCCGGCCGGAGCGCCCGCCGCTGGGCCGCGCGCTCGCAGGTGAGCTGGTCCCCTCGCCCTGGCGCCCAGCGCGCACCCCGCCCGCCTCCTTACCCCCAGCGCATCCAGCCAGGAAGTCGAGTGCCATGGCCGTCCTTCCTCCACGTCCTTCTCCTTCTCCTTCTCGGGCCCTCTGCGGGGCAGGTCGCCGTCGGGAGCGCCCCGGCTCGCCGAGCAGAGACTCGGGCTGGCCGCCGCCTCCTGGCGCAGAGCCTGATCAGCGCAGGGGCCGGGGGTGGCGGCGGCGGCGGCGGCTCAGCGCGCGGCTCCTCGCCCGGCAAAGGTTCCCGCAGGCCGGCTCGCGAGCCCTCGAGGCGGTGCGCCCGGCCAGGGGTCCCTTACTTCGGGCCGCGCGCCCCGCCCCCCGGCCGGCCGGCGGGGAGCGGGGTGGTAGGGGCCTCGGGCGGGGCGCCGGGTGCAGCGAATGGGCGGGCGGGGTGCGGACAACGCCCCGAGGCCTGCGCGCCGCCGCCGCGCCTCATTGGCGGGCGCGCCTGGCGGGCGGGGCGCGGGGACGTGGCGGGCGGGCGGCGGGGGAGGCGCGCGGCGAGGCAGACAAAGAGTGTGCTTCGTGCGCCCGCCCGCGCGCCGCTCGGGGCCGGGGAGACCCGCGGTGTTCGCGGAAGCCGGGCCGTGGGACCCGGCCTGCGAGCCCGGGAACCCGCCTCCCCCCGCCCCCGCGGCGTGCGCCACGCGTGCCCGCTGGCTGGGAGGGACGTGGGGTGCGCTCGCTCCGGACTGGGCCCGGGAACCTGGGACCTGGGCTCAGATCCCGGCTCCGCCGCTGGACCTCAGTGTCCTCGTCTGTAGAATGGGGACATTGCCGCGAAAACGCCTGGACCCTCCAACCCTGCAGGCTGGGACACAACTGAGTGGTTGGGACATTCTTGCGGCGGCGACTCGCCCCCTCGGAGAGCCTTCGCCCTCCCGCCTGCGCGCCCCTGTGCGGGGGGGCGGCCGGGGCTCCTGGTCGCCCGGCACAAAACGTGGCGTCTCAGGGTCTGAGCGCTCCGGCATTTCGGGGGGCGGAGAGCGAACCTGAAAAAGGAGAGTCCTGCACGGGCCTGCGGACTGCGGGAGCAGGGGGAGGCTCCTGGACCGGGCCGGCAGCCGCGGGGCAGAACCCGGCCGTCGCGGCGCGTCCAACGCGGCGGCCAGGACACCCTGTGGCCGGAGGGGGCCGGGAGCCGGAGTGCAGCTCCGGGTAGCGGGGGGAGGGAGGAAGGAGCAGCCGAATCCGCTGCCACCACCCACCCCCACCCTGGGAGTCTCTGAGATTGGGGCCACTCTCTGGAGACTTCCCCCCACGCCCCTCCCCCAGCGCCTCGTGAGGCCCGGACTGTCCGGTTGGGCTGAGCTTGGCTGGGAGCTCACCCCTTCACTGTGCGAGTCCAATAACACTCGGGGGCCAACTTCCTTATTCGCCGCCTGCGGTCAGGACCACAAAGCCGAGTTTCCGGTGGCAGAGCTCACGGTGCTGAGACTCCAGTTTTACCGGTTCTGCTGTCAGGATGGAGGTTTCCATGGATATATCCCATCGACAGGTGTTAAAGGGGATATTTGGTGCGAGGGGGTATATGTCAGGCTGTGTAAACAGTGAAGTACAGTGAGACAGCGGCCCCTGGGAAGCCAACCATCCATCAGTGTGCTTTCCTTTCATTCTTCTTAGAATCTAAGGAGAACGGTCATTAAGAAGAGACCCGAACCCAGGTCTGCTGACTCCTAGTCCGGTGCTTGTGGTGGCTGGTGGGCCCTGGATGAGGTGAGGGTCTGGAGGCCTGGGTTTGAATCCTCTCCAGCCTCTCTGCCCCAGCCCCATGCCTCAGGGCTGCAGCGGGGGCAGAGGGTGGAAGAGGGACCAAGAAGCCAGAAAAGCCGTCGCTGTAGTGCGGGCCCCAGAGGTCCAGACCCACAACAGGGCAGGAGTTGACGGTGGGGGGCTGCTCAGGTGGCTGGAGGCCTCGGAGACCATGACCGTTAAACAGGGCAGCCTGTGTCCAGTTGGCTCGCAGGGAGGAAGCGGTGTCCCGGGGTTGCCCAGACCTCGGGAGGTAAAGCACAGTGGCCTGCAGCATCCGTCCCTGTGTCTGGAGGTCTGAGGGGAAGTCCCGTGCCTTCACGGGGCAGTTAGTCAAATGATAATGGAACCATTGAACAGTGCAGGTCCGTGAATGCCTCGCTTGGGGCGCGGGTTGTGCAAGTCCTCGTACGAATGTGGATGTGAACAAAACCAACTCCAAAAAAGAAAAAGAAAAAAAATGAACAAAACCACCTCCATCTCTGTTACCTCTGACCAGGCTCACTGTCGTTAGCAAGGAAAGCAAAGGCTTCTAGTGGATGATCCTCGGCGTTCCTTAAAATGTAGCCATGAATAGTATTGTCGGTAACAGCCGGGAGGGCATGACAGCCGAGATCAATATCAAAACAGTGTCAATAATAAGCTGTCACCTGTCTGTCACAGGGCCACCAGGAGGTATGGCCCTGGCACTCCTGCAGTCCTCGTCCCTGTGTCTTGTCAGTCATTAGCTGGGTTGTGAAACGGAATTTTTTAGACTGGAACCTGGATTCTTTGTCCGCCAGCGTCGAAGAATGAATCCACGGACAGAGGGTAGTGTAGCAAAGGTGGAGATTTATTGAAGAACAAGTACAGACTCCCACGTGGGGGGGGGGGAAAGGGTCCCACTGAGTTCCTTTTCCCTGTGGCTTATAAAGGCTGCAGATCCTGGTGCCTTGATATCCCCTCTGAGTGGTCCCTATTCCCTTAGACTGGTTACTATAGTAACTCCTGAACTCAAAGGCCGAACACCACATGGGACACATGATGCCCTCCTCCCTCATTGTTCTTTTCTTTCTGGCTTCCTTCTCTATTTTGTAAATACAGACCTTTTTGGCTCCCTTGTCTTATGTAAATGCAACTGTTGCAGCTCCCGGAACCTGGCTTACAGTTGTGGGGATGTACCTGTTGCTGCTTCCTTGTCTTAGGGAAATGGAACTGCACCCGGCTTCCTTGTATTGTGGAAATGCACCTTCTCCCGGTCTGTAGCTCCGTGTTTTTCCATGAACCCCAATTCTAAAAATTCCCTAAGCCTCCCTATATTCCCCTAACATTCCTGTTTCAGTCCCCCCTCCAATTAGGAAACCCCAACTGCCTTTGGGGACAGGGGATGCCACATCTTTCTGGCTGCTTCCTGCTGGCAAAGGGGTCGTAGTTTGGGGTGGCAGTCAGGGTCCCATCAGAAGTGGGTGGTCTAAGGGTCCACCGAAGATGGATGTAGCGGCCTCCATTTGCTGTTCCCTGAGGAGGACCAGTTGTAGCTTTAGGGCATCTAAATGGGAGGCTATCTATACTAATAAAAGGGTAATATGCTAGTTAGGGCGGAATTCTTCCTGACATCCATCCAGATGTCCATCTGGACAAAGCCACAGCGGCTGCCAGGCCCAGGGCTCAGGCCCAGCAGCCACCACAGCCGGCAGTGGCAGCAGCAGAGGGGTGATGGGGGCAGCGCCTTCCCCTGATCAGCCTGGTCGCCTCCAGCAGAGGGAGGCCAGACTGCAGCTTAGGCCCGCTCCCTGTGTCAGTAGGACATCCCCTGAGGGCTCCCGGACTGTGAGAGGGGGCAGGCCAGGCTGAGTGCACGAGTTTTCACACACCAGGCCTCTAGTGAAACATAACAAAAATGGTTAAAGGTGAGTAATAATGAAACAGTATAAACCAAGGCCTGAGGAGGGGAGCTAGTTAATAGAGGTGGTATTATATACTTTGGGGCCTTTTCCTTTAGCTAAGCTGCTTGCAGCAAGAAGTATTATGTATGGCACAGACTTTGCCTTGCTCAGTCAAGGGCTTTCTGTGGATAAAAATCTGTAGAGGCTTGAGAAGTGGTTCTGGCTGGTGGTAGTGGTAGCATAAGTTGTCCTATAGACTAAGGTTTAGCACACTTTACTCTGAAAGAGATGTGGGAGAGATATATCTACGTGAGATTATTTGACCCTGAATTGGGCTGCTTATACTTAGTAGTTAGGGATTTGGGGAGCCAGTGTGGCTTGAGAAATGTACTGTACCAGGGTTACAGAGAGGGGCTATCAGTAGGAGAATCTCGTGGTGTTTCTGGGTCCCAGTAAGGACAGAGTACCAGCCTAGGATTCAGGTGACACTTATGAAAAGACAGAAAAAGAATTGTTAAAAAGACGAAAATACTGATTATTTAGAAATACCAGAGAACGTTACTTATCTGGCACTCACTGACTTCCCAGGATCCCTTCGAAAGGGGAGTTTCGGGTCCTTTAGAGGCTCACACGAGTAGAAATTGGTGACCCAGTTGATGACAAAGCAGCTTCGTCCTCCTCCTGTGCTGGCATTCAAGGCTCCCTCCAGACAGGTGGATCTCGGAGTCGGTGCTGCTGACCTGTGGGGACACTTAAAGAGAGCGCCTGTAAAAGGGTCTTTTGGGCTGTTCGAAGGCCTGCCCAAATACGTGAGGGCTGTTCCCGAAAGCTCTGGGGCAGGACTGTCCATGTTAGCCGACGGCTGTGGTGACTGGGATCTTTTAAAGGCAATCAGGGCTGTGAGTTAGGAGGCAGGGTATACAGAAAAGGCATCCTTGAGATCTAGGACTGTAACCCACTCTGTGTCCTCTGGAGTCTGGGCAAGTAAAGCATAAGGGTTAGGGACACTTGGCTGGATAGGAATCACTGTCTTATTTACTAGTTTATGAGTCCTGAACTAGTCCTCCCCCTCTATTCGGCCCTTGTACTCCTAAGATGGGGGTATTGTAAGGACTAGGACAAGATTCCAATAAACCTTGGGCTTCTAAAACAGATGGCCTATTAGAGTTTTGAGTCTTTCTGGAGCCTCAGGGTTGAGAGGATGGTGTTTCTGATGTGAATGTGAGGCTTTCTGCAGGGTCAGGAAGGCATGGGAAAGGAACCACTTACCGCAGCTGCGCCCTAAAGGCTGAGAAAAAGATCTCTTTCTTGGCTTCCCAGACCTGCCTGTAACGGCTACAGCCTCTGAGGGTGACTTACCAGGGTTTGGGAGGAGCACAGAGAACGTGGCTCCAGCATCGGGGAGGAAATTAATTTCCTTGCCCCCCACACACACTCTGTCAAGCTTACCCGGGGCTCCTGGGTGGAGGTGGCAGTCCTCTGAGGAGCCGGGTTGAGAGACCCCCAGACCCGCCAGTCCTATTGGGCCAGCTGGGTCGCCAGTCCCACCCCAAGGGACCTCCGTCTCCAGGGGCAGTCCGACTTCCAGTGGTTTCCTTGGCAGACAGGACAGGGCTTTGGGGGTCTAATACGCCTCTTGGGGCAATTCCGGCGCATATGTCCAACTTGGCCTCACTTGTGACAAGTGACTGGGACTGACCATTTGCCTCCAGGGGCTCTGCCTGGGGCTTCTGTTTTCCCGAAGCGCGGCTCCTCTGATCTCTGTTTTTGTAGCCTTAGCCTGGTCTCTCGTTTCTCCTCTTTTCCTCCTCCTGGTCTCTATTATAGAACACAGAGGTGGCAATCGTCAGGAGAGTCTCTAAAGCAGGGGTCCTCAAACTTTTTAAACAGGGGGCCAGTTCACTGTCCCTCAGGCCGTTGGAGGGCCGGACTATAGTTTAAAAAAAAACTATGAACAAATTCCTATGCACACTGCACATATCTTAGTTCGAAGTAAAAAAACAAAACGGCAAAAACACCCGCATGTGGCCCGCGGGCCGTAGTTTGAGGACGCCTGCAGACTATTCTCGGGACAAATAGCCAATTTCTGCAATTTTCTCCTGATGTCTGGGACAGCCTGGGTGATAAATTTGTTCTTTAAAATTAGTTGTCCCGCAGAAACCGGTTTGGCTCAGTGGATAGAGCATCGGTCTGTGGACTGAAAGGTCCCAGGTTCGATTCCGGTCAAGGGCATGTACATTGGTTACGGGCACATCCCCAGTAGGGGGTGTGCAGGAGGCAGCTGGTCTATGTTTCTCTCTCATCGATGTTTCTAGCTCTCTATCCCTCTCCCTTCCTCTCTGTAAAAAATCAATAAAAAAACATATTTAAAAAAAAAAAAAATTAGTTGTCCCCATCCATCCGACTGTCGGGCCTCAGAAGGAGGGGAAGGGAGGGTGGGGGTAGTGGAGAGAGATCAACCAAAGGACTGTGTGCATGCATACAAGCCTAACCAATGGTTAAGGACAACAGGGGGTGGGGTGGGGGATGGGAATGGGGGGATGAGGACAAATATGTGACACCTTAATCAATAAAGAAATAAAATAAATAAATAAATAAATAAATAAATAAATAAAAAACCACCAAAGCAAAAATCCCACCAAGAATTAAAAAAAGTTAACATTTGTCATTCTTACTTCTGACTTTTTAAATAAACAAATAGAACATGACAGAAAAAAAACCAAAACAAAAAAATAAAATTAAATTAAATAAAATTAGTTGTCCCAATTCTGAATGAATCTGGGGTAATGTTAGTGTGCTTAGCCAATGCCTCCCTGAGCCTTTCTAGAAAAGCCGAGGGGTTTTCGTCAACCCCTTGGTTAATGGTGGTTAGTTTAGAGCAGTGGGCAGGCTTTGTTTCACTACGTCGGCGGCCTTCTGTAACACAAAACCGGCAGTGCTTTCCTCCCCACCTCTTAGTTTCAGGGTTCCATTGAGGGTCCACGGTGGCGGGGGGGCGGGGGGGGGGGGAGCGACTGCCTCTTGTCCTGTTAAGAAATCCCTGTTTCTTTCCTCAGAGTCCTCTATTCCCCCAGCATAAGTAAGAAAATGGTCATTTCCAAATTCTCTTGCTTTTTCTAGTATATTTTGCTTTTCAGTGGCTGAGAGGGTCAGGTTTAATGTGAGCATGACGTCTCTCTATGAGAGACCAAATACTTTGAATGCGGTTTTGGAAGACCTCAATATATCTGTCAGGGTCTTCTGAGAACTTTCCTAGATCACTTTCAATTTGTCTCATGTCCCGAGGTAAGAAGGGGATCTGGGCTAAAGTATGGCCAGATCCTCCATCTGTCTTGGGGCAAGCTAAGGTTTGCTCAGCCCTGGGGAGTGGGGTGGGGAGGAGGCGCGGCACGGCCTCCGCTTTCTCCCTCGGTGGACTTTGGGTTGTTATTGCCAGGAGTGAGGTATTTACTTTACATTTTTTATATAAATCTGGCCTGTCCCTTAGGGTAAAGAAAGTTTGGACATATGGGACTTCTGACCATTTCCTATTTTTCCTACAAAAAAGATGTAACTGTAGGATGGCGTTATACTTGAGGTTTCCCTCTGAGGGCCAACTCTCCCCATTTGCCAATTGGTATTGAGGCCAAACCTAAATGCAGAAAAAAAATCAGGCACTTTCTAAGGTTTGTGGGTCAAACTTATCACAATTCTTTTTTTTTTAAATTTCTTTATTGATTAAGGTATTACATATATGTCCTTATTCCCCTATTACCCCCCAACCCCCTCCCCCCATTCATGCCCTTACCCCCCTGTTTTCTGTGTCCATTGATTAGGCTTATATGCATGCATACAAGTCCTTTGGTTGATCTCTCCCCCTTACCCCCACCGTCCCCTACCTTCCCTGAGGTTTGATGTTCTGATCGATGTTTCTCTGTCTCTGGATCTGTTTTTGTTCATCAGTTTATGTTGTTCACTAGAGGCCCGGTGCATGAAATTCGTGCACGGAGGGGGGTTGTCCCTCAGCCCAGCCTGTACCCTCTCCAATATGGGACCCCTTGAGGGATGTCCGGCTGCCCGTTTAGGCCCGATCCCAGGATCGGGCCTAAACGGGCAGTCGGACATCCCTCTCACAATCCAGGACTGCTGGCTTCCAACTGCTTGCCTGCCTGCCTTCCTGATTGCCCCTAACCGCTTCTGCCTGCCAGCCTGATTACCCCCTAAACCACTCTGCTGCCAGCCTGTTTGCCCCCAACTTCCCTTCTCTGCTGGCCTGGTCACCCCTAACTGCCCTCTCCTGCAGGGTTGATCACCTCCAACTGCCCTCCCTTGCAGGCTTGGTCCCTCTCAACTGCCCTCCCTTGCAGGCCAGGTGCCTCCCAACTGCCCTCTCCTGCTGGCCATCTTGTGGTGGCCATCTTGTGTCCACATGGGGGCAGGATCTTTGACCACATGGGGGCAGCTATATTGTGTGTTGCGATGATGATCAATCTGCATATTACTTTTTTATTAGATAGGATAGAGGCCTGGTACAGGGGTGGGGGCCAGCTGGTTTGCCCTGAAGGGCGTCCCGGATCAGGTGGGGTTTCCCTTAGGGTGTGGGGCGGCCTGAGCGAGGGGCCTGTGGTGGTTTGCAGGCCGGCCACGCCCCCTAGCGACCCAAGTAGAGGCCCTGGTATCTGGAATTTATTTTCCTTCTACAATTGAAACTTTGTAGCCTGGAGCAGAGCCAAGCCTGGGGCTCCCTCAAAGGCCGGCAGCCATTTGTGTTGGGGTTATAATTGAAACTTTGTTGCCTTAAGCGGGTGGGCCCGGCCAGGGTGTGCGAAAAGTTTTGCTTCCCCTGTTGCCTGCGGCAACCCTGGCCTGCTCTCTCAAGCTCCATTCTGCCGCCATTTGTTTGAATTTGTTTACCTTCTATAATTGAAACTTTGTAGCTTGAGTGGAGGCTTAGGCCTGGCTAGGGCAGGCGGAAAGCTTGGCTTCCTCTGTTACCTAGGAAACCTTGCTCTCTGTGGCTGTAGCCATCTTGGTTTGGGTTAATTTGCATACTCGCTCTGATTGGATGGTGGGCGTGGCTTGTGGGTGTGGCTTGTGGGTGTGTCGGAGGTATGGTCAATTTGCATATTTGTCTATTATTAGAGAAGATTATCCCAGTTCTTGAGGATACATCCTTTTCACTGTCTCTTTGTGGCGTAGGGAACACGCTTCCCATCTGAAAGAAAGAAGAAGAAAGAAAAATGTCTTCTGTACCCATTGTGCTTACAAAGACGCCCTTGCCAGTGAGGCGTCCCCCACCGGGCCAGGGCTGAAGGGAGTCCCCACTGTCAAACCAGGAGTGAGGGGTTCCTTGCCCACGTACGGCCACACACCTGGTTGACAGGTGGACTAGCCGCACTGACCACCGCGGTGATGACCCGAGGTCACACAGAGGCCACCCGCTTCCCTCCTGTGGAAGCGTGCATACCCCGTGTCTTGCTCTCAGGTCCCTCGTCTGTGATTTAAAGGGCCCGAGCGGCTGTAATGTTTTGAATTACCCACTGAACTGGATGGGTTGGAGGGCCTGCTGAACTGAATTTCCGAGGGGTCTACTCTAGGATGAGGACTTAAGAGAGTTTACACAGTACCCTGAACCCTGGTTTGGCCAATATCCAGGGATTCAAGGAAAAGTATAAAGAGCTCTGGTCCCCACCCCTTGTATGCCCTCGTCATTAAAGGATTCGTCCTCTACCTGATTTTAGATTTTAAATTCCCTGCTCACTGGCTTAACTTTTAGTTTTTACTGACCCTTAATTTCTGCTGTTTTGTTTTCAAACCTTAAAAATGTCACCTTTTAAACTGGGCAACCACCTCGGCTGTGTCTCCGCTGGGAGAGGGGTGTGCTAGTTGACTTTACAGGGAACCACCAACGCACACTTTTTAGTGTTTTTATTAAGGGTGTATGTTGGTGGAAGAGATTTTTAAACTTTCTTTTCAAAGCTTATTTTATTCAGGTATGCTAATATATATATTTCAGTTATTGTTTCTGATTAATAATTTCCTGAAGTTTTACTAGCACCTTTTAGTTCAAACATATGACCTGCGTAGGAGCCTGCAATTCAGAGTAAGTCAGAATCCTGTTCATGGATTTTTCTAAAGATTTAAATGCACCCAAAGTAAGGCAATGGCTGTCCAATGACAAAATTCAAAAGTGGCATGGTTATACATTTGTTTAAAATGCTATTGATAAAACCTTTGCTTTATAATATTAAGACAACAACCTGCTAGTACAGCAAACAATTTGCATATAAAAAATAATATGTGGCACATGGCTTATTGCAGACGGTGTATTAAGCATTGAAAACAATTTATAAATCCCAATAAAAGAAATGTAAAACCCCGGAGTGTCACTGGCAGACACAGAGAATTATCACGCTTGCCCTTCTTCCCTGAAAGTTTCCTGTTTGAACTTGGCTTTGAATCTGTGTAATCTTTCTTTTTTCCTGAAGCAGACTGAAATTCTATAACATTCAAAGAATACGTATTTTCAATAGAACGTTGCTATTAATTTTTATTTGGCAGAGTTTCCTCATGCAATTTCAAGTACATTGCATTGGTCTAATTTAGTTCAAAGATATTTCTTTTTGGGGAGAGAGAATAAATATTTGCATCACCTCAGGGCCCTTGAGATATCACAAAGCTGGCTCAGTGGATAGAGCGTCGGCCTGTGGACTGAAAGGTCCCAGGTTCGATTCCGGTCAAGGGCATGTACCTTGGTTGTGGGCACATCCCCAGTAGGGGGTGTGCAGGAGGCAGCTGGTCGATGTTTCTCTCTCATCGATGTTTCTAACTCTCTGTCCTTCTCCCTTCCTCTCTGTAAAAAATCAATAAAATATATATATATATATATATATATAAAATTCTTGAAATATTACACTTAGAAAAGCTGTCAAATATACCCAATTTAAAGATTATTAAAGCTTCAACTGGTCTTGTTGAAGCCGGTTTGGCTCAGTGGATAGAGCGTCGGCCTGCGGACTGAAAGGTCCCGGGTTCGATTCCGGTCAAGGGCATGTATCTTGGTTGCGGGCACATCCCCAGTAGGGGGTGTGCAGGAGGCAGCTGATCCGATGTTTCTCTCTCATCGATGTTTCTAACTCTATCTCTCTCCCTTTCTCTCTGTAAAAAAATCAATAAAATATATATATTTTTTAAAAAAAGCTTAAACTGGTTTTAATATTAAAGATTTGGTCTTGACCACGGACTTAATGATTTTCAATTTGGCCATTACATTTTTATATCTTAGTCAGGTCACAGATGTGATATACTTTGTATGTCACAGAGGAAATCCTGGGAGGACACACCTACCGCCCGTCCATTCCCCTGCTGCCGTGCCCCCAAGGGTGCAGAAGCCGCCAAGCTGTGATCACCTCATAGCTAACCTTAGTTCCCGCTTCTGCAGGGCCTGCGGGGTTTGGGACATCACAGGCGGGTGAGGACTGGGCCGCGCCAGCACAGCCAAGGGTTCTGCGAGCCTGAGGGAGGCCGGTGAAGGATGAAGAAAAGACAGACAAAGAGAATAAGCTGGGTCTAGGTGGATCTTCTGTGCCTGGCTGAGGCCACAGAACAGACCCAGACTGCAAAGCTGATGCTTTATTTATAGTCAGGGGCAAACAAGGTAGTTTACAATGTTCTTGTAAGTTCCACTTGTTTTGGCAGCACTTGCTGCACCTCCCACAGCCCATTAGCTACCCAGGAAAGATCTAGGGAGCAGTCACAAGATCAAGCTTAATTATGCTAAGCGGGCTGTGCCCTCCAAGCTGGGACTTGTTTGCGGCTTTGCCAGCAGGTCAGTCCGAGGCTTCACCCTACAACCGCTCCCTACAGAGGACCACCTGGTCCCCGGTCCCCATTAATATCTATGTTGCCTACCGGATGTTTAATGGACACGATGCTGGGCGGGGCTTTGCCAATCCCCCCCGCCCTGCCCCTTTTCTAAGCACCTGCACAGGTTCGGCCAGTGCCGCCTCCTATTCTGCCGCTTTTGGGACCAAAAGCCACTTGTCGGAGTAAAACTGCTCTTTTTTTTTTTTTTTTTTCCCTCCTCCCGCTTTACCCCAGGCAGGGAAGGCAATGGTTTGTCAACCACAGGTAGGCTACAACTTTAGCTAGTGGTCTTTCTTTAAACTTCCCTGGGTTAACATATATGTAACCTTCCCAGATTTACCCTTAGGCTTAGAATCTTAACATCTTCATCTAGCCGAACAACCTCTGGTTCTGAGAGACACAAAGCCTCCGCGGAGCAGAGACAGAGGGCTGTCTACGTTCCTACAGACGGCGGAGAGCACACCGAGCTGGCGAAGCAATCGGTAACCACGGTACGTCGCAGACAAGGAGGCTCTCAGGATTCAAACCCTGCCGCGTGTTCCTCCTGTCCACGAGCAGCTGGACCCGAGCAAAGTGGGACGTGCCCTGTCTTTAAACAGACTGATGGAAACATCGATAGAAACACTCTCATACACAGTATTTACAGGTGCGCACAATCCACAGACACTCCACAAAGCACTCCATTAAAAGGGCGATGTCTCTCGTCCCGGGTTTGGGACTGGCCCTCCCCAGAACCTCAGCATCCTTCCAATGGACTGTTTTGGCCATGTGGCTCGCCTGGTTGCCTCGCATTCCCCTTGTGTCATTTTCGCCATTTTCTAAAGAAAAACCGTCTCGGACCTATTCTATAGCATCCGTGAAGAGAGGGGCCTCAGACCAAGCGGCCACCCCAAATCGGGCGGGGCGCCTTCCCTTGAACTAGCGTTCTCCTCTACAGGGGTATAGGAAGTCCCGGAAATGTCCCTAATTTGTGAGAAATGGCTTACCTACCCAAATTTCAAACAATGGACTGGGAAATAAAAACATGGTGAAAATGAGACTTTTAAGAACACTCCCGAGAGTGTGCGACCATTTTACAGAATCACAATGAAGGCGAGCGCAAGTGACCTAGTAATTAATGGGCTAATTCAGTGGTCGGCAAACTCATTAGTCAACAGAGCCAAATATCAACAGTACAACGATTGAAATTTCTTTTGAGAGCCAAATTTTTTAAACTTAAACTTCTTCTAACACCACTTCTTCAAAATAGACTCGCCCAGGCCGTGGTATTTTGTGGAAGAGCCACACTCAAGGGGCCACAGAGCCGCATGTGGCTCGCGAGCCGCGGTTTGCTGACCACTGGGCTAATTTAACCGCTGTGTCTGGCTGTAATGCTGAATTCTCTGAAAGGCTAAAACTTCTATAGGAGTGGTGGCAGAAGCGGCTAAGGGCTGTGATTAATTCCTGTTATGCCTGATGGGAAGATCTGGGGCCATGCTCATTTGTCAGGAGTGGAAACCAGTTGGCTGGCTCTGCCTTTCCTTTCTTTTCTTTCTTTTTTTAATTTAAATATATTTTATTGATTTTGTACAGAGAGGAAGGGAGAGGGATAGAGAGTCAGAAACATCAATGAGAGAGAAACATCGATCAGCTGCCTCCTGCACACCTCCCTACTGGGGATGTGCCCTCAACCAAGGTACATGCCCTTGACCTGGAATCGAACCTGGGACCCTTCAGTCGGCAGGCCGACGCTCTATCCACTGAGCCAAACCGGTTAGGGCTGGCTCTCCCTTTCTTAACTCTTGCCTAGAAGTTTTCCCCAGGACCCTTACTATAAAGTCCTGCACAAATGGAGACTTAGGATTTTAAGCTTAGTGGGTCCTGGACCGCGGAGGCAGCAGTCTTGGCTGGATACTATTTGATCTGACTGAGGTAGAAAGCAGAAGAAAAAGGCAGATGATTCTCCAATTAAAACCAGCTTGGGATCTGGGCCAGGGGAGTGGACATACGTAGTGGGTCAGAAATGTGCTGTTTTTTTGGAACTGTGTCTCAGTTTCTCTCCCAGCTATCTAAGACAGCCGCGAGGACCTGGGATCTGGGTGACCAACCCTTGTATGCATCCCCTGGACAGGTCAGAATTTAATTACATGTGTTGTTAAAACCCAATGAGGGGGTCTACACACTATGGGGAGTCTCCCCAAGCACCCCCACTGTGGCTCTTACTCACAGAACATCCGAGAATCCCAGAAGTGGGGTAAGGGGGCAGGGGGGGGGGGGGAGAATTGTCTCTTTGATCTTCAGAGCTGGGCAGGGACCCAAGCACTCATGTAGTTGATGGCAGGGGTTTGATTTGCGACTGGCAGAAGCCTAACGCTCTAACCTGACCTGGCACCAGTTTATCCTTCCATGGGAGACTTTTTTTTGTAGCAGCCGTCGGCCTCCAAAATCATACAAGAGACAGAAAAGGGACAGAGGGACAGACTTCGTGGCTACTCCCCATTCGACGTGGAGAGGGTTGACTGACTTACGGAGAAATTCCCGGCCAACGCACCATTTTGCAACTGAATTTTTGGACTGGAACCCGGATTCTTTGTCCGCCAGAGTCAAAGAATGGATCCACAGACAGAGAGTAGTATAGCAAAGGTGGAGATTTATTGAAGAACAAGTGGAGAGAGGGAAAGAGTCCCACAGAATGGACTGCCATGTGGGGAGGGGGAAAGGGTCCCACTGAGTTCCTTTTCCCTGTGGCTTATAAAGGCTGCAGATCCTGGTGCCTTGATATCCCCTCTGATTGGTCCCTATTCCCTTAGACTGGTTACTATAGTAACTCCTGAACTCAAAGGCCGAACACCACATGGGACATATGATGCCCTCCTCCCTCATTGTTCTTTTCTTTCTGGCTTTCTTCCTTCTTCTTTATTTTGTAAATATATACTTTTTGGGCTACTTCCAGCTCCCTTGTCTTATGTAAATGCCACTGCTGCTGCCCCCTGCACCCGGCTTCCTTGTGTGATGGAGATGTACCTTCTCCCAGTCTGCAGCCCTGTGTTTTTCCATGGCCCCAATTCTAAAAATCCCCTAAGCCTGCCTATGTTCCCCTAACATTCCTGTTTCAGTTGCACTGTACAAACAGCACTGCAACGGGCCCGGTAGCTGGCAGGGGAGAATAATCCGTGCAGAATTGCTGGTGTCTGACCCAGTTTTCCTGTAAGTCAGTCACCCTACAGTAAGTTCTGCTGTGTTCTATTGGAGTCACCTGCTTTGGCTTTCAGTCTGAGGATACCTTCTGGTTCCGGTGGCCGTTATACCTGTGCCCCGCCATCAGACAGTCCCGACGCCCTGGGGGCCCTTGGGAAGGGGCCCAGCAGCCTGGGACACAGTAGGCACTCAATAGTTGAGCTTCAGAAAGCTCCTGGGAGCGAGGCCCCATCTGGGTGATGCCTGCAGGGGTCCCGGTGAGCGATCTGGTGCAGGCGCGCGGCCACAGGCTTCCAGCTTCCAGCTTAGAGGCGGGACCACTTTGGAGGGAGCCAGTGTTCAGGCTGGAGCTTTTGGGGTTTAGGTGTTATGGAAGACTGGAGAAAAACCAAGCAACGCTTAGAGAAATGGAGTTACCCAGCTTTATTACACCGGCGGACTCAGAAAAGGTTGTCTCTCAAATTCTTTTTTTTTTTTTAATTTTTTTTTTTTAATTAAATATATTTTACCGATTTCTTACAGAGAGGAAGGGAGAGGGATAGAGAGCCAGAAACATCGATGAGAGAGAAACATCAATCAGCTGCCTCCTGCACGCCCGCCACTGGGGATTGAGCCCGCAACCAAGGTACATGCCCCTGACAGGAACCGAACCCGGGACCCTTCAGTCGGTAGGCCAACGCTCTATCCACTGAGCCAAGCCGGTTAGGGCTTGTCTCTCAAATTCTGAGCAAAACAATCTGGTGGAAGCTTTTCTTTTCTATCTTTTCTAATGTCTTTGTCTCCTAAATACGGGGCTTCCGGTCCCTTTCGCAAGTTTTCGATGAGCCCTATGTAAGCTTCGCAGATGTCCCGCAGGAAGCGTGCAGCCTTGAGAGCACAACGTGGGCCAGTAGCCTCGAGCACAGATAACTAAAAGACACCTGGCATGGGGGCAGCTAGGCACAGCAGCGGAGCGGTTTGCCAGGTCAGACAGTTAAGCTCATTTTCCCTATCATTAGAGCAAGCATGTTTTACAGACGCTAAGAATAGCAGAATTAATTCACAGAACAAAGAACCTTCTGTCTAGTGGAAATTTCAAACAGCAGTTTTTATAAAATAGAGGTTACTATGCTTCATTCCCCACTGGTTTTATCAAATCTTTGACTCTTGTGGGCCATTATTGGGGATGGGGTTATATCGACCCCTGAGATTAGCCTTTTGCCTTCTCATAGGGACAAAGGTCCCGTGTGTGGGGAGCAGTGCAGGGGTGGCCTCTGCCGCAGGGAGGAAGGGGTGAAGGCAGGCCCTGGGCGAAGATGGGGTAACCTGGGTGCACTGCTGGGTTACAAAACTGCAAAACCTCGTTTCCCCTTAAAAGCTCTTCCTTCCGCCGAAACCGGTTTGGCTCAGTGGATAGAGCGTCGGCCTGCGGACTCAAAGGTCCCGGGTTCGATTCCGGTCAAGGGCATGTACCTTGGTTGCAGGCACATTCCCAGTAGGGGATGTGCAGGAGGCAGCTGATCGATGTTTCTCTCTCATCGATGTTTCTAACTCTCTATCCCTCTCTCTTCCTCTCTGTAAAAAATCAATACAATATACTGAAAAAAAAAAAAAAGCTCTTCCTTCCAAGGACTCTGAGTAAATATACACCAGCAGCAAAAGAGACTTTCTTTCATTTAGTAGCAACAAATGTTAACATGTCCATAGTTCTGATTTCTCTTACTGTTGTTTTGCATTGGCATTGTTTTGTTATTATTTAATAGCCAGAGTTTTGTTCTTGACATTCAAGTTTTGAAAATGATAACATGTATGTAGTTTAGTTTTGCATTGGCAAAAAAAGTAAAAAAATAAATAAATAAAAAATAAAAATAAAAAGTTGTTTCTTCAGAAAAAAAAAAAAAAAAAAAAAAGCTCTTCCTCACAGGCTGTGTTTCTGAGCCCCGGAGGGAGAATCATCCATCAGGTGGCAGAGACGGTGACAGCGCTGCGCTGCGCCCGGCGTGGGGACAGGCAGACACTCCTCCCGGACTCGGGGGCTTCCCGGCCGGCCGTTGGGGAGGAACCAGAAAGGGAAAGATAAAGTCATCGCCAAGCAAAGGAGCTCGCGAGGCCCCATCTGCGAGCCTGCGCGGTGTGAGCGAGGCTTCTGTGTGTGTTGTTCTGTTTCATTTCCTGAGGATAAAATTACAGCACAGAGCGTGCTTTCTCAGACTCCTCGTGCTCTGGAGTCCCGGACACCCCGCTCCCAAGGGAGCGCCCCCTGCAGGGTGCTCCTCCGACCCCAGCCCTTAAGGGGCAGGAGGGCCCAAGGCCAGAGCAGCAGGAGCAGAGCGAGTGGGGAGGGAGGGACAGGAGGTGGGGGCGGGGTTGGGGGCGGGGGGAGGGTACAAGCAGTGAAGCCAGGTTACTGAAAAGTGTGGGGTTGAGTTTTTATTTTGTACAGTTTTTATCATTTCTGACACAGGATAGGCTCAGTGTGGGAAAATTAGAAACACCAGCGGGAAAGAAAGTCACCTCTGGCCCGGCCAGCATGGCTCAGTGCTTGAGTGGCGACCTATGAACCAGGAGGTCAGGGTTCGATTCCCAGTCAGGGCACATCCCTGGGTGGCAGGCTCAATCCCCATTGTGCAGAGTGCAGGAGGCAGCCAATCAACGATTCCCTCTCATCACTGATGTTTCTCTCTCTCTCCCTTCTCTGAAATCAACAAAAAAATATTTTTAAAAAGATTATGTTTCTGAAAAAAAAAAAAAGGAAAGAAAGAAAGAAAAAGCCGCCTCTGTTCTCTTACCCTAACCTGTAGAATTCGGTGAAGGAGGCGGTCTGGACCTGGGCCCGGGGCAAGGCTGGCGCTCAGGGTGCCCCAGGGTGAGTGGGGGTGGGGTGGTTGAGGACCAGCTGTGTGGACCTGGGGACCTGGGCTGTGCAGGGGCCAGGGCCGGGCGGGCAGGGTCTTGACACCTCTGCAGGAAACGGAAGATCAGAGCTGATTTCTATGTTATAAAAGCAGCGTCACCTCAGTGTAAAAAGGAGTTAGTTTAATTAATCAGGGAGGAACTGAAGGTTTCCGAGAGAACCCCTGGGCCAGTGAGGGAGAATCTGGGACCCACAGGTCCCCTCTGGCTGCTGAGGACGCAGGGAGCAGGTGGGTGGCTTTGGGACGAGGGGCTGGGGACCCGCTGCGGGTGGGTGTGGCCTAGCCTTGAGCAGAGCTGTCTGCTCGACGCGTCCCTTTCTCCCAGGGAATAACTGTTTGCTGTGTGGATGTCTCCCTGGCCCCTCGTCCAGTCCAGTCTCTCCTGGCGTGTCCTGGCCTCCCCACTGAGCCAGTCTGCCCTGGGCCTCGGTGATGGAGGGCCTGGGACCACCTGGGGACAGCCAGCCACTGTCCTGGGGGCCCTCAGCCCCAGTCCACGGTACCTAGAGGTCTCTCCTTGGTTAGATTTTGAGGAATTCATGTCTCATGTCTCTTCCCTTGAACTGAGTCAATCCTGAAGTTGTAGCCACGCTGGGTGGGCATCTTGCTTCCTTGTTCTGGAAGCGTTCAGGTGGCCGAGGGCGTGCTGGCGGCCTCCCTCCCGGTGCTCCGGGCCATTCTGAACCCACCCCGCCGGCCGGGCCAAGAGGCCGAAGGGAGGCCAGCTCCGCCAGATGAGGTGACCAGAAACCCAAGATGGGCAGCGATATAAATAGACACTTGGCAAATGCTTCGGGTCTAAAAATAGAACTAAGGGGGGCCTGCCTGGGGGAGGCCCTGACTGGCCAGAGGGCCACAGGAGTGGTCCCCAACTTGAGTCGGGGCTGGTCAGGACACGAGGGCCAGGCCGAAGGGGCTCAGCCGAGTGTCCCGGACACAGTGCGCGCTGGCTGTGCACTCAGCTGTCCGTGCCACCCACAGGCCTCGCGGAGCCCACCCTCTGGGCCAACCCCGGGCTGGCGCTGGGGCCTGGCGTGAGCTGGCCCGGCTGTGCCCTCTCTCGGGGCCCCCACTTCGCCTGGGTGGAGAATGGCTGGATGACCACGCTGCCCCTGGCCGACAGGCAGTGTGAGCAGGCACCGGAGGCCACTGGCCAGAGGAGGGCAGTGTGCCCTCGCCTGAACCCCGGGCTGAGTTGGAAGGTGCCTTGGCCTTGGCCCCGCCGGGAAGTGAGAATGGGCGAGGTCAGGAGCAGGCGAAGGCTGGCCACAGACACAGCAGGACACAGACACAGACGGAGGAGAAAGGGGTCGGCCCTCCTCTGTCCACCGCAGCCACAGCCCTGGGGCTGAGACGGAAGCAGGTCTGCAGCGCGGCCGTGGCAGGGTGTCCCAGACACACCGATGAGAAAAAGAAGCAAAGCACCCAAAGATAGGAAAACGGAAACATGCCGGCCTCCCGCAGGAAGCCGGTCCGGCCGGGGCTCGGGGCTCTCCCTGTCTGTGGTGGCTGCGTGTCTGCCGCCTGGATTTTAAAGAGAACGGGCAGTTATTGCTTTCGTTACAAACTGTGAAGATGCATCCAGGGTTGTCACGTTCCCCCAGGGCGCCCGCACCAGCACGGCCCTCAGCCCAGCGGGGTCGGCTGCGCCAGCGTCCTCCTTCCCGGACAGAGCCTTTCGGTGGGGTCCAGGCCGGAGCTGTTTGTGTGATGTCTGTCTCCCTCTAGAGGACGCCTGGCCTCCTTGCTGGGGCTGGGTGGGGCGGAACATGTGGGTGAAGGAGGAAGAGGCCTAAAGCATGCCTAACTGCTTGTAATAACACTCCCCCTCCCAGCGGGCGACCCTGGGCTCTGTCTCCTGCCATCCATGCAAGACTCAGAAAGGTCACTCCACTGACCGCAGATCACACAGCCGGGGGAGGTGGAGCCAGGAGCCAAACCCAGCTGGAGTATTCCCCTCAAACCATGTGAGGCTCTCCTCCGCTAAGATCCCAGCCTCCCCAGCTACCAGAGGCTTTACCATCTACTGAGTCAGGTCAAGCCGGTGTGAACAGTTCACTCTGCCCAAGGTCCATCCATCTGTGTGTCCATCTATCATCCAACCCTGCATCCATTGATCCATCCACCCACCCACCCATCCACCCATCCACCCATCCACCCACCCACCCATCTACCCACCCACCCACCCATTCATCCATCCATCCACCCATCCATCCATCCATCCATCCACCCATCCACCCACCCATTCATCCATCCACCCACCCACCCACCCACCCATCCATCCATTCATCCATCCACCCACCCATTCACCCATCCACCCACCCATCTACCCACCCTCCCACCCATTTATCCATCCATCCACCCACCCACCCATCCATCCACCCACCCACCCATCCATCCACCCACCCACCCACCCATCTCTTCACTGATGTTCTCATGCACTTATTCACTGGGCCTCCCCAGGGTGCCTGCCCTGTGCTGCGTGCTGAGGGCTCAGAGTCAAATCTGACTGGACTCTGCCGGCCAGAAGCTCACCGCTGGGTGGGGGGACATTTAGACCTGCCCAAACCAGCCTAAAGGGAGAGGCGGCGGGTTTTCTGTTCTGCTGTGGAGAAGGCTGTTTGTTTGGGAGACAAAGGGCAGGTGAAACTTGGCTGCAGTGACCGAGAAAACACGCTCTCAAGTGTCAGCTTCTTGGGCTGCCTTTTCTAACGCCCCGCCCCTGTCCCTACCCCCTATTCTACATCTCTCTTTGGTCCTTACCACCATCTGGCAGACTCTGTATTTTTATTTATTTGTTGGTGTCTGTCTCCCCACCTAGAACAGAAGATCCATGGGGCAGGGGCATTTGCCTGAGTTTATTGCTGTGGTCTGGTGCCTGGAATGTGGCATGTAGTAGGCATGCTGTGTTTGTGGCATGAGGGGAGGGTCAGGGTGGAACCAGACTGTTGTCCAGGGCGGAGATGATGCAGCCGGGAGCCGTGCAGATGGATTGTGAAATGGATCTGAACATAAACTTCAGAGGTCTGACCCCAGGACTGGGTGCCTCCCTGGATGTAGGGTGCAGAGGGAAAGGCATTCAGGGCAATTTCTGGGTTCCTGGCTCAGGTGCCAGGGGTGTGAGTGGTACTTACCACATTAGATGCTCTTCAGGAATCACGGGACTAAACAGCTTCCTGTTCTGTCAGTTAGACAACATTCTTCAAGCTCCCTCATCACGCAGGGTACTGGCCTTCCAAGTGTAGCATCTGCAAATGAACCTAAGCTCCCACTGTATTTGCCCTGCTCCTAACAGGACGGTCACCTCCTTCCGTCTGGAACCTGTGCTCCTTTTAATGCAGCCGTTGCATTTGGCTGGCCACTTCCACTGGAGCTTGCCCTGAGCGGTCACAGGTGTGAGGCCGGTACTATCCTCACTTCGTGGACGCAGAAACGGAGGCACAGAATGGTCAGGGAGCTTGCCTAAAGTTTCAGAGCTGACATGAGTGACAGAGGTGGGATCTGAACACAGGCAGCTTGGCCCCTAACCAGACAGAGCTGCTTCTCTCTAAAGTCCAGGACAGGCATCAGAACTGGCCTTGAACGGGCCACATCCTGCCCTTTGCCCTCTGCCGTGGCAACTGCTACTGGCAACTCGTGTCCTCCCCTCAAAAATGGCTGGGCAGCCGCCAGCGAAGCTGCCCTCTGTCAACTCAGCCTGTTCAGGGCTGGCCTACAAGTCCACCCACCAGGACACGTGGCCCTGCCCTGAGGGCCACCCTCCCCGGTCCGGCCAGATTTCTGGTCAGGGGACACCCTGGACAAGTTCACGGCTCTCTGAGCCTCAGGGTCCTCGCAGGGCTGCAATGATTTCGAGCCACAAGCCGATGGAATCGGCCTCTTGTTGGAGCAGCTCCTAGTTTGGTTAGAGGCCAAACTGACGGCCTCCGCAGTGGGCCCCACAGGGCTTGGTCTGCTCGCTCAGCAAGCTCTGCTCAGCGCTGGGTCTGTGCTGGGGCAGGGCACTCCGAGTGGAGGCAAACTTCGCTGGGGCCCTGCGGGCAGGGACAGGGTGGGACCAGGGCGGTGTGCAACCGACAGTGGGTCGTGACTGGTGTTCTTGCTGCTCCCAGGAGGGCTCTGGCCAGCCTTCTGGGTGCCAGGCGTCAGTGGCCCACGCCCCCACCCCTCCCTATCAACTAGACGCCTTGAGGACTGGGCTTGGGCCTTATTTGCCTCAGTGCAGCCTCAGCTCTGATAGTGTTTGTTGAATGAGTAAGTGAGGGAGCTCTAAAAAAAACATCCTTGCCCGAAGATATATATATATATTTTTAATATATTTTATTGATCCTTCACAGAGAGGAAGAGAGAGGGATAGAGAGTTAGAAACATCGATCAGCTGCCTCCTGCACAACCCCCACTGGGGATGTGCCCGCAACCAAGGTACATGCCCCCGACCGGAATCGAACCTGGGACCTTTCAGTCCGCAGGCCGACGCTCTACCCACTGAGCCAAACCGGTTTCGGCCCGAAGATATTTTTTGCATTGATTTTTAGAGAGAGTGGAAGGGAGGAGGAGAGACACATCGATTGGTTGTCTCCCACATGCCCCTGACCAGAGCCGGGAGCCTGCAACCGAGGTACGTGCCCTTCACTGGAGTCGAACCTGGGACCCTTCAGTACGCAGGCCGACGCTCTAGCCACTGAGCCAAACTGGCCAGGGCGAGTGAGGGAGCTTTGTGGGTTTCCTGAGCAGGAATCACTCCAGGGGAGTCAGGGAGGCCCAAGACACCAATGAGGTGTGAGCTGGGGCTGGAGGGGCAGGGACATCCAGCCCCGCCCCTGGGCCTCCCCGGAGGTGTCTGAATGTGGTCTGGGGCCCAGGCCTGCAGGTGCGGACAGCGGTGCTGTGTCCCCAGAGCCTGGCCGCTCCCGTGGCCTCTCTACTGCCCACAGCTGGGTCCTGAGGGCACTGGGACAAGGGGCATTTGGGGGTGGGGTGGGCGGGAATCCAGGTGGGCATCGACCTGCCTGCTTCCCAGCACAACCTCTGCCTTCTGGGCCACTGGCCAGCAGCTCCTGCTTCCTGCCCCCGCCGCCCGCAGGTATTTAAGGTCTGAGAGGACCTGACCGGTTGTTGTTGGTGGCATCAGACTGCTCTCAGGAGGGAGACCCACGTTTCCATGGATTTTGTTGCTGGAGCCATCGGAGGTAACGGACAGGGGCAGCAGGGCCTTGTAGGGGGCTGTTGCTCCTGGGGGTACCCGGAGGAGCTGGGGGATGCTCTGTCCTAGGGGGGCCTCTGGAAGACATGGGGTTTGAGGAGTCTCCCCAGAAGTGGCTGGGACCTGGTGTGGGCATGGGTGCTGGGTGATAGGAGGACAGAGCTGGTTCCTGGGAAACTCCAGCGGCAATACAGAGCTGGGTGCAGGTGTGTGTGTTGGGGGGGTGGGGGCGGTGAGTCTGCACTGGCCTGGGGGGCCCAGCTGGGGAGGCTGAGGGGCAGTTCTCGGGGGAGCCTTAGGGGCAGAGGGTGGTCTTTGCCTGGGCCAAGAGGAGGCTGGGAGTGACCAGCACAGAGGACTGGCTGAGCCGGGAAAGGACCAGAGGCTCCAGGAGAGGTGGACACGAGGACAATGCTGCCTGGAAGCTGTGGGCCGAGGAGGGGAGGGCCTGTCCCCGCCCCAGCCCCGCCCCAGCCCCACCTGCCCAGCCACCGTGTGCAACTGTTTTTATTTCTGGGGAAAGGGCTCATTGCGAAAGACCCAGAGGGGTAACTGGCCCATTGGGAAACAGGCTCATTCGGGCTCCGGATCCCCCCAGCCACCCACCTTGCAGGCGGTGGAGGCTGTTTTGGGCCGGGCGCCCTTGGCCTTGCTTATCGTGTGAAACAGCAGTGGGCTCCTGTCCAGACTTCTGGGAACGGTGTGGGAGGGGAGGGGAGCAGCGCCAAGCCAGGTAGACCAGGGCTCTGACCCCATCCAGGGGCTTGCTGAGGTCCTACTGTGTGCAGGGACTGAGGCCAGCTGCTGCCCTGGACATCAGCCCCCTAAGGAGGAGGCTCAGATCACACAGCCGGGAAGGGGTCGTGGACGTCACAGGTTTCCTCCAGAGTCCACGGAAGGCCTGGTGGAAAGGGCCTCTGCTCTGTGCTGGGTCCTGGGTCACAAGGAACAGAGGTGGGCCCTGGCCTTGACTCCAGTTCTGGAGGCAGAGCTGGCATGCTGTGGGACAGCAGCAAAGCCCTGACAGGGGCTCTGATCAACAGGCTTCTGGCAACAGAGGCAGCCCCGAGCTCGGGGGTGAGGGAGGGCTCCGGAGAGGAGGTGATGCTGTGGCAGGGCTTTGATGGATGAATAGGAGTTTGCTGAGGTTTATGTGAGGGTCAAGGAGGGTAATTCTTTTCAAGTCAGTCAGTCTTTTACTTCATTTCATTCATTCATTCACCCTATTCTTTCATTCATGCATGTTTATTGAGTCCTGGGTTACAGAGTGAATAGGACCCAGCCCCCACATGCATTACTGCCCTCACATGGCCCTCGCCACCCATCTCCAGGGACCTGTGTGCTCACTCTCCGGCTTCCCCATGGCAGTGCTGGGGCCTGGACATTGAGTCGCTGGTGTCAGGAGAGGGGGCAGGAACAGGACGGTGGCACTAGCCCTCTCTGCAGGGCAGAGGGCTCGAGTCCAGGAAGCCTCACGTCCACTCTGTGCCACACAAAGCCCTTCACGGAGCCCGGGGGGGACGGGGCTCTCCCACCCCCGACAAACCCGTCACAGCCTGAGGCTTGAGGGCCAGCGCTGCCCGGCCTGGGGACAGGCCCAGCCTGTGTCAGACCAAAAGTTCTCCCAAAACATGGCCCCAGAGGCAGGGCGAGGAGTGTCCTGGGGCCAAGACTCAGGGAAGGAGACGTCGCCAGCAGCTAGTTGGGAGTCCCCTCAGCTCTCGGAGCCTCCGCTGCCTCGTTTGCAGAACGGGGTGGCTCTCCCGTCGATGAGACACTGGACGAGGGGGGGGGGGGCTGCTCCTGCTGTCCTCACCCCGAGCTCTGGTTTCCTTCCAGGCGTCTGCGGTGTTGCTGTGGGCTACCCCCTGGACACGGTGAAGGTGTGTGGCGATAGGCCCCGCAAACCCCCCTCCTGCTCCTGCCTGCGCTTAGGCCGCCCTGCGAGCCTCCTGCACCCCATCCCCGGCCAGAAGAGCTTCCCAGGGTTCTCATCACACCCGGCCCTCCCCACCCGCCTCCGGACAGCCTGACCCTCTTTTCCGCCCTCTGCCTCTGGTTTCTCCTCTTATATGGGGCTCACTGTCCCTGCTCTGCCACCGAGAGCGTGGCCGTGACATCCAAGGAGTTGGCTCTTCCCCTCCCCCAGGCCTGCTGACCTTGCCCTGACCTTGCCCCCTCCCTGAAGCCTGATTCTCCCACAGGTCAAGATCCAGACGGAGCCCAAGTACACAGGCATCTGGCACTGCGTCCGGGACACGTATCTGCGAGAGCGGGTAGGCCTGGGGCCAGGATGACAGGCAGCGGATGTCTGGGCTCAGGCCCCAGGCCTGCCACTCACCACTCTGAGCCTCGGTTCTCTCACTTCCAAATGGGAATTACACCAACCTCTGGATTCCTCTGAGGCCCAGGGCTGGGTGTCCAGCATGCAGGTGTTTAGAATGAGGTCCTACCTCCAGGAGAAGGTCTATGGGGGTGTCTGGGGTCTTTGACAGTGTGGGGGGACCCATGTGTTGGCATTTCTGTCCCCTTCAGGGTGGAGTTGTCAGGTCCCCAGGGTCCAGGTCAGAGAGCTGTCCAGAGGGGGGACAGGGACATTTACCAAAGTGAAGTTGGGGCTCGGTGCTGGCCAGGGAGGGGCCGAAGGAAAACAGCAACAAGGAAGCATGCCAGCTCCATCATCAAGTAGCTGCCCTGGGTCCAGCCTGGCCCTCTGTCTCTTCATCACAACCTCTCAAGTTGAGGACTATGATCCCCATTTTACAGCCCGGGATACTGAGGCCTAGGCAGTAAGTGACGTGCCTGAAGTCCCATAGCCAGGAAGGGATGCGTCTCTGCTCCATCCTCCTGGCCGAGCCTCTGGCCTGACTTGGGCCCCTGGGTCCTGTCATCTGCCCACCAGGTGAGGGGCTTCTACAGGGGCCTCTTGTTGCCCATAAGCACCGTGTCCCTGGTCTCGTCACTGTCTTTCGGCACCTACCACCAGTGCCTCACACGCATCTGCCGGTTCCGGTATGGCAGTGCCGACGCCAAGCCCGCCAGGACCGACATCACGCTCTCGGGTTTCACCTCTGGCCTCGTCCGTGTGAGTGGGGTGCCGGGACCCCAGGGGTGGGGAGGGCCTGGGAAGTCCCTAAGCCCAGAAGGCAGGGAAACGGAAGCTCAGGGAGGGCAGAGGCTAGACGGAGGCCGGGGGACTAAGGGTGAGACCAGCTGAGTCTCATTAGCTGAGGGAACCTGAGGACTCCAGGGAGCCTCTCTGAACTTCGGACTCTTCATCAGTAAGAGGCGTCTCGATGAGGATTTAGTGAGGTCATATGTAAAGCCCCTAACACAAAGTCTGACAGGTATGAGCACCCATGAAATGCAAACAACATTATCAGTAATGTCATGTTACATATTAATGTTATTAAATACTTTGTCTTATTATTCTTACATTAAATACTTACATTAATTAAACAATATGGTAATATGTCATTGACATACTAATTATGTGATTAAATGCTTTCATGAATTGGAGTCACAGCCACTGACCTGACACCTACTGTGTGTGGAGTCCGCTCTGTGCTAGGACGAGCGTGTAGCTGAAGGTGCTGGCTTTGGCCTGGGTGGGCAGCGCGGGCTTGGAACGCCGCCCCACCAGGGCCTTGGGCCAGCCTGAATCTTCATGGGGCGCAGGCTCCCCCATGTCACTGTGGGTAACGGGAGGCTGACGGGAGGCCAGGTCCAGGGTGTGGGCAGTGCTGGCGCCTCCTTATTGCTGCGTCTCTGCTCCAGGTGTTCCTGACCTCGCCTACCGAGGTGGCCAAGGTCCGCCTGCAGACCCAGACCCAGACGCAGACGCAGATGCAGCAGAGGCGGAGATCCTCGGCCTCGTGGCCCTTGGCGGTGCCCCCCATGTGTCCTGCACCTCCTGCAAGCCAGGTGCCTGGGCCCAAGTACCGGGGGCCGCTGCACTGCCTGGCCACGGTGGCCCGGGAGGAGGGGCTGCGGGGCCTCTACAAGGGCAGCTCGGCCCTGCTCTTACGGGAGGGCCACTCCTTCGCCACCTACTTCCTCTCCTACTCCATCCTCAGCGAGTGGCTCACCCCTGCTGGCCACAGCCAGCCAGGTGAGTGGGGGCTGGGGCCTGGAAGGGGCGCAGGCTCAGCCAGTGGGCACGGAGTCAGGTGGCATACCGCTACCCCGGGGCCTCCAGGGCGGGAACCTCAGTGCTCTCGACACTGAGGGTCAGGACAGACCCCTTCTGTGTGGCCTGGGACAAGGCACATCGGTGGAATGAGCCCAGGGCTTCATGAGGGCTGGGCCCTGCCCTGGGAGCCTCCGGGGCCTCAATCCGCCTCCCATCAAGGTGCTCCCTCGTGCGTCTCCCCCGTAGATGTCTTGGGTGTGCTGCTGGCCGGTGGCTGCGCGGGGGTCCTGGCCTGGGCTGTGGCCACCCCCATGGACGTGATCAAGACTCGCCTGCAGGTGGACGGGCAGGGCCAGCAGCGCTACAGGGGCCTCCTGCACTGCGTGGTGGCCAGTGTGCGGGAGGAGGGGCCGCGGGTCCTCTTCAAGGGGCTGACGCTCAACTGCTGCCGTGCCTTCCCCGTCAACATGGTCGTGTTCGTCACCTACGAAGCCGCGCTGAGGCTCAGCCGGGGCCTGCTCAAGTAGCTGTCCCACCGCCCGCGGGCCACCCACCGGCAGCTCCCGGAGGTCAGAGTAGCTAGAGGAGGCAACGGGGAGTGTCCCCCCGGGTGGTCACCCAGGACAGCGGGGAGCCACCCCCAAGACCGGCAGCTGGGGCTTGGGCGTGGTCCGCCAGCTACAGAGCAGAGAAGGTCAAAGCCATGTTACCAGCCGGGTTGGCCTGAGGGTCACAGGAGCCAGGAAGGAGCGGACACTTGGGTGAAGACATCGGTCACATGGAGTCCTGGGTGCAGGTGGTCAGTTGTTCATTCCAGCCTCCCCCGCCCCGTGTCTTCAGAGCACCCCTTGTCTGCACCACCATTTACTCAGCTGTCCTCTGGGCCACCACCCCACCTCACCCAGCCCTCTGCTATTTAGGGTACCCAAGGCCCTTGGATGCAGCTCACCTGGTCCCTCCCCACCTCAGAGGCCCTGCCCGGCGGCCTGGTGAGCTGGTGTGAGGGCAGGTCGCGCTCCCTCCCTCCGCCTGTAGACTCGGAGGGGGACTGCGGCCAATTAAACGTTTCTGAGGATGCTCAGTGGTGCTGCTCTGTGGTCCTGTGACCCGTGTCTCTGCCTTCGATTCATCCTGAGGCCAAGCTCCCCAGACCTGTGTGGCCAGCGCTCCCACTATGCGAATGGGCAGCGAGGCCCAGCCCAGCCCGCCACGGGCCCCACTCCCTCGGCCTTTGGGACTGGGGCCTGGCCTGCGGGCTCAGCCCTGCCGCGGCCGGCTGTTCAGCATTCGGCACGACACCTGCTCTCCTGGCCACCCTATCTCAAATCTATCCCCTTTCTGAAGAAAACTGGGTTCCGGCCAGTGCCAGCCAGCTGCCTGGCCCCACTGGTGCCCGGACACTAGGCTGTGTGCCACCTTCCCATGGGGGTCTGTCCCCTGAACACTGCTGGGTGCCAGGCACCTTCCACAGCTTATCACAGCAGCCTGATCCAGGTGAGAAAACACCTGAGGGAGCCGGGGCGGCTCAAGGCCACAGCAGGGAGGGTGGGGATTCCTGAGGCCCCGCATGTCCTCCAGTAATGGGGCCATCGGGGGCAGGCTGGCCGGTGCAGACAAACCTGTGGGGTCCACCCTGCAGCAGTCCCCGGGTGAAGTCAGCCAACACCCGCCTTGACTGCACTCCCTCCTAGACACCGGCCTTGACCATGTCCTTGGACAGAGAACTTCCTGGGTTCCTGCTGGGACTGTCCTATTACCAGAACACGTAGGAGGACCGTCCTGTCCTGGCCTGCGCGTCATACTGACCAAGTGTTTGCTTACATCTGTGCTCAGTGCAGGACGCCCTTCCCCCACCTCTGCCTGGCTAACTCCCCGTCTCAGACACTTCCTCCAGGAAGCTCTCCCTGCCTGATCACCAAGCTGCTTTTAGGTGTCTCTTGCTCAGCTCCCCACTAACTGCGCCACCTTCGGAGTCAGGCTGCACTTGGAATGTCAAAGGGGAGAGGAAAGGTGGTCACCCAGGGCCCCTCAGCCCTGTCCTGGCCTGTGGAGGGGTGGCCGGCAGAACTCCGTCACTCGGGGAGAGCTGGTCTGCGTGAGGCTGCAGGCGCCGGAGGCCTGTGCCGGGAGCCCCGCTCACTCTGGCGCGCTGTCCTGGACACGTGCTCCGTCTGGCCGCGCGGCCACGGCCCCTCACTCAGCTGTCCACTGCCGGGCAGGAGGCTTCCTGAGCTTGTCCCTCAGGTGCAGCTCGGCTGGTCTCCCCACCACACGGGACTGAGACGCATGGAGGTCTGCCGAGGGGAGCTGACAGTCAGAGCTCCCCTGGAACAGTCCTCGCCCACCAGGGGCCAGAACCACCCTGTCACCCAGACACCTGCTGGGCCGGCCACCACGTCCATCCTGATCCTGGGGTCTTTTGGGGAACTTTAAGAATGCACAGGTTTTAGCAAAAGGAAGAGTCGGGACAGGCCTGCTTTGTAACAAACTCACTGTGTGACCTTGGACAAACCCCATTCCCCTCGTCTATGCCTCCATTTTGCCACTCACACAATTGTTGGAGGCACCTCTCACCAGAGGGGTTACCAGACAGCCCGAGTCCGTGGGAGGGGCTGTCCCCAACCTCGATGCTTGTCTCTCATATAAATGAAGTTATAGGAGATCTTGACTGCGTTGTGTAAAGCCAATTTATTAAAGCCATGAACGCATGCACCTGCATTAAAGAAACAAACCCATATACATTTGGCTTTTGAAGCGCAGGTGAGCTCTCAGCTAATCTGAAGAGCAGGCTGGGGGTCCGAGGTATTATATACCCTCCCGTCTGTAGGCGTCAGAATTCCTTTGCTGACTATTTGGTAGAGATTAATTCTCTAGGTCCCTTCCCAGAATTCATGAGAAGCACCTGGCAACTTGGTCTGGCAGAGCCTTGCTGGCTTCTCTGCTTAGGGAGTAAAGCTGCCCCCTTCCCCCTCCTTTCCTGCATTCTCTCACGAGGGAGGCTGTTAACCATTTGCTCTCAAGTGTCCTTGGCTGAGGGAGATAATGGCTTTAGTTACAAGCTGGCTGCCAATAGTTTTGCCTTGTTTTAACTTTCCTGTCTCAGTTTCCCTACCCTATTCCACTTGCCCTGGGATTTTCCTAGCTCCTTACTGCCCTGTAACAAAATGAAGATGGTGGGTAGAGTGAGCCCAGGTGGCTGGTAGACTGGCACCTGTCACTACACAGCCCCACCCTGGACCATCCCATGCACAAAGTGAGGGCCTCTGCTTGCATTCTCCACCGGAAGTGGTGAGAATCCAGACCAGGACTGCTAAGGGGAGACCGGCGGACAGGCTGCTGGTTCCTGGGAGCCTGCGTCTCAGTGCCTCGGGGCTTCCCGCACTGTGGGCCTCCCTTTCTACTCTCACTGGGACCCCAGCAGACTCAAGGGCCATCCGCGGAGGGGCTCTGGCTCGGTGGCGGGTGCAGCACATCTAGGGGCCTGAAGCAAGGCCTCTCTCCTACTCAGACTCCACACAACACAGCCATACAGGCGGGACCAGAGGAAATTTATTTAGGCCAACAAGCGACATGAGGGTAGAGCATTCAGGAGTGGACCCTGCACCCCCACGGCGGGCTTTCCCAGACTACACAGGGCACAAGACTGAAAGGCTCCCTTGGGGCCTGGGGGCTGCTGTGTGCTCTCCACCGCCCAGGACACCGGCAGGGTGCAGGCCTCCGTGCCAGCCAAGTGTCAGGACAAAGGTGTCTGCAAAGGCCGCCGACTCCCCTCAGCAGCCGGCAGGGGGGCCCAGCGCTGGTTCTCAGGGTGGAGAGCCTGTCCCCAGGGCCAGCTGGTGGAAGCGGTGTGGGGAGGCTCAGAGAAGGGCAGAGACGGCCAGAGAGCACGTGGGGCTGGAGTTCACGTGTGAAGTTTCTCCACAGACTCAACTAATAAAAGTGGCCTCCTCGGGCGATATTCTGTGTGAAAAGCAGCTTTCAAGCTGGGAGAGCTCTCCGTCAGATGCACAGCTAGCAATCCTTTTTGTTTTTTGGGATGGGCTGTGCCCATTAAACTGCCTGAAATGTACATGCAGACTACAGGCTGCCTTCCCAGCTGGCCTGGAGGGTCTGTGTGGAACCGAAGGGCGCCGCCCGGGGAAGTGCTCCCAGGGGCGGCGCGGGCTGGCAGGTGCACGCCTGTGGCCGGCTCTGGGCGGGCCGGGGTCCTTGTGGGAGAGCACCAGCGGGACTCCTATCGGCTCAGCCCCGGCACCCGGTGCACAGGGTTTGGCCCCCGACGGAAAGGATGGCCCAGGGAGAAGCAGTACTGACAGACAGGGGTACCGACACCAGGACCAGGAAGCTGTGACAGCCTAAGTGTAGCAGTGATTCGATTGGGCTGGGGTTCGGGGTGAATTCTGGTTCGTTATGTACAGATATAAAATGGGCGTTATTGAAAGTCGTAGAACAGCTTCCGGGGGGTCATGAACTCTTTGACTATCTCCTCTGTGACCTCCTTGCGCCGGGCCTGGTGCTCCGCGATCAGGGGCTGCAGGACCTCCACGAGCTCCTTCTTGAGCTCCCCGGTGAGCATGGCTCCGCTGGTGTAATCCTGCGGGGAGACACCGTGAGAACGGCTCCGCCCCACGGCCTCGCTCAGTACAGACCCTGTCCGTCACACTTCCCTTCTGAGCGCGGGCGCTCCTGCCCTCTCACAGCGACAGGGTCGCGGGGAGGCCTCACTGCCCTGCGCTGCAGCCGGACTCCAAGCACAGGGAACGGATGACAGCTCCGCCAGCCCCACCGCCTTCTGTAAAGTCTTCGCTGAATCTCTGACCCAAGCCCCAGAGAGCAAGGCCAGTGCCTCAGGGGCAGGGCCACGGCTAACGTTGGGGCATCGCTTAGGTTTTTTGTGGTGCACTGACCTCGCTGCGTGTGCACTGACCTCGCTGCGTGTGCACTGACCTCGCTGCATGTGCACTGACCTCGCTGCGTGTGCACTGACCTCGCTGCATGTGCACTGACCTCGCTGCGTGTGCACTGATCTCGCTGCGTGTGCACTGATCTCGCTGCGTGTCCGCCTGCAGCACCCACCCTGGGACACTTCCTAGGTGACCCGCCTCTGCTGTGTGGCCGGTCCTGAACTTGTGCTGTTACCATTTTGAACGCTGTTATATGAGGAGCTCTTTCTCAAGCAGGGGTGCTTTCTTGGAAAAGATCCTGAGAACTGGAAAACCCAAGCACAGCTGTGGATATTCTTGGGGCTCTTCATACCCACGGCCAAGCTACTGCCGGACACGCTGGGCGGGGGGAGCCTGGAAGCATCTGGTTTACAATCGTTGCAAATGAAACAGCAACACAAAACCCTGCTAAGTCGGGAGGGGACCTGTTTTAACTCCGATGGTGCCTTAACTTACACTGCTCTCACAGTAGGATTAAACCCTTTTGTGTGGCTACTCAGTAAACAGTAGCCGGCAGTTTCTCTCTTGTGACTATCTGTTCATGAGGTTTCTTGGCTACAAACTAATCCACGTCCTCCCTTTACTCTCGGGGCTCAGGCCCCGAGGAAACGCCGACTGCCCCCAGCTGGCTGCCGGAGCCTCCAGGTCCCGAGGAAGCGAGCTGGGGCAGCCGGGACGGCCTGTCCTACCTTCCTGATCTGCTCCAGCTTGTCGTCATCCTCCAGGAAGAAGGTCAGGTACATGAAGGACACGTCCACGTCGCAGTTGCCCCCAAACTGCCTGTGCTCCTCGACGGTGTCTCTCCCTCCAGAAAACGCGTGCTTGTTGACCTGCGCCAGCAAGAGAGACACATGCTGGGGGCTCTGGCCGCCCTGCGGGAGCCCAGGGGCTGGAAGTGGAGCCAGTGACGGCTTCTGCCCGTCAGATCCTGGCCAGAGGGAGGCCGGTGGGAGGAGCCCCACCAAGCGGACTCAGTGGGCCCACTGCAGGGAAGGGGCAGAGGTGGGTTCGCTTTGCACTCCCCACTCCCCATTGACAAGAACAGTCAGGAGAGCTGAAATTTGGGGCAAATGTCCTCAAGTGTTCTCAGGTGATGAGCTTCAGAAAGAAGACAAACACTAACCCTCTTCAGAGTAACAGACGACCAGGGAGGGGCGGCCGCTGCCCGGGGCAGGCGGTGCCGTCACTGGTGAACAGGACAGCACCCCAGCCTGGCTGCTGCCCTCCCCACTATGAGAGAGGACGGGAGGGAGGCTCAGAGGAGGGCTCAGGAGGGAAAGCCGACCCTGGGCAGTACGGAGGTGGAGGACCTGCAGGTAGGGCGCACCCAACACGGGCACTTTCAGGAGCAGACGACAGACTCACAAGCTAACAAATGCGTTTCCGGACTCACTGAGGACAATCTCAGAGAAGTCAGGGCCAGGGTGGGAGAGGAAAAGCTGGAACGGACAGACAAAGTTCCTCAGTGTTCTTTCTACGAGGACTTGAGAAGCCCGCTATGAACAAAAGGGGAGTGGGGTGGGTAGAGTCGGTAAACTCCAAGTGGAGGTCAGGAGGTCTCCCCAGAGGCCCCAGGACAGGCCACTCCTGGGTGCTCTGGGACCGTCCAGAAGCTCAGAGGAACGCTGGGCACAGGGAGGTAAGTGAAACCCATCCTCTCCAGGAGAAACCAGCCCACTTCTGAGCAGGAGCCGTATGCCCACGAGCTGCATTCTGCTCGGGAAAGGAGGAAGCTGCCGCATGCTCAGCAGGGCCTGCAGAGGGGGGCGGTGAGAGGCGGGGGCTGGTGGGCAGGCCACCTTCACTGCCTTGACAAAAAGGAGCGAGTCATGAAATAAAATCAATGTACTCAAATGCAGAAACTATGGGAAATACAGAAGAAACAGGAAGAAGAGAAAAGCACCACGTACTGGGCTCTCCTGAGATCCACACGCCCTCGGGCAGGTGCACTGTCGGCTGGAGCCTCTGGTCTTGTGGAGGCCCCTGCCCGCGCGGGCATCTTCCCGGGCACAGACCCCAGGCCAGGCCAGGCCAGCGCTGGGCCTCAGGGAAGACTAGAGGACAGTCTCCTAGGCTGCAGGGCGGAGCGGGCCAGGGCCCCGGGGCAGTTCCCTGCCCTTGTCTGAGGAGGACGAGGAAATGCGAGTCCGCTGCCCGTCTTCCAAGGTGCACAGACACCACCTGCCACTGGACAGGCCCTCACCCACTGGTGGCACACTGAACCCCCAATGACCGCCGTCTCGCTTTCTCCACGTGACAGGTGAGGAAACGAGGCCGAGTGCCCAGACCTGCTGTAGCGGCACTGCGTGGGGAGCAAGCGGACTCCTCCTGGGACACCAGGTTGCCGAGTGGCTTACGTGGTCCTGGGGTTGGACCTGGCTCGTCCTCAGTGATGCTGGGCCTGCCTTTCAGGGAACCAACAGGAAGACGGGTTTGGGCCATGGTGGAGCCAGTCGGTGGGGACTGGAAGGCCACCGCCAGGATCCAAAACGATGGAAGCCCATGAGATGCACCAAAACCATTCCATGTAACAGGAAACTGCAACAGGAAGGCTGTCTGGGCTGAGGGCGGGACTTGATCCAACCACCAAGAGCCAGCGAGCTCCCGCTGCTCCAACCTAACGGGAAGGTCAAGTTGGCCACAGAAGCCCGGAGACCAGGGCGGGGATGGGCCACTGGTCTGACAGGATCCACAGGACAGCCCACGGGAGGCACACTGTGGCCCACCCTACAGAGGAGCTGCTCAACAAACTATTCACTTTCTGAGCCAAAAGCTTAAATTTGGGCCGCGCTCGACAGTTCATAAACGCGTTTTATATGGGATCTCATGTAAGCCCTGCCTGTCTGTGAAGGGGACAACTGCCCCACGTCACAAATGACACCTGGACAGCCAAGGTCACTCTCCAACAGCAGGTAAGAGGCAGGCCAGACAGTGATGGACCTGGGTTACAGTCCTGGCCCTCTGCTTCCCAATGGGGTGAATGCAGGGCAGCTGCCCAACCCTCTGAGCCTTGATTTCTTCGCCTACAGAACGGACACAGCCTCCTGGTGGGTATGAGAGCTCCATGAGATCACACAGGTAAGTGCGTGGCAGGCAGCCACACCCCTGCATGCACACACAGCTACTGCTGCGATTGAGTGGGGCAGATGCCCTCTCTCGGCCGAGGAGGAGTCTGAGCTGGAGTTGAAGACGGGCATGGAGACTGAGCACAAAGGCCTGGCCTCCCAGTCCCACAGTGGTGTGACCCTGGTGGCCTCTGCAGCCCTGTGGCTCCTGACCTCACACTCACTGCTCGCCTCCCTCTGGGTCTTTGCAGGTCTCTAAGTGAATGAAAAATGCCCCAGAGCCAAAGTGACTGACTTCAAACCACACCTCAAAAACAATACAAAATGTCTCAGCTGGAGGGACCAGGAGTCCCTCCCCCAACTCCCCCACACACTGGATGTTTCCGCCAGAAGCGAAAGGGAAAGAAACAGCTGTTCATAGTATCAAGGGTTTCCCTATTGTCCACCAGGAACTGCTGGGACTTTCCAGAAGGGTCAGGGGCCCGGCAGTGACTCAGACAGTTGCATTATGTGCTTCAAATACTGATTCCGCCCCTCCCACTGTAAACTTCCAACCCGCAGACACACACTTGGTTCCCAATAAAACGTCAACAGCTTCGTAGGGCGGTGAGGGGACTGTCTTATCTGCAGGTCAGCACCCAGCAACAGAAGCGAGGCCTGAAAATACGGAAGCTCAGCCAACTCCTAGTTCACGTTTCCCTGGTGACTCGAGAGCCCGCTGCCTGCCGGGCCGGGCAGGGCTGTCCCACTGCAGGACATCTACCAGTTCTGGGGCGCAGCGAGCACTCTGGGAGGAAACAGCCCCTACGCCCCAGTGGGTGGTGCTGCTCATGGCCAGGAGACTCTGCTGGTTTCCAGTGGAAACACCCGCTCTGGGCCTCATCCTTCTCACCTTTACAAGGAACACACCGCTCGCCCAGTGAGAAGTAAAACAAGGAAGCATGATCAAAGTGCCTGGCCTGGCTCCGGAATACAGCTCGTGCTCAGAAATAGAATTTTCTCTACTGCCTGTGTGACTTTAAAGAAAACTGCCATGACTTTGCTTCCAGAACACAGCGCTGATGAGAAAAGGAAAAAAAATGCCAAGTTTCTCCTCAGTGAGAGGACACAAAGTAAATTCCCCTGCTATCAGGGAACAGGGACAGGAGGCCTCGAGTCAGCAGGGGGACAGTTTTCCGTACAGGATTTCAGCAGCCCTGGGGCAGCGATGCCGAAACGACAGAGCGCCGGTGCGGGCGTGCGCGTGCCTGAGCATGTGGCTCTGCAGGCACCGGGGGCCCCTCCGCCCAGGGCAGTGCTCACCTTGTTCTTGATCTGCTTGGCAGTGTCTATGAGGAAGATGGAGGAGTTGGGGTCGCTGGCACTCATTTTGGTCTGGGCCCCCTGCAGGGCGGGGAAGAAGGTGGAGTGCAGCAGGGCTGGTTTAGGATAGCCGATCCTGGGGGCGACGTCTCTCGTCATCCTGAAGTAAGGATCCTAGGGGAGAGAGGGGCCTTTTGAGGATGGCTGGAAGCAATACGCCAGCTTTTAGCCCATCAGTGTCACCTGACAGGCCTTCACAGCAACCCCAGCCAGTTCACAGAACCGATCCCCCAGCCCCCACCCCAAGCCGCCTTTCCCACAGGTGAGTGCCAGGAGCCTCCCGTGACAGCCCAGACCTGACACCCCGCTGCCTCCTGACCTGGTCGATGGCACAGGGGATGAGGCACTGGACGTCCGTCTTGTCCCCAAAGATCTGCGGGAACGAGTTGCTGAAGGAGGGAGCAGCCTGGATGGCAGGAAAGCTGATCTTCCCTGGGAGCGAGGACAGAGAACCTTTACACACGGGCAGCTCCTGTCTGGTTGGTTACCCCGGGGAGAGGGATGAGCAGAAACAGGCTTTCTCCCCATTAGAAAATAATCATCACTAAAGAACAGCGGAAAACTCCAGAAAAGTAGGAGAAAAAAAAAATCTATAAACTCAATGTGTGTTTTTCATCTGTTTTCTCTATTTCTACTTATTTCAGTTGTGATTATACTATTTTTCCCCCTTGCCCTTTTCACTCTGTAGTGTTTACCCAGGTTGTTGTTACATATGTTCTACCCTATAAATGAATCGTCTACATTTAACCATTCTCTGCCCACTGGGCATTCAGACCATTCCTCATTGTTTAATTATTATAAATTATACTCTCTTGATACAGAATGGTTTTCAATGTTGTGTTAACAATGCTACTGTGACCGGCTGAGACCTGCAGAGGGGGGCTTCTGGGACAAAGGGCATGGACCTCGGGATCACACTTGACAAGTGCACCCAGCCAGCCCGCCCCAGCTGCGGCACTCGGGTCCTCAGGGTGCTCTCAGGTGCACGCCGTGCGCGGACACAGGAACTCCCAAGCTGTCTGTACCCTTCCTACTTTCTTCTAAGCCTCACATGGATGGCTGAGGAGAGGGGCGGGCTGGCACCCTGGGTACAGCTCCACATGCCCAGGACAGTGGCCAAGGGCATCACATTGCCTCCTTATGTTCCGAGGAAACCCCCTCTGGTTTATTATTTAAACAGACAAAGTGCAGATGCCACCATCCCAGCGACAGCTCAGCTCTGGGCCACTGCTCCCTTCTGACGGGCTGGGGCCGGGCGCAGGCGGCAGCGGCTCCTTACCAATAGAGTCACTGTCCGTGAAGCCAAAAATGCCTTTCACTTGGTTGAAGGTCACGTGCTTCTGAATCTTCACCACGTTCCTGTAGAAGCCTGGGCTCATCCTGCAAACACAATCGGAATCAGACACAGGTCCGATACTCCTGCCCGCTGAGCCCCGCTTCCTTTTCCTCACAGCACTTGTCATCACCTGGTCTATTATCGATGAGCCGCCTGACTCTGCTGGTTGGAAGGTAACCTGACAGAGTGGTTGCTTCATTGTCTTATTGGCTGCTGTATCTCAGCAGCATTCTGGCAGATAGTAGATGCTCAATAAATACCTGCTGAATAAATGAGCTGGGCAAGCAGGCAGAGAGGGGTTAGCTCACTGCCCAAGTCACACAGTAACTAGTAGAGGACTGATTTCTGATGCTCTAACATCACGCTCTGTAGTGTTTACCCAGGTTGTTGTTAAATATGTTGTTGTTAAATAAGGCGGGGACTTTGTTTTGCCCACTTGTTTTGGGGGCCTCGGGGGTGCCTGCCACTGAGAGCACAGGGTGACTGTTTTCCGACCTCCTGGGAGAGGGCCGCCCCTTACAGTGCACCTTAGATTAGAGGTGGCCGAGGAGGAGGTTGGGTGCCGGAACCAGAGCAGGTGCTAGATCTGTCTACCAGGGACGGCTCCTAGGACAAGACAATGCTTGATCACGGGTTTGGAAGAAAGTGGAGGAATGCTGAGCTGGGAGGGGAGAGGACTCTGGGCAGACAGGAACATGGACAAATGGGAGGAAATGGAACTGTTCCATCTGGAGGGAGGTGGCAATGGCACCAGACAGGAACAGGGCCTAGTCACAGAGGGGCTGCATGCTCAGAGCGAAGTGAGAACTTGATCTTGAGGATGAGGGAGTGCTGGGAAAGGCCTGAGCGGGGGACCTGAGCAGACCTGTGTTCTAGAGAGTGCAGGCTGGAGGGGACCAGAGGTCCTGAGGGGCCATAGCGGGGGTTGAGGGGAGGGGCTTGGTGGGAAGAGGCTGCAGAACTCATGGGAATGAGTTCTAAGGAATGGGAGAGAGAAATAAAATGAAGTGCTATGGAAATGGTAATGACAGTGACATCTAAGGTCTCATCTAATCCTATTTCATGTATCAGAAGCGTCTCATGACCATTAACAGACGTGGCCAGACTTGAACCTAGGCCCACTTTCCTTCCAAGACCATGTTTCTCCGAGGACACTGCAGTGCCTCTAGGCCCACAAGGAAAGAGATTTTAAAAAATCTAATAATTTTCTAACACTTTCTTGGTAGTCATTTGGGATGAAGTTCAAGACCTCAGAGTTTCAATTCAAGGATTTCTGGAATGAAATATTTGGGTTTTTAAGCAGCTGACTTAAAAACCTAGACTGGCCCAGTTGTCCTGGCTCAGTAGTTGAGCATCGACCTATGAACCAGGAGGTCACGGTTCAATTCCCGGTCAGGGCACATGCCTGGGTTTTGGTCTTGATCCCATTAGGGGTCATGTAGGAGGCAGCAGATCAATTATTCTCTCTCATCATTAATGTTTCTATTTCTCTCTCCCTCTTCCTTCCTCTCTCTGAAATAAAAATGAAATAAAAGACGTTAAAATCCTAGACTGGGAGAGAATGTGTAACCAGGGAGTCTTTTCTCTGTGAGAAAAGACAAAGACCCTAACTTGGTGAGAGTGATCATCCTTGGAGAGCAACCACAACACAGAAGTTCTCTGTCACCAGCTGAGGATGAAAATCGCAGCCACTACCCCAGGTCACAACACGTACTAAAAGCAGAAAAACAGTCACAGGGCCTGAGACCACCCAAGATGTTTCAGATTGAGCCCTGTCATGAGGACTTGTTGTCCACATCTGCTCATTCAAAAGGCAGCCATGCGCCGAAACCGGTTTGGCTCAGTGGATAGAGCGTCGGCCTGCGGACTGAAGGGTCCCGGGTTCGATTCCAGTCAGGGGCATGTACCTTGGTTGCGGGCACATCCCCAGTGGGGGGTGTGCAGGAGGCAGCTGATCGATGTTTCTCTCTCATCGATGTTTCTAACTCTCTATCCCTCTCCCTTCCTCTCTGTAAAAAATCAATATAAAAAAAAGAAAACAAAAGGCAGCCATGCGTTCTCCTTACCCCATGTAGTCGAGGTCAGAGAAGATGAAGGTCTTGTTGATGTCAAAGCCGCAGGCGATGATGTCCTTGGCATTTTCCACGGCGTAGCCATGGGCCTGGTCCAGGGTCAGGTCCTTCCACAGGTACTTCTCGTCATCCGTCATCTGGATGACCAAGGGCACATTAAACACGTCCTGCAGCCACCTAAGAGACACGGGGGAGAGGCTGACATCTCGCTTCCCCTGCAAAAAAACGCCCTTTGGCATCTGAAAACACAGTTCCAACGAACAACTTGCGTCAAGGCCTCCATGTCTACAGTCACGTGATCTTAGCTTGCTGTTTATCCGATTATCGGTAACGATAAGGGCACTGCCATTTATTAACTCAGAGCGCCCTGCAGGTCGGCTCTAGGCTTGCTGTTTTACATGCTTTACTTGTAGCCTTACAGTAATTTTACGAGGCAGGAATTATTATTTCCATTTTGCAGATGTGGAAACTAAGGCTCAGAGTGGTCACTGGCCTACGGTCACATAGGGAAGAGAAGATGTGGCACAGGTCTGACGGTCTCCGTCACCCATGTCCCTCTAAAGTGACACCAGGAACGAACCGAGTGAATGGAGGCCACAGAGGCTCCATGTCTCTGACACTGTGGTTGTTCAGCAAACGTGACCAGTCTTGTCGGTTCTAGACACAGCTTATACCCACCGCTCCTGACTTGCTAATGACAGCGAGGAGAGTCAGAGCCAGGACTCACTTTGTGAAAATGAACGGGATGAGGTGGCCGACATGCATGGCTTCAGAAGAGGGGCCCCTGCCCGTATACAGGTAGAACGGCTTCTTGTTTTCATAGGCATCGAGGACTTGGTTCATGTCCCTGAAGGAAAGAGGAGAGAGGAAACTGTGATTTTTCTGGGGGGAAAAATGGAGGTGCGAATGCTCACTTGGAAATGTTCAGACAAACACAGGTAAGAACTAGTTTGCTGTTCTTGGTGTGTCTGTAATGGTTCCACTGACATGGTTTCTCCTGTGCTTGTTTTCAGAGAAGACATGGGAGCTCGGGATAATGTGTTTAAAAGATGGATGCAGTTGGGCAGCCACTGGAACTCTTTCGGAATTTTTCCAAATATCAACATTGATACGCCATCTGCTTTGTACACTGTCCTGGCTGACACCAGGCCAACATCGCACAGTAACTGTTTAGTGTCACCCAGCCCTGTGGCTCTGGAGAGCAGACTGGGGACATCAGAGGGTTCCACGGAGCCCTGCCTTAGGGAGGGGAGTGGGAGATGCGCCCGGCTCCCTCAGCCAGATGGGACCAGGTGTCTTCATCTGGGAGTCATTCTGGAATCAACCGCCCTCCCCAGGACTGGGGTCCACCAACAAGGCACACGAGGGTCCTCCTTCCTGACTTTGCCTCAGTAGCACGTGGCTGCTGTTTCCACATTGCACCTGCCCGGGCCCCGCCTTCAGAGATGCTGATGCTCAGGACGGTCGTGACATCTGGAATCTGTATTTTTAAAAGGCTCTCCTCTCCCGGTGACTGCGATGTGTGGCAGGTGTGAAACCACCACTCTGGGTGTGACTGTCCCTTGTTTCTGGGCCAAGTTTCCCAAAGTAACAGGGAAACAGTCACCTTTCCCGGAGGTCTGGTGGCCTCCAAATGGGACTCCACCCTGTGCCAGGGCTGGCTGCTCAGCTTGGCTGATAGGACCGTGAGCATTCTGCTTTTCTGTGCTTAGTTTTCACCCCCCTCCTGCTCCCCCTGGAATGCACACACTACTTCTGAAATAAGGAAATAGTAAAACACAATTTTGGAGGGAAAAAGTCCTTCTTTGGCTTTCACAACTAACCAAATTTTTGGACTTCCAGATGAGAAGAGCAGGCAGTGGCCACCTGAGTGGACTGGCCACCTTTGTGGGGTCTCTGAGCACTTGCTGTGCAGTAGGTCTGGGCGGGGTGCCTCAGGGACTGGCTGGAGCGGATGAGGCCCCCGTTTCTGGAAGCTTTGCGAGGATGGTTGGGGTAGGGACTCACTCACGGGGGAGCGCGCCCAGGCAGTACCTATGGTCTGTTTGCAGGTGGACATTGGGTGCTGTATCTCATCGAATCCCCTATTTTATAGATGATAAAATTAGATAGGGGTGTTCTCAAATTTGAGAATGGCCAAAAGCTTCAAGTCCTACACCTCCATCAACTGACACAGGCTACAGCGCAGATGGGCCTTAAAAACACGCTCTCTGAAATAGCCAGGCACACATGGCCTCACGTTGTGTGATTCTATTTAAATATACATTTTCATTGATTTCAGATAGGAAGGGAGAGGGAGAGACAGAAATATCAATGAGAGAGAATCACTGATGGGCTGCCTCCTGCAGGCTCCACACTGGGGATCGAACCCGCAACCTGGGAATGTGCCTTGTTCAGGAATTGAACTATGACTTCCTGGTTCATAGGTCGACACTCAAGTACTGAGCAACACCGGCTGGGCGTGTGATTCTATTTAGTGATTCTATTTATATGAAATGTGCAGGATGTAAATACAGACAGAGAAAGGAGATTTGTGGTTGCCAGTGGTGGTGGGGGAGAGGGAGGAATGGCGACTGACTGCTAATGGGTAGGGGTTTCTTTTCGGCGTGAAGAAAGTGTTCTGGAATTAGATGGTGGCGATGGTTGTACAACCTTGTGAGTAGACTGAAAACCACTGAATTGTATACTGGGGAAGGTGAACTAAATCTCACTCAGGAAAGAGCTTTGATTACATTCTGCCCGTGAGGAAGGCGAACGAGGCCTGGATTTCTCTGCCACAGAATCTGAAGTGTGGGGCAGACTGCCGACCTGTGACTTGCGTGTGCTCCTGTAGCCGTGAGTGGGAGAGAGCAGAACTCTCTACCTTGGACCATAAATTCCATGAACACAGCCTCGAAGATGGGCTGGCCCGAACCCAAGGTGATCTCAGGTAGGAGAAGCAGAAACCCTTCTGGAAGCTGCTCATTTTCTGTTATCTGCATGGCACTTACGGTCTAAAGTGGGGAAATTTGGTTGCATATACACTCTATTAGTTTCTCTTTTGATATTATTTTTGAGCAGGCCAGCACAATAGAAGGAAGAGGGTACGTAATTTCAGGAAGCCTATTGTGTGGGAAACAATGAACTTGGACATAATCTCATCCTCTGTGAATGTAACCTTCACCTAGTGGACAGTTTTTTGTTTTTGTTTTTAATCCTCACCCGAGGATATTTTTCCATTGATTTTTAGAGAGAGTGGAAGGAAGGGGGAGAGACAGAGAGAGAAACATTGATTGGTTGCCTCCCGCACGTGCCTCGACTAGGGTTGGGGATCAAGCCTGCAACCCTTGACCAGAATCAAACCAGGGATCCTTCAGTCCGAGGGCTGACACTCTATCCACTGAGGCAAACCAGCTAGGGGTGTGAAATGGACAGTTTATTGATGAATAAACTAAGGGCCAGAGGGTGAAGGGACGTGTTACTGACAGGGGAGAGCTGGGTCCAAGTCTCTGACAACTGCCTTCCAGTTCCACACAGTATCAGGCAGCCTGAGGAAATAGCCCCAATCGCTTTTAAAATAAATATATGTGTGTGTGTGTGTGTGTGTATGTGTGTGTGTATATATTTCAGAGAAAAAGGGTGAGGGAGAGAGAGACAGGAACATCAATGATAAGAGAGAATCATTGATTGGCTGCCTCCTGCACGCTCCCCACAGGGGATGGAGCCCGCAACCCCGGCAGGTGCCCTGACCAGGAATTGAACCTGGTTCATAGATCAACGCTCAAGTACTGTGCCACCCCGGCCGGGGCCCAATCACTCTCTGACTTAAAGAGGAAGGGTGAGAAGTCCTGGGAACGCTCACCTGTGTGAGAAGAAGATGCCCCTGCGCAGGAAGCGGTGTGGTCTCTGGCCCGTGGCTCGCTCTATTCGGTTTATCAGCTCTTTGTCAATTTTACTGCTTCCGAACCGAACTGGGAAGAAGAAGAGATGACTGTCTGAGGTGGTGGGAGGTTTGGTGACCAGGCATTAAGGGAAAATATCGCAGTGCTAATGAACCAAACCCGAGGCCTCTGCTCCCGGTCCTTTCCCCCAAAATGAAGTCCAGGGTCTTTTGTACTAACAAGACAGCTGAGATCACAACCAGCAAAACAGAAAACAAATTACAGGATAAAATGCTGTTTTGTCTGGGACTGGACTGATGGGAAACACATCTAGAACGCAGTCTAGCCAGCAGCTTCTCACGTGCGTGCGCACACACAGTTGCTTATTGTTCACTAAGGTAAAATTTATATTCACTGACAACTACATTTTTCAATATTTTTAATTGTTGAACTGAATTAATGCCTGTCCTCAAGCGAATTTTCCCTATTGGTGGTCTACATTTAAAAATCACAGAAAATGGCTTTGACTTGGGTAAGAACGTTTTGGTTGATTCTTTGATGGTTAGCAATGATCGCAGAGTGAGGACTTTCCTGAGCAAGAAGCCCCTCACGGAAGGGCCTGGAAATGACAGCGGGCCACCTGAGAGCAGTGACCGCCCTTCCGCTGACTTCCAGAGTGTTAGCTTCATAAATGGCACCACTGGAGGAGAAACTTAATCTGTGACTGACTTGTCACCACTAAGTGAAAGGCAGTTTTAATGACTGTAAAGTACCCATTTCAACAGATCTCTCTCAAGTTCTGAATTGTTAAAAAAGGGAAAAGGTACTACTAAGTTACCTACGCTAGAGCATTATTTTGCAATAAGCTTTATTTGGTTACTTTATTTAATAATCCTTTAGGAATATAATGCACCACCAAAATATTTTAGGATATACATTTTTTTCTTGGCACTGAAGCTTGCCTGGATTTATGATTAATATTAAAAACACCAATGGAATCACTACTAAAAGTCTGGGCTTTTCCCAGGACGTACCAATGAGCTTGTCATAGTCAACACCTTTTGCACTGCTCGTCTGTACCGTCCACGGGTCCACAAAATCCTCTTCAGCTTCCGTGGCATCTGGGCCACTATTACCCACAGGTGCCGGGTTGTCTGGGGGGCAGTCAGCCTTATAGTCCTCCCCCATGGCCGCTTTGTAGCTCATTTTTAGTGACAACAGCTTCTTCACTGCAGAATCAAGTTCATCCTGAACACAGGAAATCGGGTGAAGGATGAAGACATTAACAGTAGCTAACTTTTGCTGAATGTCACTGCTGCCACGTGGCAGGCACTGTTAGTGCTTTCACACACATTGCTTCGTTTAGTCTCACAGCAACCCTGGGAGGCAGGACACGTTGTTGCTGTCCTTTTCCAGCTGAAGAACCTTGTGACTCAGAGAGGTGAAGGAACTTACCCATGGACACACAGCAAGTGTGGGCTTGAATGCATTCTATTTTTACCTGTCCCTCTAGTGCCACGGATTCCCACCAAGCACGATGGGGATAGACACAGTAACACAATCTACACTGTTTATGACAGTCACTACACCAAAGAGTCTCAAACCACTGATGCAGAGATCACGTGCGACAAGATCCTCTGCTCCACTATCCTGAGTTCTGTGCTGAGCTTGTTTTTACTTTCTGCATAGGCTGACAAGAACAGTTACAGAAACCCCAACAGCCATTCCACCAAGGATAATAACAGCAACTCGGACATCATGAAGACAGACAAAGGCCAGGAAGGACTAGGGGCTCTCAGGTCACAGCCTGAGGAGGGTCCACGGGAAACAGCTGTGCTGCTGCCCCAAGTGTTTGCCTGTTTGTTGTTTTAGAATAAGCATAAGGAACACAGACGTCAAGTGTCTCTGGGCATTCTGGAACTCTGCTGGCCTCCTCTCCCAGGAGCCCTCACCAGCCACCCCCGGAAGCCTGGCATTTCAAAGAGGAGGCCTAATTAGGCAGCTTAGGCATGAAAAGCCCTAAAGCTCTACTCCCATAATTGGCCTGGCTGGATCAGCTCACAAACAATATCCACAGTCCAATTTGCTTGCAAGGAAAATACAAATATTTCCATGTAGTTTTTACATAATGTTATAAACAGGACTTCCAGTGGACACACGCCAACACTACCCTCCACTCGGAGAGCCACTCCGCCAGGCAGGACATCTGCCACAGAGGACTGCTCTTGTAGGGTGGTTAGCAGACAGATTTGTGTTTCAAACTCTGAAACTATCTAGAATTCATTTAAACCAGTGGTCGGCAAACTCACTAGTCAACAGAGCCAAATATCAACAGTACAACGATTGAAATTTCTTTTGAGAGCCAAATTTTTTAAACTTAAAACATCTTCTAACGCCACTTCTTCAAAATAGACTTGCCCAGGCCGTGGTATTTTGTGGAAGAGCCACACTCAAGGGGCCAAAGAGCTGCATGTGGCTCGCGAGCTGCAGTTTGCCAACCACGGATTTAAACCAATCAGAGTTGTGTAATCAGTAAGCCCACAGACCTCATACGAGACAGAATGTCTGGGTTAGATGGGCAGGTATGTCTTATTCACCTCATTTCTGCAGTGTCTAGGCTCAGCGCTTACAAAAAAAAAAAAATGTTGAGCAAGCATGATCCACCCAGTTAACTGTGGGAAGAATGACCTTGCTTGGAAATACACCGCAGTCAATACCCTGCACTCCCTGGCTGTGTTGACATTTCACACCCCATCTCACCGAACTCTGCTTGCAACCAGGTGGCTGGATGAGAGCTGAACATTTACCCGTGTCCCTGTTGGAAGACGGGCTGGAGTCTGAATGGGACCGAAATAGGCAAGCGGGCTCGCCTCGTCTCTTCTTGTTCTCGACCTAACATGAACTGGAACACTGCAGCACAATGGAAAAGCTGATGTTCTGAGAAAAGCCAGACACAAAAGACTATGTTCTACTGGACGATATAAAGTTCGAATGAACACAGGCAGAACTATCCAGGGTGAAGGGGTCAGGGTGGAGGCCTCCCTTGGGAGAACAGAGGCAGTGACCGGGGGGGCCTGGGGGTGGCTTCCGGCACTGCCAATGCTGTTTCTGCATGTGGGTGCTGGTGACACAGGTGTGGATCTTGTGAAAATTCAGTGAGCTGCCTGCTTATGACCCCGATGCTTTTCTGTATGATGGTGTATTTTGATTTTAAAAGTTTACTTAAAGTAAAAGGAGAAAAAAAGCTCTGGTCTCTATCCTAACCCGTATGATCCAGTGTCATTTCCCGAGTGCTGCTCAAACTGCACATAGCCTCAGCCACTGCCTCCCAGAGTCCCCAGACCCTGACCTACCCCTCTGCCCCCAGAGCATCCCTGTTTTAATGAGCTGCTGTTTCTAAAAGCAGCGGGTCTCCCTCCCTCTGTACATGCCAAGGACCACGGCCCAGACAGATGGCAGACAGCTGGTGAAAGCCCGCAGCATCCGCACTGGAGTTGGCCCAGAGTGGCTATTTTGCTTAAAGGGAATTTCTAAAACATCAGGTGCTTCTATTACAATCACTTTAGGGTTAGATACAAACTTACTTCTGAATTTTCATCGTTTAACTCTGCTCCCAGTGTGCAACCTCTGTTCTCTCTTACTGAGTGTCAGCTGACTCGGCTTGGTCAAAGACCACGCTTGGAAGAGTCATGCTACTGTGCTAAGTATCGTTGGTTTGCTAAAATAATGAACACAACTGTAACTAAGAATTACTAATGAAAATATTTATTAAATGCTATTCAAATGTAATGTTAAATGGACAAAATCATCATTGTCAAGTTCCCAAAATGGGTCTATAGAGTCAATAATCAACAGTTGGGTCCTTATTTTAGACTAGAGGCCTGGTGCAATGAAATTCGTGTATGGGTGGGGTCCCTAGGCCTGGCTGGCGATCAGGGCCTATCAGGGCCATCTTGCCCAGTCCCGATTGGGGTGGGCCGGGGCCTGGGGGCCTGCTGGCTGGGGGGGACCACGGGAGGTTTGCCGGCCAGGGGGAGGGACCGCGGGAGGTTGGCTGGCCATGGGAGGTTGGCTGTGGGAGCGCACTGACCACCAGGGGGCAGCTCCTGCATTGGGTGTCTGCCCCTTGGTGGTCAGTGCGCGTCATAGTGACTGATCAACCGGTCGGTCATAACGGTCGCTTAGGCTTTTATATACATAGATTTTAAAAAAATTAGCCTCATCTGTTGAGCCCTACCTGGTGTGTAAACCTCTTTCTGTGAGTAACCAACTCCCTTTTTTTATGTCACTTTCTTTCAGTATTTATTTCTTTTACAATGTAATGGTTTATTTGGGGTCCAAAGATTCAAAGTACTCTAGTAGGGTGAGTGTGAAATGGTTGACACATCTGCTGAGAGCCTAGGATGACATTTTTGAAACTAAGATCACAGGGGTTGGCAGATCATATTCTGAGACCCACAGCAAGCACAGCAAAGGGTCTCCCTGCATAACCCCAGGAGGACAAAGGAAAGAGGAAGAGGACACCAGCAGCTGGATTTCAGAAGCTGGAAAGCTGACGGATGATGTAACTGGCTGAATACATGAGAACAAATGTTTGGATGTCGTGGAAATACTGGACAGCAACTGGACTTAGACTGTGTGGAATCCCCAGGAGACTGGGGCGCCAGTGGCCTCAGGTGCTTACGGAAGTGAGGATGAAGGGGGCTATGAAAACAGGAGCACTGGTTGAAAGCCTGTTTCAGAAACAGTTATTCAGACCTCTACCCCAGGCTCCTGACACAGCTGAGTGAGTGCCCTGGCCCCCACCCCAAGGCTTAGTGTCTAGAGAGGGAGAGTGAAAGGGGTCCATACCTGGGGCCCTCTGCCCAGCAGGGGCAGCACGCTGGGCACAGGGAGCTTTGGGGAAGGATCACCCAGCCCAGCTCCTCCGTCCTGCTCAGAGGCACGACACTGGCACCAGACCTGCCCCTCGGGACAGCAGACTGCAGGGCCCCCTCTCGGGACTCTACTGACCTCGAAGAAGAGACGTGAGGCCCCTGACATTGAAAGCTCCCCAACAACAAAAAAAAAAAAAAAAAAAAAAAAGAAAGCTCCCCAACAAAGGGAGCAGCCTGGTGGTCTCCAGGGAAGGGAAACCCGCACCCATCAGCTCCTCCCATGTGCACAAAGCCCGGCCAGCGTCTCTGCTTCCTTCTGGAACACCAGGGCCAGCCAAGTACCAGCCGACACTTGAGGGTTGCCTCTAACGTGAAGGGCAGAAGGAAATGGAGTTTACAAAGGGGCAGAGAACATCAGGGAAATGATCCCAAGATCTCAGAGATAAAAGGACACTGAATCTATAAAGTAAGAGCAGGGCCTCATGAGGAAAGGAACGCTCAGAGATTAAATGAGCTCTTGGAAGTTAATAATCATGGGAAAGTGAGAAACTACAGGAGGGTTAGAAGTTGAGGAAATACACCTGAAAGAAGAATGAATAAAAATAAGAAAAAAAATTAGATCAGAGGACCTGTCTCTGAATTTAAAAAAATCAGCCAAGAAACAGAGAAAATAGAAGAGATCAAAGAAATACTGTCACTTCTGAGGTTTAAATATCATGAACTTCTAGTTTGACAGGAGCACTGAGCAAGCACCCATCCCAAGAAACTTCAAACACAGGCACAAAGAGATCCTGCAAACGCCCAGCGAGAAAGAACAAAGGAAACACCCGGATCTCCACAGCAACCCCAGCAACAGGGCTTCAGAGACAGAGGGAATCCACTTCCACTTCAGATTTCTATACCCAGCATTGTATCAAATATTAGGTAAAACAAAGATACTTTCAGACTCTCTAAGAGCCCTCAAAATTCTTTCCTTGGCAGTAATTTTTTTCAGAAACCACTGTGCTGCCCAAAGAGAGCTCACCCTCGAGAAGTAAGACACAGGCTCAGGAAACAGGGACCTACGGGGAGGTGAGGGAGCCCTGGTGGACAGCGAGGAGAGCCTACGGTGGGCAGTGTGGGGGGTGAGCCAGTCCAGGACAAAGTAGGGGGAAGGTCTGGGAGAGACTTCTTCAAGAACTTGATCAACGGGTTGATGTAAGGGCCTCCAGGGGAAATTCACCCAACCGAGGGAGAGCTTGGACCCATTATCATGAGCCCATAAAAAAGCCAAGCAAAAAGAAATCAAAATAAATTAATCAACGCCAGAGAAAACAAAGCTGGGCAGGAAAGGAAAAGCCCTCTGTATACTCAGTGGGTCTGCTGGTAGCATTGCCATGGTCAGAATAAGGTCAATGCTAGTATCGACCAAGGGACTCAGGTATCAGGAGACGGGCGGGATGGAGAATGTTTGTGCAAATGCTAATTCCGCATTTTCCACAGTGACAGCCTTCAACTGGGCAATCAACAAGAAGCAATGTAATAAGCGTGGTTGTTTAGAGATACGGGGATTATATATTAAAAGAAGCAGCTAAGAGAATTGAAAATACAAAGGAACTTCATTTCTCAAACTTAATTTGTTTCAGAAGGCTGTTTGAGAAGTGATTTGTTTGAAAACGCAATCATTTTCCCCCATTAGAAGTAATGAAAACTGAATTAATCAGTCCCAGGCCCCCAAATGATTCCTTTTCTTATATACAGTACATGTCTAATGTATTGTTTATAAGTAAACACTACTTTTCTTAAATTTATCAAACCACCCATACTAGCCTTAAACGAATTTTTCATGTATCACTGCCTTGGAAATGCTATCGCCGCTAACTGCTTTTTGTTTACCCAATAACAAGAGCTTTTCTATCTGTTCAGTTGATTGTGATTGCAGTTTTGTGAGCACTTTCACATCCTTAGCAACATTAGCACTGTTGATGGCCTGTTTGTTTTAAAATTGTGCTAACCACCGATTTCTACAGCAACAAAAGCGTTCTCTCCTTTATTTATTGCCCGAGATACTTTTTATCATGTTGAGGTATCAGCATGAAAGGGTTGTCAGGTTGAAAATGAAGTTTTGTTTTGACAACTGAGACATTTTTTTCTGTGAACAACTTGGTTGAGAACCAAATTGTTCGAGATGGGAGACATTCAAGAAACAGGGTTTGACTATATGTGTTTCTGGAAGCAAGAAATGAGGATGAGCGGGTGGACGACTGCTGTATTTCACTGGCTTTTCTTTACCTCACATCCTATATGATAAAGAGGTAATATGCAAATTAACTGCCACACCCTCACAAGATGGCTGCCTATGACCAGGCTGGCAGGGGGGTTAGTGAGGGACGACCAAATGACTGAACAGCAGGCTGCGTGGGGCAACCAGGCCAGAAGGGGGGGCAGTTGGGGCGACCAGGCTGGCAGGGGGGGCAGAGAGGGGCAACTTGGTTGGCGGGAGGGCAGTTGGGGGTGACCAGGATGGCAGGGGGAGCAGCTGGGAGAGACCAGGCCGGCGGGGGGTGGGGGGCAGTTAGAGGCAATCAGGCCGGCACCCAGAGGCAGTGAGGGGTGATCAGGCTGGCAGGGGGAGGCAGTTAGGGGTGACCAGGCAGGCAGGTGAGCGATTAGGAGCCAGCGGACCAGGATTGTGAGAGGGTTGTCCAACTGCCAAGATCAAACCTAAACCGGCAGTCGGACATCCCCCAAGGAGTCCCGGATTGGAGACCCACCCCATGCACGAATTTCATGCACCGGGCCTCTAGTGCATCAATAATGTTGATAAAGGAGAAGACAAATGTAAGATTATAGCCAATATAGTTATAGTCAGTTATTGAGAGCACAGTCAGCGCCCAGGGAACATAATCCAACAGACTCGGCTGTATGTGCGGGAAGAGCTCAGCAAAACCACCCACCTTGGATGCCTGCCCGGCTTTGAGGGCTCTCACACGCTCTCCCTGGGCAGCTATGCTGTTGAACAGCTCCAGCGGGGAGGCACCCCCCTGCTCGTCTGCCATCTCTGAAGACCTAGGCTTACAGCTGGGCAATGGAGGAGTCGCTCAGTGGTCCTGACAAACTGTGGGAGAAGAGGAAGAGAAGGAGGGAGAGAGATTAATAAACCGTTGCAGCCGTGTTTTCTTTCCTATATCTAGTTCTTTTTTCTCAAAAGAGTTGAGATTGAGTTATAATAAAGAATGTGGATAAAATAACATTGATAAGGACTTGTGTTTGCTGAGGGGCAAACACCAAAGGGCTTTACCGTCCCCAACTTTAACAGCCCCAAACACATCTGTCAAATTGCTCTTTACTCTTTAACAGCGTTGTGGACCAGTTCCCAGATCTTTGCTGCTCTGACCAACCTACGGCTGAACAAATGGCTTCCTGGCTGGCCAGCTGCTCGGTTCTCAGACATGCAAGGTCTCGGGTCGAGGGCGGGGCCTTACCCTGCTGGGTTCCAAATGAGATAAGAACTATATATAACCTGTCCATTAGACATGCTGCCTCACTTAACAACAAAACTTTGAGGATGTACCTAATAGTCATTATTTACTCTTAACCTTAAAGGGAGGGGCACAGGGGAGGCCACCCGATGCTGCCGTGGGGCAAAGGCTGGCCATATCAGTCCCCTCCTGGGTCAGTCACTTCCCCTTTCTGAATGTCAGCTTCCTCATCTATGAAGTCACACCATCAGGAACCTCTGCACCTCCCTCAGGGGCTGCTATGAGAATAAATGAGAAAAAAGGACATGGTGACATTTTGTAAACTGTAAAGCAAGAACTAAATCCAGCACGAGCATTGTGCGTGAGGGTTCCAGGGCCGGGCTGAGCCCCATAGCTGCTGCTATACCTAGAACACGGTATAGCTGCTATATAGCTGCTGCTATACCTATAGCTGCTGCTATACCTAGAACACGAAGGCTGACAGGAGGATGACAGAGCAGCTCCCAGCACTTCTGTAATTGGTGTTGTTCTAAGCACTTTATACATATCAATTCACTGAAGGCTTATGAGCTAGATATATCTCCATTTCACAGGCGAGTAAACTGAGGCACAGAGAGGTTAAAAAACTTTCCCAAGATAACACAGCAAGTAAGTGATAGAGATGGGATACAAACAGACACTCTCAACTATTATCCCACAGGTTACCTGCCTGGAATGAGCCTCAGCCCCTCAAATCTGAAGTGGAACTGGCATCACAACACTAACTGCAGGCCGGTGCGTGGGTAAGTGCGATGATGCAGGGAAGAAACAGTCTAAGCCCAGCACTGGCCCCATGGAGGGTTAATGAGTGACTACTTTGTTTCTTAATTAAAAAACTGTTTTCTGGCCCTGGTGGGTGTGGCTCAGTTGGCTGAATGTCATCCCATATACCAAAAGGTTGACGGTTCCATTCCTGGTCAGGGTACATGCCCAGCTTTTGGGTTTGATCCCAGTAAAGGTGTGTGCCGGAGGCAACTGATCTCTCTCTCTCCCCCCTCCTCTTTATCTCCTCTCTCTCAAATCAATAAAAACATATTAAAATTTTTTTCCCCTAGTAACTATCAATCAAACACATATTTGGGGGGTAATTTACTTTTATTTATCCATTGCTAAATATTTGTTTCAAAATTATGTAAATTTCAAAGAAACATTCTTTGTATAATCAGAGACCATAATACTGAAACCAGGATGGGTTTCTTTCCCTTCCTTGCTGACAACCACCTCAATTCCCAGAAAGGGAAGTTTGGTGAGGTAACAAACTGACTCATATAACAAAGGTCAGGGAAGTCTGTAAAAAAGGGGAAGAAATGTGGAAGAACCTTCTGATTGGCACTAGAGAGGAGAAATACTCAGGACGATATCAAATAGCAAAGTGAAGAAAATTACTTCTAGCCACAAGTGACCAAATATCACGTGCAGATACTTTATACATGATCCCGAATTTTCCCAACTTTCAAAGCTGGGCGCACGGTTCAGTAAGTCCTCATGTAACATCACCGATAGATTCGGCCACTTTAACCAGTTAACTGCCACGATATTTTGAATTCAATTAAAAAAGGTCCGCCGCTTGCGTCTATAGACGCTTAGGGTGTACTAATGGTTAAGCAAAATGACACAGAACCAATTTTATCCTAGGGTAATTGATATAAACAAGAGTTAAGTTCCTACAGCATCTCATCAACATTATCAGTAAAGTTCTAAAGTCTGTGAATAGGACCAAAATCAAGTACAGATGGAAATTACCCTTAAACATTCCTAGGGAAAGTGCCAGGTACAATGACCGGGTGATCCCTGGACAGCCAATCTTCCCTGCAATGGAGCAGGTCACTGCAAGTGATCAACCAGACAAACTGGGCTTGCATTTAGGGTACATGTTGTAGGGAAGAAAACACGTTATCTTTAAATATCAGAATCCCATTTCAGAAGAGGCACGTGGGAACTAAATCCGACTGAGGGAAAGATGAGGTCTCCCTGCTCTTGTGATCACAAGGCAGTTACTTACCCACTGCATGGGAATCCCCACACTATAAATCGTGTGTGTGTGTGTGTGTGTTTCTGATGCAACTTTGTGAGTGAGTACATCAGGAATGATCAGAGACAAGGAGAACAGAGCTACCACTTCTCTCATTTCATGCACCCACCCATTTGCCAGTTTCTCCCATCTAGTCAATATCTTCCTTTATTTCTTTGTTAACTAACTTTTAGAATTAAGTTTACTTTCAGAGGTTTTTAACCCAGAGTTTGGAACTTCTGGAATTACATCACTATTTGCATGCACATTGGTATAAATGGGGTTCTAAGCAGAGTATCCAGGTTTCATTACTTTTTCAAAGGGGTTCTGAGATGCCAAAAGGCTAAGGACCATTGTCTTAAGTGTTAACCCATAAACTGCAAATAGGGCTTTGACTCTTTGTTAAGGAAAGCTGCTTTATCTATTAAACCAAGCCTATAATCTAAAACAAAGAAATGAAGCTATAATCAGTGAAGTCATCTACTACCTCCTCTAAAAAGGTCCTGGGAGTGTCAAGACCAATATGGCATACTCCCCAGCAGGGAGACCACAGCATACCTTGGACACAAAGCTACAAGGCTCTGCAAAATCAACTCTCAATTCCTCTTTCTAAACAACACGGATCTTGTGCTCATTTTGAAAGGTTCCACTGTTGTGGGGGAGCGTAGCAGGCACCTGAGGAAACTGGGATGAAAAGAATCACAGAACTGTATCATGGAACATGACAATGATCTCATCTCACAGATAAGATCAGAACACACCCGTTCTGCAATTTTGGGGGAAGGTGGCCTAAGATAGCCAATTCTGGAGCAGCCGCCAAGGAGACGCAGGAGTTTCTAGATGCCTGGATGCCAGTGGGGTTCCATCCTTCACATCCATCAAGTTCCCAGAGGACAGGAAGATGACTTCTTTAGGGCAAGGTGTTCTTTAACCCTTTGAACCTTAGAACAGATTGTGTTCACTTTTTCTTTTCTAAACACTGAGAGGAAAGGTTACTTTTCTCTCCAAATAATAAAATGAACATCATCTTAAAAGGCAAAGACGACATTAAGCTATATGAAGTCAGGCAAACGGCATTTGTGAGTATCACAATGAGACTGCTAATATGTTAATGACTACTTAAGGAGGCCTCCTCGGTGAAAAATATGACAGCCAACAGGTCGGTGCTAAAACACAGGCTATGAATCCAAACTGGCACCCACCCTCCCAGGCCCTCCATTCCCTAGGGAAGCTGTGAATCACCCGAACTTTAGGTCGATGGGTTGAAACAAAATGTACCACACCCTGATCCTAAGAGAGACAATCTCTCACTCTTTAAGCCAAGGTTTCCAGCACTTTGGTAAAGGGCTGGTAAAAAATACGAATAAGCTGTAAGCCTGACAAAAGATGGCAGTACGTACCTGGTCTGAGCGAGACACTGCAGAAGTGGCCACTGGAGTAGTGGAGACTCCCAGGGCAGCAGGCTCTTCTTTTATAATCTTCCCCCTCTTACTTTCAGTTTCCTTTTTAAAAAAGCCCCTTTATTCTCTTTTCTTCCTGTTTACCCCACCCTGCAACTATTTGCAGGAGGCGTTTCTTATAAATCAACCAGTTTCGCTTAAAACACTTGAGCCTCTTGACAAATTCCTGACGAGACAGCCCAATCAGGGGTTTTGTGTGTGTGTATGTGTGTAGGGGGGGCGGGTGGAGACCAATGAAACCCTCTCGAGAGCCGAGCTATTAGCTGGTCATTGCATCAGCCACCGCATACCGCACGCTGGCCTCCACATAACCTCCACGCCCGCTTCTCGTCCCACACACCCTCAGTCTCAGTCTCAGAACCGAGTTTACATGGGGTCGTGGGGGGCGGAAAGGAGGACCGTATAGGCCCTGCGGCCCCTGTGCACGGGCTACTGTGCAGCGAGGCGGCGCAGTGCGGTGGGAAGAGCAGTCCTGGGGTCACGCGGACCGGGATTTCGAAGCCAGCTGGGCATTTTTTGATTTCAAGACCTTGGGCAAGTCAGGTTACCTCTGCTTCATCCTCGGTTTCCTCTTCTGTGGAATGGGCATAAAGGAGCCTCCTTACTTTACCGTGGAGGGGACTACGGGTGATATTATAGGCAAAGCCCCTGGCACGTGGCAGACACTAGAGGAGGAGGAGAGGATGAAGGGTCGGTGCCTGCGGGAGCTGGCCACAGGCCGGGTGGGCGGCGGCGGCGAAGGGGGCGAGGGGCGTGGTGGCAGCGAGCCGGGCTCTCAGGGGACTCCGGCTCCTGGCGTGCAGGCGGCTCCGGGAGGGCGGGCCATCAGTCGCCGCCCCGACTTCCCTCCCTCCTTCCCTTCCTTCCTCACTTACCGGCCCATGCGGGCCAGTCGGCGCCGCCGGTTCCGCGTCCAGGCGTCTCCTAAGCGTCCGTGGAAACGCCGTCCGGCCGGAAGCACTTCCGGCCCGGCTGCGTCATCATTGGCTGTTCTCGCGGGGGCGGGACGGAGGCCACCGATGATTGGTTGGCTGCCTCGGCGCTGGCGGAACACGACTGGGGGGCGGAGTGCAGGTAGGACCAGCTCCGGTAGGACGGGCTCCGGGAGAACCGAGCGCTTCCGGTGTGTGTGGTGAGCGGCGGGCCTGGGGCGGGAGGGTGCTGCACCCGGCCGCGGCGCGAGCCCTCCGCGCCCCTTACCGCGGACCTTTCGCCGCCGCTCTCCTCCGCTTCATCTCAGGCTCCTTCCGAACGCGCCGCGCTCGGCATCACCCTTACCTCTCGCTCTTGACAGCTCGGCTAACTCCTGTTCATTCTTCAAAACCCACCTCTGGTCGTATCTTGCTTCTTATCTTCGTTAGTCTGTGGCCTCCGGCATAGGATCCGTGTTTCGTGTTTAATCTCTGGCCACGTCAGACCCAACAGAAAGCTCGGCACAGAGTGGGCAGTCAGGAAATGTTTGTTGAATGAGAAGATCCTATTTCTTTACTTTCTCTGTGACCCCTCCCATCAGGTGCTGGGGATCAAACAGTGAACAAAACACGAAAACTCCTGTCAGGCCGGTGAGGGTCATTGCCACTACCTCGTTTCTCCCGTGACCTTTCCTTTTCTTCTAGCCGTACCTCTTCCTCTTTGTTTAATCACCCCGTCTTTCCATGAAAAATTTTCCTCCCCACCCTTTTGCCTTAGAAACATAAAAACATTCTCCTAAAATTTGTTTGTCCCCCCTGGCTCCCCATTTTTGCCTGTTTTCTCTGAGTCATCTTGGTTCCCTTCTCTCTGACCCCATTTGATTGGATTTATTGCATCTCACCATCTGCTCCCTGACCTCCTCGGAGCATTATTCAGATGTCACCTGTCCCAAGCCTGCCTCAACCTCCCTCAATGAAACCCCAAACCCACTGCCACCTCTATTCTCCTCTCTCTTTTACTTCTCTCCTTATGATTTCTCACCACCGGACATCCCCCATTTCAGTGATCATGATCTGTTTCTCCCCACTGGCATGTGAGCATGGGGAGTGCAGGGCATAGTGTGGGGTGCCTAGTGTGGGGTGCCTAGTGTGGGGCTTGGCAAGTAGCCCGTTCTCCATCAGTGTTTACTGAATGAATGAAAGGTACGTGATAGTATTGGCATCCCTGTCTTCCACCCTCCTGCCTTCATTCCATCCTTCTGCCTTGCCTTGTTAGGAAGCGGGGCTAGGGGGCCCCAATCCCACTCCTCTCTGATCTTTTGCTGTAGACCTCGTCTTTAATTCTGGCCGTGGGCTTCTGTGAGGGAACCACTGTGGAGGGCTGGGCGGGGAAGAATCCATCCTAATGGCCAAGCACAGGCGCCCTGCCCTGGTTGTGGGAGCCTGGTGGGTTCCCTTTGACAGGAAGGAATGGGACGCTGTGCACAGGAGTTGAGATGTCTGATCAGGATGGGCCTCAGGATCAAGATGGGTATTTAGAGAACAGAAGTGCCAACTCATCCACAGTGCTCAGTTTCATTAGTGTATAGTAAGTCCACTACGTTATATTCGTTCCATTTGAGATGGGCTGGCCTGTTTTAGAGGTTGTTTTTTTTTAGACGATGGCTTTGTGTGTGGATTAGGCTACAGGCGAGAGTGGGATTTCGGGAGGAGACAGATGACCTAGCTTGTTTGGGGTGAATGGCATCCTTTGGGGGAAAGGCGTGGAAGGGGTGGGGTGTTTGATTCCGGGGGACGTGTGGAATCCCTCTCTAGGGGAGGACAGGCTGTCTGGAATGGCTTGACTGATGACCCAGAGGGACTCCTCTGGCGCCGACTTAACCACGCACAGGGGAGGAGGAGTTCAGCGTGGTTCATTAAGGAGGGAGGGCACACTGGGCTTTGTCAGAAAGTTGGTCCTTGCTTAAGTTTTCCATGCTGCTCCACCGCGCCCTCTGCTGTCCGAGACGGGGCGTTTCCAGCATCCTTGTTTTCCTCTCGAGGCTGGTTCATGTTAACAGCACAGAACTGAACTCCAGATGGAATACTTCTTTCTAGAAACTAATTGGTAACCGTTTCGTCATGTATGATGGTTCAGGATTTCAGGAAAATCTTTTTTAGGAAGGGGAAACTCCCTGCTGTGTGAGTCTGTGTGTTGGAGTGAAACTGGCAGATTTGGATGACACCCTCCGGCACCCCCTCCTTGGCCTGTGGGTCTGTCCCTCCAACTGGCTTAGAGTGGAGATGGGATATCTGGGGGAGAGCGTTCCAGAGAGAATACAAGGAAGGACTGGAGCCCAGACAGAGGGCAAAGGTGAGGGTAGCACGCTTTCCCCACCTGGTGGATCTTCCCGTTTCAGGGTCTTCAGACCTTACCTCATCCCTGTTGATGAGTGAATGGCTAAGAAGCTGCAGGCCCTTTATACATCTGTCTTTGCAAACATATGCAGGTATTTGTGTAGGATGCAGTTCTATCGTGGGGACACTGCAGTAAAAACAATATCTGTTTCAATTTGTAATACTCGTAGGTACTCCCCAAATTGCCCTTCCAAAGATTTCTTTATTTTTAAAATTATTATGATGTTCACATTTTTAATTTTTATTAAGATACCATTGACATATAACATTGTGCAAGTTTAAGGAATACACGTGTTGATTTGGTACATTAATGTATTGCAATATGAGTACCACCATAGCATTAACTAACAACTCTATCACACCCCATAATTATCCTTTCTTTTTTTTTTGTGGTGGAAAGGTTACCAGCATCTGGGTCATTTGGCTGGCACTTCCTGGTTCCTCCTCCTTTTTTTCTTTTGTATTGAATTTATTGGGGTGACATTGGTTAATAAGTTTATATAGTTTCAGGTATACATTCTATAATACATCGTCTGTATATTGCACCAACAGGCATCTTTCAAGTCCCGAGACTTCCTGTCCAGGCATCGTGTCTACAGGTACTTGGGTCCTATTTTATGTCTTTCAATAAAGCTTTTGCTTTCTTCATGTAGGTCTTGCTAATTTTGGGGAGGGGGTTAAATTTATTCCCATATTTCCATAGGAAAATGACCCCTTCTAATTAATTATGCCCTCATGCTTTCTGTGTTTATTCTTACGTTTCTTTCTGTCTTAGATTTGCTAGATGGCATGTTTTCTTTTAACTTCGCATGGTGGTAACTGTTCTTCCATGCACGTTTGCTGACACCTGATTTTGGTCTTAGGTAGTTTGCCCTCGGAGGACAGCAGGAAACGGTGTCTTCAATGGCTTCGTTGGTGGCTTATGATGACTCGGACTCCGAGGCTGAGAGCGAGCCTGCGGGAAGCGTGGATGCTGCTGGCCAGATGAGGGACTCCTGTGATATGGTCAAACCTCGTGGCCAGGATTTCGCATCGGGAGTCCTGGACGGGGCAGGAGGCACGCTGCCCACAAAGCACGGCTCCTGTGAAGACCCAGCCGACCAGCGTCTCCCACTGGCTCGGCTCTGGAGGAGCGACCCAGGATCTTGCCCCAGCCAGAGGCTCCAGTGGCCCAGGACAGAGCCCGAAGTCACCTTCCCCACAAGCGAGCCTCCTCGTCCTTCCCTGTGGACCAGCCATGCTCCCGCTGGCCACGTGCCCTGCGCAGCCGCCCGCTTTAAGCAGGTGAAACTCTCTTGGGGAACTTCCGACCCCCCTGAGCCATCTTTCTGTGCCCAACCCAAATCAGAGACCCCAGGGAAAAGTGGCGGCTCTCTTCAGAAGAAAAGGCGAGAGGACTGTATTGTACCCTACACCCCGAAAAGACTGAGACACTCGCAAGCATTAAGCACAGAAACAGGCAAGAACAAAGATGCGGAGGCCCGGGGTCCCTCTCTGTGCGCCCCGCGCCCTCTGTGCACGGCCCCCCACGTGTCCGAGTTCATCCAGCCGTACCTGGGCACCCCGTATAAGGAAACCCAGATTTCCCAGAGGGTGCTCTTCCACCTGAGAGGCCACAAGGGCCCCGTCAGCAGCATCCAGTGGTGCCCCGTCTTTTCAAAGAGCCACATGTTCCTCTCAGCTTCTCTGGATAAAACCTTCAAGGTAAGATTTGAGCGGAGCTGCTCTTTGAGTTACTCTCAGGACTAAGCTGCTGGGATGTGTTATTCTTCAAAGCAGTGACGTGGGGGGTTACAGGCGGGACATTTCTTTTTGGGGACTTCTGTAGTTCTCTTTGATGCATTCAGGAGCGGGTTCTCGTGGGTCCATTCAGCCCAGTGCTTCCCTGGCACTGCCTTGCCAGGCGGCCACATGCTAGTCCTTATCCCTGCGGGGGCACTGAGGACATCCAGACACACTGGCATCCAGGGAGGATGCGGTTGCTGGGCGAGAGCAATCAGAGGGAGAAGAAAGCAGCCAGGGCCGAGCCCCGTGCACTCGGGACAGCTTCTGTGACTCCCGTGGAGTGCTGAGCGATGCCAGCTCTGTGCCAGGTGCTGTGCCAGATGCAGGGGGCGCAGAGGTAGACAGACCCGGTCCCTGGCTTCAGGGCACGCCCATTGTGGTAGGGGCTGCAGGTGCGTGGCGAGGCACCCAGAATCCTGGGCCCAGGGCTGTGAGGACCAGACCCCAGCCAGACCTCCAGCCGGATCCATAAGTGCTACAGGAACCCAGTGGGAGGGATGCTTCTAGCCTGGGAGGGCTTGTGAAGGCTTCAGAAGCAGGGGTGGTGCACTTGGTGAAGGGGGGGGGTGCGGGTGGAAGGGCATTCTGGGCTCTAAGCATGGAGGCCTTAAGGGGCCCGAGGCTGGGGAAGTAGGCAGGGGCCACACCAGGGAGGACTGTGGTGGCCTGTTAGAGACTTCCGGTTTTGTATTGTTATTTACTGATTTTAATGTATCCTGAAGCAATGCAGACTTGCAGTAAGCAAGCCCCAACGGCACAGGCGTATCGTGTGACAGGTGTGTCCCACCTGCCTGTAACCTGTCTCCAACCCCTCTGAGCTGTACTCGGTGTCCCTCCTCGCTCTCCTTGGCACCTAGCACAGCACTCATGTAGGAGGGGCCAAATAGATTTGAGCTGAAGCTTCCTGGAAAGAAAATGGCTTTGGTGTTGGGGTGACATGGCTTCGCATCCAGCTTTGCTGGGGAGCAGCGGGTCCGCTGGCCTGACCTGTGCCCTCCATCCGGCGTCGCATCTGGAAAGGGCATAATCGTACCCGTGTCTGTGATCATGTGGGAAAAACGCTCACAAAGCCCCTGGCACAGAGCTAGGTGCCCCATTGGTGCTCCATAAATGTCTCTTCTTCCCTCTGTTTTTCTCAGAGTTCTGGAACCAGCCTGTTCAGGACGCTGTATCTGCAAGTTCTGTTTTGAGCTTTTTCCCTAGGGAGGCACTTTCTGAAGTGAAGAGAGGAAGCCCGCCCACCGCAGACTCTGATGTGAGCCGAATCACTGGGGTCATTTTTAAGGGGCCAGTTTGAGTCCTGACCCGACTTGTCTGGGTTCTTTTCAGGCAAGGCTGGTAGAGTTATATGAGGCCATTGTCACGTGCTGGCTTCAATTTGGAGCCCAGGGGTTTACACGCAGGTCTTTGGCGCTCTTCCTGCGAGAAGGAGGCCCTGACGTCTGCTCAGAGGCTTCTGGCCTCCCGGCCTCCTGGTGTGCATTGTCACATGCTTGGGTCGGTCCCACAGTCCCGGGGCTTCTCGGCTCTCCTTCCTGAGAGTCTGTGCCCACGGAGGGGTCTGTGTGGGGTCTGTGTGTGGCCAGGCAGTGACTGGCAGGCCCCAGATGTGGTCTGGAGTTACAGTGATCTGGGCTCGGGGTTCATTGCCAACCTCCAGAGCTTTGTGACCTGGAGCAAGGCACTTAACCTCTCTGAGCCTGTTCCCACCTCAGTAGAACAAGCTTATGAATTGTGTGGCTGGGGCTTCTCAGGTGGGACAAATGCCCAGGTGCCATGTGTCTACAGCACCCAGTCCGACGCTGGGCGCATGGTGGAGTTTTGTGGAGGGTAGTGTGGTCACAGGCGGGCCACCTGAGGGGATGCAGGCAGCCCCTTCCTAGTATGTGGAGGGAGGGGCAGTTTGGCAGATGTTGACAGCCATCTGGAGGAGGAAGCGGGCTTGCCGGAGGTCTTGAGGGACTGCTAGATTGCCGTTCGCAGAGATGGATGGAGGGATGCAGAGGTGGCAGGTGTGTTATTACTACTCACCTGTCCAAGGGATGTTTGTCCTGACGGTGAGGAGCAGGCCTGGAGCCCAGTGGGGATCGGTCTGAACCTTATATCAGTGAGATCTCGGTGGGCCCTGCTTGGATCACTTTGGCCTGAAGTTTAGATTCTCTGGACAGAGGTCTCCATGATAATTTTCAGACAGAGAGCCTCTGAGTGAAACCTCTGATTTGGGGCGTTGTGTTTGTTCAGTTGTGTAGCGAGTGTTCGTGGAGTAGGTGAGTGTGCACTGGGGCTGTAGAAAGAGCCCCATGGACAGGACCATCGAGTAGTCAACTAGCTGTGACACCTCTTGACCAGAAGAGGGTGCACTTGGTCCAGCTTGGGAAGGCTGGTCAAGCCCAGGGGTGATTCACTGAGACCTGGGTCCAGGCCTTTTGCAGTGGGGCTGGGCTGGTCACAGTGGCTGTGCTGCCCTTCCGGAGGAGGTGGCATGTGCTGCTGGGCCTGGCAGCCTCCAGGGCGCCCTGTCCACTGCAGTGTTCGTCCCATGAGGAGGCTGTGGGAGTGGCATTGGAGGTGGCCCCAGGTGCAGAGCCGGGCTGAGTGACTCCTGATCCTCTTCTTATTGTGCTGTCCTGAAAATGAGGGCTTTTATAAGCCCCGGGTACAAGCTGTTAGCCAGGGTTCTCTCTGCTTTAAGATGCTTGAGTTTTCAAGACAGATGGGACTAGATGGGGACTAGGCGAGGCAGGTCTTGGCTGAGCCCTTGGATGTGCTGTGCCCTCAGGTTCCTGGGCAGGATGATGTAGAGGGTGGGCGGTGTGGTAGATCTTGGGGAACCTTGGGATCTGGTATATGATGGAGGGGGCATGGGAGGTATTTGGTGGGCACTGGGTGTGGAGTGGGGACAGGGCTGTGGGTGCAGGTAGGAGTCCTGGCTTGCTGCAGTCCAGTCCTGGGTGGAGAGCAGATGGTGGGTGCAGCAGGCAATGAGCACCCCCCACCTCAACTCTGCTCCCTTCCCTAGGGTGCCTTTCCCCTTGCCTTTGGTTAAAGTCTGCCAGAGTGCCTTCTTGCCCCCCACCCCATCCCCTCTGCCCCTGGATCAGGAAGGAGGGAAGAGTATGGAGGCTGGGGTCACAATACTTCACTTTGGATGCTCCCTGTGCCACTGGCTGTGTGATCTCTGGCAAGTTACTTAACTTCTCTGAGCTTCCACCGTGTATGTAAAGTGGAGCTAATTACACATGCCTTTCTGGGTTTTCGTAAAAAACAAATGACACTGGATATGAATTACGTAGTGTGGTGTCTGACACATAGTAGGCACTTCCTTTGTGCTCTTGTTCTTGCTCCAGGAATTTTCTCTCTTCCTTAGCATGCGGTGGTCCCATTCTACCTGCTTAGCCATGGAACCATATCTGCTACACCTTGTAGATTAAGCTACTTGAGCATGGGATCTGTGCCAGACTCATTTTTATATTCTCTGTAGCACCTGGCACAAAGTTTTGTACATGTTAAGTGGATTAGTAAAGATTAAAAAAATGGTTTTGGATTTTATTTCCAGCCTTTGGGAAAGGACTGTGCTTTAAGTGCACAAACCCCACTTTCCACCAGGGGGCACAGTGGGACTTAATATAAGCAGGTCTGCAAGCTTCTAGAATCTGGAAGAATCCTTGATTCAAGGTAACAGCTACTGAAATACGATTTTTTTTTTTTTCTGATCAGGAGAAAAACAACACAATCCATCTGATTAATCTAAAGAACGTGGAGTGCCAGTTCCTTCATCTCCTTAAAATGTAGCTTTGGAATTCATAAATTTCAATTGGGCACATTACAGTGGAAAGATACTTATTTTAATATGTTCTAAATGTTCTGTGAGCTGTAAAATATGCTCATATTAGTTTTGAAAAATTTACGGCTAGAGATATTAAGCAAAATAAAACAATGATTCATAACTCCCCACCGCTGCTCTGTTTTCATGTCAGCGACCCCTTCCTGCCCGCGTCTGTCGCGAGCATCTGTTCTCCGGAGCTGTGATCCCGGCCCCGAGACCCTTTTATGTACTCCTCTCATTTCCCCGTGTCCCCGTTTGGCTCAGCACGCTTGAATACCCACTGCACATAAAGGTGGCATTCAGACTCCGAGGCCCTTTTTGAAGGAAGCAGCAGCGACGTGACCTCCTTGAACCAACCTTATTGTCGGCCCGTGTACGGAGCCCCCTGCCAGGTGCCCGAGCCTTCCCGAAGGCATAGAGCGTGCTTCTTGCTTCTGTGTATAAAAACCTAGAGTTCTGAAACACAAAGGATTATAAGTAAAATGTATGAATTAGGTGTTGTTTATCTTTTTACACAATGATTTCTTCAGGGAATTCTTCCAATAACAAACTTCCTTAAAATGCTTAAATATAATTGATTTTGAGAAAGAGAGGAAGGAAGAGGGAGAGAGAGAGAGAAACACCCCCTCCTGGGGGTTGAGTCTGCAGCCCCAGCATGTGCCCTGACTGGGAATCAGATCCACAACCTTTTGGTGCACAAGATGATGCCCAACCCACTGAGCCACACCAGCCAGGGCTAAACTTCTCCTTTTTTGATCAATAATGTAATAGATGTTTACTGTGAGAAACAGGAAATACAGAAAATATGAAGCACAAAGGATAAAACAGACGTCATTGCTAGTCCTAACCCCGAGTGGGCCCCTCATTAACATCGGGGCCCTCCCTGGTCTGGAGGACCTAACTGTATGTTTACAGAATTGGGCTCACACTGCGTAGTGTGTACAGCTTGGATTTCACCCCTCACCCCCTATTTTCTGTACTGTTTGTAAGGGGCATTTTTCTATGTTAATAAAAAATTTCCCCAAACATACTTTTCTGACTGTCTCAAATTCCAAACTTTGCTAATTCCATGACATTTCCTATCATGTCCTGCTTTTGTTTTGAAAAGTCAGTCCTGCAGTGAACATGGCTATATGTAAATGTCTTTTTTTAAAATTAAGGAGCATATCCTGCTTGTATATGTAAATGTCGCAATGATAAAAGGATGTAAACATAAATTGGCATTAATTTGCAAAAAAAAAAAAAAAAGTCTTTTTTGCTGCCTTGATGCAGTTAAGATGGGTTTTAGCTAAGAAAGCCTTTGTGTGTGGCGAGTGGGACCTGAGTAGGTTGGCAAAACTTCCGTGTCATCGTCACATCAGACTCCTGGTTTCCTTCCATGTCTGCTGCTCGATAGCTGTGTGACTTCCGGAAAATCTCTTAGCCTCTCTGATCCCCTAGTTGCCTCATTTGAAAAATGGGGATCATGGCTACCTATTGGGGTTGTTGCTATGGAGAAGAAATGAGGTGATGTCTGTGTTGATCAGTTCAAAAACAGAGAAAAGACCAGTTAGAATCCTCCGCCTCTTACTGTGACCCTTGTTTTTTGTGAAGCTCTTGTAGTCTGTCTATAGATGCATAGTTTGTAAGAGTTTCAATGCCAGTGTTCCTGAGATAGATACTTCTAAAGATTTTGAAGTTTTTGGGGTTGTCTGTACCAAGCTACTTACCTACCTGCTCTGTTTTCACGAACTGCACACTTGGAAGGTAGGGTGGGAGGGCTGGGTCCATGCGTCCAGCCTGATCATGTTTAAATGTTGGCCGGTTCACACAGTGTTTTGTGTCGGAGGCTCCGGCAAGGAGGAGCGGTTTACACCTGAAGAACCCAGGAGAGCGAGATGTGTCCACCTCCCTCTGGCCGGGGAGGCACCAGATTCAGCCGGGCCCCTTCCCATGTGCGTCTGAAAGAAAGGACTTTGCTTTGGAGCCTGAACACCCCAGACGGGGTCTCACTGTGCTGCTTGTCAGCTCTGTGACCTCTGAGAGGCCTGAGGCCGGATCAGAGGCTGGGGAGGGCTCACTGTCCCCAAGCGCTTACCACCTGTGAGGCAAAGTCCCCAACACTCCCTCTTGTCTTCCCCACAGGCCTAGGAGGCAAGGGCTGGTCTCGCTTCTATCGTACAGAAGTGGACGTGGAGGCACAGAGGTGAAGGGATTTGTTCACAGTCACACAGCTGGCAGATGGCAAAGGCAGGGTGGGGAGCTGGCTGTCAGACTCCACAGCCGGAGCAAAGGGCTGCAAGACCCTCTGCTCCCCGCCTCTGAGAGTGGAATAAAGGATGAGAAAGCAAGTCCCCTCCCCCCAGCGGTGCCCAGCGCCGCCCCAGCATCAAGCCCCTGGGTTCTGTTGAGGGGCATACGGAGGAGGGATGATTTCTGTGGTGGCTCGGATTTACATTTTTATGTATTGCAGGGTCCCGGCAAATGTATCATTGTTAGCGTATTCTATTATATTAGGGTATCTTAGATGTGCTTTGTAGAAAAGTAATATATCTCACATTCAGAGACAAGAAATTTATGGATTCAAGTGCCAGAGTGAGGGTTATTTCAGTTTTGAAAGAATTATTCTTGACGGGTTTTGCAGAATGAGATGGAGAAATGATTTGATGTGTGGAGTGAAGAGATGGGGAGCATTATGCAGATGATGGGCAATTTATTCCAAGCACGAGACGAATCTATTGGAAGTGAGCGGTGCACAGCTGGGAGGAGGGCTGGGTTGTGGTGGTGGGCGTGTGGTAATTGGGGAGTGAGTGATTAACACGCATCAAGGGTAATTAGGCGAGCGAGGAGGGGATGGGTGGTGTGTGCCTGCGTGCGCCTGTGTGTGCGCAGAAAGCACCTGGTTCCATCTTCATTGGATGGGGGCCCAGAGAGGGAGGGACACTTGCCCGAGGGCGCACGGTGAGGGCAGGTGGCCGCGCGTTGCTGGGACCTTGTGTGGGAAGTGTGTGTGCGCCTCCCTCTCTGGGCTCCTCTCCCTTCAGTGCGTCCTCCCAGGCTCGGGAGTGAGGGCTCCAGGCTGCAGGACAGCAGGGCTGCGGAGCCTCCTCTTCGTGGGAAGTGAGGATTTCTGACACTCCTCTCCCCCATATGAAAGCTGTGAAGTTCCGAGGCCAACAAATGAGACGGTACCCACTTCTCATTTGCTGCCAGAGGGCCTTGCAAGCTCTCGCCTTCAAAACGGGCTGAAGGAGGCAGGAAAGGAAGCTGTGTTTTCCGCTCTTGGAAAACTTCACTGGGTTCTGTAGCCGGTGTAGCCAGGGCAGGGCGGCGTGCCTGCCAGCTGCGGACTGGGCGGGAACAGCCCCTGGGAAGGCGCAGACTCTGTCCTCAGGGGACCAGCCTCATCCAGCTCATCCCTTGTCATTAAGGAGAGAATAGAGCAATTTGGGAAAATGCTTTTAATGTAATTGAAAAATGCAGATTGCAAAATTGGCACACTTAGGCATGGAGACAGTCTAGTAAATTATTTCGCACTGCTTTTGAAGCTTGGACACAGCGGACTCTTAAAGGCGCCCACCTAGCGCCCAGTGATGGCTTTTTGTCCTTCTCTTTAAAAAGTGAGTTGTTTTAGATTTAACTTTGTTATCATGTAAGTGATAACATATTGGAAAAAAATGCACAACGCAAAAAACAACAAAGAAATGGCAGAGATGAAAAATGTTACCACACACTCTCCCCTCAGGGCCAATGACCGGGACCTTCCCAGGCCGCACTCCTAGTCTTTCTTCCCACGTGCATCTGGGTTTAACCAGAGCACAGGGACTTCGTTTTTGTAACCAGCGTTTCAAAATGGCAGGAAGGTGATTTCCCCCGATAATTGATAGTATTTTTACCCCTTAAAAGAAGGGGTGGCTGAGGTACTCCAGCCTCTAGATCTTTTCTCCTAGCTCCTGCTGTTTCTAGTCAGGCATCTGTCCCCTACGACGCACACTGAGGGACCCCATGCGTGGGGCAGTGGAGTGCGTGCAGGGGTGCAGGGACCAGAGCACTGAGGTGCAGGTGGGAGGTGCAAGTAAGTGAGACAGGGAGGGGCAATGGTGTCAGCCCAGGGTCCCTTGAAAGCCAACTTGCACATGGCCTTTCCTGGCGAGCTTCCTGAAGTCTCTTGACTCGAAGAGATGAAAGAGTGCATGCCTCCACCCCCCTCCGGAACACTGTGACCCCGGCCGGAACGCTTTGCCAGGTCCTGGAGCGGCTGCTTCCTTCCCATGATCAGGCTGCAGATGGGTGACACCCTGGGCTCTGTGCAAAGCTCTCGCATGGGCTGGGTGTCCCTGGGTTACACTTATAATTTAAAAAAAAAATATTTTCTCTCTATAGTTTTCTACCTATCTGCCTTTCTGTTTTATTTTTTTTCTGGGAAGTTTTCTCCACTTGTTCTTTCAATCTTTTTAAAATTTATTTTGTATCTCTGCTGTCATATACTTAAACTTTTGTACTGAAATACAACATAGATTCAGAAAAGCATTCTATCATGTTTTTACATCCCAAGGGCTGTTTCTTGTTTTCTGAATATTCCTTTTTAAAAAATATAGTATATTTGTTTATTACATATTTATAAGGTCTTCTCTTAGCTGTCTGAGTTATTCGAAAGTTTTCCTGTGTTTTCTGAAATGTTTGTCTCTTTTCTATTCCTTTTGTCTTTTTTGCTTTGGTGTCCGTTTCATGTTAGAGATTTGCTGCTGCTTATTCTGATTCAGGAGGGAGGCCTGAAAAAGCTGACGTGACCCGGGGCTCTGCCTGTGTAGTGTGTGTGTGTGTGTGTGTGTGTGTGTGTGTGTTGTGGGTTGGGGGTTGGGGGTGGGAGAGAGGATGGAGGGGGGCTTGTTGTCCAGGGTGATGAGAGGGGAAGCTAGTGTCACCGCAGGACCCCCAGATGTGAAATTGGTATTTTCTCTTGCTGCCCAGTGTCCCTGGGAGGAATCTTCACCCCCTGCTGAACGCTGCCTGCTCCTGGCCTCAGAGCGGGGAAGAGGGCTGGGTGTGCTCGATGCCGCCTTCACTCTGTGCGGAGTCTCACTCCCGGCCGCTGCACATCTTCCCTGCCTGTGCACAGACCCACTGCGCTGCTTCCAGCGCCTGCGCAGCCCCCCGTTATGGCACACGCCATCAGTTGTGTGTAAATGTGCCCGTGTCTTCTTGTCCTTGACCAGCCAAATTAGGACTTTTTAAATGTTTGCTCACCTAACGGTATCTTGTTTGAGAACCAAACGAGTTCGTTTACGGGCAGCTCTTTCAGAAACCAGCCCGGCACCTGCTTAATGCTAAGTAAGTGTTTGTGGTCGTGGTTCTCATCCATTAATCCCCTGTAGTCTCCTCTGGGCAATTTACATGCTAATTTACATGCTATTGGCCTGTCGTCATACACGTTCCGCCCGTGTGTATGTCATTGTTGTTTTTATTTTTTTTTTTTTACGGAGAAAATCAAATTAAATTTTTTTTTTTTTTTTGTGGTCGAGTCTATGGACCTTTCCCTCTGTGATTGTCCCGTGGCTTTAGCAATGAATCATCCTACCGCATCCCGGGATGTGATAGTCAGCTGTGTTTGACCTTCCTCTAGCCGTGATTAGCTTGAGCCAGTTTTAATTCTCATCTCTTCCAGATTGTGCGTGGGTCGGGCCCGTGTGCACCGTGGTGAGTGTGCGCCAGGTGCCAGGCATCCAGCGAGATCAGATCAGCCCAGGGGGGAGCAGCCCTGCTTTGACGCCCCCTCCCCTCCCCCGAGGCTGGCTGCTAATGATTTCAAATGACTTTCTTCTCTCCCAGCTTATCCTGCAGGGCGCGGTAAGCCTCGGCTCCCCAGACCTTCCCTCCAAACAGAAATGTCGTTTTTGGCCACAGAAACAATACAGAGACACCGTGGAAAAGCAGGGAGGTATTAAGAAAAGAATTGCCCATCATCTCTCCACCCAGAGGCAATGGCTATAGACTTCTTGGTATATTTCCATTCAATCTTTACAAAATAAAAAATTCAACATAGTTGAGTTCCAACCGTACATATAATTTTAAATCCGCCCCCACGACAGCAGCCGTTTTTAATGCTGTAATTTATTGCCGTGGTTTCCAGTGTGGTCTGCAAGGCCCTGGGGTCCTCCAGCCCCTTTCATGAGGTCTGTGGGTGAAAATGATTTTCATAATGGTACCTAGAAGTTATTTGCCCTTTTCACTCTCATTCTCTCAGGAGCGCACATGGAGTTTTCCAGAGGCTACGGGCCGTGTGCTGTTGCAATAGATTAAATACAGAAACGGCCACGAGAACCCAGCTGTCTTGTATTAAGCCAGCCATTTAAAAAAAACGTAAACAGTGCCTTCTCACTAATTTTCCCTGTCTTGGACAATACACTTATATTTCATCAGAAATGTTATGTTAACACATAATGGGTTAATTATTGTTCCTTTTACATAAATTACTATTTTAAATGCCTCGGTCTTAATATGCTAACCATGGAGCTATCCCCCACATAAACAGCAGCTGTTTGGAGTCCTCATTAACTTTAGACAGCATAAAAGAGGCCAGAGGTTTGAGGACCATGGTTTTATTTCCATCTGTAATTTCATTTTGGGGAGGATGTATGTATTAATAAAAACAAATGGTCACATTCGGTGCTGGTGGCTGTGGGTAGGTTCAGCCCAGCTTTGTCACTACCTCCTCCTGTTTGGTTAGATTTCCAAACTATGCGACCAAAACACGACCCTTCCTCAGCCCCCGCCTCTTCTCCCTGCCTTCCCTCTACCCTTTGTGAAGACGATTTTACAGCAACGATGACACACAAAAAAAAAATAAAAAAAATCTCCCAACTCCAACAGACACTAAAACGATGATTATCCTTTTAACACCCGCCCATCCGTTTCTGGTCCATATGGGCTGGTGCTCTCGCAGAGCGCACACAGTTCCGACACCCGCCTGGCCCACTTAACACGCCCTCCCAGCCTCCACAGCGCTGGAGGGCCGTCAATTCCCGGCTCCGCGGTGCTCTATCGAGTTGATTAACCGTAATTTACTTAGCAGTCCTTGGACACTTAGGTGGGTTCTAATTTTTGCTATTATAGATAATGCTGAAGTAGTTATCTCCATGCAAGACACCCTTTTCTGTTGGATTATTTCTATCAGATTGATTCCCAGGAGTGGACTGCTGGGTCAAAGGGTTGTACATTTTCATGCGTTCGGATCCGTCTCCTGTCAGATTGCTTTCCAAAAGGATTATACCAATTTGTACCGCCACTGCAGAGCCCGAGTAATAACCAACTATTTTGCTTAACTATCATGCCTAGAATTTTCCCTCCGAGCCTCAAGGGAGCAGAGGCCCTTATCTAAGTGAGTGTGATCTATAATTATTTAGACTAACACCAAAATTGCTTTCAGAACATTGTAACCTGCTGAGTTTAGAATTCTAATTCGCACACAAGCTAGCATTAAAAGTTTCACAAGCAGCAATCTCTCTCTCCTACTCACAGTGTGTTTACACAGCCCCGACAACTCGAGAGAGAAATTAAGAGCTTTTATAAACAAAAGTGGTCTCTTCCTGAACTACTTGGAGTGTTATTTTAAAAGGTACAAAAACACAAATTAAAACCCACTTTCATTGTAACCTTTCGTTAGAAAAGTTGTTTGTTTTTGTCCTGCTCTCTTTTCATGTTTTCATCTCTCATGCAAGTGTGTTCTAAAATGGCTTAGTTCCTTGGAGACTTGCCATGGTGCTGTTGGCGGGAAGGGGACAGGCGGGGAGCAGGGCGGTTGTCCTCAGGTGCCGGGGAAGTGGAGAGGCACTGGGGTGGGGGGTGTGTGTGTGAGGAGGAACTTTCCAGCACCCAGACCTGGTCAGCTTGGGGAGTGGATTCTGGGCAAAGGGGGTGAGGATGGGGAGGTTCAGTGTGGTGGGCTGGGCGGTGGAGGAAGCCTGGGTCAGGGACACCAAGGCCCCTTCCGGAAAGGTGTGTGCTGCTCTGGACAGAGCCCCGAACTTGGCCCTGAAATGCGGCGTCCCGGGCCCCGGAGCCCAGCGCCGTGCTGGGCGCACTGAGTATTCAGAACGAGGAAGGGACGTCCCTCCCTGATTTCTCATCCGTGAAATCATCCCCTCTCAGGTCTGCGGGACTCAGACGGGTGAGGTGATGAAACCGCTCTGTAAACTGTAAAGCCCTAACAAATGGAGGTATTATCAAGAACTCCAAGCCCGGGTTTACTCTGTAATTGCCTCCTAAGCCGCACTCTTAAGCTTGGAGCCTTGCAATCCAATTTGCCTTCGGTCGCCTCGATTCCCTGAACAAGTCATCCGATGAGCGCCACGGCGCCCCGGGCCCCTCAGGCCCACTCTCCTGGGTGCGCTCCCCATTGCCGGCTCAGCAGCTGCGTGGCTGCTGTGGTGCTGCTGTGGCACATCGGCTGCTGTGGTACTGCTGTGGCACATCGGCTGCTGTGGCAGAGGGCTGGACCGGGGACGCGCAGCTCTCTGGGCTGGCCGCTGTGTGGCCAGAGAATCCCTGGGGCCTGTTTCCGGACCTCTGTCTGTGGTGTGGGCAGCCAGGGCCTCCGAGGGCGCCCAGTGCCCAGACCTGTGAGAGGAGACCTGGTCTCTCCACTTCTTTCTTCCTTTGGTCATTTGTTTGTCCAGCCATTGACTAAATGCTGGCTGCATGGGCCCTGGGACCAGAGGGGACCACACACACCCATGCTGGCAAGAAAGTTAATGGGGGACAGGCCTGAAAACATGCTAGTGTGGCAATGTGTCGGCCCTTCAGGGGACTCCTGTGTTGGGGACGTGTGTACAGAGGGGAGTGGGGGTAGGTCTCTGGGAGTAGAGGGCAGGGCAGGCTGAAGGGAAGGGGGAGGCCAAGCTGGGTCTTGGAAGATGAGACCAGCAGCCAGTGAGTGGCTGACCCAGTGCCACAGGGAGGGGGAAGGAGGGTCCAGTGAGGGGAGCCCAGCGGGGCCTGTTGTGGGCTTTCGGCCTGGATCGTCCGGGCAGGAGGCTGGCTGCTGCTTCCTGTGCTGTGCTGGGTCGGGCTCACACCGGTGTTACACCCACACCGGTGTCACTACACCCACACCGGTGTCACCACACCCACACCGGTGTCACCACACCCACACCGGTGTCACCACACCCACACCGGTGTCACCACACCCACACCGGTGTCACTACACCCACACCAGTGGGGCATAGGGCAGTCAGCTGACCTCAGGAGTCCCTCTACGGGGCTCAAGCCTGGCCCCCACACTTTCTAACTGTGTAGCTTTGGGAAAGTTAGAGAATTATTGGGACCTTAATTTTCCCATCAGTAAAGTGGGGATAGCAATAGCATCCACCTCAGTCTTCTGAGGATTAAACAAGAAAACCCATGGAAAACTCTTAGGAGAGTACCAGGCACATAGCAGGCACACCATAATGCTGACTGGCAGCATCACCAGCCTTGTGCCCATTTTACAGATGAGAAAACTGAGGATCAGAGAGGGGCACTGAAGGACATGGAACTCCTAAGCACAGAGCTGTCATTGTTCTGTATTCTGGGCTGTTCTTTGTTACTTCCTGCTTGGGAACGCCAGAAAGTAGTCATGTGAGTGTAGGCAAGGTCCTTAATCTTTTTGAGCCTTAATTGGTTCATCTGTGAAATGGGAAGAACCATCATGTAAGTTCCATGATGATCGGGAATTTTTCTTCCCTTGTTCCTGGATGAAAGTGGAACACATAGTAGGTGCTTAACCAACACCTGTGAATGGGTGAATAACACCTGCCCCGGCTACCCAACTTCCGGCTTCCTTGAACCTCAGGTGTATGGAGAACCTTGGGGGCGGTCTTGTCCACCCGCCTGGACCCCTGTCTACCCAGGTCTAATATGTGCAGGGAATGTCCCCATGGGGAGCCAGGCTCTGGCAAGGGTTTGGAAGACGGAGCCGGGAACTAAATCAAAGCCACGATTGTTCGGCATCTGCTGAAATATTTGTCTTTACGCTCCTAGGTAATGGGCTCAGGCTGATGCTTGTAGCTTGTGCGTTTATTTATTATTTATTTATAAATCATGGACCCAGGGAGGATTTGATGAGACTTACAATAAAATATATGAATACAGGGCAGCTGTTAAAACTAAGCAGACCGTGAAAAGCCACCCTGAAGGAAAAGGAGGCACAACGACTCGAGTTCTGCACCAACCACTGTCCCAGGGCTGGCAGGGCACGGGGGATGGGGTGCCCAGGTCTGGTTGCCCAGGCAAAGCCAGCAGAGTGGTCTGGTGTGGGGACTGGGCTGGCAGGATGGCAGTGCTCAAGAAAGGTAGTTTCTTCCTGGGCTGGGTCTTCGCTGCCTGGGGATGAGGTCGGGGTCACAGATCGGGGTCACAGTGGAGGCCTGGGGGCATTTCTGTAGAGGTCACCCGTAGGCGTGCACGCGTGCTCCCTGGGGCAGGGCTGCGGCAGGCTTGTGGGTCCCAGCCCGACTGCCTGGGCTGCTCCTCACGTCTCTGCCCCTCGGCTTCCCTCCTGCTAAGTGGCGACAATAACACTCAGCTCACAGAGCCATTGTGAGGTTACAGATGCTGGTGTTTGGCTGTGACCTGGCACTTGGGAGTGCAGTTGTGAATCTGACCTGTGTGGGCTGTGATCCTGTGGTTTATGTCGTCCTGGGCGGACAGGTCAGGCCCTTCACTCCAGCCCACGAGTGGAGAGGAGGTGTCGCTGGAGGGGCTGGCTGGGGAGGTGCCCCTGCCCGCCCTGGGCACTGTCCACCCTGACCCCGTGCCCGCTGAGCGCGGCCTGTTCGTTATTGCTGAAAAACACTTAGAGAGTTTGAAGGGAAGGGAACATACTTTTTAATTATTTCTCTGCTTGTCTCCAGCAGTCCTGTTGTCAAGGAAACCAGAACCTTTGAAAAGCTTTTCAGCTTCCCGGTCGGAAGAGGATACTTGTGCCGGGCTTCTGTTGTCTGTGGAAATGGACCTGTCGGGCTGTAACAGAGCCCGTTTCTTTTAAAAGGGCCGGCTTCGTTCACTTCTCACAAATAGAATCCTTTTGACCTTTTAACAGAAGATGGGAGGTTGTTGCTGTTATTTTCTCTTCTAAAAGAACTGCCGGCATTGTTGACTCATAGTATTTAATTCACTCAGTGTGTGTTGCAGGACAGGGTGCTGGGGGTGGGAGTGGGCTACTGAGATGAATAGGCCGTCTCACCCTTCCCTTCAGGACACCTGGCCTCTTTGGCACAAAGGCCGGTAGACAGACACGTCCAGTGCAGCACCAGGACCGCCCTGGGGCGGCGGCGGAGAAAATGCTAGGGGCACAGAGGCAGCCGGGGAGGGGCAGTGTCCGTGAGAGTCACCGGGGGGTCTCAGGGAACAGGTAGAAATTGTTCAGCAGCCAAGGAATGGAAGGGCATTCCAGGAGAAGGCACAGACTGTGCAGGCCGGAAGGCGAGGAGGAGCAGGCTGCTAGCAGTAGTCTGCAAGGCTGTTAGGTGAGGCGATGGGGTGGGATACATAGAGCAAGTGGAGGGACACTGCCTGGAGCAGACCCAGGAGGCAGGGGTCAGCGTGTGGGTGGGAAGAGGGCGGAAAGGCGTGCTCGGCACAGCTGCTCCGTATCCCTGCTCCATGTTGCACGGAGGCACATCACTGCTCACAGCCCGGCTTCCGAGGGAAGGGCTGCTGCTAACACGCTTTGAGTTTAATAATTCACTTTTGCTGCAGGAGTTCAGCTTCCACGGTAATGTCTCAGCCAGGATTGCAATAAAACTTTACGATAGTTAAACCCTATCAAGGGCATTGGCTTTATATGAAAAAGATAAATCATTGTTACAAACACAAGGAGTCTTATTTTTAAACAGCCCTTGTTCTTTTTTTTTTAAACTTTAAAAAATGATTTTAGATTTATAGAAGAGTTGTAAAAGTAATCCAGAGAATTCCTATGTACCCATCACCCAGCGACCCTCATGTTAACATATAACCTGCTGCCTTCGCCCTCGTCACCGCTGAGAAATGACAGCAGCACGGCTCTGTCAGCTATGGGCTCTGTTTGGACTTCACCCGTTTCCCCACTAACGGCCCTTTTCTTTTTCAGGATCCAATCCAGGGTCCCATGTAGCATGCAGAGCGCTTATGATTTTTGTTGATGATTTGTTATTTTCTTGGGGTGCGGGACAGGGAAGGGACTGAATCCTGACCTGGCCCTTAATCTGAGTTCCCTGTGCTGAGTCACCTCCACCACACCGCCACGGTCCCTGGCCAAGCTCAGATTCAACACCTTTTGGTTTTCAGGACCTGTTTCCTTGTTGCATCGTGAGCAGGACCAGCAGAAGGTTTGCATGTTAATGAGGCTTCCCGAGAGACCTCTGATTTATCAAGTGCCAATTGTTCCTCTCCGAACGGTTGCTGCTTAGTGATAACGGGGCTCTGGGTCCATTTCGTTCCTTTTTTTTTTTTTCTTTCTTTCCTTCCCTTTTTCTTTTTTCCTTCTGGATTTAACCCAGCTGGACCTTTGGGCTAATGTTGACATTAGTGAGAGTTTCTAGGCGGAACCTCTCACCACATTGACGTTTTTACACAGCTTTCCTGCGGTTTATCGGATAATTGAGTGTCTCGAGGCAGTAACTGAGAGTACTGCATTTAATGAGAGAAACTAGAACATTCTTTGCATTCAGACAGATGCACAGCTGTGGTGACCGTCCCTGACAGAAGTCTCTGCTGATGTCTCCTGCCTTGCCCTCCCTCCCTCCTCGCACACTCCTCCCCTGCCTCTCCCCTTCCTCGCATCTTTTTCTTCACTGTTTTCCATCTGCTGTCCTCGGCCTCCTGGCCCTCCTCCCCCATCCTGTCCCCGCCTGACTTCTCTGCTCTCCTCCTCCCTCTTCTCATCCTCACTCCCTCCCCCCAGTTTCAGTCCTTTCTCTGTGACAGGCCAGGGAAGCTGTTGCCACGGAAACAAAAGCCCGGCAGAAGCGCCTCTGCTTTCAGGGTGTTTCTAAGATGATGACGCAGATCATGTTGAGTTCTAGAATCATCTAAGCCCTGGCCCCTGGCCTCTCGCGTCCCTTCATTTTCCAAAGGCCAGCCTAGTGGCACAGCTCATCATTCTGTCCACCACACAGTCATTTTTTATGTGGGAACCTCAGGATCTGAGAAACCCACTTCTCCCGTTGCTCCAGGACTGGTTGCAACTGTGGGAGAGAAAGGCAGCTGAATGTCCTGACATTAAGGGAGGGAAAACGCACGGGGAGGGGCGGGGCTGCATGGGGAGGGGGCTCACCTCAGTCGGGCGCCTGGGCTGGAGATGGGGAAAGAAGTATAGCTGGGGCCTTGGAAAGTCTTCACACATTTCGTTTCACTCAACAGATGTCCAATGAGGACTTGCACCTGCCCTGGGGGAGTCCCGGCTGAGGGGAGCAGAGCTGGGGGTGCATGGTATCCCCCTTGATATTTGTCACAGCAATCCCCGAACTCCAACTCTGTCAGTTCTGCGGAACAACCCGCATTAGGTAGACATAGGGGTCCCCTCAAAGGGCTGCTGGCTTCTGCGCCTCCGTGGAGCTGGTCCAGAGTGGGCGCAGCGTGGCTTCTTCCTGTTTGTTGGGGGGGCCTGACTTTGCTCTGCTTGTTGGCATTAGCCGGGATCTGGAGTTTTGCCCTTCAGCAAACACCAGCTAAGAGCGCAGCAGGGGAGAGTCCATTCATGGGGTATATTTAAGTCTGTGCTTATTCCCAAAGGTAACTTCGCTTCATAACCTTAAGCTTTTATTCCTATGCTTATGGGTATCCTGGCTCCGGGGTGTAAAAATAAGACTTCTGAACTCCAAACATTGTGGCAATGCAAAAACATTTTCATTAACAGAGGGTGTGATGAAAAGGGAAAGGCGCGCTCCGTCTGCGCCTAAGTGGCCCTGCACGCGGGTCTTTTTATTTTCAATATCATTTCGAGCTTATTTAAATATCGCCCCTTCAGCAGTGAATTTTAAAGGACGGCAGCTCTGGAGTGTGAATAACTGCTCAGCTACCCACAGTATTTCTAGCGAGTTGCTCTGACTTAAGTTGATAATGGACTCCACACAGCAGTCACTAATGGATGGTAATGTGGAGTGTTTTTGTTATTATTGTTTTCATTTGAGAAGAAAGGTTTGAAATTAGCATAGTAAATCTCTATGGGCTCTTTACAAATAAAAGAATATTCACGTTAAAAACAACTTTCAGGAAAGATGTATGGTAATGAATAAAACATCAGTGAGTGAAAATAAGCGTGTTTAATTATTCAAGTAGAAGTAGTAATTTAAACTAATTATTGCTTGCGGATTTCATAATTCAGTTTTTGTCTCGCAATAATATTTCCTCTGGGCCTCCGGGGCGTGTTGGCGGCTGCTCGGGTTCCTGAGCAGGAGGGGGCTGTCCCTCCCGGTGGCCACAACCTCTGCCCCACCTGGGGGAGCAGTGTCCCTGCTACTGTGGCCTCCTGGTGGCTTCAGTCCCACATGGCACCCTTGCTTATCATCTTCTTGCTTATCACCTTTTCTGGTCACTTCCAGAGTCCCAGACCACTGCCCACGAGTTCTAAGTGTCAGGGGGCAGGACCCCTCGCTCTGCCGTGTCCTTGGCTTCCCTGCCCTTCTCAGAGCCCTGTCCTCACAAGACAAGTCCTTGCCCTTCCCTGCTGCCCCGAGTTCTGTCTCCTCTGGGTGGCCCTCCCTCCTCCCTTAGGGAACTGACCACTTCTTTCTCCCCATGGCTTTGTACAGGCAGGTTCTTGTGGTCCTTTCAAAAAAATCGTTTAAATTCTCTTTCTCGGCTTTTCATGTTTTTATTTTAACAGAAAAACACGATTATTTAGAGGACTGGAAAGTGCTGGATACTGTAGGGAGCAGGGATGATTCACCACCGGAAGCAGCCCTCTCTGCCCCAGCTCAGCTCTCCTCGGCATGTGGCCCTGCCGCCTGCTCTGGAATTCTTGGGTGTCCTTTCCCACCGCCTCTGGGAGGGGCTCCAGCACCTTCTTCCCCGGACTTCCTGGGCCATGACTGGCACTCTAGGTGCCACTGAAGAAGCAGTAACTGCTGAAAAGTACTTCTGCGCAATCGTGCGAGGCTTTTAAAACGCAGTTATTACCGCGGCTCCATGAATGCCTGTGCTGGCACGAGGGTTTCCGAGCCCCTCTTCATCGCACAAGTGCTGCCTGGAACAGGTCTCGGTGATTTAGGTGAATTATTATGCTACCCTCAGAATGTAAAGGGAAAGCTTTCTATTTGTACCTTCTTCTTCCCAAGTGCCCTCTGTCAAAGGCAGTGACAGCCGCTCTCCTGACACCTGACAGCTATCATTGCCTGGAATAATCACACCCATCCATCTCCTGCCCAGGCGCTCTCCATCATCACGTCAGGACCTTTACTTAAGACCCCCCCCCCTTCCTTTGTTATTACTTTTCCCTAAAAAAAACAACCCTCTGACTTTACAGACATGATCTGGGCAAGCGAGAGACTTATTTCTTTGCGATGATATTATTGTGGACAGGGACAAGACAGGTGGGCCATGGGGGCGGGAGAGAATGGTGAGCTGGCTAGCGGGGCCCGAGTCCAGGTGTGGGCCTGCTGCTCACCAGCTGAGACCCTGAGCAAGTCTGCCAGCTCCGGCTTTGGTTTCTAGTTTGGAAAACACGAAGCGTTGACTATTATCTCCCAAGAAGCCCTTTTAAGCCGAGTGGTTCTGTGATCTCCAAACTTTAGCCAGATGAGCTAATGGGAGGGTTCCAGGTGGCCCCCATTCCTCCTGACATGAGCTTGCCCAGTTCTGAGGGGGTTTTCTCTATGTGACCTCCAGAATTCCTGACGCTCTGAGGCCGCTGTGGAGCAGAGTGGGGGGATGAATCCCAGGCAGGGCGTTGGGGAGACCCGCTGGGAGGACACCCTAAGTAGGAATTCCTTGCTGAGGAATTGATGGCCGAGTTTCACCACATTTGTGAATCTGCCTGGCCTCCCTCAGGGCTTCCACCTCCAAAGTGCCCCTTAAATGGTAGTCCGGGGAAATTAACATTTCTCTTGCAAACCGAATCTGATCTCCCCTGTATGATTGTAAGCCTCCTCCGGGGGAATAAACCATTTTTCATTATTTTATTTAAAAACTGATTTTTCAGAGTAGAAATACCAGAATTTGGTAGAAAATTCAAAAGAGAAAATGATGTGCAGAGAAAAAGGAGCCTCCCTCCCTCCATGCCTGCCCCCAGCCCTTGTCCTGGTTCTGGAGGGGCCGCTCCCCACTATTGCTGCATCCTGGGGGGAGCACCCAGCCCCAGGCAGGAAGCAGAGCTGACGCAGGCCCAGGTGGAGAGGAATGACCTGGATGCTTTGCCCACGAAAGCGTGTATGGCCGAGTATTGAGGGACTTGAGGGGAAGCCTTAGGAGTTCCTGGGATCAGTGGGGCTCCTGGGAGAACCTGGACAGACTCATTGTTGAGCCCTGGTTCTCTCCACCAGAGCCTCAGGGGGCCTTGGGGGCTGAGAGCCTCCCACCGCCCATTTCCTGGGATCAGTGGGGCTCCTGCTGCAGCGCCTGCAGGACTGTTGTGCACAGTCAGCGAAATGGCAGCCCCGAGTGGTGCCCAGAGCTTGGCACCGGCCCGGTCACTCCTGGTTCCTTCTCTGCTGAAAATGGAAGCTGGAGTGCGAATATGCATCATGTTGAAATGATAACGCAAAATCAATGTGGAGGTTGGGTTCCATGAATAGATTGCTGATTAACTCAACTTTTTAGGAGCCCATTTGTTGTCCAGAATGAAGCTGCTGGAGTGAAGGAGAATCGGGATGGCAACCCGCTCTCCTCATTGAAACGCACACCAAGTGCTGCCCCAGACTTCCATCCAGACGATTGCGGCGATCAATATTCCAGTTTGCTCGCTGGCAGCTTCCAGGGAATAGAATGGATGACGGACCTAGGGAAGCAATGCCAAGCGGAGCATTAAGTTAATTCCCGTCGCCCTGGTTTCTGGCTTGCCTGATGAAGTGCCTTGAGTAGAAGGGGGCTGTGCTGGCATGGGTTTCTCACAGGCCGTCTCTGGTCTCACAAGAACTCAAGGGGGCTGGCTCCCCAAGATTGAATTTGGGTGGCAGTGACAACTCTCATTGGCTGAGATCCCACCATGCGCCCAGCTCAGTGCCTGGCAGCGTATACATGACTGATCCCCCCAAACCTCTGCAGTACTGATGGTGTGCCCATCCTGTGGGTGAGGCCCCAGGAGTACACAGGGCCTGGGAGCACGTTGCTAGCAGGTGGCGGGGCGGAGCTGGGACTGGAGTCCAGGCTGTTTACTTCCAAAGCCTGTGCTCTGGCCACTCGCCCCGCTGAACCAGAGGAACAAATCAGGTGCTTGCATTCTCCCAAGGCTTAGAGGCTCCTGCCCAACCAAGACATGTGGGGCTTGCCGGCGCCGGTTTGGCTCAGTGGATAGAGCGTCGGCCTGCGGACTGAAGGGTCCCGGGTTCGGTTCCGGTCAAGGGCATGTGCCTTGGTTGCGGGCACATCCCCGGTGGGGGGGGTGCAGGAGGCAGCTGGTCGATGTTTCTCTCTCATCGATGTTTCTAGCTCTCTGTCCCTCTCCTTTCCTCTCTGTAAAAAATCAATAAAATACATATTTAAAAAAAAAAAAAAAAAAGACATGTGGGGCCCAGTAGAGAGCACCTTGTGTCTTGCAAGGAATGGGTGCTGGCATTTGTGTTGTGAGTGAGTGAATGAACAACACACACCTGGCGATAGAGAAGGAAGGGGCAGGCGGGCAGACGTGAGGCACGGTTTAAAGACTTGGCAGTCCATGTGCAGATGGTTTCCGCCTTTCTTCATCCCCTTCTTTCTCCTTGGGATTCAGCATTGCTCCCCGGGCAGAGAGCTGCCTTGTTAGGGACACTCGAGGGGCTCAGCAGCTGTGGAACAGAGCGAGTTAAGCACAGCGGACAAAGTCTGCTGAAGGCCTTCCAGGGCAGTGGTCGGCAAACAGAGGCTCGCGAGCCACATGCGGCTCTTTGGCCCCTTGAGTGTGGCTCTTCCACAAAATACCACGTGCGGGCGCGCACGTACAGTGCGATTGAAACTTCGTGGCCCATGCGCAGAAGTCGGTTTTCGGCTCTCAAAAGAAATTTCAATCGTTGTACTGTTGATATTTGACTCTGTTGACTAATGAGTTTGCTGACCACTGTTCCAGGGGAAGGAGACAGGTGCCGGGCTGGGCCTGAAGTTCCCATCTCGGTAGTAACCAGGGAGTTTCTGAGAGATTGGGTAACGATATATACCCAGGGCTCAGACATTCAGTTTGCATTGTGCCCTATGTTCCTAAAACGTTGCTTTCGGATTCTTATTGACGTGCTCACATTTTTGGGGGTAATTGCCCTCCTTTGACATGAATGACCCTCCTGTTGACTCTGAGGCCCACATAGTTCTCAGACCAGGAGGCAGTAAAGAAAAGCTGTTAATTCACAGCCCTGTCCATTGAAAAGTCAGCTTGGCTTAGGTAAGCGAAGCCAGTCTCCTGGGCTGCAATTGTCTGGTTCTGGACCGGGAGGGGTGGGGGGGAGGCCCTGGGTGGGGGCCGATGGATGTCTTTATGCTCCTTGCTTCTTTCTTTTGGTGCCCTTGGTGGAAGCTGGTGTTTTCCCGAGGCAGCTGCTGCTGGGGCTGCTGATTACACGCAAATCAGAGAAAACGTTTGGACCAATGTATCTTGGGCGCTCTGGCCGTGTTCTTCCCGTAGGCTTTGCAGGCCTCTGTCCCCTAAAGCATTAAGTTATTAAAAGTGGCGCCCTAGCCAGTTTGGCTCAGTGCATAGAGCATCGGCCTGCAGACTGAAGAGTCCTGGGTTCGATCCCGGTCAAGGGCACATGCCCAGGTTGTGGGCTCGATCCCCAGTGGGGGTCGTGCAGGAGGCAGCCAATCAATGATTCTCTCTCATCATTGATGTTTCTAACTCTCCCTCTCCTTTCCTCTCTGAAATCAATAAAAATATATTTAAAAAAATACAATAAAGAGTGGGGACCACAATTTCCCGTTTAGTGCCCAAACAGGCTCAGTGCCCAGTTTCCTTGAGACTTGGTGCCAGAAATTGGATCTGGGACAGAAACATGGCCAGCCCCTCCCCTGAGAGCTCCCAGTACCTGCCAGTGTCCAGACAAATAAGCTGAGATGGGCCATAGGATGGACCCTTGGCAGGTGTAAACCATGTGTTGGGGAGCAAAGAGGAAGAGAACCAATCCTGAAGGGGGCAGAAGACACTTGGGCTGGCTCTGGGGGCCGAGTTGTGGGGGCAGGAAGGAAGGCGGGGCCCTGGGAGCAGAGTTCAGATGCCTGAGCCAGAGGTGTGGGTGGCGGGGGGGGGGGGGGGGGGAGGCTGGGGTAGGGACGGGGGCATGGTCAGGGGGTCGGGGCTTTGTGAGGTAGGTGCGTGGATCTAGAGGTTTTTTATAGGAACTGGGAGCCGTGGGAAGTTTGTGAACTGGTGTGTGCGGAGTTGAAGAGAGCCCCTGGGGAGACCTCTTACTGGGCTCCTGTGATAACCTGGGCCCTTAAGATACAGCGGATAGGGCTGTATTTGCCCCGACTTCGATTGCCTCTACTCCTCTCCTTTACTGCAGACTCCCGAGATTTCAGTAGGAAGGTAATTAAACTTTAGGGGCTTAAAAATGCCTCCATTTGCTGAAAACCCGTTTTTACATATATTGAATTCCAATATTGTTCAGCCCTGAGTGGGGGGGTGTTAGGGCTGAAGCAATCTGAGACACGGAAGGTCAAGGCTGAGCGCCCGCCCCCTCACTGCTGCCTCTGTTCCCTCCAGTGCCCTCTTCCACCCCCCAGTCTCTGAAGCTGAGGCGAACTGAGGCTGATGGATTATTTACGCAGCCTGCGCAGGGCTCGGTGACGCAGCCGAGAGCTGTGGAGCGGAGCGTTCCGTGACTCATCAGACCTTTTCCAAACACTCCTGATATTTCCCTGCTCTGAAGGGACCAAAGTCATTAACAGCTAACGCTGGTGGATGACGCCAGAGCAAACCATCCGCCTTGTCTTTCCTGTGCCTCGGGTGGTTTTTCTGATTGTTGTTTTTTAAAGCTACATGAATTATTTTCTTTTTAATAATGTTTGTTTTCTTCTGCTTATTAAAATAATGTATGCTCATTTTAGAAAATACATAAATGCATTGAATAGGAAATAAAATGCATGAATTATTTCTCCATTACAGTTTGATTAAGAATGTTTTGCTTGTGCAAAGCAAATTTGGCGCACTAGACTTAATTTCATTTGGGGGCGGAGGCGCCTCGTTGAGATAACTCAGATCAGTGTTTTGCAACCTGTGCTTTGGGGGCTCTAGGGGCTCTAGGGAAATTTGGGGCGCTAGCTCTGGGGGAGGGTGAGCTGAAGGGCTCAAGAACACGTCCCCCGCCCCCAATAGCTCAGCTCTTCTCAGTCTCAGAACTGGGCTTCCTCACATGGCTGCCTTTGCAAAAACAGCTCTGTGGCTTATTAAGTTGGAGACTCAGTGATCCGGGCCTAGCCCGTCCTTGCACAGGCGAGGAGTCTGAGGCCACTGGGAGCTGTGCCTGCCCTGAGGTGACCCAGTGGCGTGGGGACAGGTCTTCCTGCTTTCTGACCCCGCATTGCTCTTTACAATATGAATTAGTTAGATATTGGCAGTTAAACTTGAATGTCACTGTCACAAGCTCTCGCCTTGCAGAACCCCCAGGAAGCTGATCAGGGGTCTCTGAAGGAGAAGCTTTTGAGGGAAGGGGAGACCTCAGAGCAGGTGGCGCTTGAGACGCTCGGCAGTCCTAGCAAAAGCGCCCTCACTGCCGGTAGGCGCACAAAGGGGAGAAATTGCTCTGGGTGATCCCTGGCTGTATGAATAATGAGAAGAAATTAAGTAAAGGCCGCCTTCCCTGACACTTGATGTATTAGAACATGGAGTAACTTTCTACAGGAAATTGGAACAGGGATCCCTTTAAATTGAATTTGAAGCCGTGAATTGCAAGCCTACATTGGCCCTGCGTGTCCTAATGCAAGTTAAGTAAGCAGTTTCCTGGGTAAGAGTTAAGTACTTTAGGAATACAGGTTAATGTCGAGGCCAACAGGGCGCAAGTTAATAAATTGCTTCTCCCGTGTATTGTCTGTGAAGACGCAGAAGAGTAATTTGCTTCCCGCAGAGCTGCACCAGAATACGCAGACTTATTTTATTACATTTTTGGCCCGATACATTCGTTCCCTCTCATTGGTTTTGTTGATAATAATTACCCACCTCCCTTCCATCTCTCCATGGATCTCTCTCGATTTTAATTGTTTGCAGTAGCCGCAAAAGTTTACCATTTTAGAAAATAAGTGTTTTAAAATAAGAATACCCTGGGCCAGAGCCCTTCTGAGTTTCCAGAAGGAGAGAGTTAAAGCTCTATTTTTAAAGTGACTTTGCAGCCACTGAAACCGGGAGAAAGCAAGTGCTGCCCCCTTCGAGCATGTGTGTTGGCCCCGGCCTCTGGGAGCTCTCTGGGAATGACTTCCTGGAGTTGGATGGGCTCCAGGGCAGGGGGTGGGGTGCTGGAGGGCACAGAACCCAGGCCCTCTGCCCTGCTGCCATGTGGCCCTTGACCCAGAGGGCCCAGGGAGGAAGGATGTTGAAAATAGCAGTCACTACTCTTTGAGGGCCTGCAGGGACCTGGCCCCATGCCGGGCTATCCCCAGCTCACAGCCTAATAAATTAATTCATTAACAAGGTAATTATAAATCGCAGAGCACTATTTACTGGGAAGCAGAGAAATATGGCTGGTGGGTAGGGGAGATCCCACAGAAAGACAACAGCATGCTGAGATTGGAAATGTGAGGAGGACCCAGGCGTGTGGGGTATAGGGCCCGGCGCGTGCAAAACCTGGCAGGTGCTCAGTGTGGCCAGCAGTGGCGCTCGAGGCCCGGCTGTCCTCGAGCGCCCCTAGAGGAGAGACACTTCTTGACAGTGAGTCTGGAAGGAGCTTCTCAGATTACAGCACACTCGCCTAATTTTGGACCACAGCGTTTAAGCAGATCTTCTGATACTTTGTCCATCACTCAGTTTGTTTCAGCTGCCTGCCCATCGCACACGCACACATGTGTCTTTGGTAAACCATTAAGGGATAAGTGGGTGAAGGCCACTTGCCTCGTGCTGAGCTTGAAGCCCAGCTTCCTAGCTCTGATACCAGGTGAATAACCCCTTGGTGCCTCAGTTTCCCCATCTGTAAAATAGAGAAAATAGTACAGAGGGCCTCAGATTTCCTCAGTTCACAATGCCCTTAGAATCACGGTAATTTTTATTTTCAGTTCTCTAGGCCAAAACAAATGCCTCCGGGATCCTGTTTACTAAGGACTTAGGGCCAAACAACTTCACAAGTATTTGTATCCTAATGACTTCACACCTGTTGGTCATACACACGTTCTCAGAAGTTGGAGGCAGGTTGGGCACTGCCACCCACATTTCCTGGTCCACCTCGGTTTCCATGTGATACTTGCGTTTTATTTCAGCAACTGCTGAAAACCCAGCTTTGCAGAGCTATGACGTCACTGAAAGAAATGCAGTGAGCTAATGTTGGAGCAGTTCACTGCCTCAGCCAGTACTCTGCCCGGTGTCAGCAGACACTACGGTTCACTTTCAGAAGTTAAACTATCCCTTGGCACCTCGGTAAGTTGGCTGGGGTGCCTTGGGGTGCCTTGGGGTGCCTTGGTGTACAGTTTGAAAACTGGTGTTCACCTCATGTGGCTTTGTGAAGATGAAATTAAATGACCCTTGGAAATGCTCAGGGCATTGCCTGGTACTAGGTGCTTGTAATAATTGTTGTCCCTCAGTCCCAAGGGTGCTCTTAGTGGGTGTAGCAGCGTGTCCTAGGGGTGGTGATGACACTGGTTGGGAGGATGCCCAGGGAGAGGGGACGGCGGTGGAAAACAGTATTTCTGCGTTTGTTATAATAGGTGATGTCACACATGCGTGTGCATCGAAGTTACTAAATATAAATACAGATATTTCAATATCTCTACAAGCATATGTATTCGAGGTAGCCTCTAACTTTTTGTTTTGTTTTGAATCTCATTGGGAAAATGAGGGAGGTCCCTGAGGTTTGCCTTAGATTCGGGATATCAGCAAAAGGGACAGTGGTCTGTCTGAGTTGAGGTTGGTGGTTTAGGCAAGTCCAGATTGTCAGAGGCCTTGTAGGACATGATAGGCCTTAGGATTATATTCAGAGTGAAGTGGAAAGCCATTGAGTATTTTAAATTAAAAAAAGGTGAGTTAACCTTATTGCGATGTAATTTACATGTAATAAAATGCACCCATTTAAAATGTGCTGTTGGATAAAGTTAGATAAATCTATACACGTGTGCAGTCATCCCTACTCCCCCAAACAAGACACAGGACATTTCTTTGACCCAGAAAAGACTAGCTGTGTGGTTTCGCTCAGGAGACTGTTCAGTCATTGCAGTTCTATCCATCACTAAGTTGTGACTTAATCTACTCACCTAGCTCTAGTGTCCTTTATCAGTCTCTTTCTCCTGCCCAGGCCACCCCCGACCTGCCTTCTGTCACTCTAGATCAGTGCTGCCCGCTCCAGAATTTCCTATAAATGGAATTATACACCAGGCCAGCGTTTGGCCCTCACATGATGTAATGCTTCTGAGGTTCATCCTTGTTGTGTGTATCAGTTTATTCCTTTTCTTGGCTGAATAGTAGTCCATTGGATGAAAACATCACAGCTTGTTTATCCATTCTTGTGTTGATGGGCACTTGGCTTGTTTCCGGTTTGGAGTTGTACTTTATAAATATTTGAGCTATTAGAGTTGTGCTTTATGAATATTTGCTTTCACTTCTCTTAGGTAAATATGTAATCTAGGAGTGGAACTGCTAGGTTTAGCTTCATGAGCAAGAGTGTGATACCTATTAATTGATATCCTGAAAGGTCCCTTGGTTCATGGCTGGAGAACAGACCGTGAAAGGGAGCATGTTAGGTGAGCGAGGCCAGTAGAATGGGTGGGCATGATGGGGTAGTGGGAAGGCCTGGCTCTGAGGGATGGTTTGGGGACAGTGGTTGAGGCTTGGTGATAGATTGGATGATGCTGGGCGTCCAAGATGATTCCTGGTGCTGTGTATGGATTCAGGTGGTTTTGGGGCTGTTACTTTATTCCTCTGAGGCTCACTTCTGTTCTGCCCAGTGGGACTGGCAAATAAATGTTGGTTTTGTTTTGTAAACAAATGAGGAGGGGGAGATGCCTGAGGGAGCTCCCTGGTTGTGTGTGCTTAGTGCCTGTTGGGAGACAGTTCTGGGGCCGCTCACATTTCTGCACAGTCTCCTGAGCGAAACCACACAGCTAGTCTTTTCAAGGATGTCTGAATAGCACGCAGCTTTGGAAGAGAGAGATGGCGTCTCTGGAGCAGGTTTACTTACATTCCCAGGTAACAAAGACAATGTTTTCCTCCAGAACAGAGGATAGGAAGGTTCATCAGCAGCCCCTTGTATTAGTTTGGGGCTTTCTAATGTTAGAGTCCTCTCTGTGTACAGGTAGCACCTGCTCTCGTCACCCTATGGGAGTTGGGGCTCGGGGACCCGTTCGGCCTCCTTAGTTTGGCACCTCTGTTGCTGTGAGTCCTGTACTGTTTTTGTCTCTGACCCAGGAGTCTCGTGTTCTCTGCCAATCCGTGTAACTCTGTGACAGGCGAACTTGTTAGCTTGCCAGCAGGGGACTCTCTCAGGGCCTGGTGATGCCTCTGGGCTCCTGTAGCATGATGGGCATGTCACCTCCTCTCTGCCCTGCTGCTGTCCTTTCCCTCTACATCTCCCTAAATGCTGCCACCCAGAACTATTGCGCATCAGCTAGGTGGCAGGTCTAGGGTCCGAAGACAGAGTGTAAGACAGATTATGGTTCCAGGCCTCACGGAACATATGTATGAACATATGTTGTTCAGTCATTGCAGTTCTATCCATCACTAAGTTGTGACTTAATCTACTCACCTAGCTCTTTTGAATGCGTCTCGTCCTCTCCGCTCTCACTGCCACCTGCTTCCTCCCTCTCCGGGGTGTGCATGTCAGTCCCAGGGAAGTGCCTGGTGCGGTAAACAGGAGAAACCCAATGACTGCCGCTGTTATTTCTGCTGTTGCTTCCATTCTGATGGGCACTCCTTTGTGTCAAACCCTTGCTGGTTTTGCCCCAGCCTACAAGATAGGATGCAGCCCAAACAAAACCGGATGCAAACTAAACCCTGTATAGCACAGCCCCCACAGGCTGCCCCTGTCACCAGCCACCACGCTGCATGACTGTCTTTTCCAGTTGGTCTGGTTGCTGTTTCCCAAACATGACACATCCCTCTCATGCCTTCATCATTTCCTTCCTTCTCTTCCAGGCAAAGTCCTATTTATTCCCCAGGACTCAGCCCCAGGGTTCCTTCCCCTCTGAACCTTCCTTGAGATTCGTTTCTCTCGCCTCCCAGGCTGGCCTAAACGGCAGCGCTGTGCGCACCCAGCCCAGCCCGCCTGACTGCATTCACGGGGAAGGGACCGCAGGGCCATCCGTCCCCGACAGTGGGTACTCTCTTCTCGCAGGCACTCGGGGCTTACCTGGGGACCTAGAACCTCCACAGTCACAAGCTGCTGGATCCCAGTGAAGGGGAAATGCCGTGGTGCCATGCCGAGAGAATCACCCTCACGCACTCTGGTGGGGAAGACCCGCGCTGGCCCAGGGCTCAGAGCTGGGCTAATGACTTAGAAATCACATTGTTTCCGAAAACCAGTGGCGTGGCAGCATTATTCAACTTGGAGGGAAGAGTCTAGCTGCCAAGCCTGGCTCCTCCCCGGACCCCCTTCTCTGTGGGTAGGGAAGCTGGTTACTTGGCACCAGGGCTGCCCTGCGGGTGGGTTCCATGGCCCATTCCTCCGCTCATATTCTTACCCAGTGCCAACCCCAGCTAAGGGAGGAAGCCTCCAGACCCCGGGGAGCTTATTAGCAGGACCCTGGGCATGTGCTGGGTGCTTTGCATACCTGCGGTCTCTCATTCACACCGTGAGCTGGGGAGACAGGGCTGCCGACCCCAGAACTACACTTGGAGCCGAGACTCGGGCCAGGTTCTTTCCCACGACCTGGGTGACCTCCCCAGGGAGGAAGTGAGCAGCCAGGCTGTTGCTCCAGCTGCCCCCTCCCTGCTGCAGGGCTGCGGGGCTGCGGGGAGGGCAGTGCTGCCTGTGCGGTATCTCCTTTGGCCGGTAGGGGTGCTAGAGACCAAGCCTTTTCCTGGCTGACCCGGCAGGTGAGGGCGGAGAGTGAGCCAGGAGCCTTGATGCCGTGTGTTTGTAGCAGACCCAGCGCCTCCATCACATTTTCTGCCTGACTTCTCCCTGGCTGCAGTGACCTGAGCTGTTTCCAGCCACTGCCATCACTTCCGTTGCCTCTGTCATGGACGGGCTGTCATGGAGAACTGTCCCCCTGCCCTGACCCCGACACTTACATGCTCTGTGCATGTTCATGTAGGTGGGCATGAAGATCATGACTGAAATCCTCACGTCCTGCTTTCTCACTGCCCCTCGTTTAGTACATTGTAAACCTAGTGACACCCCCACACTGACTTCCCAGCTTTCCTGCCTCTATTAAAAATGAAGCATTTGAGCAACGGTGCGGCAGTCTCAGCCGCAGGGAGAAGGCCAGGTGTGTGCCGAGGTGGGCTCACAGGACTGCTGGGGTCACCCCTGGGCCATGCCGAGCGAGTAGAAGTCCCCTCCCACCAGCACTGGCCCCGGTGGTGGGGCAGGCGGGGGTGGTCCCACACCAAGACTCATGAGAACCCATTGCCTGTCCTGTTTTCTGATTTGGGACCCTGGCCTTGAAAGGCCCCGCTGGGAGAAAGTCCTGTTTCCCCTTCCCCGGGGCCTCCTCTCTCCCCCTGCCTCTCACCGCTCTCGCCTGCGGCCTGCGCTGTAATGGGATGGCCTTCGCAGGGAGTCTTCAAATGAGCAGTTTTTAGAATGGTCCAGAGCGCTGCTGGAAAACAGAGAAGGCTATTTCGTGGGAAGATGATGACCTTATTAACTATAATTAGGCAATTCACAGAGGTTTCCAATATAGTCCAGCATCTTGCCTTGTTGAAGTGGGGGGGGGGGGGGGAAGTTCTCTGGTAATGTCTTTGGGGCTGTAATAGTCTTTAACACATTAACAGTTTAATTTCTTCTGGAAGGGCTGGCAGCCTGGTGTTTTCATTTAGAAAGCCAAGTCTAGCTTTACAGTCATCCACATTAATATAATAATTATAGTTTTGAGCAAGTAATTCCAGACAAGACATCGAGTTGTTTTTATAGCTGGAGGAAGATCTCAGGTAAGGAGATGGAACCTCACATCTAATCTCCCACTAATGGCAGGACACTGAACCCAGGCTGCTCACCTCCCCGACGGGGCTTGGTCTTGTGGGCCAGGGACGTGCATGCGCAGAACTCTTCCTGTGTTCAGTCCTCAGAGAACATTGCCTATTTGAAGCTAATGGGAAATGTTCTTTTCTGAAGAGTTTTGCAGATGTGAGCCCATTCTCAGAAATTCCTCCTGCGTCCTTTGCGTCAGGTTGCCCCCTGCCCTGGGGTTGGGTGGGAACGCAGCTGGGAGTGGCCAGCACCTCCGAGGGCACCTGGAGGCCTGGAAGCTGCCACCGCCTGGGCGAGAAGGCCATTGCTGCCTGCACAGCCCCCCACGGCTGGCGGTGTCAGGTCCCGGCTGCGCTCGGCTTTCTTACCTCCCTCTGCAGGCCCGGGCGCCCCGGCCCACAGCAAATCACTTGGGTTCTGTGTTTTACCTTTCCCTTGTGAACATATTTTTTACAGTTCTGTTGGCAATATTCATATATCATTTTGGGTTCTGTTTTTTAAAGCTTAATCTCAATTCCTATTTTCACAGCCTTCAACATAGCCATCTTCTTCTGGGTGGTTTACCACAATTTGCTAAATTGTATCGTTGTTGTTGAACATTGAGGTTTGTTCTAGCAGGTATTTTTTATTGTTGTTTTACACGCAAGGCTGCAGCGATCATCTTTATGTGCATAATAATATTTAGCTTCTGAGTACTTATTTTTTAAGCTTGATTCCTAGGGCTAGAATTACTATCTAAGACTAAGAACAACATTTTTTTTTTAAAGAAATAAAAAATTTCTTATTATGCTAATAGTATTTGGAAAATAAAGAAAAAGTAGAAAAAAGGAAAATAAAGATGGCCAGTTGTCCCCTCCTGCAGGGCTCACCACTATCAACTAAGGATGTGCGAGGCTGCCAATAACAGGACACCCAGCGACAGGCGTCCCCAGAGGGAAGTGTCTCTGTCTCAGGGAGCAGGACGTTTCAGGAGGGCCCATGGCTGGTTCCCTTTTTCTGTCCCACCGTCTTGGTGGCTTTGGCCCTGTCCACAAGGTGCCGTCCTCCCCCTCCCCCTCCTCCTCTCCCTACTTCTCCTCCCCCCCTCTTCTTCCTCCTCCTCCCCCTCCTCCTCCTCCTTCTCCCTCCCTCCTCCTCCCCCTCCTCCTTCTGTAGCCTCTCTCATCTCTTTCACAGACGAGTCTCTGCCTGCTTGTAGCTCTCAGTGTGTCTCCTGCAGTCAGGCTGTTACAGTGAGATATTTACTTCTTTTTTCCTGCTATCTCGCATTTGCCACATACCATTTGGCCAAACTGAAAATGTAACTGTGTTATGGCAGAGAAGGGCGGACAGTGCAGCTCAGGGCTCGGAAGAAGCTCCTCTTTTTTTAAAAAAATAAAAAAAATGGGATTACCTTTCATGCTGTGTTTCCAGTCCTGTGAAGTCCCTTGGGTAAGACATATCCTTTGCTCTCTGCTCTCTCCCGTGCTCCAGGGCCCGGGGCGGAATGCTTCTGGTTGGTCTTGCAAGGGGAAGTCTGTTGAGCACCCATCGTGTGCAGTGGGGCTTGTGAGTGCAGGCACTGCCTTCAGGGAGCTCCCAGGAGAGTGGAGGAAACGGGCAGGAACACCGTCACACTGTTATCATCAGACGGAGCCAGGCGGGCCAGAAATGAGGGATCGTGACCTCCCGTGACCCTGCAGAAAGACTCCCAGGGACCCACCACCATATGTAACACCTGTTAACCTTGTGCCACCTTTGTGTTGGGTTCTGCTTTTTGTTTTGTTTTAGCTGCAGATCCAGCTAAAGTCCAGCCTCACTCCCTCCCCCCCAGTGGCCTCTCCCCAGGCTGGTGGGATGCTTTTGAACACTTACTACATGTGTTTATCCATTAACAATATGTAGTATTGGCTTTGTATTGTAAAGGTTTATAGAAATGGTATCATACTGTATATCCTTTAGTAATTTGTAAGATGTTAGACATGTTTTTTAAAAAAATACTTAAAAATATTTTTATTGATTTCAGAGAGGAGGGGAGAGGGAGAGAGAGATAGAAACATCAATGATGAGAGAGAACCATTGATCGGTTGCCTCCTGCACGCACCCCACTGGGGTTCGAGCCTGCAAACTGAGCCTGTGCCCTTGACCAGGATCAAACCCAGGACTCTTCAGTCCTCAGGCCAATGCTCTATCCACTGAGCCAGACCAGCTAGGGTGTCATTAGACATGTTTGTACAGTTTTTTCATATACATGCATATCTTTCTGTTGTTTGTCTGGACCATTCATTTTTAACTGCTCTCTAGTATTCCATGGTGAATACACTAGAGTTTATTTCTTCATTTCTGTACTCATCATGGAAGGTTAAGCAGTTTTTACCTTTTATCTCTTGCAAACAATATTGCAGTGAATATGTGTTCCAGTGATCTATTGCTATTTAATAAAGCACCTCCATACTCAGTAGCTTAACACAGCCATGTTTACTTTGCTCATGAATCTGCGATTTGGGCCGGGCTTGGTGGAAAGAGCTCATCTCTGCTCCACGCGGAGCTGGAGCTAGAGTTATCTGAAGGCTGCTTCTCTCACGTGGCTGAGGGTGACTCTGGCTGTCAACCAGGCCCCTAGCTGGGCTGTTTCTTGGAGCACTACCTGTGGCCTCTCCACGTGGCCTAGGCTTCCTCACAACATGACGCTGGTTCTGTAAGAGAGAGCCAGGCCCAAACTGGATTGCCTTTACAACCTAGCCTTAGAAGTCAGGCAGCACTGCACTCTTCTTTAGAAGTAAGTTGCTGAGGCTGGCTTCCATTCAGGGCGAGGAGAGTCAGACCCCACTTTACACGAGATGAGGGTCACAGGGTTTGCTGAGTACTTAAAAACCAACCCCCTTAGCCCAGCCGGTGTGGCTCAGCGGTTGAGCTTCAACCCAGTAACCAAGAGGTCATCGGTGCGATTCCCGGTCAGGGCACCTGCCCAGGTTGCAAGCTCGATCCCCAGTAGGGGGCATGCAGGAGGCAGCTGATTGACGATGGTTTTTTTTCTCTCTCTCTCCCTCTAAAAAAAAGAAATCAATAAAAACATATTAAAAAAACACACAAACAAACAAAAAGCCAAACCCCTTAGATGTGCCTCGGTGCACACACCTGCCCTTGGACCCTCCAGGTGAACTGACAGGCCTTGGCGGGGGCCGCCTTGCTGCTGCTGGGTTGCCCTCCTGGGTGTTTGTTGCTCTGCTGCCACCGCAGGGCGAGAGAGGGCCACCTCTTCACACCCTCTCCCACACGTGCTGTCGGGGAGTGGATTTCTGCCCTCCGGGGGGTGTGGAGCAGGCAGGACCTTGCTGTTTTAATTCACCTGCCCTCCTGGGAGGCCAGGCCCCGCCGCCTCCTGGGCGCTGTGTTCTCTCTCTCGCTGGCTGCCCTGAAGAAGGCGGAAATGTCAAAGTGCTATTTTTTGGCTTATGATGTCAATTTTCAAGAGAGAAGTGGTGAGTTTCCCACAGAGTTTATTACAAACTATTATGAAGACCTTGGAGTTACTATTGTTATGAGTCACTTATGAAAAAAATATGATTTCAGTAACTGCAGGCTGTATTTGCAATGTGACGGATTTTCATTTAATCTCTCACCTCTCTATAATTTGCCCAATTTAAAAATGCCCCGAAGCTCGATTTCTCCTTGTCTGGGAGTTCTGTTCTTGCTCTGTGCTATCACAGTAACAGTAATAAGAAATGGTGCCAATATGTGTCTGTCTTGGCGTTCTTACCACCTCTTCGGTCATTTAATTACTTCTGGGGCCCATTCCCCGCCCCGTCTCCTGTTAGAACCGTGTGCAAGGGAACCGTCCGGGGAGAATGCCGCCGCCCAGGCCGGCTTGCTGTTGGACCCATGGGCGGTTGGAGTCCTCCCTGGGCTGCGTGGCGCCCGCTGCTCGCACGCACCTTGTTTAATGAGACTGTGGGGAGGCGGGGGCCGTCCCCCACCTCCGACCGACTGTCACAGCCCTTCGGGAGCCTTCGGGATACGGGGGAGGGGATACGCATCAAGAACGCTCGGTTATTGCAATGGTCTGTCTGATCTCCTCCTGGCTCCTCTCAAAAATATCTGGGAAATCTGAGAGTTTAAAAATGAATTCCTAAGCTTTCCTCGAAAAGTGAACTTTTAGCTGCTTCTTAACTTAATCAGATTCTGTGTGAACACTCTGTCCACGGCTTACCAGAAAACATTCTCGTCCCTGCCTCCCTCCTAAGGGGCGCTCGGCGTCTTATCTGTGCTTAGAACCAGAGCCTGTGCCGAGAAAATGAGGTCTCGTCCTCGTGCCGAGAGCAAGCCCAGCCCCTCTGCAGAAGCTCGGTCCTTGATGTTCCGAGGCAGCTTCTGCCCCAAACCAGGGCCCTGGGAACCATGGGCACCCACAGCCTTCTAGGTCGGCTGGGTGCAGCGTCTCCTTGCAGTGTTGCTGGCACCTTGTCGTCCAGATCCTGCGATGGGGAGCACGAGGGGAGCCTCTGTCCTGGCTGACAGTGCCTCGCAGGACGGCGGGTACAGCCAGGGCCCCAGGGCCAAGGGCTGCCTCACGGGCTCTCCCTGAGCCCGCCAGAGTGGGCGTAGAGGAGGAACTCATGATCTGTTCTTTCAGGGGAGGGAGGCTTTGGGTGTGTTCATCCGCTTCTCCCAAGAGCCACGGGTGGGCCTGGGCTCGTGGGGAAGGCCTCCCAGGCTGGGGGGGTGGGTGCCCCGAGCCCCCCCGGGCTCTGCTAAGGCCGCACCACTTGCAGGGAGCTGAGTTCGGGAGCCTGTGGAGTTTTCACACCACAGTCTAGGTGCCAGCGGAAGTCTAACGAGGGCAGGGCAGTACTTGGCTGCTGTGACAAGCTTGTTCACAGCCTGCCAGTGTGCATCCTGCATAAACAAACACCCTGCCTGCTATGCTAATTACTCCTCCGGCCTTGTTTGCATACTGCGAGTTTTCTTGGCTGTCGGGACCTACTCAGGGCTTCCTTGCCCAGTGACCCAGGTGTGAACTACCTGTGCTTAACCAAGAGCCCCAAACTTCCGTGGGCTCCTGAGGACGAAGACCCCACCGTCTGCCTGGTGTTTGGGCTGGAACATCCTGGACTGGGGGTCTGGAGCCCAAGTTCTGGGGCCAACCCTTCCCGGCTGGGGTCTTGGTTTCCTAATTGGTGAGATCCAGGGTTAGGCTGAGCACCTGCTGTGGACCGACTCCCCCGGACACCTTGCGGTCATGCAGAGCAAGAGTTTAGTCCTTCCATTGCGCTGGCAGGTAGGCGGGGCCAAAGGAGGTGATACCCTTCCCTGCACACTTGCTCCTCCTGCCTGCCCTGGTGGCGATCCCTCCACCTGCATGGTGGCTTGTCCTCCTTGTGCCCGGTATCCGCTGTCACACAGCCTGGCTTCCCTCTGAAGCGCCTCTCGGGGACCGTGTGGCAGAAGCTGGGGGGTAGCTGTTGGGTGAACATACAGTGAGTGCCACAGGCACAGCTAACAATGAGGGAGCCCAGGATCTGAACCCATGCCTGTTAGGGTCCCGAACCTCTGCTCTCTCTGCCCGTTGATTAGTAAATGTTAGGTGGGGAAGGCCCCGGGTCGAAGCCCGACATGGGTATTTCCCAGTCGGTGTCCCTGGAAGCTCACCTGGCCTTTGCACGGAACCGTTAGGCAGCGCTGTCATCCGAGGGCGACGCTGCGGAAGGGCCATGCGAGGCAGGCTGTTATGAAGGCCTCGTCAAGCTTTTGTTTGAAGGAGTTCTCGAAAGTGACAGGCTTCATTTCAGGGGTCTTTGTTAATCTAACAATGTTCCCCCGCGGAAATGTGTGGACTTTGTACCGAAGCTCTTGAATGTAATGAGCCAGGGACAAAATGAAAGCAATTTCAGCTTCGTTTCAGGCGTGGGTATGTAGTCAGAGAAGTCATCTGGGGGTTGGAGCCCTCAACACGCGCCGGGGGACCTGAAGGGGGGTGTCAGGGTTAGACCCCGAGCCTTCCGAGAGCTGACATTTTCACCCAAACTGGATTTGCATGCGCGCAGATGAGCGCGGGTTATTCCCTGCACGCTGGCGTCGTGCATATGCATCGCAGCGTCGCATGGGGTGGTTTAAAAAATTCATGGATATGTCCTTTAGTTCTCTTTCCACCAGCCAATGTTTGGAATTAATTTTTCTGGCCCACTAACTCTCGTGGTTAAAAGTACAAATTAAGTTTTCTGGGACGATCCATCACAAAGTTATTGAAAAGTCGGCGTGGAGAAGATAATGGGCTCTGTATTGGGTTATGTGTATCGGCTTCTTGTTTCTGCAGTTACGCTCTTTGTTTTTCTTATTTCGTGCTTTGGGAAATCAACCTGAGAATGGGCTCCCCGCTCGGAAGAGTTATTGGCTATTTCTCCCAAGTGGGATTGCCCTTCCAGGGAACAGTGGGCATCTTTGTGACACCAGGTTATAAATCCGAGCTCCACGTTCTCCGAAGAAAGCATGAATCTTCGGCAATGGCGCGGCGGCGCTGTATTTCAGGCGGGCGTGGAGAGCTGTCAGAAGTCAATGAAGTCCTCAGGCGCCAGCCTGTGTCCAGCCAGCATCTGTCAGGGGTTCTGCATGGACTTTGTGCAGGATTAGAAGGCGGTTACAGAGACTTCTCCAGCGTCTTTCTCTCTGCAACTTCCATGTGTCCCAGAGCCCCCTGTTTGAGTCCCAGCCCTGTGGAGTGAGCCTGTCCCACACGGTCTGGGCATCCACACTCAGCATCTTTTCCATTGAAGAGGAAGGGTCCCCCTCCGCATTTGCTAGAACCCCCTAGTTGCCAGGCCAGGTGCCGGGCAATGGAGCACACAGACCCAACGATGTGCCCCTCTTCCACAGGTGCTGCCTGATGTGGCTGGCCTGTCCTCCCTGCTGTCGGCTCCCCAGCCGGGCCCTGTGCCCATCACCTCTAGTGGCCGCTGCTGGAATTGCAGGTAGAGGGCCTCAAACACCAGCCCATGGCTTGGCATCTTGCTTACAATCCTCCAGAGTCACCTTTGTCCCCAGAATAGAGCCCAGATTCCTTGGTGGGCTCCTCAGCCTTCCCCTGTGATGCTTCATTCTAGAAATTCCCAGAAGGCCCCCAGGTAGCGCACCCCAAGGCCACTTTCCCTTCTGTTGTGTTCCCTGACCTAAGCGTGGCTGCTTGGGTGTGAGGGTGTGGCATCTACCACCCCGAGCGCAGCGCTCCCAAGACTGGCGGCTGTGCTGTGGCCATCTCAGGTCCCTGGGTGTGGGCTAGAGGCAGGCGCTCTCCACGAGGCGAGGATAGCCCGGGAGGCAGGCAGCTCGTGGGGCAGAAAGACATGGTTACCGAGCCCAGGCATTCCTGTGTGTGTGGCCAGGTGGCCAGTGTGGAGTCACTAGGTCTATTTGCAGAGACCACCATCTTAGCTCTCTGAGCCTCATTTTCCTCCTCTGTGTGCTTAGCCCTGTGCCTGCCACTCGTGGTCTGCCCTGGTGAGGCTCACACGTGAGCAGGCCCACTCCTGTCGCTTCTCCCTCTGAGATGCCCTTATCTGGAGCCACCTCGCTTCCTCAATCAAATGGATATGTCTACCTATTTTTATCTGATCCTGCTGTCAAAAGTACCGCACCTTAGTTTTTTATTCTACTTTGAAAGTAACTTTAATTGAGTTGCACATTCATATTTAAAATCTCATATGTATTAATTTTATGAGATTGGTTTGTTTTTCTCCTTACCTTTCACGAAGCAATATTACTGAGCTTCCTCTTGCATCTCTGGTAGCAGTCATCCTGGTCCCCTGGGCCGCTCTGAGTCATCTAATACAGTTTTCCAGAGCGCGGCAGCCTCCCTGCCACCCCAGTGCTTTCAGATCGGCACTTATTCGATCAGCGTGTGATGCTGTCACTGGAAACTTTCTCTCCCAGCCCCAGGTGCTCATTTGCAGAACTTTGGAACATTTTGTTTTTCTATTTGGCATGTGTGTCTTCTTCCTCGGGGTTTGATCTGGATCTGCAGAACGGGGCCCGCCCGACCCTCTGCTCTCCACCCTCTGCACTCTCAGAGGGGGCGCCCACCTTCTAGGACTGACCTCAGTTTGTCACCCGCTGCTAAATCCTAAGGACCAAGAGCCCTGCCCGGGCTTGCTGTGTGCTCCTAGGAAGGCATCTCCCGAGGTCGGCCTGCTGGCTCTGGCTGGGTTGGGTGGCAGGCTGGGGCCCCCCTCTGCCCTTCCAGTCGGAGGCATCTCCAGATCCCTGGTCTGTGAGCCCCCGACCCTCCTGAAGAAGTGGAGAACTGTGACATTTGGCCAAGATGAGGGATGAATCTACTGAGGCCATGTGCTGTGAAGCCCAACTTCTTAATCTACTTATTAGCAATAATACCTCATTTTTGAGAAATTAGCTCCAGGAAAGCAGGGAGTTGGACCGTTTTGTCGCCAGCATGTTAAACAGTGCCTGGCACAAATTAGGAGCTCCCCAAATGGGTGTTGACTTAATTAAGAATGGTGGGTCCCAGTGGTGTGCAAAATGACTTCACGCATTGGCGGCCTCACCGCTTAGGCCGGAAAGGGCTGTGGTCCCCCCTGGCAGGTGAGGACCCTGCGTTGCAGAGGGGACCTGTGGCTTGTTCCACGTGACCCAGTGAGAGATCCTGCACCCTGCTGGGCTCAGGGGGAGGGCCGTGGGGCGAGTCCCAGGAGGACTGGGCTGGGTGGTCCTGCACCGATGGGGCTTGTTCCTTGCCCCCAGGTGGCCTGTGTCTTTCTGGCTGGCAGGGAGGGGCCCTGGCGGTGCTCACTGCAGAGGTGGCCCCATCCTCAGCCTCTGACAAACCACTGAAGAGCCCTTTCTTCCGGCCTGTCTGGGGTCTCCCTGGCCAGCCTGAGTCCATGGAAGGACAGGTTAGCCACACATATAGACTTACATCAGAGCCATTTCTGCTCAGCTAGTTAGCCTGCCACTCTGTTTGGCCCCTGACCTTCATTCTGAGGTGTGTTTCTTATTTTATTAGTGCGGCTCATTAATGTATGACATTAAAATATTGACACGAATTGACTTGGGTATCTTTATCCTTGGAGCTTCAGTTAATAAAACAACTTTTGATAAGATCAATGGTTTTAGAACATTTAGACTTAATTATATTTTCTAAAGGATTTTTCTAAAATTACATAACTGCTTGGCAAGGTACTTCAATTCCCTAGTTAACTGAAAGAAATTGGTTTTTCGTTTGGTTTTGCTTAATACAAATTAAAAGTAATACACATTTGATAAAAGCAGTTAAAGGATTATTTATTAAAGTCTGCCTCTTTGTATATTGGGGAAAAAAATCCATATGAGCTGAATCAACTTTGAGATGATGTGAGGGGAACCCGGCAGGGGAGAGCTGTGTGGCCGGGGACATGGGGGTGCGCCTCTCCGACCCCCCTCTGTGGCCCTTCCTCAAGGGCTGCTTCTGTGCTGTGGCTGTCACACTCGACCTTGTCACTTTCAGCGTCAGCGAGTCGTGCGTTATGACAGTGTTGAAATGGAGCTGAGCGGAAAGCAGGTGTTTTATTCTCAGCTCACCTAGGCTAGGGCGTCGGCCACAGGGAGCAATTGGAACATAAGGAAAGAAAAGAGGGAAAGGAAAGGGGAGTGTCTGTGGAAACACCAGATGGAGAGAAGGTGGGATAGGTCGTGGTTCGTAGCCCACTTGGAAGGGCTAACTCCTCGCATTAGTTATTTTTAGAAAGCTTGCCTTCCCAATGCCACAGTCTCCCCGAAGTGCAGCCTGCCGAAGAAGCCTTGCAGGTAACCACCAGAGTGCCAGCCTACCAGAAACAAAGCTGCTCTCCTTTCTGCCTTTAAAAAAACAATGGACATAATTTCAGACTGACAAAAGTCTAGTGGGACTAGTACAAAGAATTCCCAGACATCCTTTATCCAGATTCCCCAAATGTTAATATTTTACCCTCTCCTCCCTTCCTCTCTTTCTCCTTCCCTCCCTCTCTCTCTCTCTCTCTATATATATATATATATATATATATATATATATGTATATATATATATATACATATATATATATATATAGTCATACATACATACAAACAAACATTTTTTTCCTGAACTACTTAAGAGTAAGTTGCAGGCTGATGGCCCTTTAACCCTAAATACTTCAGTGTGTATTTCCTAAAACAAGATTTTATTTATTTATTTATTTTTTACATAACCACAGTGCGGTTCTCAAAATCAGGAAAACATGACTTAAATGGCATTTTATCTACTGTGTATGCCGTATTGAGCCTTTTTCCAGTGATGTCCTTAGAGTGAGAGAAAGTCCAGGTCTGTGTTATTCGCACTATCACATCTCGTCTCCTTTGGTTTGAGCAGGTCCCGTCTGTCATGACGTGCACATAATTGAAGAGTACAAGCCAGTTATTTTGAAGACTGCCCTTCATTCTGGGTTTTGCTGGTGCTTCGTCAGGACTAGATTCAGGAGTGGACTTCCGGGCAGGACTGTGGCGGGGTGGGGCTGCGCCTCCGGGGCGTCTCAGGAGGCACCTGTTGTCGTTGAGGCCTTTGGCTGGAGGTGTTACCGTGGATCAGTGGGTTAAGTTGGCTGTCTGCGAGGCTTTTCCAACGAAGTCAATATTTTACTTTTTGTAATTACAAGGTATCATCTGGGGAGCTACTTGGAGATATGTTATTCCTCAAACCTTTATCCACTAGTTTTAGTATCCATTCGAAGATTCATACCTGTATCAGTTCCTATAATGATACAGGAATGTGATTTCTAACTCTATCATTTTTTTTCTTCCTACAGAGAGGGTTTTTTCTTCCCTATTAGTCTATTTATTTATTTATTTATTTATTTTGGATCAGTGTGGATTCGTGGAGTCTTAGTTTAATAAATCTAATCTGTTTGTATCATTTGACCAATAGAAACTGGTTCAAGCTGGCTCCCATATCCCTTTGAGATGACTTCATCATTCTTTGAGCACGAACTTTTTGGCACAGCACGATGTCCCAGGCTCACCTTGTTCTGTCCCTGCCCCGTCTCCAAGGAGCTCTGGTTCCTTTTGTGGAGAAAGGCATTTAGAAAGCAAGATTTGGGTGTTGGGGTGCTCATGGCTACTGGGGTTTCAGTGCCTCTCAGAAGACAGATCTGGGCTTGGCGTGCTTGCACATGCACACACACATGCGCGCACACGCATGCCCGTACACACTTCTGTCCAGTTCCTTCTATTAAGCCTGAGAGTTTACACGGGTTTCTCTGATTCCCACCCAGTACCGCTGGGCTCATTCTGCCCCGGCCGTTTAGCCAGGAGTGTGAAACTTGGCTCCCATTTCCAGAACACATTTACATACTCGCTCAATCTCAGAATGTCAAAAAGTCATCTCAGAATTGCTAAACTCTGCAAAAAAAAGCCTACTAATTAGAATTCATTATTAGAGTTGTTGTTTTTCCTTTAGCCTGAGGGCGTGTAGTCCAAATGTGTTCAGATGTTTCTTGGATTAGTTCCTTTTCTTTCTCCCTTCAGTGTGGTTTTGTTACTTGTGTCAAATACAATTTGGTTCATTTGCTTTTCTCTGTATCCTATTTTAGAGTCCCCCCCCCCCCGCCCAATCTGTGGACTTCTTTCCTTCCCCTTCCTCCATCTTCCTTTTCCCTCCCTCCCTCCCTTCCTCTTTCTTCCCTCCCTTTCCCCCTCCCTCCTTCCCTCCATCCCTCGCTTCCTTCCTTGCAATCACTAACATATTTCCAAAAGTCAAGTCTATACAAAAGATTCTGTTTAGAGAGGTATCCCCCACCCCATTCCCTTTATCTGGTCTACCCAGCCCCCAGCCCTGCCCCGCAGGTCACCAGTCTCATTAGTCTGGTTTCTTTTTGCTCAAAGGGGTAGTTTCTTATTTCCCCTTCTTTCTTCATAAAAAGTAGCATGTTATAGCTCCTCTTTTGCATTTTGCTTCTCTCCGCGCGCGCCCCCCCCCCCCCCAACAACGTGTCCAGTCAGGCCATAGCTCCCCTGGGCTCACTGGGGCTTTGTCCAGACCTCAGAATATTCCCCGTGTTCTCCTTTGTGGCTGCTGTTTGGGTGCATGAAAACGGAGTGTGGGTACTGTGTGGATCCAGGTGCAGGTGGTAGCACGATCCTCCCTGGACATCACCTCATTTCCAACGGACATGAGAAGGGTGGCCCTGTGCTTGGAGGAGGAGACCGAGGCTCAGGGGAGCAGCGTGATCAACATGGGGGCTGGGTCCCGAGATTTGAGGTCAGTCTGTGAACCTGGGGCTCAGTCACAACCACTTCATGACATGCCCTCTGTGCCTGCCTTCAGTGCCCGCCCTTGGTCAGAGGAGGAGGATCATGCAGAGGATGCTCCTAAAAGCAGGGCTCACATCCCCGGTGCCATGTAAAATCACCCCAGGGGAGGGAGAGATAACCCAGGAGAAGGCATTAGACATTCCACTTATATCTACTTTTCATGTCATCTTTCTAAAATTCCTGTTGGTGCGCGTACATGCTTTATAATGTAGATATCAGTAGAATAGTATTCATGTATTCAAAGCTGTGTGCTCAAAAATTGTGGTTTTTTTTTCAATAATAGAGATATGTTCTAAAAAATGTTTGGAAGCCACTGAAAGCTGTCTTGGAGTTGAAAGAACCTGGCTGGGCCTCAGGTCCAGAGGTAAGGCCTGTGACCCACCTGCCCCTGCCACTAGGGCCCATCAGACCAGCACCTGTCAATTCACTAGCGTCAGGGGGGTTCACGTAGGATGCGTTGGGGCATTGCCTGGAGCTCAGCAAGCTGGCTTCCAGTCCAGACAGAGGAGCAACCGCATAGCTGGAGGGCAGCGAGGCCCCAGGGAGGAGCTCGGAGCTGTGCATCACCTGGGAGAGGCACCTGTGCTGATCTGGGGGTTGGACATGACTTTTGGGAGAAACAAGTGACAGCAAAGAGGCACCTGAGTGTAGGTGAGTCTTCACATGGGGCGGGGAATCTCTGCCTGGAGGAGGAGTGGAGAGTGGCTGCTGGGAGCAAGGAGGAACTGACTCCTGCCAATCATTGCTGTCTTCCGGGCCCTTCTGTCTGCTCTGCAAAGGGAAGGGCAGCCCGCCAGCGTCTAGGGCGAGTCTTCCAGTCCCCCCAGCTCAGTGGACGTCCTCAGAGCCCAGACTCAGGCCTCGCACTCGCTGGATCTTGCACTGACCAGCCACATGTCCTTGGGGTGTGTCATGTCTGAGCCTTCTTGTGTCACTTTCTCTGTCATCTCATCTCACTTAATCCTCCCATCAACGCAGCCTCTTCCATATGAGACCTTGAGGCTCCGAGAGGTGAAATGCTTTGGAGGATCACCAGCTCCTTGGAGACCAAGGCAGGGCTGGCTGCCCGGTCCGGCTCGGCGTTTCACCACGGACTGCGTGCTTTCTTTACTTAGAAGTCTCTTGTACTCGAGAAAGGGGTTTAGTTCGTTTTAATGCTACTTTAATGCTTTTTGGAACCCATTTCCTTTGTTTATTTTACAGCAGTATAATTTGCAATGAAATAGTTTTACATTGAGCTCACATGTTTTAATGGTGTTTTAATGGCATCTTAATGGTGTCTCCATGGATTTGCAGTCAGATACTTTTGTCATCCTAACTTCCCCATGTAACAGTGCCGAAGGGTCATGTGGCCCTGGCTGTGACCTGAGCTGCTCTCTAGACAGGATGCATGCCCTCTGAGCCAGGTGGGCAGTATCCCTCGGGCGAGGAGGCCCTGGGAGTGGAGAAGGGAAAGCCAGCCCCCTGTGTGGCTGGGTTTCACGTTGCCGCGTTGTTGGGTCATTACTGAGGTTGTTTTCTACCTGCAACATCTGGCCAGGCATCCCGGGGCAGCAGAGCAAGTCCACGCCTCTGCCTTCAAGGCCCCTGAGATGAGGAGGGCCCCGGCCCACCCCGGAAGGCACAGCACCGGCTCCAGAGGGCCCGGTTTGCTAGGGTGCCCTGTTTTTAGTTGTCCCCGTGCCACTCCATATGCTGAGCCATCTGCTCTGCCTCTTTGTTTGGGAAAACGTGGCACAACAGTTAGCGTCTTGCCTGGTGGAGCACAGAAGGCCTCTTAAGGCTGGGGCTGTGCCTCAGCCATTTGGGTCCCTCAGTGCTTGGCTTGGGGCAGGAGCCAGCCTGGCTCAGTGCTCGCTTGTGGAATGAATGAATGAACAAATGATTGAACAAACAAGTGAATGCATGATCCGTGTGACAGGGCGGCAGGTGATGGTGAGAGAGGAGGAGGTGAGACCCAGAGCCAGGGACTTCTGCTCAGGACTAGCCTCTCGCTGGCCCTGCTCTGGGAGAGCAGTCAGCCTGGGGGCAGCTCCGCTCCATCTCTGCCCCCAGCCTCAGCCCCGCCTCCCCCATGGCTTTATTTTAGTAAGACCCATGTCCATGGTATCCTGGTGCCTGTTGCAGCCCAGCCTTGCTAAGCTTTTGGTTTTAGCACCAGTGCGTGGAGCTAGTGTGCTGGGAAGAGCCCCCAAAGCTGGGCTGGAACCCCGGTCCGGGGCTTACTAGCCATGTGGCCTCAGTTTTCTTACCTGTAAATGGGGATGCTGCCCCCCAGTTTGGGAGTGGTTGCAGGGGTTGGGATGCTGTGCACTGCTATTGTTTTTATGGTCATTACTCTTCCACTGCCATCATCTCCCGTTCCCGCTCGCACTGTCCACCCACAGCCATGGGGTGCTATCACTTTCCTCAGGAGGGAAGGGAAGAGAGAAGCTGGGTGAGTATGCACGCCCAGCACGCCGCCCAGACGCCTGAGCTGATGGCTGAGGTCGCAGGGGTCTCAGGGCAGCTGCCCTCCTTCCCCCTGTTTGCTCATCCTCTTCTCTCCTAAACCCCTCTATTTTCTCAAAAGGAGGAAATTGAGTCAAGGAAAGAAATTCCCCAGGGCTCCGTTTCACACGATCGTCCCGTTTCTGAACGAGAGTTAATAAGAATAAACAAGGCAGTGGGTGGATTTGCACAGGAGAAGAATATCATTCTGACGATTATGTAAATATTTATGTGTTCTGGCTTTCTCATTTTGTTACCGGTGTCTAATTTCCTAGTCTCATAATGAAGTGTAATTTGGAGAAGCTTTGCAAAGACAGGCACAGCAGCGAAATAATTTGATTTGTTCAACAAACTTGGTTTCAGTTATTCCTTTTCATCATTTATATCAGAACCCCTTCAATTTTCTCATGACCTGACAACAACTTTCCGCCCAATGAAGACACGACTCTTAAACATCGGCAGGAATTCAGAAGCGGTTTATAATGTCGTTGCTTAATAAGAAAATGCATTCATCGGCAGGATATAAAATTTATGGGCTTCAAATGGATTTGAGTTTGTGGTTTTAGCCCTCTGTGCTCCTGCAGTTCTCGAGGCTATGAGTAAGGTTTTTTAATTAAGTCAAATTGAATTGAATGAGCTTTTATTGAGCGCCCACTCCCTGCCAGACACAGTCTTCTTAACCCTTGCCCGCCTGTATGGTGGCCATGGAGAGGGAGTCCGTGGAGGCCCAGCGAGGTCAGGCCCCCGCTCAGGAGCGCCCAGCTGGCAATTGTGGGAGGTGGGACTTGAGATTAGGACTGACTCTTATGCTCTTTCCTCCCCAGCTGATTACAAGCAGAGCTGATTAGGGAGAAGAGACAGGTTGAGTGGCTTTGCATATGTTATCTCGTTTAATCTTGTCTAATCTTCTCAATTGCCCTGCGGAAGTTCAAGTTTGTTGCAGTTTTTTTCTTTTCCTTTTCTTTTTTTAAATATATTTTTTATTGTTGATAGTGTTAGAAATATTTCCCCTCCCCCCTCGCCCCTCTCCTCCCAGCTCCTACACCCCCCACCCCAGGTCTTCACTACCCTATTGCCCCTGTTCATGGGCTATGCATATCTGTCTTCTATATATAGGATCCCTCTGGGTGGCCTTCGGAGATCAGGCCCTAGCTTGGGCCCCCAGCCTCACAGCCCTGCAGCCCCGCCTGGCACCCCACCTCAGCCCTGTGCTGCCCACTCGCCCCGCCCCCCACTGCTGCTGCTGCTGGTGGCCATCTGCAGGGCGATCAGGCCCTGCTCGAACCCACCTTGGCCTGGTGCTGCCCCCCCTCACCTGCTTCACCATCCTCCCATGGTCCCACTGTCATCGGGGCTGTCGCCAGGGCCCATCTGGGCCAGCAGGGCCTCCACTGCTGCCTGCTGCCAGCACTGTATTGCCAGTGCCCACCATGTTCCACGGTGCCCCCTGGTGGTCAGCGCATGTCGTAGCGAGCGGTTGAACTCCAGGTCAGTTGAACTCCCAGCCAATGACCGCCCGAGGTGACAATTTGCATATTAGGCTTTTATTATTTTATTATATAGGATAAAAGGCTAATACGCTAAGTGTCTGACCGTCCGACTGGTTGCTATGACACACACTGACCACCAGGGGGCAGATGCAGGAGCTGTTGAGCTTCAGTGACTTGGCAGTGGCAGTTTTTGGGTGATGCACCCTGAAACCAGAGAGGAGGGAGCCCAATTCCTCATGGGGCAGTGGATTCAACCTTCGGCCGTGGGTTATGTTGTTGCTGGGGCACTGTTGGCCCTGAATCTGGTTTACTGCACACTTGTATTTGCGTTCCACACCCTGTACGACAGCAACTTTGCAGCGTGCCCTCTCGCACTCTGGGACCCCTCGGGGGATGTCAGAGAGCTGGAGGGACCCCACTCACTTCACAGATGCCGGGGAGGGACTGTGGGAGGTTGTCTCCAGGGCGTGTCCGGCCCATCTCACCCAGTCCTGCCCTGCCAGCCACCTTCTAATTAATTTCCTTTCAGTGTGCACAAATCTATGCACCGGGTCACTAGTAAGTATATAAGTTCTTTGGTTTATCTCTTCTTGTCCCCCCAACCCCACATTGAGTTATGTCAATCTACTTTGGGTCTTATTTTGTTGGTCATTTCATTTTGTTCATTAGATTCCACAAATGAATGAGATCATGTGATACTTGTCTTTCTCAGTTTGGCTTATTTCACTTAGCACAATATTTTCCAGGTCCATCCATGCTGTCCCAAAGGGCAAGAGATCCCTCTTTTTTCATAGCTGCATAGTATTCCATAGTGTAAATGTCCCACAGCTTTTTTATCTACTCATCTACTGATGGGCATTTGGGCTGTTTCCAAATCATAGCTTAGCTATTGTAAATAAAACTGCTATGAACATAGGGATGCATATATTCTTTCTAATGGTTTTTTTTTTTTTTTTTTTTTTTGCGGGGGGTTTAGGATATATTCCCAGAAATGGGATCACTGGGTCAAATGGAAGTTCCGTTTTTAATTTTTTGAGGAAACTCCATACTGTTTTCCAGAGTGGCTGCACCAGTCTGCATTCCCACCAGCAGTGAACTAGTGTTCCCTTTTCTCGACATCTTCACCAGCACTTGTTTGTTGATTGCAGTTTTTTTTTTTTTTTTTTTCTTCTATTTTACATCTGAGGAAACTAAGGCTCAGAATAGTGCAGGGTTGTGCCCAGGGTCACAGAGCTGGAAAGAGACAGAGCTGGGATTTGAACTCGGAACACTCTGGCTCCAAGACCAATTTCTTTCTAGAGGCCGTGGGAGGGGGTTGGGTCTGCATTTCCTCCAGCACATGCCTGAGTACTGGCTGTGCAAATGGCCTGGCACTGGTGGCTAGGGTGCTGTCCTGTAAACTGAGGTGAGGTCGGTGCTGAGGTGGGGCTGGCCTTCAGTTTCCTGTGCGCTTTCTAACTGTGTGCCCCGGGCAAGGGCATCTCTCCTCTCTGACCCTTACTTTTGCCACCTGTGATGAATGGGTGTCATGATACCACCCTGGGTCGTTGGTGGGATTACATGTGAGGCACCCGGTGGTGTGCCTGCACATGGTGGGCCCACCGGAGGGCCCCTGCCCTTGGAGTTGTTGCCTGTTGCTGGTACTGGCTGAGCTGCTGTTACTGCAGCCCCCAGACTCTTGTGCGTCACGGAGCCGATTGCCGGTGGAGAAGGTGACTCACTCGTGGCATTTTGGGTGGCGTGGTGCAGTTCAGCCTGGCACAGCATGCCACGCCCACAGCAGGTCTTCAAGAGCCATTAGTGTTTATGAAGGAGATAAATTTGCCAAAATGGAGGGAAGCCATCAAAATAAGAGCCTCAGCCTGTCTCATGAAAGTTAACTTGCAAACCTAATGACTGCTGGGCTGTCAGAGAAGTGTCATCTGGATGTCTCGCTGGAGAGGAGCTTTGAGGAAGGGCAGACGGGCAGCTCCTGATTGCTGTGGGGGTGGGCGCGTCTCCCTGACAGCGATCTCGGAGGATTTGTGCACGGCTTAACCCTTTGAATTGCAAGATAGTTTTAAAATGAATCCTGGAAATAGTTGCCTATCCTTCGCTCTGTCCAAGCAATTGTGAACGTTTGAGGCGTTTGTAACGAAAATTCTCGCCCTCCGTGAAGCGTGTTCGGTGCACAGGGACCTCTCATGTGCTGAGGGATGTGCCCAGGCCCTGCTGCTCATGGGGGTGGGGGTACAGGAACCCTGACTTTTGGTCCATGTTCAGATTTACAACTCAAGGAAAGGAATCACTGTTTAAAAACAAATGTGGGAAACTGTCAGGCGAGCCCCTGAGGAGCCCCTTTGCAGCCCCCTCTGATACAGACAGAATGCTAATTCAGGCGGGCTTTGTGGTTCCAGAGCATTTGTTTGCAGTGGTCCTGGGGCAGAAAGCAGTGTTTTCTCTTTTCAATTTCCGCCTGACTCCCTTCCTATCTCTACATGTTAGGTGTCAGTTATACCCGGGGAGCATTTTCCTCTTGGATGCATTTGCACCTGGCAATTTGAATGTGCAGGGATTCCTTGATTGCAAAATAGCGACTTTCAAAATGCAGACAGGCAGGCACGCTCAGGAGCTCCCGGCCGTGGGCAGCGGGGTGGCGCTAGACACCTGGGTTTGAGTCTGCAGAGTGGCATACCACTTATCTGTTCTCTTGTTTGCTCGCTGGTGGAATGAGACCCCCCATAGGGTTATGGGGGTGGGGGACTGGCCAGTATGATGCAGTGTGTTAGCTCTGTGGGGGCTGAGGGACAGAGACAGACAGACCCCTGTCCTGGGCTGCACTCACTCCACCTACGCCTCCAGGTAGGCTTCACCTTCTGGGGTACTTAGGGTCCCATTCCTTGTCTGTGTCCCCTTTTCTTATGTAGGGAAAGTCACGCAGCAATTCTCAGGTCAGATTATTTGGGAGATCCATATTACTTCTGATTATTTATGAAGGGACAGGCCAGGGGGAGGTAACCAACTCGATTAATTCGTCAGCCAGGCAGCTGGAGGGATGTGTGACAGACAGACCAGGCTGTCATTTGGCCAGAGATTGTCTGCACTGGGATTGTTCCCCCAGGACAGCCCTGATGACAAATGTAATTGCCATTTTTTATTAACCCTGAAGTGATTAAAGCGGCGGCCGCCGAGTGTGTGTCCAAGTGCCCCGTCCCTGGCATTCTGAGCAGGAGCCTGCGTTTACTTCCTGCGATGGCTTTACTCAGACAAGCCGCCCTGAGATCCCTGCCTCATTTGCTCTTGCAAGAGGGCCAGGGCGTCAAGGCTCTGCTTCCTGGGCGAGGTTTTCAGAACATTCTGGTTACCAGCATCATGATGGACAGTCAGGAGGCTCTTTGGTCTTTTGCCCACTTAGGCATCAAGCGTTAGCTGAGCTCCTACTATGTGCTGGGTCCTAAGGGTGCAGAGCTGTGGGCTGAGGAGCCATCACTGATGGGTAGATGTCCATGGGGATAATTGTGCCACCTGAGATGTTAGGGGCAGGACCAAGGCCACCCTCCCTGCCGGGGCGGGAGGGGGGAAGAGGGCACAGGGGCCATTTGATTTGGGTCCCAAAGGGAGGGGAGCTTCTCATGGGAAGATCTCATCTCAGGGCTTTTCAGGTAGGGGCGGGGGCAGGGGCCTGGGGCCCGAGGGTGCATGGAGGGGCCTGCGGGTGGGAGGGGCCCCTGGAAAGAGTTTCCCTGGGGAGCAAGGCTTCACCCAAGTCACCGAAGCTCTCTGCTCTGTGTCCTGCCAGTCCTGCCTCACCTCTGTCAGGACTGTGTCGAGGAGGAAATGACAGTGGGAGTGAAGCTCTCGACCCTGGCGCCTGGCAGAGGAGCCCCTCACCATGCATCGGAGCATGCAGGGGTGCTGCTGGAGGGGGAGGGGCCTTGTGGAGGTGCAAGCACAGCAGCCGCGGTCATGTATCGAATGCTTACTGTGTGCCCAGTGCTGGTTCTGGGAGAGTTTCTATTCCTATGTTACAGCAGTCTCACACGGCCAGGGAATCTGATGCAGGGCTGTCCCGGCAGGTGCTTCCTGTGGAAGAGACCCGAGCCAGCAGGACAGGGGCTCCCAGGAGAGGAGGGGCTCCCGGGAAAGGAGGAGCTCCCGGGAGAGGAGGGGGCCGAGTACAGCCTGTCCCAGGGAGTGGCTTGTCACGCTGCCCCTGTGCAGTGCGATGAGTTGCATGCCTCCTGAGGACCTACTACGTGGCCAGTTCTCTGCTGGGGGAATACATCTTCACTTGGTATTAAGCTAGTATTTAGTAGGTACCTACTATATGCCAGCCATTCTACCAGACCCTAGAACCCTGGTGCGGAAGGAAGGAAAGAAAAGAAAATGATTACCTGTCTAGCGCTATGGACAAGTGACATTTCAGTATTGAAATCGTGAGTACATGTTATTAAAATTTTATATTCTAGACTGCCTCCCCCGCAAATAAAAACCAAGCCCAACAACACTCTAGCTCCCAGCAGTGCAGACTTAGAAGGAGAGCTACCACCTGTGAGTTAGACCTGTTGCTCGGAGCCTTTCCCATCAGTTTAATTTCTTCTCCCCTTTGGTCCGTGGCTGGCAGGATGTTACGGGGCAGTAATTTAATAAAAGTATGCAGTTTGTAAAGCAGCTGCTATTCTGTGTACTAAGCACATTTGCCAACCTTTTCAGGGAAACCTCCAAGCTGTTCTTGGAACTTGGCAAAATTGCAGGAAAAAAAAAAAGTTATATTTAATAACATTTCATCCTTTGGGTTCTGCAGCCAATCGAAGCATAAATGAAAGCCATGTCTACAAGCCGTTTCTTTATGTGATTCAGAGAATCAGGACAGCGCAATTACACCGTGGATGAGATTTACGGAAACATTACGCCTAACGAGAAGCAAACATCTCAATGAGTTATTTAATTTGCTGCTACAGGCCTGCTTGCGGGTCCCTAATTCAGACCTCTGCAGCCCGCAGGCGCTCGTTCACCAGGGGCTCAGCCTCACACTGTCTTGCCCGGAGGTGGGGCCCGGGGTCTGCTGGCGGGGGCAGGGGAGCTGGGTTTGTAACCTGCTGTCCAGCTCCCTCGCGGGGGGACAGCCTCGTTAGGTTTGTAACGTGTGGCAGCGGTGTGATCGGCGAGACCAGAGACACACATTTAAAACAATGTACGTGCCGCGTGCTTCTCCCTTTCTGTGTCGCTCCCCTGAACTGACATAAAAGGGAGAGTCACACACAAGCAGATGTCAAAGTGACTGCCGTGCTTTGCCTCATCAACTGGAAAAGCCATCGATTGAATTACTCTCAACGCCGTTTCTGTTTATGGCAGATGTGGAGCCGTGCGCGGAGCAGGGGCCGTATATTTCCCTGTTTTCCATGATAGCTGAAGCCCTAATTCAGAAACCACTGAAGTCCTTCGGCTGTCACTTGGGGGTCCACCCTGATCTGTGGGGACAAATATCACCGCACCTGCCTCACGTCTCCCTCTCTCCGTTCCCCCCTTTCTTTCTTCTCTCTGCCCAGAACTCAACATTTCTTTGACAAAAGCATGCATTATTTAGAGCCTGTCGCCTCTTGAAGTTCTTTAATTACAGAATTAAAGCCAAGTAATGACAGTTTAATTTGTTCTTTCATTAATTGGAGCGCTCTGGGCTGATGTGAAATGAGTGCATTTGGGAAGCACAGGAATATTTGTCGAGCGACTGGAGCGTGAGTAATAACAATCGTGGCCCTTTGCTGCCCGGCGCTGGACTCGGGCTCATTCTACATCGTCTCGGCTTGTTTGCCCGCAGCCTTGAGGAGGGGACAGCGCCTCCTCTGTCCTACAGATTAGCATCTTGAGGCCCAGAGAGGTGATGTGACAGAGTGTAGGCCACCCAGGCGGCCAGTTGTAGAGCCAGGCCCCAAGCCCCCGTCCTGTCCACGGCCCTGCTTGGTGCTCAGGCCACCAGCAGTGGCTGCAGTTCCACGGGGGCTGCCCACGGGGAGATAATAAATACATCCAGCAGGTGCATGTGAGAAGCACACAGCCTGACTGCAGGCTGCTGCTGGGGGAGACAGCTAGACCCTGAAAATGAAAGGAGAGCGGGGTGGGAGGGCCGACGCTCCACTGAAGCTGATGGTAATTTTTCTATTTTGAAAGCAGCAGTTTATCCTTTTCAGAGACATGGCGATGCGGAGAGGCGTGCCTGCAAGCACATCCAATTTCATTTAGTGGTGGGTTAGGAAAGCAGCCACAGGGAACAGCGGGACACAGGTCTCTCCAAAGCCTGCGGTGCCAGGTGGAACCCAGGTGGCGTGGCCCCATCAGAACTGGGCTCCCGGGCTCTGCTCCATCCGGGGCCTGGTCCAGCTCTGCCCGGCTTAGGACAGGTCCGCTCCAGCTGAGGCCAAGGCCAGGGCCCAGGCGTCCTCCTCCTCACACTGGCCCCGGGACCTGCCCCGCCTTCCGGACCCTCTGCCCTGGCCCGGGATGTCCCCGTTATGTCTGCATTGGCCATGGCCTGAGGCTTTGGTCCTGGGCCTCTGGGACTGCACTGGGGTGGACGGTTGATGCATTCACAGGTGCCGCCGGCTCACCTGGTCGGCCGGTGTCTGAAAGGCAGGCACCCAAACAGCTCCTCTTCGTCCTTCCTTTTTAGCGCCTCGAGCCCTGCGTGCACCACCACGGGGTCACGTTGGCACAGGCGGTGTAGGACCGGAAAGAGAACCAAGAGTGCATTTGTTACTTTAATTCCCCTTAAGCTTCAGCCCCATTTTCTAGCTGGGGAAATGGCGGCTCAGACACGTGGTCCAACTGCTCTGGCCATGGAGATAGGAGGGCACAGCGGGGTCAGGATTGGGGTGCCTGCAGTGCCTGTGGAACCCTGCCACCCTGTGTCGCCCCCCTCACTCCCCCAGGCCTCCTGCTTGCTCACTGCTCCCATCTCCCAGCAGGCTCAGATTTCTACCCTGCAGTTCTTACATGGAACTTCGGAATTTATTATTAATGCATCTCTCTGCAGCGAAGTCTAGATGAATTTAGGATTGAGGAGAGGATTCAGTTACATTTTATTATTGCTTGTCATTAAAAATCATGCAAATAAGCCACGGAGTAAAGCGACTTGTATTGTTTTGGACACCAGATTTACATGTTTACCGCGACAGAATGACAGAGGACTTCTCCGTGATCGGCCTCAGAGCCTTAGAGTTGTGGGTCTTCATTCATAATTTATGTCACGGCAACTTGCAGAAGAGGTTTTAAACTAGTTTAGGGTAAAAACTTATCCACAACAAGAGGATTTTTCAAGCTTACTTTCACAAAGATGAAAAGAAAGCTCAGAGCCATGCGGCATGGGGCGGGCACGGAGGAGGAAAGATGTGGGGCGGCCTCTGACCCGGGGCCTGGGAAGACGGCCAGGAGCTCCCTGGCTGCCCGAGATGAAACGCAGGCCTGTGGGCCAGGTTCTCATGTGCGGATTAACAGGAAGCTTCCGTACACCTCTGTTCTGAAGGCCCTTGGCTGCCTGGATGAGCCGCCTCCATCTCTGGAGGAGGAGGCGTGCACGGAGCCCGGTGCTAGCGTCTGGGGGAAGGGCGGGATAACCTCGGTGTCGGGGGCCCTGGGAGCCCGTTTCCACAGCCTTGGGGTCAGGACCTCTGCACTCAGCCTCGGCACTGCCCCTGTCAGGTCACCGGGGCCTGGCTGGGGAAGGGCTCGAGCTCAGCCATCCTGGTGTGCCACCCCCTCCCAACCATGTGGCCCCTTGGCTGGGTCAGCCCTGCGGCCCACCTTCCTCCTGGCAGGTGGGACTGAGCTCAGTGTCCAGAGGAGCGAGGGGCCAGGCTCTCTGTGAGCACCTCCCCTAGGCACCCGAGCGCTGTTCACAGTGACAGAGCCACAACTGCTGCATTGTTGATTCTGAAGATCCGCAGCAGTAAAAATGTATAGTTACAACACGTGGTGCACACACAACAATTGTATCATAATCACCGTACAAAACAACAGCCAGAAGTTAAGCAGCAATTGTGCTTAACTCTCTTATTTATTTTAAAAAATAAATTTCTTTTTAAAAATATTTTTATTGATTTCAGAGAGGAAGGGAAAGAGAAAGACAGAAACATCAATGATGAGGGAGCATAATTGATCGGCTGCTGCCTGCACGCCCCCCCACTGGGGATCGAGCCTGGGCATGTGCCCTGATTGGAATCGAACCCAGGACCCTTCAGTCTGCAAGCCGACGCTCTGTCCACTGAGCCAAACCAGCTAGGGCTGTGCTTAACTCTTTTACAAAATTGGAAGCCACGTGCCACATCCACTCTTGTGCAGAAGAGACAGACAGATGGACTGAGGGGCACATGGGTTTTCTGGAGTCAGTACAGGTGTGGCTGGTCACACCTGGCCCTGGGGGGACTGTGCCCCTAATGCCTGGGTCCCCGCTGCTCTCAGCACTGGTACAGATAAAGCGACTTGACTGTTACGCTCACAGCCAAGCAGCTTCTGGAAATTATAGGCTGTTCGACCACAGAAATAACTGACTTAAGTGCTATAGACTTATCATTATTATCCCATTACATAACTTCTTAATCCTTTAGAATCACTAGTTAAACTTTTATAGGTAAAATAATTTTGTGCTCATTGAAGTAATGTGATTATCCAGACTAATTCAAGACTATTGGAAAATTTGGGGGGCTCCATTTATAATACCACTTAATATATTCAAGATAGAGTTTATTAGGGAATGATAAACATTCAACCCAAAAGAACCGCAGACCCTGCAAGAGCTTGGTTACTGAGGAGTTTCGAGTAAACGGAAAGCTTCTAGAAATTAGTCTTCCCCCACATGGCCCTTTTAAAAGTCATTAGACTTACGAGTTGCTTCTGAGAAATGGACTTGGAACCCATAAATCCAGTAGGATTTTCATTTTGGATGCCAGCCTGGAGGTCACAAAGATGATTTCCGGGGAGGTCACAGCAGCCCCAGGCAGCAGGGTGGGGACTTCCGCTGGCGCAGGTGCGCGCACCTGCAGGCGCAGGCCGGAGACGCTGTGTGTCGGGTGAGCAGGTCAGGGAGGGCTGAGAGGACATTATGCTTGTCCCAGCAGGGACTTGGGGTGCTTAGGGCCGAGGGCTCAGCCTGCCACCGCCCTGGACTCGAGTGCTGAGTTTGTGATGGCTGATGGGGTGACATGGGTGCTGCTGGGCAGCGCGGGGGAGGCAGCAGAAGCCGGGCCTGCGTTTCTGTAGCCTAATGATTTTCAAAAACCATTTGTGAGATTGAGGTAATGTATTTCCCAGACTCAAGCAATTTGCCCCTTCCTACCGCGCCGAATCAGGCTGTTAAATCCTCTTGCTGTGTGCACAGAGCGATTGGTACCCGGGGAAAACGGTCAAGTTCAGGGCCCCTGCCGTTATCTGTGCTCTGCAATTCTCAGACTGAGGAGTAACTGCACTTTTGAAAATGAAGTTCTTAAGAACATTGGAAAACGTTCAGTGCGGAAAGCTGGATGCCCCGTTGTATATTCAGGAAGCTCTCAGGAAAAACAGAAGATGAGTAGGAAACACCACCAGGTACTGCCGGTGGCTCACGGCGGCTGCTGTGTTGGGGTGCAAGCTTGAGATCCAGTGTTGCCTTTGTTCCTGCTCAATACCTTCCCTGCCCTTTGCCCAGGGGTAACCCTGGCACCTAGGCGAGAAGCACCCTAGAGGGCAGCATGCAGACTCTGTCCCTGAGTCCTGGGCCAGTCACTTGCTCGCTGTAATCTTGGTGACTTCCTTCATACGCAGAGCCTCAGTTTCTTCATCTGTAAAAACAGTCCAGTGAGCCCTGGCCAGGTGGCTCAGTTGGTTGGAGCGTCGTCCCATACACCAAAAGGTTGTGGGTTCGATTCCCAGTCAGGGCACATGCCTAGGTTGCGGGTTCAACTCTGGTTGGGGTGCGTGTGGGAGGCAACCAATGGATGTTTCTCACATTGACGTTTCTCTTTCTTTCTTTTTAAAACCAATAAAAACATATTCTTAGGTGAGGATTAAAAAAAAAAAAAAGAGGCCCTGGCCAGTATGGCTCAGTGGCTTGGGCATCATCCTGTGCACAAAAAGGTTGCTGGTTCAATTCCTGGTCAGGGCATATGCCTGGGTTGTGGGCTTGATCCCCAGTAAGGGGTGTGCAGGAGGCAGCCTATTGATGTTTCTTTCTCAGATCGATGTTTCTCTCTCTCCCCCTCTCCTTTCCTCTCTCTCTAAAAATCAATAAACTATTCTTTAAAAAAAAGGAAGAAAAGGCCCAGCGACACCCACTTCAGAGGGTGCTGTGAAGAGTCTGTGGCCTGTGTAACCTGGCATGAGGGGATGGAGGTGCCCAGAGAAGTGACAGCCCTTATGGTGCTGATGGGGCTATAAAAATGTGGTTATAAATGTTGCTACAATAAAAATCATTATTATAAATAAAATAAGGTGGGAGAGGAGTAATGGAAAGACAGAATAGCCCATCCAGCTGCAGCCCCCTGACCACACTGACCACTTACTCATCTTCAGGAGAGAGAAGGTCAGAGGCCACCAGACTCTTACCACATGTTGCATTCAGCTCTCCCAGAGGGGACGCATGGAGTGCTCTTGGGATATCTCTTGGGGCCTTTAGTAGCCTGGGGTGTCAGGAGGGCTTCCTGGAGGAAGGAGCATCTCAGCTGAGACTGGAAGGAAGAGTGGGGGCCAACCTGGTGGAGAGAGAGGAACTGGCTTCAAGTAGAGAGAAGGGCATGTGTCAGGCCAGAGACTGTGAAGAGCAGGACTAGAAGGGGACATGCAAGTAAGAGAGCAGTGAGCGCTGAGCTGGTCAGGTGAGTGGGGCCTTCTGTGTCAACTGAAGCCTTTCCCACGGGACCAGTTCCATTTACGGTCCCCACTGAGCCCACAGCAAGATGTGGCCTATGGCCTGAGACTCTGAGAGCACCTCCTCACTAGGTGTCTGGGTGGGGTGTGTGGGCGAGGGGCTGGCATTCCGTTTTTTGCATGTTGAGAAATGTTGATGAAGACGATCACCCGGTCCAGACCCTGTCAGGGAGGGCTGGCGAGAACCCTCTGCCGCCGGCGTGGGCCCGACGGAGCATGCCCACTGGGCAGCCTGAGAAGCCCCCTCGGGAGCAGAGACGGCCTGGCACTGCTGTGGTGGTTGCCATGGCAGCAGGACCTGGGTGGCCTCACTTTCTGAGAGTGGTCACCTCTGTTGTGGGGTCCTGCCCTGACTGGCTGGCTCAGCTGGGTCTCTGAAAACGCTGTCAGAAGGCCATCCTCTGGGACAAGGCTATTATTGCAGTGGGGACACCAGGCGCCCCCCCGAACCCCCCCGACTGGGCCTGCGGCGGGAATGAAGCCAGAGGCCCTCAGAACTCAGGCTGCTCTGAGAAGCCCGCATTCACAATGCCGCAGCCCGTGGATGAAGCAGAGGTGGGTTTTCACCCAGCTCCCCCACTCGGCTCAGGTGCCGTGGATCCCCACACCCTGCCGGGCCCTCGTCTGTAGAGGTGGCACTCTGATGTGGCCATAGGAATGAGAAGTCCCCGCGTCTGTTCTCCCTGCCTCTGTCACCACAGTGCCCCCACTGCGTGGGGCACCCCACCTTCCCCGAAGCGCTTCTTCTGCCCCCAGGTTCGGTGCTCCTCGTTCCCCAGCTAGCCTGCTGCCCCCTTGGCCGGGCCTGCTCTCTCCCTCTCGATACCCCGTCCCTGGCCTCTTGTGCAGCAATCCTAGTGTTCTTTACAACCACTGTGCTCAGCCCTCCAGCGGCCTCCTGTTGTATGCGGCGGAGACCCACCCCCCAGGGCTCTGGCAAGACTGCTGGTCCCTCCTGCAGCTCGGCTCTCCCTCCATAGGCCCTGCCCACCCTCCTCTGCCAGGAGGCCCCCCTCCCCATCTTCCTCCTTCCTCCGCCGAAGTGCAGTTTCCCCTGCTAGTGTCTCCCAGAGCCCAGTTCTTTTCTTTTCCCCACGCAGCCCCCGTGGTGGTATCTGTTTGTGTGTTTGCTTGGTATCTCTCTTGTCCACCGGCCTCACGTGAGCCGATTGTTCCCCGGGGACTCCAGCAGTGAGCAGCGTTCTTGGCATACAGTGGATCCTGAGTAAATACCTTTTGAATAAACCCAGTGAATGAGTGAGAGTTGCTCGACCTTTCTAAGCCTCTGTTTCCACATCCATGAGCTGGAGACAACTTCCCTGTTGACCTCACGAGTCATGGGGATCGCATGATGCTGTGATTTGGAAAAGTGCCGTGGAAAGTGATGCGATGCACACAGGTTAAAGGATAATGTTGTTCAGGGTGAGCAGGCCACGGAGGAGAGAGGCCTGGGGCTCCAGGACAGAAGTGACATTCCGCCTGGGAAGGCCCCGACACACACTTTCCAGTCCCCATCAGGCCGGCGGTGCGAGCTTGGCGGTGTCACGCGGGCTCAGCACTGGGACCCGATTGTGCTTGGAAGTCATGGAGAATGGGTGAGAGTGGACAAGACGAGGGATGGGCAGGTATTAAACCCATTTTCCAAAAGAGACAAAAGGTAGTGTTAGAGGCTAACCATCAGTAAAATTAATGTCCGGTTCTGGCCAAATTTTAGAATGGGTTTGTGTTAGAACTCTTGGTTGCAAGTAGCAGAACACTCAACTCCTAGTAGTTTAAGCAAAAAAAAAAAAAAAAAAAAAAGTGAATCTGTTGGCTCAAGAGGTGACAAGGCCAAGTGCTGTACAGCGTCAGACACGGCTGCACGCAGGGGCCCGCACGCCTTGGTCTCACCTTCTCTTATCTCATCGTGGGCTCTGGTCCCAGGGACGGGCCACCTCTGCGGTGTCCTCCTCCAGTGTCAGGGCGACTCCTTGCAAACCAGTGAAGTGGACATGCATCTTCCGTCTCTGCCCGACGCTCCAGGCTGGCACCTTCCTGCCTCCAGTCGGCCAGGCCAGGGTTACGTGTCCTCTGCAGAAGTTAGAGTCGGTACCTGTGTACCATGTGACCCAGTGGGGAGAGGATGGTTTCCCAAGGAAGGGCGGGGTGCTCACACCAGGAAAAGGGCAGGCACCAGGCAGGCAGCAGAATCCATGGTATTGCGGGATTAAACACAGATGGGCTTGCCGGGAGCCAGCATTCACTTGCCAAAGGCATGCGTTCTTTTATGAGTTCTTAGACTCGGAGGATCTGTGTATATGGAGTCCAGGGACTGAGTGCATCTTGATTTGAAAAGGCCTTTAGAACCTTGGCAATTTCATCTCATCCTTTTTTAAAAAAAAATTTTATTTTTATGGAAGAGCAGAAACCAGCCAGAGGTTCTTGTGGAGCCAGAGTCTGAGGCTCTTGTGAACACAGAGAGAGAGGGGTGTGTGTGTCTGCCGGGCCATACAGTCTGACTGGATGACTATGGCTTATTGGAGAATAGCTCTCAACTCAATTAATTACTTACTCTCAGAGTGGGGAGGTCTCTCATAGCCGGAGGGCATTATATTTAGCATTCTTCTCTTCCACAACCTAATAATGAACAAAGTGGTCAAGCTGTAGATGACCCAAAGCTAGGATAGCCATCCTTTCATCCATCTGTTCATTCATATGTCTGTCCATCCGTCCATCCATCCATGCATTCCATCTATCTCTTCATTAATGCAACAAATACTCAGTTTTTCATGAATGCCAGACCCCATTCAAGACACTAGGGATGAAGAAGTGAGCAAAATAGACAATGAATAGTGTCCTTACCCTCATTGAGCTTACATTTTAGTGGGGGGAGCAGACAACAAACAAGCATATAAAACGCATGTGTAGGGAGCAGCACACGCTTTGAAGAGGAGCAGTGCCGGCTGAGATGAAGGAGGGGGTGGAGCTGTGTTTACATTGGGTGGCCAGGGAACGGAGTGGAGACTTAGGGAGCCCGGTGTCTGTCTGGAGAGGAGCATTCTGGGCAGAGGAAAAGCAGGTGCCCAGGCCCTGTGTGGAGGGATCCGAGGTGTGTGAGGAGCAGCCAGGAGGCCACCGTGGCTAGAGTGGAGATGACCCGGGATTTATTCCAGGAATGCTGGGAGTATGTGGGTTACAGGAAGGAGTGAGCGGGGTGACCTGACTTCTGGCTCCGGGGGCTACTCTGGTGGCTGTGGCAGCAGACTGGGGGGCAGAGTGGAGGCCAGGACACCTCTTTTGAGGTTCTTGCAGTGGAGCAGGGAGAAGTGATGGTGGCCCAGATGAGGGTGGTGGCAGCAGAGGGGATAAGAAGTGGTTGGGTTGGGGACATATTTTAAAGCTAGAGCTGGTAGGTGAGGGAGAGAGTGTGGGGGAGGACTGTGATGCTCTGGACAAATTAGAGGCAATGATCAGTGTGTGTGTGTGTGTGGGGGGGGGGTCATCATGAGACACCTGGATGGCTGTCAGTGGGGAGAGGGGTCAGCCTGGCTTGGTGTGGTGTTCCTCCTGAGAACAGGTTGGGAGCAGTGGGTTGGACCAGGGGGTCCGTTGCAGGTGGTTGAGCCGTGGGCTCCCGAGCCAGACTTCCTGCTCCACCTCTCACAGTGGGACCCGTGGCAGATAACTCTCTTGAGAGCATGCTGCCAGGTAGTAACTGCTGAGTAGTGGTTACTGTTACTGGAGGTGGGAGTGAGGTGGCATTTTGTCTCAGAATAATGTCCATGGTTGTGAAGCTTTCAGAAGGAGCTCTGGCTTCTCCCGGGGTCCTGCACTCCCCACCGTGGGACGGGCTGTACCACCCACCGGGGCCCCGTCAGCTGCCCGGTCAGGGTCCCCACTCTGCCCGAGGGTGGGCCTGCTACGCCAGCTCTCCTCGCTGTCTTCAGCAGCCTCGGTGCCGTGTCTCGCCTGTAATCCTTTTTGCTCTAAGAAAACTCCTCTTTGCCCTTTTACATCTTCTCTTGACATTTAAAACTCCTTCCCTTTATTCTGACCTTATTGAGTCGAGAGAATAATTTCTTGGAATTCTCTGTATAATGAATGCTCATGTACTTACAGATTCTGATTGAGTTTCTCCTCAACCTTTACTTTTCGGGACCTTGCATCATTTGGTTTAGAAAACATCTTAGGAAGCACTTAGGAGGATGGTGTAAAATGAAAATACCGCTTTAGATGTCATTATTTCTACAGATGTGAGCCTCTTACAACAAAGACATCAGCCGATTACAGATTCAAGTGAAATTGGTTTAAAGTTCTTACAGATTCAGGTGACATTGGTTTAAACTCCTGCACTGTGCATGCTGGGAACCCTGCAGTCTTCCCAGGCTCTCTGCAAGTTTTCCTGAAGCTGGCAGAGATGGCAGCGGGGAGGAGTGTAGGTGGATTAATCTTCTCAACTCTGTTCCTGGCTCCTTGTTTATGCCTGCAGAAAATGACACCAGTTTGCAGATCACCCCTGGCCTTCCTGTCATCTCTGTGACACCCACAGAACAAATACTCTAATCCCATCACTCTTCTAAATATTCCTCGCCCAGGGTGTGGGGAGAGCTGGGCAGAGAGAAGCTCCAGAGAGCTCCAGGAGGCCCCTTCAAAGACTTTAGTGGAATACTGATCAGCACATGTGTGGTGAGGAAGCTCCTTGAGGCAGGGGAAGACCCCTCAAAGGAACATGGTGAATAATCCCTAGAGCCCACAGGGTTAGGAATAGTTTGTATCCCCACAAGCCAGAGTGGGAAATCCTCGTAATTCATAAGGGATTGCCTCAGTAGTGGGTAAAATAGCCCTGAACTAAAGGCCTCTCTGGTCCCTCCTGTCAAAGCTTGGGACTCTCTTGGCAAGGAGCAAACTGTTTTCAAGTAATTAAACTGTGCCCCAGAACAAACCCCAAGCGTATTTATAGGCATACAAAAACATAAAACGTCCACTAAAGTAAAATTCACTGTATCTGGCATCCAAACAGATTACAAGGCATACAAAGAGGCAGAAAAACCTGAACCCACGATGATAAGAAAAACCAGGCAATAGGAACAGATCCAGAAGCAGCACAGATGATACGATTAGTAAATAAGAATATTAAGCCAACTGTTATTAAATATGCTCCATATATGCCAAAAGGGAGAGAAAAGCAAAAATATGTCCAGGAGAGACGTGGACTATAGAAGGAAAATATAAATCAAACTCTAAAGATGAAAAAAAAATGTCTTAGATAAAAATGTACTAGATGAGATTAATAACATCAGAAACCATAAAAGCAAGGTTATCAAATTTGAAGACATTGTTATGGAAAATATTTAAAATATAGTGGAGAGAGCAAAAGCTTGGGAAAAGAATGAACAGAGCATGAGTGAGCTGTGGCACAATTTTAAGTTCACCCGATATACATGAAATTGGAATACTCAAAGAAAGGGAGAATAGAAAAATATTTAAATAAATAAGGGTTGAATGTTTTCCAAATTTGAGGAAATTAGAAACCCACAGATCCACGAATCGCAGTGAACCTCAAGCACCACGGTGAATCATGATGGAATTTCTTATTACCAATGATGAAGAGAAAAATCTTAAAAGCAGCCGAAGGGGTAAGAAAAGGATGTTACATACAAAGGAACAAAGATAAGAATTACAGCAGACCTTTTATTGGAAATAATGCCGGAAGACAGTGGGATAACATACTTAAAGGACTGAAAGAAAAATAAACCACTGTCAACCTAAATTTATACCCAGCAAAATATCTTTTAAAAAGAAAAGCGAAATACATTTTTCAGATGTTTAAAAAAATGGATGTAATTCTTCACCAGCAGACCTGCACGATGAGAAATGTTAAAGTTCTTAAGGCAGAAGAAAAATGGTACCAGGTAGAAATCTACATCCCCACAGAGGAGTGATGAACACCACAAATGATAAGTGTGGGTAAATGTAAATACTTGTTCCTATTACCAATCACCTTAAACGATGATTGATTACTTAAAATAAAAACAAGTGTTTTATTGAATTTATAGTATTTTTAGGTATGAAATGTATGATAACAAGTCATAAAAGCTTGAGATGGGGGAAGTGGTGTATGTATACTTTTGTTATAGTTCTTACGAGGCAAGTGCTAATGTTACTTGAAGTAAACTGTGATAAGTTACAAACGTATGCTATAAAACTTAAAGCAACTAGTCATAAAACAAAACAAAGATTTGTGATTAGTAATCTAACCATGGGAAATAAAATGAATAGCAAAATATACGTAGGAAAGAGGGAACAAAGAACAAATGAGATAAAATGGAGAACAAATAGCAAATTTAAACCTAAAACATATCAATAATAGATGAAATGATCTAAACACCCATTTAAAAGACAAAGAGTGTTCATTTGGATAACAAGGCAAGACCCAATTACATAATGTCTACAAGAAACCTACTTTAAATATAGAGACAAAAGCTTAAATGTAAAAGGAAGGAAAAAATATACCAAACTAATATTACTTAAAAAAACAAACTAGAGGGGCCATATTAATATCAGACAAAGTAGATTTCAGAGCAGAGAATATTAGCAGGGACAAAGAGAGTCATCTTGTAATGATAAAAGGGACAGTTTATAAAGGGGTATAACATTAGATACATAAACATTAGGTGCATAAATATTTATATACCCAATAAAAGAGCTTTAAAATACATGAAGCAAAACTGATAGAACTGAATGGAGAAATAATCAAATTCACAATTATAGTTGGAGGTTTTAACACCCTTTTCTCAATATTCAATAGATCATGCAGACAGAAAATCAGTAAAGACATAGAAGTCTTGAACAACCCTATCATCCAACTTGGACTAATTGACATTTATAGAATGCTTCATGTAACAACAGCAAAATACTCATTCTTTTCAAGTGTGCCATAGCCTAGGCCAGTGGTCGGCAAACTCATTAGTCAACAGAGCGGCAAACCGCGGCTCGCAAGCTGCATGTGGCTCGCGAGCCGCAGTTTGCCAACCACTGGTCTAGGCCATAAAACAAGTCTCAGGAAACTTAAAGGTATTGAAGTAATTCAAAGTATATTGTTTAATGATGATAGGATTAAATTAAAAATCAATAACATATCTGGAAAATTCCCTAATATTTGGAAATTAAACAATACACTCCCAAATAACCTGTGGGTCAAGAAAGAAACTGACAGGGATATTAGAAAATACTTTTAACTGAATGCAAATGAGAAGACTACATATAAAAAATCATGGAACATACTAGAGCAGTTCTTAGATGGTAATGCATAACACTAAATGCCTATATTAATAAAGAAGAAAATTTGAAATCAATGATCTCAGCTTCTGCTTTAAGACACAGAAAAGGAAGAGCGAACTCAACTCAAAATAAGCAAAAGGAAGGAGACAAAGATACCAGCAGAAATAACTGAAAGAGAAAAATCAGTGAACCAGAAGCTGGTTCTTTGAGATCAATAAAATAATAAACCTTTAGCCACTCATCAGGAATAAAAGATACAAATGACCAATATTAGGAATGAGAGAAGTACTATCTAAAGATATTAAAGAATTTATAAGGTAATGTTATGATCAACTTTATAGCAATGTATTCTACAACTTAGGTGACATGGATAAACCCCTAAAAAACCGAAACAATAAAAAGCTCACAAAGGAATAGATAATCCCCAAAGCTCTATATTTATTAAAGAATTATTAAAGAAATTGAATTCATAGTTAAATATCTTTCCTCAGAGAAAACCCCAAGCCCAAATGACTTCACTATTGACTTTTTTTTTTTTTTTAAACAGAGAGGAAGGGAGAGGGAGAGAGAGCTAGAAACATCGATGAGAGAGAAACATCCATCAGCTGCCTCCAGCACACACCCCACTGGGGATGTGCCCGCAACCAAGGTACATGCCCTTGACCGGAATCGAACCCGGGACCCTTCAGTCCGCAGGCCGACGCTCTATCCACTGAGCCAAACCGGCCAGGGCAACTATTGACTTTTTTTTAAAAAAAAATTAAGTTTATTGGAATGACATTTGTTAATAGGATCATATACATTTCAAGGATACATTTCCATGTATAGTGCATTGCATGTCCACCAGCCTCTTCTGACTAATGACTTTTATCAAACATTTAAGGAACAAATAGTACCAATTGCTTGTGGGTTGAATTGTGTCTTTATCAAAACTTAAGTTTTGAAGTCCGAACCCCAGTGCCTCAGAATGTGAGAGAGGGTCTTTATAGAGATAATCAAATTAAAATGAAGTTGTTAGGATGGGCCCTAATCCAGTATGACTGGTGTCTTTATAAAAAGGGGAGATTTGGAGACAGGCAGGCCTAAAGGGAGAACATCATGTGAGCGTGAAGACAGCCATCCACAAGGCTCTGGAACAGAAGCTTCTTGATTGATTGATTGATATATTTATTTATTCTTACATTATATTATAACCAAGTAGGATTTGTCCCAGGAATGCAAGGTTTGCTTGATTTGAAAATCAACCACTGTAATTCAGCATATTAATGAACTATAAAAGAAGAACCATATACTCTTCTCAAGAGGTACAGGAAAAGCTTCTGATAATATCCAGCAGCCATTCCTGGTTTAAAATAAAAAACTTTCAGCAAACTAGAAATAGAAGAGAATGTTCTCAAACCAATAAGGGGCATTTATGAAAACATTAGCTCTAGCATCATATTTAACTGTATAAGAGACTGCTTTCCCCACAAGATCAGGAATATGACAAGGGTGTCCGCTCTCACTGTGTATACTCAGCATTGTACTGAAGATGCTAGCCAGTGCAATAAGGCAAGAGAAAGAAACAAAAGGTACCTGGATTGGAAAGAAGAAAATTAAACCGTCTTTTTAAAAAAATATAATTTTTATTGTTGATAGTATTACAGGTATCTCCCATTTTCTCTCCTCCCCCCCCCCCCCAGCTCCTACTTACTCCCCCAGGTCTTAACCACCCTATTGCCCATGTCCATGGTAAAACTGTCTTTATTCGCAGACAACATGACTGTTTATGTAGAAAATTCTACTGAATCTACAAAAAACTTCTTGAATTAAGTTAGTTTAGCACGGGTTCAGAATTCAAGGTCAAAATACAAAAATTTATTGTATTTCTACATACTAGAAACGAAGAACCTAAAATTTAAAACACCATTTACAATATTATCCAAATACGAAATAATTAGGGATGAATTTGACATAAAAAAGGTGTGTAAGACTTTTTCATTAAAAAAACTACAGCCTACCGGCTGGCATAGCTCAGTGGTTGTACGTTGACCTATGAACCAGGAGGTCATGGTTCGATTCCTGCTCAGGGCATGTGCCTGGGTTTCGAGCTCCATCCCCAGTGTGGGGCATGCAGGAGGCAGCCGATCAATGATTTTCTCTCATCATTGATGTTTCTATCTCTCTCTCCCTCTCCCTTCATCTCTGAAATCAGTAAAAACATATTTAAAAAATAAAACAAAGAAACAAACAAAAATACTATAGCCTGGCAGGTGTGGCTCAGTGATTGAGCATCGACCCATGAACCAAGAGGTCAACTGTTCGATTCCTGGTCAGGGCACATGCCTGGGTTGTGGGTTCAATTCCCAGTAGAGGGCATGCAGGAGGCAGCAGATCAATGTTTTCCTCTCCCATCGATGTTCCTGTCTCTCCCTCTCCCTTTCTCTCTCTCTCAAATCAGTAAAAACATTTAAAAAAAACCCACTACAAACATTGCTTCGAGAAATTAAAGAATACTAAACAAAAGGAGAGATATATTCTGTTCAGGCATTAGAAGGCTCAATATTGTTAAGATATCACCCTTGAACACTCCCACTCCCAGAAGGTTCCAGAGCTTTTGCAGACAAAAGGCCTGGTGGAGGCTTGGGCACGGGCTGCACAGGCTCGTGCTAAGCTGTGTGAGTCTGATAGTGGTCGCTACAATGACATCCCGGGGGAGCAGGGCTATGGAGGGATGAAGAGGCAGCCGGGAGCCAGAGCTGAACTAGGAAGGTCACCGAAGCAGGTACAGGGGAGGAGAGATTCTCCCAGAAGTCCAATAGCCATTATCTCTAGGTGGAGGGATTATGGATGAATCTTATTTACTTCTTTATGTTTCTTTCTTTTTTTTAATGTTTTTATTTATTTCAGAGAGAGGAAAGGAGAGGGAGAGGGAGAGAGAGTTAGAAACATCAATGATGAGAGAGAATCATCGATCAGCTGCCTTCTGCATGCCCTGTACTGGGGATGGAGCCCACAACCCTGGTATGTGTCCTGACTAGGAATTGAACTGTGACCTTCTCATTTATGAGTCCATGCTCAACCATGGAGTCACACCGGCCGGGCTATATTTCTACTTTTTTTTTTGTAGCACAGACCTACTTCCAATGTAATCCACAGTGATCTCATAGTTAATTCTTATGGCATTTTGTTATTTGCACTTCTGTATAATTTGAATATTTTAGAAGGAGATTGCATTTTTAAAAAATAATAATAAAAAACAAAAAGCAGACAGGTAGGCAGGAAGAATGTGACCTGTGGCTAAAAATAGGTCTTAAGAGATTGGTGAGAACTCCTGGTGGGGCCACGTCTCAGTAACCAGGACACGGAGATGGCAGTGAATGTGGGACGAGCAAGCACTGCCTTTTACTTGTCATGTTCTTTCCAAATCTGACTTCTGTTGGACATAGAATGTCTCTAGTTAACACGTCAAGTCACCTCGGAACATTCGACGGAAGACTTAGCTTCTTAATTCCGAGAAGGCAGATTGGGATCTCTAATTACCTAATTGAAAAAAGGCGCACACGTCAGGCTGCTGTGCTGTTTGGGAATTAATCTTTAAAACCTGACAGTAAACATTAAATTCAATTAGGGAGAACGATTAGCAAGGCTTCTTCGCGCCTTCACCCTGGGTAGCTTGGAGGAGTGGCTGCCTGGTCTGCATTGATCCCGGCACTGTTGTGTGTGTATCAGCCAGGAGGGCCAAGCGTGCGTTTTCACTTCAGAGAGGAGTTATCGGGTAGTTGCAGACAGATGGATTTCCTTAAACACGTTTCCATCATGGGTCCCCCTGGCCAGGAACTCAAACTGTCTGGTTTGTGGCTTTTGGTCCTGGTGCCACAGCCGTCTCTTCTCTTTTTGATTATGACCATGATCCATCCTTCCTCCTCTTCTTTCCCCTCCCCTCCCCTCCCCTCCCCTCCCCTTCCCTCCTTTTTTCCTCTCCTCCCTTCTCCCATCCCCTTGCTTGCTTTTCTTCTCTCCTTTTTCTGCTTCCTCTTTCTTCTCCTTCCTTGATCCCTCCTCTTTCTCTTCCTGTTTGCCCTTCTCTTCCTCCTCTTCTTCCTCTCCATTAACATTATACATTAAGAAATATTTTAAACAGCCCTAACTGGTCTGGCTCAGTGGATAGAGCGTTGGCCTGCAGACTGAAGGGTCCCAGGTTCGATTCCAGTCAAGGGCATGCATCTTGGTTGTGGGCACATCCCCATTTGGGGGTGTGTAGGAGGCAGCTGATCAATGTTTCTATCTCATCGATGTTTCTAACTCTCTATCCCTCTCCCTTCCTCTCTGTAAAAAATCAATAAAAATATATTAAAAAATATTTTAAACATAATCAAAAGTCTAGAAAGTGACATAGCAGACACTTGGGTACCCAGGCCTCAGGTGGTAAAATCCAGATCTCCTCCAATCTCCGTGCCAGCAGCATGGGACCCAGCGCTGTCTCTTCCCCTGGCTTCCGGGAGGGATCACCCTCTGCTGCTGCTTCTCCCGCCTCACAGGCCTCTCCTTCTCAGCATCCTTCTGTGGTTTCTCCTTAGCCTCCTCGCACCCCTGCCTGTGAACTCTGGGCCTCCTCCCTGCTCTGTGTACATTTATTCCAGTGCGTGACTGAATCAGCGTCAGTGACAGGGACCCCCAAAGCTCAGCCTCCACCCTGGACCTCACACTCATGCATCCAGCTGCCCGCTCCCTCTCTGTCATTCAAAACCGAGCTCCTGGTCCTCCCCAGAGTTGCCACTCCTCTTATCAGACACACCCCTGCCACCCCTCTCCTCTGGTGCTCGGGCCAGAACCAAGGACTGTCCTGGACTTTTCTCTTGCCCTCCTGCCCCACCTCTGAGCCAAGGCTGGTTCTACCTTCTAAGCAAGGCCGCTTCTCCCCTGTTCCCAATTGGGCCCCGCCATCCTCCTCTCGCCCTGGGTGATCACAGACTCTTCTCATATCTCCCTGGTTCCTCACGCGCCTCCCTGCCCATCTGGAGGGTCCTTCCCCCAGTTTCTGTGTAGCTCCCTTCCTCAAGTCACCTCCTCCTAGATGCCCTTCCCGGCCAGCCCCGCCTCCTTTTCCTGCTCGCTTCTTAGAATACCAGGCTTTATCACCACCGTAAATGCTACATAGATCCCGCTGGTTCATCTTGTTCAGTGTCTTGTCTAGCCCACCAGAATGTAAATTCCGGACGGCAGGGGCTTTGTCTTCCTTGTTTACTGCTGAACAATGCCTGGCTAATAGGTACTCAGGAAGTGTTTGCTGAATGAATGCATAAGTGAAGGAGTCTAATAGATTGCACCATTTGGGCATATTTGCTTCAGAGCAGAATCATATTCTCTCTCTCTGCCTCTCTTTGGGAAGGACAGCGTAGTATTCATAGCTCCCTGCCCCCGACCCGGCCCCTCTCCCTCCATTATCAGGAATGACCACCGTATGCATGCATATTTTATAGTCTCACTGCAAATGCACAAATAAACAGGATGGAGTTTTGCTTCATGTGTGTTTTTAACATTGTGTGGAAATACAGCTAACATAAAGTTTAGCACCTTAACCATATTTAGGTGTATGATTCAGTGTGTTAAGAACATGCATGTGCCCTAGCCAGTTTGACTCAATGGATAGAGTGTCGGGCTTTGGCCCAAAGGGTCCTGGGTTCAATTCCGGTCAAGGGCATGTACCTCGGTTGCAGGCTCCTCCCCGGCCCGGGCCCTGGTTGGGGCTTGTGCAGGAGGCAATCAATCGATGTGTTTCTCTCACACCGATGTTTCTCTCTGTCTTTCCCTCTGTCTTCCACTCTCCCTAAAAAAAATCAATGGAAAAAATATCCTGGATGAGGATTAACAAAAACAAGAAAAAGTAGAATCATACACTGTTTGTCTTTTGTGACTGGCTTAGTTCACTTAGCATAATGTCCTCAGGGTTCATCCGTGAAAGAATCTCCTTCCTTTTTGTGGCTGAGTAATATTCCTCGGTATGGATGGACGCCTCTCGTTTATCCGTTCGTCTGTCGGTAGACCCTTGGCTGCGGCCACCTTTGGCCGCGGTGAATGATGTGGCTATGAACATTTGTGTGCACACACCCCTGGGAGACCCTGGTTTCAGTTCCTCTGGGCACACAAGAGGGATTGTTGGAGCGTGTGGTAACTGTGTGTATTTTTTGAGGTGCTGCCATGCTGTTTTCCATAGAGGCTGGACCATTTTGCCATCCCACCAACAGCGCACAAGGGTCCAGATCCTCCCCACTTCACCAACGCTTGTTTGTTTGTTTGTTTTAGAGTAGCCATCCTAATGGGGGTGAGGTGGCGTTTTGTGTGTTTTTAAAACTTAGATGGCATCGTACTATGTATGAGCAGTGTGGCCTGTGAACTCAAATTTTTTTTTTTTTTTACTGTTTAGCGTTTGGATCTTAGTTCATTAATTTTACTTTATTTTTTTTTTTTTTCTGTTAAAGTCAGACTTGTACATAGTTTTGAAAAGCAAACAGCAGTTGCCTGCACTTTGCCCTTCTACCATGAATCCACTCCACTCTGAAGGCCCTGGCTGTTTCTTCCAGGGTTCCTGTCCGTGTTGCTGAATGTCAATGCTGCTATTCTGGATTCTTCAGTTTGAGGCCCGGTCCCGGCTCCCCAGTGGGAAGAAAGGACTGAGCTCTCTTAACATTCTGGGAAGGCCACTCTCGGCCTCTTGTTTTCTTACGCTTGGACCTCCAAGCCCAGGAAACATGCTTTTGAAGCTTCAGGATGAATTTTCTCATCGTGAAAGGGGAGGTTCTCTCTAGGGTCAGGTTTGTGGGTGTGCGTGGGTTCCCGGGTGTTGTGGAGAGAGTGTCCAGGAACCCTGCTGCTAGGACTGCGTGCCTGCCAGCCCCAGGAAGCAAGGCCGCCAGCACTGCGGCTCCACTGTCTGCCTGCGGGGTCCCCACTGCCCTGGGGTGGGGCTCGTCTTATCCCCGCTTCCTGGAGGAGGAGACCACGGCCCAGAGGGCCAGTAGCATGGGAGGTCCTTGGCCTGACGCCCACGTGCCGGCTGCAGGGGTTCTTCCTGCCTCCCTCGGAGGGAAGTCCTCGGAGCCACTGCGTGGTAGGTGAGGCCAGGCCCTGGGCTGCACGCCTGCCCTTTCTCCTGACTGTGTGGCGGCGGGTGGAGTTTCCTGGGTGAGCTGGTGACAGCTGAACACAGGCCCTCAATGTACACCGTGGCCCTGGCTCTTGGAACAAACAGTTTCTATTGAGGGCTCTGTAGCGTATTTCAGAAGTCAGCAAGTGCACTGGGGGCTTTCTGCCACGGGCCTCACTCCCCCACGGAAAGCCAGGGTGGGAAGGGGGACAGTGCTTTCCCTCCCGCGGGCAGAGGTATAAGCACAGGTGTGGTAGGCTCTTGTTTGGCGCTTAGTCTTAAAGGAGGACCGTGAAGAGAGGCTGCCTGGTGTCCCACACAGGGCTGAGCGAGTCCCGTCTCGGAGGAGAGGTGCCAGAGATGCAGGCGAGACTGCGCAGAACTGGGAATGAACAGCAGAGCGTGGGGCATATTGTTTTCTTGTGGGCTTCCTGAACCCCAGAGACGTTTTTGGGAAAAGCTTCCCCTCAACTCACCAGCCCCAAGCCTTTACCTTTATACAGGGGAAGTTTAACCTCCAGATCTGGTTTGATGGTGAACGGAAGGGAATCTAGTTCCACTGCAAGGCCCTTACTCCCAGGCGGAGTCCATTTCTTTTTTTCCTAAAATATATTTTTACTAGTGACCCGGTGCAGGGATTCGTGCACATTGAAAGGAAATTACTTAGAAGGTGGCTGGCGGGGCAGGACTGGGCGAGATGGGCCGGACATGCCCTGGAGCCAACCTCCCGGGGTCCTTCCCCACTGTCTGTGGAGTGAGTGGGGTCCCTCTGGCAGGTGGGGTCCCTCAGCCTGACCTGCGGGGATCAGGCCGAAACCAGCTCTCTGACATCCCCCGAGGGGTCCCGGAGTGTGAGAGGGCACTCTGCCAAGTTGCTGTCGTACAGGGCGTGGAACACAAACACAAGTGTGCAGTAAACCAGATTCGGCCGACAGTGCCCCAGCAACAACATAATCCATGGCCGAAGGTGGAATCGCAGCCCTGTGAGGAATCAAGCTCCCTCCTCTTTAGTTTCGGGGTGCGTTACCCAAGAACCACCACTGCCAAGTCACTGCAGCTTGGCAGCTCCTACATTGAGCGTCTTCCCCCTTGTGGTCAGTGTGCATCATAGCGACCAGTCGGAAGGTAGGAGGGACACTTGGCATATTAGCCATATATATATACTAGAGGCCTGGTGCATGAAATTTGTGTACGCGGGGTGGGGAGCGGGGGAGAGGAGGTCCCTCAGCCCGGCCTGCACCCTCTCCAATCCGGGACCCATCAGGGGATGTTTGACTGCCGGTTTAGGCCCAATCTGGCAGTTGGACATCCCTCTCGCAATCCAGGACCGCTGGCTCCTAACTGCTCACCTGCCTGCCGGCCTGGTCGCCCCTAACCGCCGCTGCCTCGGCCCCTGCCACCATGGCTTTGTGTGGAAGGACATCCAGATGGATGTCTGGAAGATGTCTGGTCTAATTAGCATATTACACTTTTATTAGTATAGAGATATATAGATTGACTTCAGAGAAGAAGGGAGAGGGAGATAGAAACATCAATGATGAGGGAGAATCATTAATCCGCTGCCTCCTGCATGCTCCCTACTGGATATTGAGCCCACAACCCTGGCATGTGCCCTTGACCAGAATTGAACCCGGGACCCTTCAGTCTGCAGGCCAACACTCTATCCACAGAGCTAAACCAGCCAGGGCAGGCAGGGCCCATTTCTGATGTCTGCGCTGTGCTTGCCCGCAGGTGTGGAACGCGGTGGACTCGGGGAGATGCCTGCAGACCTACTCTCTGCACAGTGAGGCGGTGCGGGCTGCCCGGTGGTCTCCCTGCGGCCAGCGCATCCTCAGCGGTGGCTTCGACTGCGCTCTGCACCTCACAGACCTTGAAACAGGTGCGTTTCTCTGTTGTGACCCACGACCCCCCTTCTGGTATTGGAGCCAGCTCCTGCACGGGTCTGTGGCTGGTGTCGGGGCCGTGGGAGGTGGGCCCGGGACTGGAACCAGGACTCTCCGTGGAGGGTTGGGCCGGGCCTGTGCCAGCCTGCCTGGAGGACAGAGCCCCAAGGTTGTCTCAGCCTCAAGCTGTGGGCTGGATAAAGAGGTGGCTTTTTAATCAACTTCTGACATGTAATTTGTCCTGAAATAGATTCAGCTTTATCACCGTGTCCTTTGGTCGGAATCAGTTTAGAATTCCTGTCAATTCATTATCGTTGAAAGCTGTAAGGAATGATTCCAGCGCGTAGGGCGAGTCTGCGTACGAGTTCTGCTTTAATGCCCACGCTGAAAAGGCATTTGGGCGAGAGGGAGCCGGGCTGGGACAAATCCGAAGGGGGCTCTTGACAAGCAGGGCGAGAAGGAGACAGAAGTCAGCGAGGGAACTTCGTCACCAGCCCTGCTGCGCAGCCGGCACTGTTAGCCCCTAATCCAGCCACAGCCCGACCTCCTGCCGTGGTTTTCAGGTGAGGTCACGCCAGGGAGTGCGGAGCTGGGCTCAGACCTCTGCCCCGACCCCCAGGGTGCTGCCTTCTCCTCCCTGGGCTTCTGGGTCACTCTTCTGCTGGGCACCACTGCCAGAGCCAGGAGGAGAGGCCTTGGGGGTCCCCTGAACTCTCGGGCAGCCCCCACCTGCCTGGCCCAGCAGTGGTGGCGCTGGGGTCTGTACTTCTTCTGGGTCCCAGCAAGTGGGGGTAGTAACTTTGGGGTTGGATACCCAGCTTCTCCCCAGGAGCTTGGAGGAGGCGCAGGGAGGGCAGGCAATGGAGGTTAGGGGTAATTGTGGGGTTTGCCACCCCCGTCGAGTGTCCTCGTGCCCTGGGCTGCAGAGGGGCAGCCTTGCAGCGCCTCTGACTCAGCCCCAGGCGCTCAGGGAGGGTGGTCACGTGACTGGTGGTTGTGTCAGCAGCTGGGCCTGTGCCCATGACATGTTGCTCTGCACCTCGGCTGCTGCCCGCGATTATTTCCCCATTTCACAGGTGAGGAAACAGGCTAACGGGATGAGGAGCTTGCTCAGGGCCTCCCGCTGGTGGGTGTCATATGGGGACTTGAGCCCCGTCTGTGCAGCTGCAGAGCCCGTGCCCTTTCCGCAGGGCCACATGGACGGCTTGCTCTTCTCAACGAAGTGTCTCCTTGACCATCTGTGGTCTCACTAGGAGCCACAGGGCTGAGGAGGGAGCCAGGGCTCAGGGAGTTTGGTGCCACTTGGTGACGGTGCCGATTGGGTCAGTGATGACAGCAGCAGGTACTGTCACCGAGTACCCACTGTGTGCCAGGACTTATACATGGGCCTCATTTAGGCCCCACTCACCCTTAGAGGCTGGTGCCGCCAGAATCCATTTTTCACACCCTGATCCAGAGGCAGGAGGCAGGAGGTAGAGCCAGGGTGCATGCAGGCCTGCCAGGCTCCGAGCCTTCCACCTGACTTTGCACTTTGTGGCCTGTGTGTTCAATAAGCCATGCTCAGTATCGGAGACAGAGGGGTAAACAAGACCCAGGACCCACCCTGGACAAGCTCCTGGCAGCTGGGAGACACAGCAGTGCAGAGAGAACCCCAGGCCACAGCGAGGCAGTGAGACACAGGAGCTATGAGAATGCCTAGCCTGGAAGATCAAGGAAGACTACTTGGAGGAAGAGGAACCTGAGCTGAGGCAGGAATCAGGGGCAGAGAACCAGGGTGGAGGGGTTTGGTTGAGTGGGAGGAAAGTGGGTTCTCAGCAGACAGAACATAAGGACAGAGTGGTCACAGGAGCATGAACTGTCTGGTGTGTGTGGAAATGTGGGGTGTAGGGAGCTGGGGGTCTGAATCTGGGTGCAGGAACAGAGCCTGAGCATCATGAAGTTCAGGTCGGTGGGATGCACATTCCTCAGGCACTGCTCCCCACTGCAGGGTCCCTGAGGACCATGGGCGCCGCCGCCCGCCCACCCGCCCCGCCTGCGGAGTGAGGTGATGCTTTTCATAGCCTGGTGATGCCGGGTTAATCCAATACAAGTTTATTTGATAACATTATTGGATTCCTAGTGGCCCTTTGTCAAGCTCTATCTTCTCAATCAACAGATGTTAAACAGATAAACAGACACTGCTGGTGTGTGTGTGTGTGTTGGGGGGGGGGGTGGTTCTGAAATTTATAGACTTGCAGTCCTCCTGCCTGATAAGTCAGGGACGGTCACAGCAGGTGGCAGTAGGAGGCTGCTGCTGAGGCTGGAGCACTCGGGGCAGGTTTCCTGGGAGCGGAGCTGGTTGGGTGTGTCTGGGGCCCGAGGAGGGGAGGCAGCTGCCTGGCCCTTGTTGGTAGAGCTCTGGCTGGAGGGAAGCTGTCTGGCCCCGCCCTGTGTGCCCCGATAGCTGTGGTGTGCCCAGTGGCAGAGGGAGAGCATGGCCCTGCCCTCAGAGCGTTGCCATCCAGTCTGGGAGGAGATGGGGACATTTCCTCTTCTGGGAATGGCACGAACCACCTGATTCACCTGTTAAAGGACCACTTTCCTTCATTCGGCGCTTATTGAGCACCTACTGTGTACAAGACCTGGTGCTGGGCTACAGTGGTGAGCATGTTGGATGTCCTTTGTCCCTTGTGGGCGGGTGGCGGGGGGAGAGGGTTGAGGGGTTTGGACTTCACCCTTGAGGAAGCCCTTCAGCCCCTAGACGGGGCCTCTGTGGCTGAGGGGGTTGTTGGCTTTCATGTCTGTCTCCCTGGCTAGAGCGCTTGGGGCTGAGGCCTGTCCTGGTGGTCTTTGTGGTCCACCATGGAGCCAGGGCTGGTGGACGAGACAGTGCTGAGTCTGGCCCTTGCCGGGCAGTCAAACACCAGGGGCCGTCCGGGTGGGGTGGGTGCTCCGCCCTGTTTGCACCCCACCCCCTGACTTGGGTTGTGCTGAGCTCTCTTCAGCAGAGTCAGGTAGGTGTCTGCAGCCCCTCTGGCTCTCCGCCTGGTCCCATGTCCCGCCCTCTCGCGTCACCGACTGCTCTCCCTCCTCACTTGCTCGCCCTTGGTGATTTGGCTTTTTCATTTCAATCTAATTAGAACTCCCTGCCAGGAGAAGGCAACACAGGGCGTCCTCACCGCAGTGCTCCGGGAATTAGTCACTCGGTGCCCATTGTCGTTAATGGGAATTTGGCGCCAAGACCATTTATCCTGGTGTCCTCAATCAATACCGTTAAAAATCTGTGGATTCTAAAACGTCAATACCCGGCCTGAAATATGGAGGTCCAGCCACATTTTATCTCGTTAATTTATAGTTCTGACGGGCCACTGGCTTATAGAGCAACCATGAATCAACACTTAAATAAAATCCGCTCACAGATTAATTATTTTTGATGCTCTCGTTTCAGTCTGTAATCTTCCTAACAAAACGTCTCTGGTGCATTAGGCTGAGGCGGCTTCAGGGAACGCCGGCCAGTTCCACCAGGACCCGCGCGTCGCCTGCTTTATGAGTCAGCGTCCTGCACGCCCCATCAGCCTGTCTCCTCCCAGTCCCTGGCAGGCTCGCTCAGGTCCAGGCCGTGTGGCTTCTAGCACAGACCAGCCCCCCAGTCGCCCCAGCCTGGCTGTAGTGGCCTCTGAGGTGAAGGGGACAGTCTTCTCCCTGGAGCCCATGCCCTGGCTAGGCAGGCCCCCTGCTCTTCCTGTGCTACCGTCAGCTCTGCCACTGTGCGCCGGCCCGTCTGGGACACCCTTCCCAGCGCTGGGGGCACACGTGTGCCAGAGCATGGGTGGGGTGCAGATGTGGCCGAGTGTCCTCGGGGAGGGTCCCTTTGGCTTGTTTCTGCGTCTGGGGAAGGGGCTGACGGCCTGGCTGGTGGGCTGTTGAGGGAGAGCTGAGGTGAGGTGTGCATGGCTTTCTGCAGAATGCCCAGCGCATGGTGGGCACTCAGCAAAGGGTGCCCCTTCCCTCCCTCCGTCACTGCCCCGTGAGGCTTTTCGGACGGTAGGAGACAGTGACTTGTTCCTGCTGGTTCCATATGTGGACGGGGCAGGCTGGGAGGAAGTCCCAGCTTCTCTCCCACGTCTCGCTTTTCCATGACTACATGGCCCGTTGGTGGGGTAGCAGCTTCCTTCTCGTGATGGGACGGCCTGTGCCCTTTGCATGGGGAGGGTGTCCTCTGCACTGGACCCCACTGCGTGCAACTTTGCTGTCCTCAGCCCTTGGCAGGCTCCTCCCCCTCTGGGTGGCCCTGTCTTTTGGTGAGGGGAGGGGTGTCATGGCGCATGGAAATGAGTGGCCCACTGGTCTGGACCCATAAATGATCATTTCTCTTGGTTTTCTAGAAGTGTCTTCCAGTGCCCCCCTAGCTCTTGCATCATGATTGGGCCTCGCCACAGAAACGCTACAAGGACACAGGAGGGCAGATGGCTGAGGGCTCATCTGGGCCAGGCCCGCTGAAATGAGTAAATGGATGGCAGACCCTTTGCTTATTCCACATTTTGTCTCTACGCCTGGGAGGGGAGTGTTTTTACCCCCATTTCACTGACCCAGGCTCTGAGGCGTAGAGTGTTTGGTGAGGTGCTTGGGGCCATGCCACCCGCGGACACAGGGGCCCCTGCTCCAGCTGTGTGACTGTGGAGGCTTTGCCGGTTGATCCTGGAGAGCGGCGTGCCCTCGCCACATCTGTTTTCCTGCTCTGGACAAACTGTTTGCTCAAGCCGATTTGGGGAGCCCACTTGGGGCTCACCCGGGCAGCTGGCTCGCCACCTGCAGAGGGGACCTCGGGGCTTCTGGGTGGAAGGCGTGTCCAGACGGATCTTGGCTGATCCCTCTGATTAAGTGAGCGACGGCCGCCGCTCCAGCAGGAGAAATGTTAGCCCTGACGGTGTTAGAACACTTGGCGTAGGAAGGATGAGCAGCATCCAAGTTAGAACCCTGGCAAAGAGCGCCAGGGCTCTCGGGGCTTCAGAGAAGGGGCTGCAGAAAGGGCACCTCATTGGACTAAGCCTTCAGAGGGGGCCGCCCCCGGGCCGTGAGGAGCGGCCTGGGCTCCTCCATTCTCAGGCTTTTGAGCACCATGATGGCGTGTCCCCCCAGCACATCTCAGAGGGGCTCCTGCCTTCCCTCCACCCCCTGCATCTGGGACCCCACTTCTAAGCTCATCCCTTCACTGAAGCCCCTCCCAGCCTCTCGTACACGTGTCTGTTCTCCAAGGCTGCACCCTCCTCAGCCCCAGCCCCTCTCACTCACACATTCATTCTCTGACCCTTGTTTTCCACTCTTTCCACACAACTTTGCAGCGAGAGGCTGACTCTGGTTACGGATATTAAGTCAGATGTAATTAAACTCCAGTGAAACACCTGCCGTCCGCACCTCACACTTGGAAAGTGCCCAGAGGTCTTACCACATCTCACCAACCCCGTCTTGTTAGCTTCTAGCTCTGCGCATGCCAGCGTCTGGATCAGGGGAGGCTGGCTTTCCGTCCACAGCCCTGTCTCATTCGCTACCACATCACCACAATTGCACAGTGGAGGTGTTTATCTGTGTGTGTAATGGCGACCGGGTGCTGTTTGGCACCCCTCGTAGGTAAGATGGCCTCTATTGACGAGTCCTGGAGCCTAAACGTGGTCATGGCATGTTTGCTCTCCAGGGGTGATTTCTGAGTCCCAGGAAATCAGCTTAGGGAAAACCTTTGGGACATACCTTGTTTGGAAGTTGAAAAGTCTTCTTTAAAAGATACTTGGGAAATTCGGTCTTGTTCAGATAGTTAAGACCAGTGGCTCAACTTGATATAGCGAAATCACGGCCACAATCACCATCTCTTCTGTTACTGGGGTTGTTGCTGCCGCCGCCACTGCCCGTGGGGCCTCTCAGCGGCCGGGGTCTTGCTGCCTTACCTGCATTACTCTCACAGCAGCCTCGTGAGGCGAGTTTTATCATCCCGATTTTACATGGAGGAGCCCGTGGGTCTGAGATGGTTGCTGGCTGATCCAGAGGGAAGGTTCAGGCCCGTGGGACTCTCGCCCGCACCCTTCCCAGTCTGCCCTGCGTGCCAAGATGGCCCCTGTTTTTTGATTCAGAGAGTCTGATTTGAAAGTTAGTAATCTCCTTTTCTCGTTAGCTTTGAGTCAGGATGGTTAAATTTACAGCTGGCTGAATACTTCCCAGAGGATGAGTGTAACGATATTGATTTTAGCGAAATGAGTCATATGCCGCCTGGCTGGGAGCACAGGCTCAATCACCAGGAGCTGACAACATCAGCTTTCCCTTGTCAACGTCTTCCCTACGTGGTCCCGAGTCTCCGGATGTGCACAAAGAGCTAAGCAGAAGGTAGGGTCACGAACAGCTCGCAGGCAGGCACGGCGGGGTGCAGAGAGCTGGGCCCTGGTAGGCAGGTCCGGCCTCCATCCAGCACGGCCGACTCCCGTGGCCCTGGATGAAGCTGCACCTCGCCGAGCTTCCATCTCCCGAGCTGGGAAATGGGTTAAGGACACCTGCCACGTAGGGTTGTGGCGGGACAGGCGCAAGCCCCAGGCAGGCCCGGAGATAACGTGCCATCTCCTTGAGAGGGGGGCACGGACCTCCCTTCTCTTTCTTGGGGACCATTCTTGGATTTCATCTGAACTGGGCTGAGAGGAAGAGGAGGACCCTCACCCTTGCAAACCTGGAGCCCTGTGTGTTGGTGGGGTGGCCCAGGGTAGGCGTAGGGTGGGCAGGCAGTGTCGCCCCGGCCGCATGTGGGTGGTCGCCTCTGGGGACCTCGCTGTTTGCACCCGAGAAAGGAAGAGGGACAACTCCAAGGAGTTACCTGGCCAGTGTTACCAGCTGCCTTCTCAAAGCAATATTAGTGATGGAAGCATTAGCAGTAATAACAGTGTCAAGAGAACAAATCGAGTTTCTGCATTCTGTTTTAAACATGTTTTTGCTGGCGATTTATAGTTTATTTGTGTCATTATTGATTGAAGGAGGAAAAGAGGTGATTTTTTCCTAACTCCAAGAGGATCAACAGTTCTTCTATTGGTTGATTTCATTATAACAAGATCAATACAGTCTGTGTTAGTGGATTACATATTTTAAAACTCAATTTCCTATAAGCAGCATACAGTGAATAATAGAATTTTCTTCAACAAACATGTAAACAAGCGAGATAGTCTCAAGGTTAAAGGTTACATAGCAACCAACTGTGTGCTTCGCGGAGCGTCGCCAGGAGAGGCCTGATAAACAATCTGCTCGGTTACGAAAGGCACGCGGAGGAACAGCTCCGGCACGCAAGGACGTTCACCGCCAGTGAGGCTGCGGTTCCTGTTCAGGACCGTTTCCGATAAACGGTTTCCAGCCTTTATCCGTATCTCCTTAGCAAGACACACAGGCCAGCCCACAGCATTATGTTCTCATGGCCTCGCAACAAAAACTCCAAGTCATCCATCTCTCAAGGTTTCTGCTGCTCAGAACCGACATCCCTCGGCTTCAGCTTTTAATGTAACCAAGGATGAATTCAGTCATTCCGGTTCAATTTTTTTCAAACTACAATAGCTCCCTTTTGTAGTTTGCTGTCTGCCTTGCCTTGTGGAGTGCTTTGTGTACCTGCTGCGTGTGCCCTCCGACAGCCTTGTGTTTCCGAGGGCGTGCGTGTGACCCCGCGGCGTGGGGGCATGCCCGGGGCCCCTCCACTGGAAGTGGCAGAGCTGGGGTGAGACCGGGTCCCTGGGATGCTCAGCTCCTCTGCTGACCGCCTCCCGCTGCTGAGAACATGCCGACGGGGCAGCTGGGAGCCTGGGTTCTGAGCCTCGTCTTGTCCGAGGCTGCCTCACCAAACAAATTCCCCCTTAGTCTTTCCCATTGGGTATGTGGAAGCGTCTTTAACAATTAAAAAATCTTTTAGTGTTGAATTTTTTTAACAAAGGAATATAGTGAAGGCTTAGTTGTTATACGGTAAGTGGCAATAGGGAAAATATATAAACTCTAGCTTGTCTTCTAACTGGAAAATGTTAGTTCTTAAAAGACATGGACTCTCTCAATCTCCTTAGAGGGTTGAGGAAGAATAACATATTCAGAAGTACTTTTTTTTTTTTTAACCACCAAAAGCTCAATCATCATCTTTTAGCAACTCAGCTCTCACTTTCTCTCCCGTCTCTTCCCCATCGTTGGCAAGACTGTGTCACTGCACTTTTTGGAAACCTAGGCGAGTTCACTGCCATTTCGGAAACAAGCATATGTTCTGAGCTGTGCTCCAAGAGAGGGAGACACTTTTCTCCAGGCAGACGAGCTTGTCTTTCCTTTTGGACTCAGGATTGGCAGCGAATCCCAATCGAGCAAGAAGTCGGCAGTAGGCACCGTCGTCTCCATCAGGAGAAAAGACTCAGCCTGCGGGGGCCTTCTTGGTGGGGTGCAGGCTGCCCTGGCATCTGAGAGCTACTGTTCCACCCAGGGGATGTGGCGGGGGCCTGCCCTCAGCCCCAGTGGGGTCCCCCGGCCACTGGACTGGAGCCAGTTCTTCAGACCTGTGCTGCAGCTGAGAGGCCCGGCCTGGATGCTCTGTGGTGCTGCCCCCAGTCCCGGGTGGACGGGGGAGTGGAGATCGTACGGAGGTGCCCGTCTGCTCCTCCTCCCCGGGATGGGGACTTGCTAACTGAGGACATCATGGTTGGGTCTTGACTACCCTCTTGGGTTCCAGACGGGCTTCAGGAAAGGAAAAGGATCAGCTCGAGGAAGACCAGGTTTCCAACCAGATCAGTTGCTGCTTCCCTGTTGACCTAATGACAGGGACGGAGCACTCGCCCACCCCAAGTCTGCTCATCTCCCCGTGTCTTTCTAAGAATCCTTCATTTTTAGAAAGCAGGGCTACAAAAACATTAGTGCAATTTAAAGTCACTCCATGCTGGCGAATCTCTTGCCAGCCTTTGCCCACGTCAATCCTACTTAGTCCTCTTGTAATTCAGAAACAGGTGTCGGGCATTGTCCATCGCCCACGGAGCGCTGTTTCTGATTCCAGTGTCACCCACGCCAGGCAGGGCGCGGTGTTCACCCCCGCCGCCCCTCGGGTGGGGCAGCTGGGCTGCTGTTTGCGGTCCCTCCCCGTTACGGGTGACAGGACGCGACGTGGCCAGCTCCCGACGACACTGCTGAGCCAGGATGGCCATGAGCACCTTTGCGTGTTGCATTTTGTTGCAGAATAGTCAAGGGGCTTGTTAGGCTTAAAGAGGTATAGTCTTCATTTGTAAAAGGTCAAGTGTTTCCAGAATTTTCTCTGATGACAAGTGACTGCCAATTGTCGGCCTCTGGAAGATATTAGGAAAAATCAACACACTTAGTCATTCATTAGCAAAGAACGAGGGAAACTGCTTTCGAAAAAGTTTGTTCTACCGAAAGAAAGTTAGGAAAACAGATGTTTTTAATTGTTTCCATCGTTCTGTAATTTTCGTTGCCAAACTTGATGTAAAGTGTCACCTATTAAAAACTCTAATATCTGCACCCTTAACTCGGGAACAGCATTTTTCTAATCAGCTTTAAAATACTTGCAATGAAAATTTCAGTGGATTTGGAATGGGGTTGTTAAGTTGCAGGAGCCAGTATTTGACACCGGGGGCGGGGGCTTTTCAAGCGAAATGTTCGCACACTGCCCGCAGCGCTGGGCGGAAGCGGGCCGAGGGTGAGCATCTCCCACCGGTCCACGCGCCTCTGGAAGGGAATAAACAGAAGCTGTAACCGGGCTACTGTTAAATCCCTGACTGACAAAAAAGTTCCCTGCATTTGAAAAAAATGGAAGTATAGTCAATCCTGTCATTCTTACTGAAAACGTTAGGACTTATTAATGATTTCAAAGCAGTTTGTTGATCCTCTTAGTAAATGGCATGTTGATATATTTTTAAATGCTGGTTATTTTCTCCTTGTCTCATCCTTTAAAATATTCTATTTTTGGTGTTTGTTGTAACCTTCAGAGCATATTGGTACATAGCACATTGTATCACTAATGAATAACCGTGCAGAGGTTGGTGATGTGAGCTCTTGGTTTCTCATTGATGGGGAATGCTGTCAGACAGTCCCGAGACCCATCCAGGTCAGGGTACCGGTCAGTGGCTCTCGTGTCCTTTCCTGATGATTTGGTGGAACATTCCACTAGGTGTGTGGGGTCCTGAACACGAAGCAGGGCAGCCTTCAGGAAGTGCTTTCTGTAAGAGGAAGTGGCACGGGAGAGGTTGGTGTTCTTGGCCACCAGCTTCTTGTGCCCCTAACTGCCCGCTGCTCAGTCCAGTGGGGGACTTTCCATGGGCCTGCGGCAGTCAGGCGTGACCCTTGTGGGCCGGGGGAGCCCTTATCGGCTTCTCTACAGGAAGCCGCCTGGTTGGTGTGATGTGCAGCGGGCGCCACACCTGGTGTGGTGGCCTGGGCCTGGGGACATGCACAGAGGCAGCCCTCAGACTCTCTGAGTTGAGAACTGCTCTCACGCCAGCCCGGTTCCTCACTGCACTTTTGGGGGGTTGAATTGGACACATGAGAACTATAGCCATTGCTCTGGTGCGAGATGCCACTGTGAAGACGGAGGAGCGCTGGCCTGGAGCCCCCCAGACCAGCTCAGGGCACAGGGACACTTGCACAAGGCATGTAAGTGCTTGACGACCGTCTGATGGCAGATACGTAAGGACCAGGACGGACTTGAGTCCTGTAGAACTCTGAGGATCCATTGAGAGTTTGGGCCAGTGTGATGTCACACTCTCCTTTGTCACCAGAGTCTCCTGCCACCCCCACTCCAGGCTCAGTACCAAACCCTTCGTGGGGATTGTAAGGTTGTAATTGTAAGAGGGCTGGTCCTACAGAGAATCACTCTGGAGCCCCCTGGTTTCCATCAGACTTGCAGACCCAGGTAAAGACTCCGCTGTGTGAGCTGTGCAGCTTGGCCATGCTGCTCAGCCTCCCCAATGTGGGGTGTTTCTGTGTAAAGTGGATCAGAGCACACAGAAGGCGGCGTTCACGGATCCAGCCACTAGTTCAGCCGCGGGGAGGGGGTCCCGCTAATCAGGGCCCGGTGGCAGAGTGAGGCCAGAGCTGCTGCTGCCGCCGTTGTGTTCCCAGAAGTCTTCCCTGGCCGCCTCGGGCCCAGGTGGGCAGTGTTGGCCCGTAGCTCCATCCCAGGTGGCGTCTTTGTCTTAAAGATACTTATTTTGTGATCTGAGTATTTTTTCTCGTCTCTTTTTTGTGTTGTAGGAACCCAGGTATTCAGTGGTCAGAGTAACTTCAGAGTCACTACCTTGAAATTTCATCCGAAAGACCACAACCTTTTTGTGTGTGGGGGCTTCAGCTCTGAGGTCAAAGCCTGGGATGTGAGGGCCGGCAAGGTAAGCCCATTTTCTTCTGGCCTTTCTTCGGAGAGCCTGCCATGACGATTTTAATGGCTGGGGGCAGGTCCATACCTCCATCTAGGATGCTTCAGATGGACTAAGTACCACTGATTTTTAATCAGTGCTAAGCATAATTTTTAGATGTTTTGAAAAACAATTTTGAGTTGTTGGACTATTAAAACATCATCGGTGCAATGTACCAACAATATTTATTGAACAGCTACTATGTGCAAATGCTTTCAGATAATGTAAAGTGAATGAGCCTCAAGGGAATTACGTGTGGATACAGATAACTGATGCGGATAAGTGTGTGTGTGTGTGTGTGTGTGTGTGTGTGTGTGTGTGTGTGTGTGAATGTGAATGGGGTGAGAGAGGGAAGGAGGCAGGGAGGGGCCAGCATTCAGAGGCAGGGAGTGCTTTCAGCTTGCTGTGAGGAAGGCTTCTTCGAGGAGACTGTGTTCCTTTTGGGACTTAAAGGCTGCTCACCATCAGTCCCACAGGGAAGTGATCTCCACTCCCACCCTGCACACAGCCTGCTGCTCCTGTCGCCTTCACCAACCTAATACATGGCAACCCTGTCCCTTCTAGTCATTCTGGCCAGAACCATCAAAACCACCCAGTCTCTGCTCTTTCTGTACCCCTAAACCCAACCTGCCAGGAGATCCGGTCATGAGTCTGGATTAAGCTGCTGTTGCCTCCCACTGGCATAATTGTAGAGGCTTTCTATCTGGTGTCTCTTCCCCCGTGTGCCCCTTGCAGTTTGTTCTCAACAACTGGAGGCCAGAGCGGTCTGTTACAGTGTATGTCCAGTGTGTTGCCCGTCTGGTCAGAGCCCTCAGGCTCAGGTGTTACTCACAGTGAAAGCCAGTGTCCCTGCTGTGGCCCACTAGGCCTGCATGATCTTCTCTCATCCCCACTAGCCTCCTTGCCTTTCCTAGAACACACCAGCCCATTCCTGCCTCAGGGCCTTGGCACTTGCTGCTCCTTTCGCCTGAAATTTTTTTCCTCCCAGTGTTCTACTGGCGGCTCATGCCCTCCCTCCTGCAGGGTTTTACTCAAATGCCACCTCTCCAGGGAGGCCATCCCTGACCACCATGCCAGCTGCTCCCTGGCATTCAGTAGTCTCCTTTGCACTTATTATTACCTGGTTTTACATGTTCATTTATTTGCCTGTCTTCTTCCATCTATATCTATAATAGTAAAAGCGTAATATGCTAATTAGACTGGACAGCCGAACGTCATTCCGGACATCTTTCTGGACGAAGCCACAGCAGTGGGGGCCGAGGCAGAGGCAGTTAGGGGCGATCAGGCGGGCAGGCAAGTGGTTAGGGGCGATGAGGCAGGCAGGCAGAGTGATTAGGGGCAGTCAGGCAGACAGGCAGGCCAGCAGTTAGGAGTCAGCGATCCTGGATTGCGAGAGGGATGTCCGACTGCCAGTTGAGGCCTGATCCTGGGATTGGGCCTAAACTGGCAGTCGGATATCCCTCGAGGGGTCCCGGATTGCGAGAGGGTGCAGGCTGGGTTGAGGGACTCCCCCCCACCCCACCCTGTGCATGAATTTCGTGCACTGGGACTCTATATATAAAAGGCTAAGTGTCCATCTGACCGGTAGCTATGATGCGCACTGACCACCAGGGGGCAGATGCTCAATGCAGGAGCTGCCATGACATGCACTGGCCATCTACACTAATAAAAGAGTAAGATGCACTTGAGAAACCAAGATGGCGGCATAGGTAAACACCTAAACTGCTGTCTCGCACAACAATTTCAAAACTACAACTAAAAGACAAAATGGACATCATCCAGAACCACAGGAAAGCTGGCTGAGTGGAAATTGTACAACTAGAAGGAAAGAGAAAAGCACACTGAGACTCAGAGGAGCTGCAGAAGGCAGAGGTACAGAGACGCGCACGTGGAGAGGACTGGCAACTGAGTATGTGGCTGGTTTTCTTAAGCGGGAGGGAGACAAAAGCTCCTGACTGCGCTGAACTCCAGTTCCGGGCAAGACTCTGGGGACCCAGACTCATTCGGGGAGAAACTAGACTGTTTGGCAGTGGGCGAAACTCGAGGGCGGCTTTCTCTCAGAGGTGCTTGCAGCGATTAACGTGGGACACTGAGACCCAGGGGCCTCATAGGGCAGGGCTGACAGGAAGCCAATGCTGTCTGCTCTGTCCTGAGACTCCGCCCCATCTAAGCTGAGCACAGAGGCTTTTGCAAGTCTTGCCTCATAAGGGTGTCTCCAGCATAGAAGTTCTCCCAGCGTAGACACAGCTGATCCTCACAGCCAATTGGCCTGGAGATCAATTCCTCCCAGTGATACCAACAGCAATCAAGACTTAACTGCAACAAGACTGTGCAGATAGCCCACAAAGGGGTGCACCAAGAGTGTCCACCTCAGGTAACTGGGGAGGCTGAGCCACTGGGCCCTATAGGACACCTAGCACACAAAGCCACTCTATCAACTCAGGGAAGCAGCCAAAACGTGGAGACAAAGAAACAGGTCACAAATGAAAGAAATGGAGGAAAGCAAATGACTGGATATAGAGTTCAAAACCATGGTTATACGGTTTTTCAAGAATTTTCTAGAAAAGGGCGATAAATTTAGCGAGACCCTCGAGGAAATGAAAAAGAACCAACTAGAAATTAAGCATACACTGACTGAAATAAAAAATAATATACAGAGGTCCAACAGCAGACAAGAGGATCACAAGAATCAAGTCAAAGATTTGAAATACAAAGAAGCAGAAAACACCCAACCAGAAAAGCAAAAAGAAAAAAGAATCCAAAAATATGAAGATAGTATAAGGAGCCTCTGGGACAACTTCAAGCGTACCAATATCAGAATTATAGGGGTGCCAGAAGAAGAGAGAGAGCAAGATTCTGAAAACCTATTTGGAGAAGTAATGACTGAAAACTTCCCCCACCTAGTGAAAGAAATAGACTTACAAGTCCAGGAAGCGCACAGAACCCCAAACAAAAGGAATCCAAAGAGGACCACACCAAGACACATCATAATTAAAATGCCAAGAACAAAAGACAAAGAGGGAATATTAAAAGCAGCAAGAGAAAAACAGTAAGTTACCTACAAGGGAGCACCCATACTATTGTCAGCTGATTTCTCAACAGAAACTATGCAGGCCAGAAGGGAGTGGCAAGAAATATTCAAAGTGATGAATAGCAAGAACCTACAATCAAGAGTACTCTACCCAGCTATCATTCAGAATTGAAGGTCAGATAAAGAGCTTCACAGATAAGAAAAAGCTAAAGGAGTTCACCACCAAACCAGTATTATATGAAATGCTGAAAGTTATTCTTTAAGAAGAGGAAGAAGAAGAAAAAGGTAAAGATAAAAATTATGAACAACAAATACATATCTATCAGCAAGTGAATCTAAAAATCAAGTGAATAAAAAATCTGATGAACAGAATAAACTGGTGAATATAATAGAATCAGGGGCATAGAAAGGGAGTGGACTAACAATTCTCGGGGGGAAAGGGGTGTGGGGGATGCGGGAAGAGACTGGACAAAAATTGTACACCTATGGATGAGGACAGTGGGGGGCGTTAAGGGCAGAGGGTGGGCTGGGAACCGAGTGGAGGGGAGCTATGGGGGGGGTGGGAAAGAGGAACAACTGTAATAATCTGAACAATAAAGATTTATTAAATAAAAAAAAGAGTAAGATGCAAATTGACCATACCTTCGTGACGCCCACCAGCCAATCAGGAGTGAGTATGCAAATTAACCCAAAGATGGCAGGTTAATTTGCATACACAGGTGCCGAGCGGCTGGGGGGCAGGGTGGGACGCAGGTGTTCCATCCTGCCCCAGCCGCTCTAGGCCTCTGGGCAGTGTGGGAAGGCAGAAAGGTGGCTCCGGGCCGGAGCAAAGGCAGTGCTGGAAGCCAGGGGAAGGAAGGCCCATTCTTGCACGAATCTTCGTGAATCAGGCCTCTAGTTTAAAAATAAACAGCACCATGGACCTGGCACTGACAAACCAACACTCAGCTTCCCCCCAATGGGACACCCGCCCTGCCACCACCCCAGAGTGACACCCCACCAAATTGCAGCCAATGCTGCCAAGACCCCATGGTGCAAAATGCGGCCCACAGCCCAGCACAACCTGGAAACGGTCGCTGTGGGCGCCGGGTAATGACATCACATAGCAACACCCGGCTTCCTCTCCCTAGCAACTAGCCTTCTTGGAGTTTCTTCAGCCCAGGAACACAACTTGCTTTATAGCCAGGTACAAACATTTTACACTTTAACCAAATGTTTGTGAAGTGTTTTCACATGCCTCATTTCATTTGATCCTCACAGAAGGCCTGGAGTAGGTAGATAGGAGACTCAGTAGAATCCTGTTTCTTTTCATTAGCCAGAAAATGGAGATTTAGAAAGTTTAGAAAGTTGACCCGACTGAAAAGAAGTAAGAAATGGTGGAACTTGAAAGTGACTTCAGGTTTTCTCACTGTGCAGAATATAGTCAAACACTGCTGCAGTTAAATATTTTATTCTTTGTTCTCCCTGCATGATCTACAATAATAATCTGCTTCGTGTTGATATTTACTGCTCTGTTGCTAACAATTACCTGAAAGAGAAGTTGGGGTGCTTCACTGGGCTGGAAAAAGTTTAGCTACATCAGAAAGCAGGTCTAATTAAGCAAGTTTATTCTATATATATAAAAGGCTAAGTTGACTCGCGCATGTGTGATACACATAAAGCTTTTGCTGGCACCAATCGCACGCATGTGTTTCTGTCTGTCATTGTCTATCATGAGTTTGGTTGACACTTCTATTATAGAGAAAGGGCAAATAGTGATATTAAAGTATTTCTTCTAATTAATTTCCTTTCAATCTGCATGAATCCGTGCACTGGGACACCAGTTAGAACATAAGATCCTCCAAGGCAGGGAGTTTTGTCTGTTTTGTTTGTTGCTGACTTCTAGTTCCTAGAACAGTGCCTGGCATATAGCAGGCATGCAACAAATCATGGTTGCCTGATTGAGTGAATGAGGGAGGAAGGCAGTCATGCCGAGCATACAGTACAGGAGGTGGTAATATGAAACGTGGGCTGGGACTAGTGACTGGCTTACCTTGACTGGGCATGAGCTCCGGACAGTGGGACAGGCCTAGGAAGAGGCTGTCAGTGCTAGGGGTCTTGGTTTGGATTAGCAGAGGGGAGCTGTGGGAGACTTGTGAGGAGGGTGCCGGGATCAGGGCTGAGGAGGATTCATGGAGGGGTGAGGAAGAGCAGGGACTGACTGGGGGCTAGACACAGTCAGGAGCGTTTGTATTCAGGATCTGAGAAGTACTGCCCTGGTCTGAAGAAGGCACAGCCCCTAGGGTTGAACTTGACTTTGAAAGAAGAAGCCTGAATGTCAGTGTCCCAGCCTGAAGGGCTCCAGCCTGCTTCACCTGCACCAAAAGGTCCCACCTGAAGGCTGCTCCGGACAGGTGCAGCCCCCAAGCAGGCGTGTGTTAGCAGAGGCTGTGCAGGTGGCCGGGGTGGAGGGAGGTGAGATAGCGCCCCCAGGGCCAGGCATCTGAAGGCATCTTGCTTAAAGTACTTCACAGCGGAGAGTTAGCGCACAGACAGATGTACTCTTTTTTCTTTCTTTTTTATTTATTCATTTTTTATTGTTGACAGAAGTACAGAGGCCCCCCCTCCCCCTCCCGTTGCTTCCCTCCCCCCAACCCCTGCCTCACCCAGGCCTTCACCGCACTATTGTATGTGTCCACGGGCTATGCATATATGCATGTAAGTTGTTTAAGCTAATCTCTCTCCCCTACACCCCTTGTCTCTGAGATCTGTCAGTCTGTTCCATGCATCCATGTCTCTGGATCTATTTTGTTCATCAGCTTATTTTGTTCATTAGATTCCACATATTCCACATGAGATTATGTGTTATTTGTCCCTCCCTGACTGGCTTATTTCTCTTAGCATAATACCCTCCACGTCAGTCCATGCTGCTGCAAAGGGTAAGAGATTCTGCTTTGTTACTGCTGCATAGTATTCCATGGTATAAATGTACCACGGCATTTTTATCCACTCATCTGCTGATGGGCACTTGGGACTGTTTCCAGATCTTAAATATTGTAAATTGTGCTGCTATGAACATAGGGGTGCATTTAGTCTTTCTAATTGAGTTTTGGGACTCTTAGGATAGATCCCCAGAAGTGGGATTGCTGGGTCAAACTGTGGTTCCTTTTTTAATTTTTTGGGCAACTCCACACTGTTTTCCACAGCGGCTGCACCAGTCTGCATTCCCACCAGCAGCAGATGCACTCTTTCAGATAAAGAAGTCATGCAGGCGCCCCTGTGCCCATTCAGCAGCTTCCTCCTGAGGCTGGAGCGCTCAGCCCACCGCTGACTGGGCGCTGGATGCAGCCCCACCGCTCAGGCCACCCAGTAGGTAGGAACCACCACCAACCGAAGAAATAAGGTTGATAGAAAATAGTTTCTAAAAAAATATGTGTGTTTTTTTTTTTAAATCACACTTTTTTTTTTTTAAACAAAGAAACTTTACAAAAATATTTGGGAAAGAGAGAAAAGTTACCCATAACGAAATGGACAGCCCTTGCCGGTTTGGCTCAGTGGATAGAGCGTCGGCTTGTGGACCAAAGGGTGCAGGGTTCAATTCCGGTCAAGGGCACGTTCCTTGGTTGCAGGCTCCTCCCTGGCCCAGGCCCTGGTCGGGACTCAGATAGGAGGCAACCAATTGATGTGCTTCTCTCATAGCAATGTTTCTCTCTGTCTTTCCCTCTCTCTTCTACTCTCCCTAAAAATCAATGGAAAAATATCCTTGAAAAAGTGGACACAGTGGAATTTTAGAAAAATACTAGAACACTTATGTTTGGGATATAAATACGTGATGAGTGAAAGAAAGCACTGGAAAGAGCTGTGGGGTTGGAATCTCTTGGCCACATGATCTCCGGATTCTCCAGCCCCTGCCAAGGGCCCTGTCCCTTGAAGGTGCACTCCCTGCTTCTAGCCTTAAAAACCGAACACATAAGAAATTGCCCACCGAGGACGCCATCTGATTGAAGAGTTTGTTAAAAATATCGGATTTTCTCCTGGCGCTGAGGCCAGCTGACATGGTCTGAAAATGCTGGGGGAGAAGCAATTTGAAGCATAGGTTGCTGTGACTGACTGGTACTGGCATGTTTCAAGGCTCTCTCAGGCTAATAATAAGGGTAGAGGGGTGTGCAGTGTTTGTTTTTACTCCCTTCTTACCAGCAATCCGACTGCCTCTGCCCCCTGCCGGGTCACTGGACCCTGCTCCATTTGCACCAGCCAGGCATCTGGAACAGCTTTTTCCTGCGTCAGTTGTTCCCTCTGGCAGGTGTAGTGAGAGCCTCACCTGGACTCTGCAGGAGGAAGAGAGGGGACAGCCACTGGCTCCTCCTACGTGGGTGGCTCCCTGCCCAGCGTGCTGGGCGCTGTCCCAGGTGCTGAACACCTAGCCCTCCCTGGCCAGCGCAGGAACCTGGAGGGCCCCAGCCAGCCATTGGGCTTTTTCTCACTGCTGTCAGTAACGACTGGGAACAACAAGGTGGAAGCAGGAGGGACACAGACCTCAGCTTAAAACCAAGTCATGCTTCCCCTTTAAAATACAATATAAAGCCCGGTTTTGTTGTAAAAGTAATAACGTGATTATATGGGGAAAAAAAAAAAAAGGAGGGAAGTGAGGGAAGGGTTGGTGGAACTAGCCAAAGTAAACTTAGTAATTTTTGATATTTTCCTTTCCCCCTGTGTGGGATTTTTTGAGGAAACATTGTTTGGTCTTATTTTTATACATAATTTTATATGTTGCTTTTCTCGGAGCATTGTAAGGGTTTTCCTTGCTATCACAAATGCCTGCAGGATTTTCAGTAAGTCCCTTTGACCCAGCATGCTGACTGGCTCCTTGCCTCATCCCTGGCTCAGAGAGTGTCTGACATAGCAAGCCCTTGATGAATATGGATCGAATGAGTCAATTCCACATGGTTTAGCTTACTAAACAGTTTCCCTAAGTTGAACGTTTAGGATGCCCTCCTTTCCCATTTAAAAGTAATTGATGTGAAGAGGGAGGTCAGAGATCAGCAAACAGCAGCCTGGGGCTAAATCTGGCTCACCACCTGTTTTTATAAATAAAGTTTTATTGGAACACAGTCACATTCATTTATGTATCGTCTGTGGCTGCTTTTATGCTACAGAGATGGAATTGAGTAGTTGCAACAGAGACCACATGGCTCACAAAGCCAAAAGTATTTATAACCTGTCCGACCCCTGCTATGCATAGATCTGGCTGTGACATCTGTCACCCTGTTGATTGTTGGGACTAATTGCCCTGATCTGGCTGACAGGGTGGGGGTCTCTGTGTCCCGCCCCCCCCCGCCCCCCCCGTTATGGGCATCCTTGCAGGAACTATGTGCTCAGAGAATGTCTTTTCCAGAGAACTGTTCTCCAGTCAGAGGTCTGAGGTATTTCTTGTTACCACCTCCAAACAACCATCCCGGTCCACATTATTGCACATTCCTCTGTAAGACATCTACTTGCATATATAGTGGTTTCCATATTGGGGACTTACTTCCTTAAGCTTGGGTCCCAGAACTCACTTGCTGAGTTAAAGCGACCAGCATGTTGAAGGTTAGAGGTAGGTTTTGGGCCAGAGTGGCGGCATCCTGGGTAGATGTGCCCACCCCTGGAACGTGACCGCTGGGCTGGAGTCTCAGAGAACCAAGTCTGAGGAGGAGCTGGAACACATAACCTTGAAACTACTTACAGTCCTACAATTTTGTGATTCCTTAAGCTTAGCCGAGGGATGAGTGTTGGGATTCTGGACTCCTCTGGTCCAGCCCAGTTCATTATGGCAAATGGGCTTCTTGGCTCCCCTTCTTCTCATCTTGGCCAATCTCTCTCTGCCTAATCACATTCCTCATTACTGCCAAGTGCCGGGCTCCCCCTCCGGCAGGTTGGCAGGATGTGCTCCGCCCAAGCCAGCTGACCATGCTCACCCGGAGCTGGCTCAGTGCCACCCATACAGAAGTTCCTGACTCTTCTTCCTTGAACTTGAGTGTTGACTGGAATCCAAGATGTCTGGGCCTGACCTTCATGTCACTGTGGGGGTCCCTCTCTCCAGCAACCCTCCTGGCCTCCAGTGTTACTGGCCTGGGCTACGGGACATCTGGCTCACATTCTCCCCATACCACTCGCTCAGCTTGGGGGATTGTGGGCAAATCCCTTAGGCCAGTGGTCGGCAAACTCATTCGTCAACAGAGCCAAATATCAACAGTACAACGATTGATATTTCTTTTGAGAGCCAAATTTTTTAAACTTCTAATGCCACTTCTTCAAAATAGACTCGCCCAGGCTATGGTATTTTGTGGAAGAGCCACACTCAAGGGGCCAAAGAGCCACATGTGGCTCGAGAGCCACAGTTTGCCGACCACGGCCTTAGGCTAAAGCCTGGGTCAGTCGCAGCTTCCCCGCTGGTATAGTAGAGAGGTGGTGAGGTTGTCTCTACCTCGGGGTTTCTTAGACTTGCACCTGGGGCTCTTGTTAGGACGCAGATTCTGCTTCGGCAGATCTGGCGTAGAGATGGTGTCTCAGTCAGCTCCGGCTGCTGTAACCACATTCCACAGACTGGGGGCTTCAACACAGAACTTTATTTCTGGAGGCTGAAAATTCAAGAGCAACGTGCCAGCATGGTCAGGTGAGGGCTCTCTTCCTGGCTTGTGGACGGCCACCTTCTTGCTGTGTCCTCACATGGTGGGGAGAGAGAGCTCTGGTCTCTTCATCCCCTTACAATGCAACAGGGCCATCATGGGCCTCCACCCTCCAGCCTCATGTAACCTAATCCCATTGGGGGTTAGGGCTTCAACATATGGATTTTGGGGGGAGCGGGGCACAAACATACAGTCCAGGATTTCTGACTAGCTCCCAGGAGATGCAGAGGCAGACAGCCCATGGACCACACTTAGAAGCCAGGGCCCAGAGGGCCTCTGAACATAGAGGCCCCCTGCTCCTCCCCTGTGAGTGCCCTCGGCCTTTGTCCTGGCTGACCTGCAGCACCTGGGACCTACCTTAGTGACAGCTACTGAACTTCTTACTTTACCATGAGCTCCTGCATCCAGCGGGTGTTCATGTACAGCCACCGGGTAGGGGCTGGATTAAGTCGTGTCTGTGCCCAGCATCTCCCACAGGGCCTGGACCAGAGCAGGTGCTCAGGGGGTAATCTTGGGTGAACTGATGGGGTCAGCTGCCCCACCCACTGTGGTGGAGCCTTGCAGGTGCACCCACCTGCCCACAGCTCAGGGGCAGTGGCCACCCTGGGATCTAAGGCTAGCTGTGGTCCAGCTGCAACTGGTCATTCCAGAAGTGTGGACAGAGGCAGAGGACTCGGGAGATCCTGCATCAGGTGAGGTATGGTGTGGTGGCCACAACACTGCACTTCGCGGCCAAGTCTGAGCTCTCGTGCTCCCCATGTTTGTAGATGACAGAGCTACTAGCCTCATGCATCCCCAGCCGCACAGGGCCCCGGCTGTGTGCCCAGTTGGAGCTGCAGGGATGCAGAAGTGTAAGCTATGGGCCCAGCTCTCCGGGCCACCGGCACTGTGGGAAATGCTGAGGCACTTACTTCAAAGTTCACTTTAAGATGACTGTGGAGTTGGAGCCAAATTAGGATAGAAGCTTAAAAAAAAATTCTCCCTTGTATTAGGAATCAGATTTGTAGAAAACTACAGAGGCTTAAAATCCACCCTTTTCACAAGACTAAGTTATGGAACCCCAACTCAGCACAGTTGAGCAGGGCCGAGCCCTGGAAATCAGAGCGGCTCTGAAAAATCTAGGGCGCATGGCCCCGGGCTGGGGCTCGGCCTCTGCCCTAGTCCTTCCTCCCGTCCATCCGCAGGCACCGGCCAACAAATCTCAGAGCACAGCGCCTCTGCTCCTGGGAAGAGCAGCAGGTGCGCTCCGCCAGGAGGGCCTCTAGGGCGCCTGCCCATCGCTCGGGAGAAAATCAGCTGACAGGCCAGCTCACTTTCGGTCCATGCTGGTTTGACACGAATCATCGATATTTCACGCTTGTTCAACATCTTTACCTCCCGCGCTCTTCCCTTTCCATCGTGACTTCCAGATCTTAAGTTAGTTTCTTGACCTCCTTTGGATCATGTCCCAGACCCCCTGCAGGTGTGTGTCTCAATGTGCAGGTTGACAGTGGGGGCCACTGGCTCTCCCTCTCCTCAGCTCCATGTCACAGCCCTTCACGTGGTTTCCCAGCAGAACGTAAATGCCCCGAGGTCAGGGGTTTGCCTCGTTTGCTGCTGGATCCCCAGTGCCTACCAAAGGGGGAGGGAGGATCTTGCATGAATGGATAATCGAGATGGTTTCTAAAATCCCAAGCAGTGGGCTCACCCAGGTGAAGCAGAACCCGAGCCACCATGTATTCCTGTGTCATCTCACGCCCCTGCTGTGGGCATCCTTCCGTGCGCGGCAGTGATAGGAGCTGGTCAAGCCACCTGTGGTGGCCGGCCTGGACTGCTGGCCTTAGCACAGAGGTCAGGTCCACCTGGGGGCATTAGAGGTACCTCTCCGGGGATTTTGTACAGACTTGTGAACCACAGCCCTGGGTCTCGGTTTGGGTGCCTTGGTGCGAGTCCCGAGTGGTGTTTTGGAGGGTTTCTCTCCGTGGGGTGAGGGCACCCCTAAATTTGCATTCCCAAGATGCTGGCTGTGTCTGGGAGACTCGGTGCCTTCGCTTCACGACTCTCAGCACCATCAGTTTTCATGGCATTGCAGGCAGGTTGCTTATTTGCCCTAATGAGGTTTTGATTACTTTCCATTTGTCTCTTTCATCGGTTTTATATTAAAAAGCCTTTTTATTTGGACTCTGTACTTTCTGCAGTTCTAAGTTTTGCCTCAAACCAAACTTTTTATGCAGATGCGAGTGGGAGACTAACGGGCAGAGAGACGGGGGAAGGGCACCAGAGAGCCTCGCGCAGAACGGCTTTGGGCTGTTCCTTCTCTGGGCTGCTGTTGCCCGCGGGCCCGTGGCGCTAGGGCTGGGTGCTCAGAACTGACCGAGGTGGCATGTACTGGGCGCTCAGCACCTGCCAGGCTCTGCTCTGAGCTCATTGGCTGCACAGCAATCCTGGAAGGGGCGCCAGGCGCTGCCATCACCCCATTCCACTGGCAGGGCGCCCAAGGTTGAGAGAGGTCCTGGCAGCCAGCACATGGCTGGTTGGTAGTGGGGTGAGACCTGAACCAGGAGGCTTGACTCCCACGCCCTGTGTGGGAGACCTTCACTGGGCAGCGCTCAAGTTCAGGCATTCATCCAGCCCTGCAGTGCAGCTCGGGGCCCCTGTCCGGAGCCCAGCTGCAAATGGGATACCAGGGGCCCTGCAGCTGCAGGCCTGGAACCGTAACCCCAACAACCTGTGTGAGGGCATCCCTGTCCCCTCGGGGGTGAGGAAACCGACCCTGAAAGGTCCAGCGCTCGGCACAGGTGTGGACTTGGATGTGAACTCATCTCTTTTTCTAAATCCTCCCTCTCCACCTGCAGGAAGAGGACACGGTGCATGTATTGATGTCACAGACATTCTCTGAGACACCCCCAGACACCAGGCATTGTCCCAGGGCACAGGTGACAAAATCCAGGTAGGCAGCCTTGCCCTGCAGGAGCTCACGGTCAGTAAGGGGCTGCGGGAGCCCCTCGGAGACCCACATTCCTTTGGTGTCTGATGCACCTGTCAGTCTCTGGCTGCCCTCACAGGCGGCTGGCCGGTCTGCGTGTGTCTCCTGGGTCGTCCAAACTTGTGGGCAGAGCTGGGAGGTGGTTCTTGGAGTCCGGATCCTGATGACGGCTGCCCAGCCCAGCCCTCCTCTTCAGCCCCCACTGCAGCACTTTCTGGGGGCCACCAGCAGCTCCCCTTTAAGACCTGCTGGGGGGCTCAGCTCGGTGTGGACAACGGGAGACCCACGGCACTTGGGGTCATATCCCAAGTCCTATGTTAACACCCACTTGATAACTTCTGTTCTTCAAAATGCAGTAGTGCATACCAGAAAATATAAAGCAGACTAGAATGACTTTATAAATGCAGAATTGACATAATGCTAGTTTGAGTCCTTTATCATACCTTTTGCCTTGAAAATAAGCTGTTACATCAAAACCTCCCCTTGAGATTTTGAAGAAATTTCCTATCATTATTGAAATTGACTTACCTTTTTACCTCAAAACTTTTTTAGTTTGCCATAGCTAATAGCATTCAAAAAATCATGGGTTTGATGCCCTAGTTATCTTTTGTCTCGAATACTTACTGAATCTTTTTGATGACAGCTTTGTTGAGATGTAATGCACATAGCGTACAATGCACTCATGGAAAATGTTCAGTGCCTTAGTTTTTAGTGTATTTAGTTATGCGGCCATTATCACAGTCAATCCAGAACATGTTCATCACCTCAGAAAGAAACCCCGTGCCCTTTAGAGGGCTCCCTGCCCCCCGCCCCCCGGCAACCACTTAATCTACTTCCTGTCTCTGTGGATTTGCCCGTCCCTGACATTTTCTAGAAACCGTGTTCTCAGGGCCCATCCGCGCTATAGCCTGTGTCAGGACTTCATTCCCTCTCATACCTGAGTGACTTTCCATTGTGTGGATAGACCACATTTTATTTATCCACTCACTGCTTGATGGACATTTGTGTTTAAATTTTTGGCTGCTATAAATCATGCTGCTACGAACGTTTGTGTACAGGTTTTCGTGTGGACATGTTTTCATTTCTCTCAGGCTCTGCCTTCCAGGGAACTTGCTGGACCATATGGTAAGCTCAATGGGCAGCCCAGAGGAGCCGCCAGACGGTGGCTGCGCCATTTACATGCCCACCAGCAGTGCCCGAGGGTTCCAATTGCTGTGTCCTCGCCAACACGTGTTTTCGGCCTTCCGGCTAATCCTGTCCCTGCGGGTGTGAGGTGGTAGCTCCGTGGTTTGAAGTGGGTTTGAAGTGGTCTCCGCGAGGGTTCACACAGGACTCTGCAGACTGTATTTCTTCACAAATGAGCAGTGGTGGTTGGTGCCCCTTAAAGGATTGGTTCATTTCATCTAAGTTATCAAATTTATATACATACACTTGCTCATCATATTCCTTTGTTACCCTCTTGGTGATTTTAGGTTCTCTCTCTTTTATTCCTGGTAATGATACTTGTGCCTTCTTTTATTTTTTCTCAGTGTGGCTAGAGATTTAGCAGTCTTATTGGTCATGTCAATGAAACATTGATTTTTCTCCATTGTTCTGTTGTTTTTTCCCCTAACTTCTTCAGGTGGCAAGTTAGAGCGTTGATTTGAAATCTTTTTTAATGTCACCATTTTATTTCGATACACTTTCCTCCAAGCTCACATCCCACACATTTTGATGTGTTGTATTTAAATTTTCATTCAACCCAAAAATATTTTCTAATTTTATTTCTTCTTTGATGTAGGAGTTATTTAGAAGTATATTGTTTCGTTCCTAAATGTGTAAGGATTTCCCAAATATCTTTCTGTTATTAATTTCTAGTTTAATTCTGCTATGGTCATTCAGGGCACATGCCCAGGATGCGGGCTTGGTCCCCAGTAGGGGGCGTGCAGGAGGCAGCCAGTTGACGGTTCTCTCTCATCATTGATGTTTCTATTTCTCCCTCTCCGAGCCTCTCTCTGAAATAAGAAAACACAAAGCATATTAATTCTGTTGTGCTCAGACGTGTTCCCTGTGCTCTGGGACGGCTGTGTATTTCGCTGGTGTTGGGTGGGGCGCTTCACAGGTGACAGTGGGCCAAGTCAGTTGATGATGTTGTCCAGTTCATTCCTGTACATCTTGCTCATTTCTTGTCTACTTGTTCTTTCAATTATTGGCAGAGGAGTGTTGAAGCCTGCAGCCGTAATTGCGGAATGGTGTGTTTCTCTGTTCATTCTGTCATTTTTTGCTTTATGGATTTTGAAGCTGCCACCAGAGCTCCACGGGGGGCCTGCTCTGAGGTCAAAGCTGTTAGAGAAAAGAAGAAAAAAAAGACAGAAAACAAAATTGAAAATAAAATAGCAGCTCATCTCTGGGCCGGTCACTTCTCCCAGTTCTGACCTCTCCTCCCAGTCAATAAGCTTTGTCGACTCTGAGAGTTCCCGGGGAATTGCTTTTTGTCTTGTCCAGAGTTTTAGTTGTAATCAGCGGGGAGAGAGGCTGCAGGGGCCATAAAACCTCCAGAGTGGGTTTTGAACACATTTTCTCTTGGCCGTGACTTTCCCCTCTTCCTGGCCAGGTGGCGCGGGTCCTGCAGGCCTCCACCGCTGTCTCCTCTGCAGAGCTTCCCCCGAGTCCCACTGGAGTGGGGTCCCCGTGCCCCCCCTCACCCTTTAGGCTTGGTGTTAGCTGCCTGGCAAGTGTCAGCTCCCACTGGAGTGTGAGCTGCATAGGGGCTGGGGACACGACGGGCATGCCCAGCCTGGCGCCCCAGACTGGCATGGCCGTCGCGGGGTCTGTGGCTCAGTGGTACTTCTTGACTTGGTGATCGTACCCACCTCGGCGAGCCTGTGGCGCAGCTCTGTGGAGGTTTTATGGCTCTAGAACGTGGGTGCAGTCCACATTCACACCCCCACATGGATCCCCAGTTACAGGGGAGTTGGCGGCTGTGCTGATTTAAGCACGGGGCTGTGTGTGTACCCTGTGGGCGGGCAGACTCTCCCAGCAGCCACAGCCTTTTCTTTCTGCTCTGAAGGAAGACTGCCTGGTGCTCGTTAGCAGGTCTGGCACGACGCTGAGGAAGGTGACGGATGTGTGAGAAGAAGCCGTGCCGTGCGTCCTGTAATTAGGCAGTGCTGAGTGGTCCCTCACGCGGCATTCAGAGAGGACACGAGGGTGACATCTCCCATCGCCCTCTGAGGCTCTTCTTACAACAGGCACATCTCTCAGTTTTTAATTATAATCATTCACTTAAACATGTTCTTGAAGAAGTTCTGGCTCTCTGGCTCGCCCCATTCATTTATTCATCAAACCATTGCCGAGCGAGCACCTGCCACGTATGACATCATTCTAGTTTGCAGGATTCAAAGAAACTCCAGGACGGGCCTCGTTTCTGACCAAGCCAGAAACCTTGGTGGCGGCTTTCAGATCGCCCTCCCCTCGGCACCCCAGCACCCGTGGCCTGTACTGGGCCAGCACATGAGGCTGTGCGGGTTGTCCATGGCACACAGCACCGGCCTCGGGATGCCTGGGGCTGCTCGGCTGATGAATGTCACTCCTTCTCCATCTTCACAGACCCCCCCAGGTCTGCTTCTCACCGTCCCGAGGCGCCGTGCTGCCCTGAGCCTGCCCCAAGCCCGCTCCAAGCCCTCCCTGCAGCCACTGCCTCCCAGGACAGGGAAGGGGATGGACAGGAGGAGGATGTCACACCTGTGCAGACACCTGTCTGCCATGAGCGGGTGTTACTCTGAAGAATAAAAAAGTAGCTAAATTATTAGCCAAAGGAGATGGAGGGAGAGGAGTTTGCAAAGGGGCAGCCAGAGACCTTATGAGGAGAGCTGGTCCAGGGCTGGGAGGGGCCCGGGGAGACCGTGCCGTGGGGGGGGTGGTCCCTGGTGGACTTGGATGTCAAAGACCTGGACACACTAGTGCTTGCTCCCCGGACACCCGTTCTGATCCCAAAGTGCTCTGTGCAAGGCCCCAGGGGAAGGAACGTGGAGACTCTCCTGAGGGGGCTAACCCATCAGTTTCAACCCAGTCGTACCCACCACGGACAGCGGGTGCCCTAGTGTAGTGTTACAGCACCAGTTTCCTATGTTGTTAAAAAGTTTTGGGTGATATCAGTTTTTAAAATCCTCACCCAAGGATATGTTTTTGTTCATTTTAGAGAGAGGAAGGGAGAGAAAGAGAGAAAAAACAACGATGTGAGACACATTGACTGGTTGCCTCCTGTACGCGCCAGGACTGGGGATCGAACCCACAACCTTTTGGTTTACATGATGGCGCTCCAACCTGCTGAGCCACCGGCCAGGGCATCAGTGATATAATTTTAAATCGTTTCCCATTAAACTTTTCACCAGTTCTCTCTTATTGGGTATTTGCATATTTCCAGGTTCCCTTCATTGGGTATTTGCATATTTCCAGGTTCCCTTCATTGCACACTGAGGCAGACAGCTCTGCACATCAAGTCCTGGAAGCAGAATTGACCCCCCGGTCTGCAAGGTTTTAGGTCTAGAAGCCTCTGCCCACTTCCCTCCGAAGGGAGCGCAATTCACCGTGGGGACGGGCTGGGTGTCGGTGCTTGTGTTCACACAGGTGAGGCTTGTGCATGCTCAGCTGGGCGGGTGGGGGGAGACCGGAGAGAGGGCAGCTGAGGAGCAGGGGCTAGAGAAGGGCCGCCTCCTGGAGGAAGTGGGGCTGGGGCCGGGCAGCGAGCCAGGGAGGCCTGCTTCCCCCAGGGCCCTTGGCCGTGGACTAGCTCTTGGTATGGAGTCCGCTGTGCTCCGGATCACCTTCCCTCAGTCCCAGAGGTCAGCCCGGCAGCCCAGGCCAGCACCTCGCTCCCCAGTGGCCGCCAGCGCGTATGGCAGGCCAGGCGGGCATCGCAGGGTGTGGAGTTACATGGGATAAGGACAGTGGGTAGGGTGACAGATGTCCTTGAGATTCCAGGGAAGGGGCCCACATGCTCAGTAGAGTACAGGCATTGGGAGATGAGGTACCTGTGTGGGGGTGGGTGATTCTGAGGGTAGGATCAGGAGGAGCATCTCAGACAAGGGGCCTCTTGGCGGGGGGCGGGCTAGGAGGGGTCATTGGGGGAAAACGGGGTCATATGTAATACTTTCAACAATAAAGGCTTTTAGAAAAAGAAAAGGGGCCTCTTCCTCTCGGGCCCCAAGTCTCAGCATAGCTCCGTCAGTGTGGGGCACCCCCACCCATCTCCCCTAAACGTACCCCCTGGGTTTGTAGCCAGCGGGAGTGAAGCAGGTGGCCCTGCCACCACACAAGGCGGGCAGCAGGTGCCTGTTCCCAGGTGAGACCAGGGCAAGGAGGGGCCACCTAGAGAGCCCAGTGGCAGGTGCCGGGCACTGGCTCCGGGTCCCGTGCTCTCAGCCTTTCCTGCTGCTGCCCGGGCCTGGCCAGGAGCTATGGAGCTGGGGCTGCAGCCTGCCGGGCCCCACCCAGAGGGTTCCTGGGCCCGGCCGCTGTGCTCTGGGCAGATGCCACAACCACTGCTTGCCCTCACCCCTCTGATCCTGATCCGATGGGTGAGCTCCCCCCGGCCTGGGTGGCGCTCACGGGAGTGATCACAGGAGGGGCCTCGGTGTCATAGTGGTTCGCTCCCTTTCCCCTCAGTCCTGCTGCGCCTCTGGGTGGTTCTGAGTTGGCTGGGCCCCAGGCGGAGGCCCTGCCCCGGCTCTCCTCTTCTGCCCAGGGCCTGGCCGCCTGGGAGACAGCCCCGCTCCTCTCCACCTCCTCTTCTGGTGGCCGGAGGCGGTGAGACCTGCCCCGGTGTAGGAGGGTGGAAAGCAGGGGCAGGGTGATGGACAGATGGAGGTGTGCTGGGCACAGGGCATTCCGTGGGCCCCGGCCCTAGGTCAGTGCACTGGGAAGCGGCCTTTGTTGGTCCCTGTGCATTGTTAGCGAGAGAGACCCCTCCCCTCAGTGCCCTGGCTCCAGATGCTGCACCGGACCTGGTGTTGAGCGGCGGGGACCCCACAGGCCCAGGCAGGTGAGCCCCACACCTTCATCTCTCTTGTCCAGAGTAGCCTGAGCTCTCTGGCGGGTCAGGCCCAGGGAAAGGGGCTCAGATGCCCTGCACGGCACCAGCTGGGACTGCAGAGCCGGGCGCCCGGGAGGGCGGCTGCATTGTTGGAACCCGATTTTATTCAGGCTCCATTATAAAGTGAGGAAAACAAATTTTTCACTTGAGAGGATCAGCACCGTAGATACGCGTGTAATTGACTGTTTCTGCTTTCCTTCCCCTCCCTCGCGTTCTGCATCTGTAATTTAAAATTTCACAGTTTTTAACGTGATGGCTTCTCTGTGGGCATGTTCAAATTCGTTTCGGATTCAGCAAGCACTAATTGAGCAGCTACTCTCCGCCTCTGGCTGTGCGGGAGGGAGGGCCAGGCTGCAGTGTCACTGGCGTGGACTGGGTGTCCCGCTGCCTCCGCCTCCGCCTCCGGCCAGCTCTGTGATCCCGGGCGGGCCACCCCACATGGCTGAGCCTCCGTGTCCTCGCCTGCACAGTGGGCGGGCAGTCCTGACGCCCAGGGTTGTGAGGATGCAGTGAGGTCACGTGTGAAGCACCTAGCCAGGTGCATGGCACAGTAGGTGTTCGGTGAATGCTACCCGCCACCTTATTCGCAGATGATGATCCCCACGGGATCAGACCTCCACGAGCTTGTTCGTGGTAGCTGGCAACCATGAGCTATCTTCAGTTCTGCTAAAAGCTGAGGGGGGCCTGGCCGATGTGGCCCAGTGGCTAAGTGTCCACCCATGAACCAAGAGGTCACCAGATCAATTCCCGGTCAGGGCACATGCCTGGGTTGGGAGTTTGATCCCAAATAGGGGGCGTGCAGGAGGAAGCCAATCAGTGGTTTTTCTCTCACCTTTGATGTTTCTATCTCTCCCTCTCCATTCCTCTCTCAAACAAACAAATGAAAAAAACCAAAACCTTTAAAAATAATAAAATATTAAAAAAACACACCAAGCTGAGTGGAGATCGTACCTCTCCGCCAGCCAGGCAGTGCGCCTGACCACACCTCAGTCTGCTTCCTGCTGAAGAGGTTCGCTAGCCCCGTGGGTAGCTCGGTCCTCAGGTGGTCAGAGGCTTGGATATACATCCCCGCGCCTTTGATATATTTTCAAAAGACAGAAATGAAGTAATTTCTGCCTCGTAAGTAAGGATGCTCAAAATGTAGGGGAAGAACGCAGAGTGGGATTAAGGAGAGCTACAGTGGGAACCCTAACCCAAACCCCTAACCTTAACCCTAACCCTTAACCTTAACCCCTAACTCTAACCCTAACCCCTAACCCTAACCTTAACTTCTAACCCCTAACTCTAACCCTAACCCCTAACCCTAACCTTAACTTCTAACCCCTAACTCTAACCCTAACCCCTAACCCTAACCTTAACCCTAACTCCTAACCCCTAACCCTAACCTTAAACCTAACCCCTAACCTTAACCCTAACCCCTAACTCTTACCCTAACCCCTAACCCTAACCTTAACCTCTAACCCCTAACTCTAACCCTAACCCCTAACCCTAACCCCTAACTCTAACCCTAACCCCTAACCTTAACCCTAACTCCTAACCCCTCCTCTAACCTTAACCCCTAACCCTAACCCCAACCTTAACCCTAACTCCTAACCTTAACCCTAACCCTTAACTCTAACCCTAACCACTAACCCTAACCTTAACCCTAACCCTAACCTTAACTCTACTCCCTAACCTTAACCTTAACCCTCACCGCTAACCTTAACCCTAACCCCTAACTCTAACCCTAACCCCTAACCCCTAACCCTAACCCTAACCTTAACCCTAACCCCTAACCCTAACCCCTATTCCCAGGAGCCCCAGGAACTGGAGGTCCTGTAGTTCCTGAAAACTGGCCAGTAAATCCGTTCCAAGACAGGAAGGTGGCAACGCAGGATCTGTCCAGGGGTGGCTGGTGGGGTGGGGAGAGGCCTCCTGGGTTCTGGGAGCTCCTGGGGAGTGAGGCACTGTTGGCTCCTTCTCTCCAGCGGTCCCCTCCCTGTCCCCCACCCCCGGTCAGCTCTGGGCTGCCTGTGGAAACCACACAGGAAGGCTGTCCGTGGGTATGTTCTGCTTCTGCCTCAGACACAACCCAAGGAGCGAGGAGCAGGAGGTGCAGGGAGAGGCCCTCTGCACTGGCCCTGCCCTCCCACACAGCTCTGGCCGTCCGAGGAGCTTCACAAACCTGCTCTCTGCTTCTCCACCCCTCCTGGAGAAAAGGCCCCCCACACTCAGTGTCCCCATTCTCTGGGCCTCAGTTTCCCCATCTGTCAGGAAGGGGCTGCACTCTGTGATGTGGTCTGTATGGAGCAGCCCCCATGTGTAGCTGGGAAGGGCTGAGCTGAGACCTCATGCTGGGAGTGGTCGGCTCCCTCTCAGGGTCCCCAGTGGCTTGGAGCTGCTGGTTGAGACTGATTTATCCGGATGTTCTACAAACACTATTGAATACCTGCTGGGTAGTGAGTGGCCATGGGGTGGAGGAGAATGAGGATCATCCTGCCCTGAGGCCTGGGGTCACATTTACATGGAGGAAACAGTATTGGCCTGTGTGATGGGAGCTTCCATGGAGGTGGGGTGAAAGGACCACAGGGGAAGGAGCCAATGAGTCTGCTCCGCACTTTGGGGACTTGGCAGAGGGTTTTGAAGGATGCATAGGAGTTTTCTAGGCAGCAGGTTAGGGGAGGGCATTTTAGGCATAAGGAATGCAGAAAGGCACAGGCATGAAGGGTTCGACAGGTGAGGGAATGGTGAGGGGTCTGTGTGGCCGGAGTGCACACGGTGTGTGTGTGTGTGTGTGTGTGTGTGTGTGTGTGTGTGTTGAGGAGGGTCAGGAAATAAGGTTAGCCTGGCTATGACTGCAGGGCCTCCTCCCTGGCCATTTTTAGGTTGTGGCCCAGAGCTGAACACCCCAAGGGAGGCTTTAGCCACAAGGAGCCCTCCCCAGGCCTGGAGACAGACACCAGGGCTCCTGACTTTCAGGAAGGCTTGGAGCCCAGGCGGGGCCTCCGAGAGCCCCTCCAGCTCCTCAGTCACACCTCAGTGTGAGAGGGAAGGGATCCGCCCCCAGCATATGGTTATTAAAGCGCGCCATCTTTAAGCCTCATTAAGGAGTGTTAAATGCTAATGAATTTAGAGAGGGGTGTCTTGGGGCCTGTTTCCTTGGAAACGTTTGAGAGCAGGTGCTTTATAATGAGCTGTACCTATTTTAAAAGTGAGCCACAAGGCCCACTTTGATAGGCTGGATCTCAGATGCTGATGGGTAAGTGTGAACAAAGCCGGTGGAGGCCAGTGGAGATGCTTTGTGCTCTCGGAAATATCATTCTCTGGTGGTTTCTATAGAAACCGCTGGCACCTAGGGAGGAGGGCTGCTGAGTTCCAGTCTCATTTACACAGCACAGCCCCAGCCTCTGACGGCCACTGGAGGCGCCTTGGCAGGGTGGGCCGGTTTCCACAGGAAACGGGACAGGTGTGTGTTTCGGCAGCTGTGATTCTGTTCAGTTCTATCTGCTCCGTCCCTACGGCTCCATTTCACCTGGTGCCCACTCAGCTGCTGCTCTCGGGCCGGGCTGACGGCAGGAACTCACAATTGTGCAGCTCCTTCCCCCCACAGAACACTTTAAAGAAACTTTGGTTATTGAAAAACTTAAATATATTCCAAAGTCGAGAGACTACTTGATGAACCTCCTTGTAACCAGCACCCGTTTCAGCAATTATAAACTGATGGCCAAGCTCCTTTGATCCGTGATCCTCCCCATTTCCCCAGCACACTCCTCCCTTCCCACCTCCCTGCTGGATTGTTGTGAAGCAAATCCCAGACTTAGGCAATTATTTCATTTGAACATACTTTTGTTTCTTTAAACGATAAGCACTTAAAAAGTATTATAATACCATTATCACTTCTAACAATTTAACAATAATTCCTAATATCCTCAAATATCCAATCCATATTCTAATTTCCCCGATATCTTGTAATTTTAAACTTGTTAAAGAGAATTGACTTTTTCACATCAGGATCCAAACATGTGGTTAATAAGTCTCTTAAGTCTTGTTGATTCCGTAGTTCTCTCTCCTTGTTTGTTTTCCTTGTAACTTATTTATTGGGGAATAAGTCGATGGTTTGCCCTTGGTTTCCCCTGTGGTGTCATTGAACAATCCTCTGGTCCCGGCATGTCTTATAAACGGGAAGTTATGTGCATGCAGATCGCCGGGGGCTTGGTGCTCCGACTCTAATTCCCACTCAATGAGTCCGGAGAAGACACGGTTCCAATAAGCTCCCAGGTAATGCCAGCGGGCTAGTCCGGGGCAGGCACTTCCTCTTTTCTCTTTTCTGTTCTTTTCCCTTCCCTTTCCGTTCACTTATTTTCTTTATTTTTTGTAGCAAGAATCTAGATAATAGTTCAAGGATAAAATTGAACTATTTTTCTCCTCCAAGAATATCTGATCAGATTCAGGCTCAAATTTTTGGCAGGAAGAGTTCGTAGGTCGTGGTGCATACTTCCATCAGGAGGCGCCTGATGTCTGGTTGAATCCCTTTTAATGACACTGTGATTGACCAGGTGGTTCAGGTGTTGTCGCTTACAAAGTCCCCATCAGCTTGTCCCCTAATGGTCTTAGTAGTTGAATGGTCATGGCCTAGATCTAGGAATCCAGCAGAGGTTGCAGAACGACTGCCCTATTCTCTAAAGAAAGCTTTGCTTTTGATATTAGTGACCCAGCCCAGCTGGTGTGGTTGAGCATCGACCTATGAACCAGGAGGTCACGGTTTGATTTCCGGTCAGGGCACATGCCCTGGTTGTGGGCTCAGTCCCTGGTATGGGGCGTGCAGGAGGCAGCCGGTCAGTGATTCTCTCTCATCATTGATGTTTCTATCTCTCTCTCCCTCTCCCTTCCTCTCTAAGAGCAATAAAAATATATTTAAAAAGTAAAATAAAATAAGTCACCTGGAGGGCAGGAAAGGCAGGAGAAAGCCTGGAGTCTTTCCTTTATTTACAAGCTTACAGAGTAAAAAGTTGTTTCCCTAGCATTCTTCAAAGGTGTCTACTCAGATTTTTTTCCTTTTGTTTTCTATACGAACATTATGAACTCATGATTTATTACATATTTGATGTTTCAATCAGTGTGGCTATTATTATTATTCCAGTGTTCAAATTGCCCTATGTTTGGTAAGGGAGCCTCTTTAAGTAGGCTCCTGAGTCTTTTTTTAAAAAAAGAAAACATTTCTGAGGTATAACTTTTGTACAGTTAGAGTGCACAGTTCAGTTAGTTCTGACGCACGTATACGTCCATGGAGCCACCACCACACTCAAGGCACAGGACCTTCCCATCACTCGGAAGTTGCCTCCTGCCCCTTTGCTGTAGGTCCCCTCCCCTCCTTCAGTCCCTAGGCAACCACTGATCCATCCGTCACTGAAGAGCAGTTTGAGCTTTCTTGGCCTTTAATATAAATGGAATCAGACAGTAGGTACTCTGGTGTCTGGCTTATTTCAGTTAGCATAGTATCTTTGGGTTCATCTGCACAGTTGAATGAATTGGTACTCCTTTTTATTGCTGAGTAGTATTCCATTGCATGGATATATCACAGTTTGTTTACCTATTTACCTGTTGATGGACATTTTGATTGTCTCCAGTGTTTGGCTATTGTAAATTAAGCTGCTGTGAATACTCATGAACAAGTCTTTATGGGGATATCTGTTTTCGTCTCTCTCAACCCTGGGAGTGTAAATGCTAAGTGCTATAATATGTGTATGTTTAAATTTGTAATACATTGCCAAACTGTCTCCTAAGTGCTGGTACCATTTCACATTCCTTCGGTGCTCCACATTCTTACCAACATTGGTATTACCAATTTTTTCCATGTTAGCCATTGAAGTATGTGGCGGTATTGGATTATGGCTTTCATGTCATTTCCCTGATGACTAATGATGTTGAGCATCTTTTCATGGGTTTATCAACCATTTTAATATCTTCTTTTGCCTATTTAAGATGATGATGATGATGATGATGATGATGATGATGATGAAGTTCTAGAAGTTCTTGTATATTCTGGGATTGTTTCCTCCCACTCCCTGGTGGTTTTTTTGTTTTATTATTCTATCTAAGGAATCCTTGTCTACTCTGAGGCTGCAGATCTTCTTCTAGAAGCTTCATAGTTTTCATTTTTACTTTTATGTTTATGATAATTTTAAATTAATTTTTGTATATAGTATGAGATAAATGTTTATTTATTAATTTTTGTTATGTGGAATGCCCAGTTGTTTTAGCATCATTTGTTGAAAAGACGTTCCTTTTCCCATTAGATTGCTTTGAAACTTGGGTTGAAAATCAATTGGCCATGTATGTGTGGGCCTCTTTCTGTCTTCTCAGGTCTGGTCTATCGATTGATATGTTTAGCCTTTTACCAATACCACGCTTTCTTGGTCACTGTAGCTTTATAGTAATTCCTGAAAATTGGATAGTACAAGCCCTCCAACTGTCATTTTCTTTTTCAAAATTGTTATGGCTGTTGTAGGTTCTTTATATGCACATTTTACAATCACCTTGTCAATTTCTACCAAAAAAAATCCCACTTCTGATATTTTTATTAGGATTGTGTCCAGTACATAGATCAATTTCTGGAGAATTGACATCTTAGTAGTATTGGATCTTCTCATCCACGAGTCTAGTATCCTGTTTATCTTAGGTCTTCCTTAGTTTTCTTTCAGCAGCGTGTTTTAGTTTCCAGTGTTCAGATGGTGCACATATTGTGTTAAATTTATTTCTCAGTATTTCATGGTTTGGATACTATTGTGCATGGAATTTGGTTGTTGCTGGTATATGGAAATGCTATTAACTTTCTTATATACAGTTGGTCCTCTGTATCAGGATTCAACCAACTGCAGATCGAAAACAGTATTTTCATCTGCTGTTGGCAATCTGCGATGCAGAAGGTACACTGTATGCATTGTTCTATGCCACTTTACGTAAGGGACTTGAGCACTTGTGCGTTTTAGGGTCATGGAGGTCGGGAAGGGGATTCTGGGACCAATCCTCTGTAGACACTGAAGGACAACTTTATTGTCCTTGTATCCTGTGATCTTATTAAATCCATGTCTTAATCCTAGTAGCTTCTTTATAGACAAGAGGCCTGGTGTACAAAATTTGTGCATGAGTGGGGTCCCTAGGCCTGGTCGGTGATCAGGGTCAATCAGGTTCCCCACCTCCCCGCCTTCTCCTTCCCTCGACACTGCATCTGCCGCCACCCATCCCCGGTTCCCCGTTCCAGCCCGGGGCCTGGTCCCGATCAGGTGATCGGACCTGCCAGCCGGGGGGAGGGACCAGGAGAGGGGCCAACCGCCACCACAGCGGGTGGGTGGAGGGCCGATCAGGGCCTGCGGGATAGGAGGAGGGAACCGGGAGGTTGGCTGCTGGCCCCAAGGAGGGAGCTGGCCCTTGGCCCCCCTGGGAAAGGGGCTGCGTCTGCCACCACCCACCCCTGGTTCCCTGTCCCAGCCCGGAGGCCTGGCCCCGATTGGGCGAACGGGGCTTGCCGGCTAGGGGAAAGGACTGGGAGGCTGGCCAGCAGGCCCCATTGGCAATCAGGGCTTGTGGGCTGGGGCAGCTCCTGCATTGAGCTTCCCCCTGGTGGTCAGTGCACGTCATAGCGACTGGTCATTCCAGTCATTCCATCCTAATGGTCGTGTAGGCTTTTATATATATAGATGACTCAGGAATTTCCATGTACATGATCATGTTGTCTGTGAATAATACAGTTTTACAGCTTCCTTCCCAATATGTATGCATTTATTTATTTTTCTTACTGTATTGCAATGGCTAACACGTCCAGTACAATGTTGAGTAAAAGTGGTGAGAGTGGCCCTAGCCTGTTTGGCTCAGAGGATAGAGTGTTAGTCTGTGGACCAAAGGGTCCCAGGTTTTATTCCAGTCAAGGGCACATACCTCGGTTGCAGGCTCCTCCCCAGATGGGACTCTGGGTCGGTGCTCATACAGGAGGCAACTAATCAATGTGTTTCTCTTACATCGATGTTTCTCTCTGTCTTTTCTTCTCTCTTCCACTCTCCCTGAAAATCAGTGGAAAAATATCCTTGGGCAAGGATTAACAAAAAATAAAAATAAAAGTGGTGAGAGTGAACATCCTTGTCTTGTCCCTGATCTTATGGGGAAAACATTCAGTCTTTTATCATTAAGAATGATGTTAGCTCTGGCAAGTATTGCTCAGTGGTTAGATTGTCGGACCTTGTACCAGAGTGTTGAGGGTTAGATTCCTGGTCAAGGGCATGTACCTGAATTGCAGGTTTGATCCCTGGCCGCTGTTGGGGGCATGTGCGGGAGGCAACCAATTGATGTGCCTCTCTCACATCGCTGTTTGTTTTTTCTCTTTCTCCCCTCTTCCCTTCCTCCCTTCCACAATCTCTAAAAACCAGTGGAAAAAATATCCTTGGGTGAGGATTAACCAAAAAAAGAAAAAAAAGAATGATGTTAGATACGGAGTTTTCATAGCTTTCCTAAATCAATTTAAGGATGTTGTCTTCTATTTTTAGTTTTCTGAAAACTTTTTTCATATATTGGTATTGAATTTTGTCAAATGATTATTATCACATCTACTTTTTTTTTTTCTATATTCAGTTAATATGGTGAATTGCATTGATTTTTTTAAAAAATGTTAAATCAACCATGCATTTCTGGGAAAAACCCTCCTTGGTCTGATGTATTACCAATTCTAGTTGCTAATAATTTGTTATGTATTTTGCATCTCTGTTCATGAGGAGTATTGGTTTATACTTTTTCTTGTGTTGTCTTGGTATGGTTTTGATATGAGATTAATATTGGCCTAAAAAAATGAATTGAGAAATGTTCTCTCCTCAGATACTTTCTGAATATTTGGGTAGGATTAGTTTATTTCTTCCTTAAAGTTTGATAGAATTCACCAGTGGAGGCATCTAGACTCAGGGTTGTTTTATTGTTGTTGTAAGGTTTTTAATTTTATATATATATATATATTTTTTTTTTTTTTCATTTTGCAATTGCTGCTTTATTTTTTCATTATTATTTTTTATTGTTTAAAGTATTACATATAGTAGTACATATATCTCATTTTTTCCCCATTGACCTTCCCCCAGCCTCCCCTACCCCCTGTTGCATGCCCTCATCACCCTCCCCCCCGCCGGCCCAGTGTCTTGTGTCCATTGGTTGTGCTTATATGCATGCATACAAGTCCTTTGGTTGATCTCTTTCCACCCTTCCCCAACACTCCCCAGCCTTCCTGCTATAATTTGACAGTCTGTTCCGGTGCTTTACTTCCTCTGTATCTATCTTTTTGTTCCTCAGGTTATAATGTTCTTTATTTTCCATAAATAAGTGAGATCATGTGGTATTTTTCTTTCATTGCCTGTCTTATTTCACTTAACATAATGCTCTCCAGGTCCATCCATGCTGCTGCAAATGGTAAGAGTTCCTTCTTTTTTATAGCAGCGTAGTATTCCATTGTGTAGATGTACCATAGTTTTCTAATCTGCTGATGGGCATTTAGGCTGTTTCCAAATCTTAGCTATGGTGAATTGTGCTGCTATGAACATAGGGGTGCATATATCCTTTCTGATTGGTGTTTCTAGTTTCTTGGGATACATTCCTAGAAGTAGGATTACTGGGTCAAATGGGAGTTCCATTTTTAGTTTTTTGAGGAAACGCCATACTGTTCTCCACAGTGGCTGCACCAGTCTGCATTCCCACCAGCAGTGCACGAGGGTTCCTTTTTCTCCGCATCCTCGCCAGCACTTGTCGTTTGTTGATTTGTTGATGATAGCCATTCTGACAGGTGTGAGATGGTACCGCATTGTCGTTTTGATTTGCATCTCTCGGATAATTAGTGATTTTGAGCATGTTTTCATATGTCTCTTGGCCTTCCTTCTGTCTTCTTTCGAAAAGATTCTATTTAGGTCCATTGCCCACTTTTTTTTATTGGATAATTTATCTCCCTTTTATTAAGTTTTATAAGTTCCCTGTAGATGTTGGAGATTAAATCTTTATCAGTGATAACATTTGCAAATATATTCTCCCATATAGTGGGCTTTCTTATTGTTTTGTTGATGTTTTCTTTTGCTGAGCAGAAGCTTTTTATTTTGATGTAGTCCCATTTATTTATTTTCTCTTTAGCTTCCATTGCCCTAGGAGCGGTATCAGTGAAGAAATTGCTTCGGCATATGTCTGAGATTTCTCTGCCTGTGGATTCCTCTAGTATTTTTATGGTTTCCCATCTTATGTTTAAGTCCTTTATCCATTTTGAGTTTATTTTTGTGTATGGTGTAAGTTGGTGATCTAGTTTCATTTTTTTGCATGTATCTGTCCAATTTTCCCAACACCATTTATTGAAGAGACTGTCTTGACTCCATTTTATGTTCATGCCTCCTTTGTCAAATATTAATTGAGCATAGTGGTTTGGGTCGATATCTGGGTTCTCTATTCTATTCCATTGGTCTCTATGTCTGTTCTTGTGCAAGTACCAGGGCGTTTTGAGAACAGTGGCCTTGTAATACAGCTTGAAATCTGGTATTGAGATCCCACCAACTTTGTTCTTCTTTCTCAGGATTGCTGTGGCTATTCGGGGTCTTTTTTTATTCCAGATGAATTTTTGGAGAGTTCTTTCTAGGTCTGTGAAATATGCCGTTGGTATTTTAATGGGGAGTGCATTGAATCTATAGATTGCTTTGGGTAGTATGGACATTTTAATGATGTTGATTCTACAAATCCATGAACATGGTATGTTCTTCCATCTGTTTACATCTTCCTCTATCTCTTTTTTCAGTGTCCTGTAGTTTTCTGCGTATAGGTCTTTTACCTCCTTAGTTAAGTTTATTCCTAGGTATCTTAATTTTTTTGGTGCGGTGGTAAATGGGATTGCTTTTTTAGTCTCTCTTTCGGTAAGTTCACTATTGGTGTATAGAAATGCTATAGATTTCTAGGCATTAATTTTGTATCCTGCTACATTGCCAAATTCATTTATTAAGTCTAATAGTTTTTTGATGGAGTCTTTTGGTTTTTTTATGTACAATATCATATCATCTGCAAATAAGAACAGCTTTACTTCTTCTTTTTCAATTTGGATGCCTTTTATTTCTTCTTCTTGTCTAATTGCAATGGCTAATACTTCTAGTACTATGTCGAACAGGAGTGGTGAGAGTGGGCATCCCTGTCTTGTTCCTGTTCTTAGGGGAAATGGTTTTAGTTTTTGCCCATTGAGTATGATGTTGGCTATGGGTTTATCATATATGGCTTTTATTATGTTGAGGTATGATCCTTCTATTCCCACCTTGCTGAGAGTTTTTATCAAGAAAGGGTGTTGGATTTTGTCAAATGCTTTTTCTGCATCAATTGATATTACTATGTGATTTTTTTTTAAATGAATCTTTATTGTTCAGATTACAATTGTTTCTCCTTTTTCCCCACATATCTCCCCACCACCTCTCCCCACTATGTGATTTTTACCCAGTTCCCACCCCCCCTCTGCCCTTACCTCCCCCCCCCCCCCGCTGTCCTTATCCATAGGTGTATGATTTTTGTCCAGTCTCTTCCCATACTCCCCACACAGACACCCCTTTCCCCCTGAGAATTATCAATCCACTCCCATTCTATGCCTCTGATTCTAATAAGTTTACCAGTTTATTCTGTTCCTCAGATTTTTAATTCACTTGACTTTTAGATTCACTTGTTGATAGATATGTATTCGTTGTTCATAATTTTTATCTTTCTTCTTCTTTTTCCTCTTTTTAAGGAATACCTTTCAGCATTTCATATAATGCTGGTTTGGTGGTGATGAACTCCTTTAGCTTTTTCTTATCTGTGAAGGTCTTTATCTGCCCTTCAATTCTGAATGATAACTTTGCTGGGTAGAGTAGTCTTGGTTGTAGGTTCCTGCTATTCATCACTTTGAATATTTCTTGCCACTCCCGTCTGGCCTGCATGGTTTCTGTTGAGAAATTAGCTGATAATCGTATGGGAGCTCCCTTGTAGGTAACTAACTGTTTTTCTCTTGCTGCTTGTAAGATTCTCTCTTTGTCTTTTGCTCTTGGCATTTTAATTATGATGTGTCTTGGTGTAGTCCTCTTTGGATTCCTTTTGTTTGGGGTTCTGTGCGCTTCCTGGACTTGTAAGTCTATTTCTTTCATCAGGTGGGGGAAGTTTTCGTTCATTATTTCTTCAAATAGGTTTTCAGCATCTTGCTCTCTCTCTTCTTCTGGTACCCCCATAATTCTGATGTTGGTTCGCTTGAAGTTGTCCCAGAGGCTTCTTACACTATCTTCAACTTTCTGAATTCTCTTCTCTTCATGCTTCTCTGGAGGAGTGTCCTTGGCCTCTTTGTATTCCAAATCTTTGAGTTGATTCTTGCAATCCTCTAGTCTGCTTTTGGGTCTCTGTATAATATTTTTTATCTCAGTCAGTGTATGTTTAATTTCTAGTTGGTCCTCATGGAATTTATCGGCCTTTTCCATGAAATTCTTGAAAAACCTTATAACCGTGGTTTTGAACTCTATGTCCAATCGCTTGTTTTCCTCCATTTCTTTGGTTTGTGATCTGTTTCCTTGCCTTCTCATATTCTCTGCTTCCCTGAGTTGGTAGGGTAGTTTTGTGTACTAGGTGTCCTATTGGTTCAATGGGTCAGCCTCCCAGTTACTTGAGGTGGACACTCTTGGTGTACCCTTGTGTACTGTGTGTTCCCCAGCAGGAGCTACAGCAAGGGCTAGTTTTCTCCTCCTTTGCTTGGGCGGTTTTGGAGCAGTCTGACTGGAGCTGCAGTTGGTTAAGCTGCCACAGAACAGGCCATTTATATGTAAAAGCCGCTGTGTGGAGCCTGGGCGGGTTTGTAGAATGTGCGGGGCGGGGCCTCAGGGCGGGGCCTCAGGGCTGGGCGGGGTCTCAGGGCGTCACTAGGCTGGGGCGTGGCCAACAGCGATGGCTGCCGTCAGCCGTCTCTGCCTTTCCCGTTTCCAAGTCCCTGCGCCCCACGGTCCAGCGCAGTAAACAATGATTGCTGGGCGCACCACCGCAAAAAAGTCACTCTCACTTTCCGACCCGATGGCCGAGAGTCCAGCTTCTCCCCGTAGGTGTCTGGGTCCCCCGAGTGTCCCCAGAAACTGGATTTCAGAGTGATCGGGAGCTTGTCTCCCTGCGGGTTGAAGAAAAGCCGCGCACCCAGCCGCCCGTCGCCGGCCCGATTCGCGTGCCTCCGTACCTCAGCTTTTCAGCGATTGTGCTCCTTTCTGTTCTTAGTTGTCAGTCTTCCACTCAGCCAGCTTTCCCGTGGTTCTGGGTGGTAGACGTTTTTGTCTTTTAGTTGTGTTTTTGAAATTGTTGTGTGAGGCAGCAGATTAGTTGTTTAACTATGCCGCCATCTTGGTTCCTCTCCCCACTATGTGATTTTTATCTCTCAATTTGTTTATGTGATGTATCACGTCTATTAATTTGCGGATATTGTACCATCCTTGCATCCCTGGAATAAATCCCACTTGGTCATGGTGTATGATCTTTCTGATGTACTGCTGGATCCGATTTGCTAGAATTTTGTTGAGGATTTTGGCATCTATGTTCATGAGGGATATTGACCTGTAATTCTCTTTCATTGTGCTGTCTTTATCTGGTTTTGGTATTAGGGTGATGCTGGCTTCATAGAATGAGCTTGGAAGTGTTCCTTCCTCTTGAATTTTTTGGAATAGTCTGAGGAGGATAGGTTTTAGTTCTTCTTTGAATGTTTGATAAAACTGCCCTGTGAAGCCGTCTGGCCCTGGGCTTTTGTTTGCTGGAAGCTTTTGATGACTGCTTCAATTTCTTCCATAGTTATTGGCCTGTTGAGATGTTTAGATTCTTCCTGATTGAGTTTTGGAAGGTTGTATTTTTCTAGGAATATGTCCATTTCCTCCAGGTTGTCCAGTTTGTTGGAATAAAGTTGTTCATAGTATTTTTTAACAATCCTTTGTATTTCAGTGGGGTCTGTTGTTATTTCACCTCTTTCATTTCTGATTTTGTTTATTGGGGTCCTCTCTCTTTGCTTCTTGGTAAGCCTGGCTAGAGGTTCATCAATCTTGTTTATCCTTTCAAAGAACCAGCTCTTGGTTTTATTGATCTTTTGTATTGTTTTTTTTTGTCTCTATGTCGTTTATCTCTGCTCTGATCTTTATTATTTCCTTCCTTCTGCTTACACTGGGCCTTTCTTGTTGCTCTCTTTCTAACTCTTTGAGTTGTAAGGTTAGGTAATTTATTACCATTGTTTCTTTTTTTTTTGCAGTAGGCTTGTAGAGCTATGAACTTCCCTCTCAAGACTGCTTTCACTGTGTCCCATAGATTTTGGATTGTTGTGTTTTCATTGTCGTTTGTTGACATGATGTTTTTTATTTCTTCTTTGATCTCTCTGGTAACCCAGTCATTGTTTAATAGCATGCTATTTAGTCTCCATGTGTTTAATTTTTTTGGATTGTTTTTATTGTAGTTGATTTCCAGTTTTATGCCACTGTGATCTGAGAAGATGCTTGGTATGATTTCTATCTTCTTGAGTTTGAAGAGACTTTGCCTGTGACCCAATATATGGTCTATCTTTGAAAATGACCCATGTGCACTTGAGAAGAATGTATATTCTATGGCTTTGGGGTGAAATGTTTTGAAGATGTCAATTAATTCTATCTGGTCTAGTGAGTCATTTGGGATTGATGTTTCTTTGCTGATTTTTTGTTTAGAGGATTTGTCCAGTGGTGATAGTGGTGTGTTAAAGTCTCCTACTATGATTGTATTGCTGTCAGTCTCTCCCTTGATATCTTCCAGGAGTTTTTTTTATGTGTTTGGGTGCTCCTGTATTGGGTGCGTATATGTTTACCAAAGTTCTTTCTTCTTGTTGGATTGCTCCCTTTAGTATTATGAAGTGGCCTTCCTTATCTCTTGTTATGTCCTTCACTTTGAGATCTAATTTGGCAGATATAAGTATTGCTACCCCAGCCTTTTTTTCATTTCCATTCGCCTGAAAAACCTTTTTCCATCCTTTCACCCTTAGTCTGTGTGCGTCTTTTTTTTCTGAGGTGGGTTTCTTGTAGACAGCAGATATATGGGTCATGTTTTCTTATCCAATCCGTTACCCTCTGTCTTTTGATTGGGGCATTTAATCCATTTACATTTAAAGTTATTATTGATAGGTACTTGTTTGTCGCCATTTTTTTTCTTTACCTCTGTGTTCTTTCTTCGCTTCCTATTTCTTTCTTTCTTTTTCTTTTCTTTTTTTTTTTTTACAGCAGACCCTTTAGTATTTCTTGCATTGCTGGTTTGGTGGTAATAAACGCCCTTAGTCCTTTTTTGTCTGTGAAGCTCCTGATTTCACCTTCAATTTTGATTGATAGTCTTGCTGGGTACAGTATTCTTGGATTCAGACCCTTCCTTTGCATGACTTTGTATATTTCATTCCATTCCCTTCTGGCCTGATGTGTTTCTGTTGAGAAATCAGTCGCTAGTCTGATGAGGGATCCTTTGTAGGTAACTTTCTGTCTCTCTCTGGCCGCTTTTAAGATTCTTACTTTGTCGTTAGTGTTTGCCAATTTAATTATAATGTGCCTGTTGATCTGAATATCAATCTGGTATCATTTCAGTCTGAAGACCTTCCTTTAACATTTCTTGTAGTTCAGAATTCTTATAGTGGTGAATTCTCTTAGTTTTTGTTTATTAAAAAAAAAGCCTGTATGCAGAAAAACAGACACACAGACCAATGGAACAGAAATGAGCCTAGAAATAAACCACATGTATATGGGCAAATAATATTTGACAAAGGAGCCAGAAACATACAATGAAAAAAAGAAAGCCTCTTCAATAAATGGTGCTGGGAAAACTGGAAAGCCACAGGCAAAATAATGAAACTAGACTACCGTTTGCCCCCATATACAAACGTTAACTCAAAATGGATCAGAGACGTAAATGTAAGAGTGGAAGCAATAAATTACACAGAAGAAAATATAGGCACTAAACTTAGGGACCTTGGTCTTAGAGAGGATTTTATGAATTTGACCCCAAAGGCAATTGAAGTAAAGGGAAACAACAGCTCTGACAAAGGGTTAATATCCAAAATATATAAAGAACTCATAAAACTCAACACCAAACAAAAAATACACAATCCGATTAAAAATGGGCAAAGGGCATGAACAGACATTTGTTCCCAAGAAGACTTACAAATGGCCAACAGATATATGTATGGTTCAGCCTCACCAGCAATTAGAGAAATGCAAATCAAAACTACAATGAGATACCACCTCACCTATTAGAATGGCTATTATCAACAAGACAAGTAATAACAAGTGTCAGAGAGGTTATGGAAGAAAAGGAACCCTCATTCACTGTCGTAGGGTACAGCCACTATGGAAAACAGTATGGAGTTTCTCAAGCAATTAAGAATACAGTTACCAGCCGAAACCGGTTTGGCTCAGTGGATAGAGCGTCGGCCTGTGGACTCAAGGGTCCCAGGTTCGATTCCGGTCAAGGGCATGTACCTTGGTTGCGGGCACATCCCCAGTAGGGAGTGTGCAAGAGGCAGCTGATCAATGTTACTCTCTCATCGATGTTTCTAACTCTCTATCCCTCTCTCTTCCTCTCTGTAAAAAAATCAATAAAATATATTAAAAAAAAAAAAAGAATACAGTTACCATATGACCCAGCAACGCCTTTTCTAGGTATCTTCCACAAAAATTTGAAAACATTTATTGGCCAAGTTATCTGCATCCCTATGTTCATTACAGCATTATTCATGGTGGCCAAGACATGGAAACAACCAAAGTGTCCTTTGATAGATGACTGGATAAAGAAGATGTGGTACATACATACAGTGGAATACTACTTGGCCATAAGAAAAGATGAAATACTGCCATTTGTGACAATATGGGTGGATCTTGAAATACCATGCGAAGTGAAATAAGTCGACAGAGAAAGTTAAGACCCATATGATTTCACTCATATGTGGGCTATAAAACTGAAAGCAACAAATAAACAAACAAGAAAAACAAATGAACAAAAATTCATAGACTTAGACAAACAGTATGGTGGTTTACCAGAGGGGAGGGGGGGGCCAATGGTAAAGGGTAAAGGGGGTCAAGTATATGGTGAAGGAAGATCTAACTTCAGTTGATGGGCATGCAATACAATATATAGATGATGCATCACAGAAGTATACACTTGAAATCTACATAATGTTATTAACCCAATTAAATTTAATTTAAAAAATAAGTAACTGGTAGAGTCTGAAAAAAAGGTCTTTATTTTGCCCTCGTTTTTTCCATGTTACATTTATGGAAGTAACATTGACATACAATCAATTGCACATATTTGAAGCGCACATATTTGAGGTTTTGAGATACATATCTTACCTAATAATAGACAAACATGTAAGTTGACCGTACCTCCGCTACGCCCATAGCCAATCAGAGTGAGTATGCAAATCAACCCAACAAAGATGGTGGTTAATTTGCATACATAGGCGCCCAGCTCCTGGATCCCCGGAATATCCTGGCACCCAGGTCACTCTGAGGTAAGCCCCACGTGGGCCCTGAGCAGCCTGGGAAGGGCCTGAGACAGGGGGCTCCTGGGCAGGGCCAAGCCTGCAATCAGAGCTGAGGGGGCAGGGGCAGAGCCAGTGATCGGAGGGAGCTGGGGGGCCAGAGGCTTTAGGCCTGGGCAGGGGCGGAGCCAGCGATCGGAGGGAGCTGGGGGTCCCCTGCCCAGGCCCAGAGGCTTTAGGCCTGGGCAGGGGTGGAGCTGGCGATCAGAGGGAGCTGGGGGTCCCCTGCCTAGGCCTAAAGCTTCGGCTAGAGGCTTTAGGCCTGGGCAGGGCCCAGCCAACGATTGGTGTGAACTATAGAGGAAACACCTTTTCTGACTGCTCATTGGCTAAGCTTCCTGTATGCCACTGGTAATATTCTTAGTAACTTGGGTAATAAGAATCCAAAAAGGTGATCTAGGGTTTTTCCACCACACTTCTGGGGGAAAAAACAAAGGTCCGCTGCTGGAGGGCTAAGAAATGTCATATCCTGCCCTAGCCTGTTTGGCTCAGTGGATAATGCCTCGGCCTGCCAACTGCAGGGTCTGGGTTCAATTCTGATCAAGGGCATGTACCTACGTTGCAGGCTCCTCCCTGGCCGGGGCCCAGGTCAGGGCTCATGCAGGAGGCAACCAATCAAAGTGTTCCTCTCACTTTGATGTTTCTCTCTGTCTTTCCCTTTCTTTTCCACATTCTCTAAAAGTCAATGGAAACTTATCTTCAGGTGAGGATTAAAAATAAACAAAGAAAGAAATGTCATATCCTATGAAAGACACATCTTGAAAATGCCTAAAGAAAGTTGTCATTTTTTCTTGGTGAAGGGACTGGAGTCTGTGTTGATGAAAACACCTTTGTGGCTGTGGTGACTGGCAGTGGCTGCAGCAGTGGGGTGATGGGGCTGGTGCCTTTCCCTGATCAGCCCGGTTGCCTGCCACAAAAGGAGGCCAGACCACAAAAGTCATCAGTAGGACATTCCCTGAGGGCTCCCAGTATGTGAGAGGGCAGGTTGGGCTGAGGGACCCTCCACCCCCAGTGCACGAATTTCGTGCACCGGGCCCCTAGTATATCCATGAAACCATGACCACAACCAAGATACGTGATGTATTTGTCACCTTCAGATGTTTTTGTGTCCCATTTCTAACCCTTCCTCCTGTCCCTCCATGACACATGTCTTCAGTCAACCACTGGTCTGTTCCCTGTCATTGTAAATTAGTTTAATTTTTTCAGGATTTTTGTGTAAATATGGTCATATGATATACACTCTTTTATGTGGCTTTTCCCAGCACAGTGACTTTGGGATTGATTCACGTTGTTGTATGTATCAATACTAGTTTATTCCTTCATGTTGCTAAATATTTCATTAAAAGGATACGCTACAGTCTGTCCTCTTACCTACTGACAAACATTGGGTTGTTTCCAGTATCTGGTTATTACAAATAAAGTTACTCTGAACAGCGCGTACAAGCCTTTGTGTGGACACATGCTTTCATTTCTTTGGGTGTTTATGGACTGAATTGTGTACCCCCAATTCGTATGTTGAAGCCCCAGTGTGACCGTATTTGGAGATAGAGCTTTAAAGAGATAATTCAGGTTAAATGAAAATTTAGATTAAGTGAGGCTCTAATCCAATAGGACTGGTGTCCTGATAGGAGGAGGAAGGAGCACCGGAGCTCTCTCTGTGCGCCGCACACAGAACAGGCCACGTGGGAACACAGCAAGAAGGCATCCTCTTCACATGAAGGAAAGAGGCTCCACGAGAAACCCACCCTCCTGCACCTTGGTCTTAGACTCCCAGCCTCCAGCACTATGAGACAATGCGTGTCTGTTGTTTAAGCCCCCACTCTGCGGCACCTGGTTCTGGCAGCCCCCGCAGACCTGGGGTCAATCCTAGGATTGGAATGTCTGCGTCCTATGCTGGTGGTGTATGCTGAACTTTTAAAGACACTGCCAGTTTTCCAAATGATTTCATTTTACAACCCCACCAACATTCTGTGAGGGTTCCATTGTGCTACATCTCAGCCAACATTTGGTACGATCGTCCTTTTTAACTTCATTGTAAAATATGTGTAGTGTGGTTCTCTCACCGTGGTTTTAATTTGCATTTCCTTGATGACTAATGATGTTGAACATCTTTTCATGAGCTCATTTGCCATTTTTACATTTTTTTATGAAGTGTCTGTTCAATTTTTTTTTTTTTTTTGCCCATTTTAAAAATCAGATTGTTTGTTTTGAGATTTGGATATAAGATGTTTGTCACATATGTGATTTGCAAATACTTCCTCTTAGTCTATGTGTTGTTTTTTCATTCTCATAACAGATTGTTTTTGAAGAACAGGTTTTTAAACTTTTGATAAATTCCAATTTATCAACTTTTCCTTTTCCGAATCATGCTACTGGTGACATATCTAAGTAAATTTTGCCTAACCTAAAGCCACAAAGATTTACTCTTGTTTACTTCCAGAAATTGTATACGTTGTGGCTTTATATTAGTCTGTGGTCCATTTCATATTAATTTTTATATATGGTACAAGTATGGGTGGAAGTTCATGGTTTTGCATATGGATCTTCAGTATTCCTGCAGCACCTGTTGAAAACAGATCTGTGCCCTTAGGCCTCTGTGGACTAAATATGTGTAGGTCTGTTTTGTGCTCTCTCTTCTGTTCCATTGCTTTCTTTGTCATCTTATCACCAATACCCCATTGTTTTTATTATTGTAATCTTATGATGAGTCATGAAATCGGGTAATGTAAGTCTTCCAATTTTTTTCAAAACTATTTTGACTGTCCTAGTTCTTTGCATTTTAATTTTAAATTTAGAATCACTTTGTATATTTCTACCCCAAAATGCCTGCTTGAACTCTGAATGACATTGCATTTACTCTACAGATCAATTGGAGAGAGAATGGAATTCTTAACAACTTTGAGGCTTCCAATCCATGAACATAGTATACTTCTCCATATATTTGTCTTATTTGACTTCTTTCACCAGTGTTTTTGTTCATTGTACAGCTCCTTTACATTTTTTGTAAGGTTTACCCCTAAGTATTTATATTTTTATGTTATTGGAAAACATTATACCCAACAACAGCAGAATACACATTCATTTCAAGAGGTTTATCAATTTTGTTGATCTTTTCAAAGTACCAAATTTTTTGTTTCATCAATTTTTCTCTATTTCTTTTTAAAAAATTATTGATTTATTTTCTTATCTTAGTTAATTACCCTGCTTAAACCTTGGGTTTAATTTTCTCTTCTTTCTGTAGTTTCTTAAAGTAGAAGTTGAGGTGATTGTTTTGAAATGTATATTCTTTTCCATCATAGATGTCCAGTGCTGTTAATTTCCCTCTGGGTTTTGCAGCTGCGTTACATAACTGTCAATGTATTGTTTTTTCATTTTTCTTCAGTTAAAAATACTTTCTAATTACCTTTTTCATTTCTTCGTGATCCATGGATTATTTAGGAATGCTCGTTCGGCTCCAAATACTTGGGAATTTTCCAAATATCTGTTAGTGATTTCTAACTTAACTCCATTAGGGTCACAAAACACACAGTGCATGTTTAAATCCTTTTAAATTTATTGAGATTTGCTTGATGTCCTACAATATGATCCATTTTGGTAAGTGTTCTGTGAGCACTTGAAAAGAGTGTGTATTCTGTTGTTTGTTGGGTATAATGATCTACAAATGTCAATTACATCAAGTTGATTGATAGCATTATTCAACACTTCTATGTCTTCTCTGATATTTCTATTTGTTCTATTAGTTAAAAATGGCTGGCTGAAATTTGTGACAATGAGAATAGATTTGTCTTACTTGCTTTTAAAGTTCTATTAGTTTTCCTTTATTTATTTTGAAGGTCTGCTATTAGGTACATAAACATTTAGGATTGTTATGTTCTCCTGATGAATTGACTCTTTTATCATTGAAAAACCCACTTTATCCCTGATAATATTCTTTCCTCAGAAATCTACTTTGCCTGTTATTACCATAGGAATTCCTGGTTTATTTTGATACTGTTAGTTAGCATGGTGTATCTTTTTCCATCTTTTTACTTTAACTTATTTGTGTCTTTATAAAACATGTTTCTTATAGGCAGCATTTAGTTGGATATTGATCGTGTATTTTAATTTTATATAGCAATCTTTTCCTGTGAAGTGGTTTAGTTTTCCTGTTTTAATTTAGTATAATTATTTTTTAAAATATTATTACTCTTATAAACTATATTTTTATTGATTTTAGAGAGGAAAAGAGGGGGAGAGATAGTTAGAAACATCAATGATGAGAGAGAATCATTGATCAGCTGCCTTCTGCATGCCCCACATTGGGCATCGAGTCTGTAACCTGGTATGTGCCCTGACTGAGAATCAAACAGTGACCTCCTAGTTCATAGGTTGACGCTCAACTACTGAGCCACTCCAGCCAGGCTAGTGTAATTATTGAGATAGTTAGGTTTAAATCTATCATCTTGCTGGTTTTTATTTGTTCCATCTATTCTTTTTGACATTTTTTTCTGTCCTCTCTTTGTCTTGGATTAATTCAGTATTTTTTATGATTTCATCTTATCTCCTTTGTTGCTTTATTATCTGTAGCATTGTATCGTGCTTTATTTTTTGTGGTTGCTTAAGAGTTTATAGTATACTTCTTTACCTTTATCAGTCTGCTTTCAAATCATAATTGCATTGTATAAGAACCTTACAACAATATACAAATTTTCAACTTTTCTCCTCAGGGTCTTTGCACTGTTGCTGGCACACATTTTCCTTCTACATATATTAAAATCCCCACAATACTTTTTTTTTCTGGAAACGGCAAATTATTTAAAGAATATTTAATGATAAATAAGTATTTTGTATTTCCTTATATATTTACTATGGTACTAGAGGCCTGGTGCACGAATTCATGCACCAGTGGGGTCCCTCAGCCTGGCCTGCGGGATCAGGCCGAAACCAGCTCTCCGACATCCCCTGAAGGGTCCTGGATTGCGAGAGGGCGCAGGCCAGGCCAAGGGACCCCACTGGTGCATGATCGAGGCTGGAGAGGGACGTGGGAGGTTGGCCAGCCGGGGAGAGTCCGAGGGAGGACTCCAGGTTGTGTCCGGCCCATCTCGCTCATTCCCGATTGGCCGGACCCCAGCAGCAAGCTAACCTGGTTGGAGTGTCTGTCCCTTGCTGGTCAGTGCACTTCATAGTGACTGATCGACTGGTCAACTGTTTGCCCCCTGGTGGTCAGTGCATGTCATAGCGAGCGGTTGAGTGACCTTAGCATATCACTAGCATATTATGCTTTGATTGGTTGAATGGATGACCGGACACTTAGCATATTAGGCTTTTATTATATAGGATTTCTATTCCTTTTCATTCTTTTGTGTAGATTTGGGTTTGGTATAATTTTATTTCTACCTTAAGGACTTAAATTTTTTGTTTTCAACAGGCATGTATATTTCAAAGAACTTAATTGGAGAAAAATGGTCTTTTATACTTACTTACCCAATTAGATACCATATACCTTGTTTTCTTTCACTCCTGAATTTCCAAGTTTTCCTCTGGTATTATTACTCTTCAACCTGAAGAACTTCCTTTAGCATCTGTTGTTGACAAATTTACTTAGTTTTTTTTCCATCTGTCAAGATTGGTATTTTGCCTTTATTCCTAGAGGGTACTTTTGCTGTCTATAAAATTCTGGGTTGGGCACTCCTTTCTTTCACCATTTTCAATGTGTGCCACTATTTTTTTTTTTACTTCCATAGTTTCTGATGAGAAATCCATAGCATTTCAAATTATTTTTATGTAATGCTTCATTTCCCACCTCTACCCCCACCCACTAGGTGGTTTTAATATTTTTTTCTTTGAGGTTTTTAGAAGTTTGAATGTGTCAGGGCTTGGTGTTTTCTTTGATTTTATCGTTTTTTTGTGGCTTGCTGAGTCTCTTGACTCTAAATTTATGTCTTTCACCAAATGTGGGCACTTTGGTCAGTATTTCTTCAAGTATATACATATAAATTGACATACACACAGACATATACATGCACTGCTCCACTGACAAAAATATTTAATCTTCTGATATTATTCCACAGGTCCCTAAGACCTTGTTCATTTTTGTTTCTATCTACAAGTTCACTGAGTCTTTTTTATTTCCCATTTTGTTATTGGGCTTATCCCATGATTAAAAAAATATTTTTCAGTTCTAAAATTTCTATTTGAAAATACAATTTCTGGCCCTAGCTGGTTTGGCTCAGTGAATAGAGCCTTGCCCTGCGGACTAAAGGTTCCTGGGTTCAATTCCAGTCAGGGGCACATACCTGGGTTGCGAGTTCGATCCCCAGTGCGGGGCTTGCAGGACACAGCCGATCAATGATTCTCTCTCATCATTGATGTTTCTATCACTCTCTTCCTCTCCCTTCCTCTCTGAAAATTATAAAAATATATTTTTAAAAATCTACATATATATTTAATAGAGAAATATGCTAATTAACCGGGACACTGTAATGGGTCGACCAGACAGGAGGAGGTTGCGTGTGCAGCGTCGGGGGGCAGGGCCGCAGGAGCCTCTGTGTGCCTGTGCTGGGGGAGGGCCTGATCAGCAGTGGCCGTGGCTGCTTTCAGGGTCAGAGAGGGAGGCAGGGCCGGACCGGCAGCGGCCATGGCTGCTGCGGGGCCCAGGGAGCAAGGCAGGGCCAGACCAGTGACTTGAGGGTGGGCGGCGCTGTGCGATTTCGAATCGCGCGCTGGGCTCCTAGTATACATATAATTTCTGTTTCTCTGTTGAGGTCAACTATCCATTTATTTCAAGAATGTTTATCTTTATCTCATTGAGGATTATTCTAATAGCTGTTTAAATGTGTCTGGTAATTCCAAGATCTGGATCATTTCAGGGTTGGCAACGTTTTATTTTTTTCTCATGGCTACTGTTTACATTTTCCTGGTTCTTTATATGTCAAATCAATTTAAGAACACATCCTGCAGATTTTTAGCATTATATTGTCAGATCCCGAGGAAATCCTGTGGAGAATAGTGATTTGTCTGTCTCCGTGGGCAACCAACCCAGTTAGATTCAGTGAGCAAGTTCTTCTCTCCTCTTGTGGGCAGTGGTTCCACTTCAGCGTTCAAAACCTCTGTGACGCTGAGTGTAAAGGGTTAGTTTCAGACCTAGACAGTGGTCATACGGTGCTCCACTGCTTACAGCCTGAGCTGTGCTCTGACTGTGTCACACACCTGTAGCTTAGGGCCTGTCCTGGGGTGCATATCAGTTCATACACAGAGTGGGAGGGTTCCCTGCTCAGCTCTCTCCTCTCCGGAGTTTCTCCCTCACTGTCTCCCCAGGGCCTGGTTCTCTGGCCCAGAGAGATGGAGTTCTCTCCCAGGTCAACCTTCTGCTGTGTCACATGGTGACCACACTGGGCTTCCTCTCACGGCAAACTGGCTCACTTTGGAGAAAATAGGGGGAAAAAACAACGTGGGTTTCCCTCCTACTGGTTTTACAATAAGGTCACTTTTCCCCAGTTCTTTTGTTCAGATTCTCTCCCCTGGGTTTCAGGTATTTGTACTGCATGCCAGAGCTGTGTGGTTCTGTTCCGGGCAGGGCTGGAGGAACGAGATGGAGATAGTTTTACAATTTCCAATGCTCTCTGGCTTACAGAGACCCCCCCCCCCCCCCGCTTTTTTTTTTTTTTTTTGTCTCTTTGGCCAGATGGTGGATTTATTTCAGAATTTTTGCTGTCTATGCCCACTATGATAATTCCTAAAATCAGTGAGTTTGTGAGTCAGTGTCAGCAATTAAAAGATGCTCTCCAAAATATAAGTAAAAACCCCAAACTGAAAATCCCACAGACTTAAAGCCTCCCTTGCCATATTGGTTTTTCTTCACATTTCGACTTCCTGCCCCTAACCCACCTGCTATTACTTTTTAGTCTTCAGGTAAGTGCATTGTGAATTTGTTTTACTTGTAATTTGTGATAGAGGGTGAGAGGCCATTGTGGGTTTATCCCATTTGGGGTTCCAACTAGATTTTGTTTCATTTAAAAAAGTCAGCCTTTTCCCCTCTAGTATGTTTGGAATCATCTCAGTTGCTATGCTCTTCCAGTTCACTAATGTTTCCTCTTGCTGTGTCTCATCTGATGTTAATCCCACTCAGTGTATGTTTCTTCTCAGCACTGTGTATTTCATGTGTAGAAGAAGTTCGTTGGGGTTCTCGTACATCCTCCATGTCTCACTTAGCTTGGCCGGTCTCTCCTCTACCTTCGTAAACACTTGCTATGTGGTTATGACAACTGGTCTGTCATCTGTTACTTGCGGATTCAGCTGGTGAGAGACAGAATCCGAGGCTGTGGTTGGTCGTGTTCCTAGGCTCCTTCCACGGACACAGCTAGGAAATGGTTTTGTTGTTAAGGAAAAAAATCACCATTGGTAGTACTGGTTTTTTCCAGTTCAGACTTAGGATTTCAGAACTTTTCCTTGGCTTCTTTGCTTTTATATATTTTTTATTTCTTTGACAGTGAACATTTTTATTTCTGTCTTTCTTAACACAGTTTTTTTTTTGGTATATTGACACTAGCAATTTCATGACTGAAAACAGTTTAAGATTGCTCTCAGTTGATTTTGTCCACAGTGCATATCTAATTAGGGTTTACCATCAAATTACTGTTCATAATGTATATTCAACTAAGGACCTACCATTAAATTACTGTGCTTTCACATCTCCCAAAATAAATCCTATTTATGTGGTTAAGCTACTCGCTCAATTCTTGGTTTGTTTCATTTGCTTAATTTTTCTTTCACATTTTAGAGACTGCTTTTTAAGTTAATTTTGTTGTATAATGTTATAAAATATGTACATTGTTCTAGAGAAGGGATTGCAAAACTACAGTACCTGGGTCCAATCTGGTTTACATTTTTAAAGGGCTGTCACACACACACACACACACACACACAAAATAGTGACTGTATGGGGCCCACAAACCCTAAAATATTTACTGTTTGGCCCTTTACAGAAATTTTCTAACTTCTACTGCCAACCCTGTCTCCTCCATTCCATTCCCTTCCTTACTCTATCCCAGGGGTCCTCAAACTTTTTAAACAGGGGGCCAGTTCACTGTCCCTCAGACCGTTGGAGGGCCGGACTATAGTTTAAAAAAAAACTATGAACAAATTCCTATGCACACTGCACATATCTTATTTTGAAGTAAAAAAACAAAATGGCAAAAACACCCGCATGTGGCCCACGGGCCGTAGTTTGAGGACGCCTGCTCTAGAGGCTGACTTATTCCTTTACTTACTTAGTTTCTGATTTATCTCCCTACTGTTTTTAATGTAAGCAAACACATACATATATTCATAGCATCTCTTCAAGTTACTTCCCACCTGTTTTTCTCCCACGTTGCTTTTTCCCTGAGCAGTGAATCTGGAGGTCACCCCACAGCAGGCAGGGAGGTAAGCCTCATTTTTCTTCCAGCTGCAGCGCCTTCCGGAGTGGGATGTGCTGGGCTTTACTTAACCGGTTCCTTCCTGGTGTTTATTGCAGTCCCTCTAATTTTTTATTCTTAAAGTCGTGCTGTTTTCAGGGGCCTTGGCCGGCATCTTTGGGAGTTTTGCCAGTGTCGCTTCGGGACTGGTCCCTCCGGGGGGCGGAGGACAAGTCATGTGCGACTGTGTGATGGCCCCAGTTATCCGCACAGGGACTATCCCGCTCACATTCCTCTCCCTGATGCCCCACGGCCACCTAAGGGAGAGGGTGCCAAACTTTTGGCGTTTGCTAATGTGATGGGCAAGGAATGATATCTGTGTGTCATTTAAATGGTCATGTCCAATGAGCAAGGGCGAAGGACCGGTTGCATTTCCTTTTATTGACCTTTCTGTTCACTTTTCTTGCTCACTTTTGTGTGGAACTCGTGGTCACTTCCATCTGTTTTTAGAAACTGTCTGTATTTAGGAATAGTGACCTTTGCTTCTCATGTAAGTTGCAAATATTTCTCCCATTTGTCTTTTTTACTCTACTTACTTATTTCCTCGTTTTTATGCCACGCCACAGTGATGATGATGATTTTCATGCAGGTAAATCTACCCGTCTTTCATCTTCCTGCTTCTGGCCCCGGACTCACAGCCAGGAAGGTTTCTCCGGTCCCAGACTGTAGAAAATTCACGCATCTTTTCTCCTCCTGTTTTTACAGTATCTTTTTAAATTTCTGATCCTTTTCGAATTTACTGACAGCACACTCTCGGTGCTCGCTGTTCTGTTTGGCCACTTTCCCTGTGTGAATTTAAGCACAGAAAGGGGCCCTTACCCACGCCTCCAGTTTACCAGTGTTTCTTCGAGTCTGGTCCCTTCAGGGGGGCTACAGGTCAGGCACATGGTGGAGGACAAGCCATGTGCCTGACCCCATTTGTGTATCCACTCACCCCCTTGTGCAGATACTCATTCACTACACCCGCCCATGCAGAGACCCCTCGCATCGCAGCATTTGAAAGAGACCAGCATGTGCATTTTCAGGGAGAAGGAATTGAGATTGGAGGATGGGGTGGAGGGAGGGATTTACCAGGGACTCTCGGCTCCATCCTGGGGACTCGCTCCTGCCTGCAGGGGAAGGGAAGGTCCATGAGCGTCTGCCGTGTGGTGGCCCCGAGCCAGCCAACCACCTCTGTTGACTCCCACGCCAGAGGTCCTGTCATCGTCCCCACCTTCAAATGTGGCGCCGGAAGCACGGAGAGGCAAGTTGCTGGCCCAAGGCCCTGCAGCCAGAAGAGGCCGCCAGGCTCCTGTACCCGGCACCCGCCTCCCCCTGGGGAAGGGAGGCCCCGCTCGCCTGGCCAGTGATGTGGAATGGAGCGCAGTCGCCCTGCCCTCCCCTCCTGCCCCACCGTGGTCCCGGAGCTCCTCGGAGAATCAGTTTGCCTGTGGCTGCCTGTCCCAGCCATAGGCGCTCCCTGTGCATGAATGTCATCCCGGCGCCTGCCGGAGCTGGTGGCAGCCGCTCCGTGGGTGTTGCCTCAGCCCCGAGCGCCAGCGTGTGCCGGCAGCCAGAGGCGGAGCTCACTGCTTTGCAAGTTGTTCTTTTGTTCATTCATCCATTTGCTTATCCACTCATCCCTTCTGCAGACACTCATTCAGTACACCCCAGTGCGGGCCAGGGGCGACCCAGGCACGGGCCAGGTGTCTGTCCCCAGGAGCTCAGGTCCTGGTGCTGGGAGCCCAGAGCAGTGTCTCCCCTCGCCTTGCCTTCCGGTTTGGGGGAGGTGAGGGCAGCTGGTGCCCGCAGTGCTGAGAGGCGCCAGAGACCAGACCCCGAGAGGGAAGGGCTCCCCTGGGCACACGTAAGTCAGCCGCCCGGCCAGGACCACGCCTCGCCTGCACCCCGGCCTCACGCCCGTTGAAGAGGCAGGGACCCAAGGGAGGGAAAGCGTGCCCTCGGGTGGACCCCGGGGAGCCCAGTTATCCGGTGTGTGGTGGACACGCAGCTGGCAGGTTTTCAGGACATCAGGTGGCTTTCATCAGCCCTGACTGTGCCATGATCACGCCTTCCACTCTCCCCGGAGCCCTAGCCCTTGGCCCAGGAGGTGCTTCCCCAGCGAGGCCGGTTGCCAGGCGTCTGGGGAGGCTCCCTCTGGATCCAGCTAGTTAGGCCCGCGAGCACCCCAGCCCCTGGGACGGGCCGCGCCAGCTGTCGGCGTAATTAAAGTTGCCATAAAACCCACCAGCTAGACACGCGAATGGCTCCTCGGCGGGCCGGGCACGAGCCGTCGCGAAGGCCGGTAAATCACGTTCCGGGCGATCGCTTCAAAGGGCAGCCCCGCCGACGCAGCGGCATTGGCAGGGCTCGCCCATAACACGCCTTGTTTCCCAGCCATTCGATTTTATGCCGCCCTAATGAATTGGGCCATTTCCATCATTCTCGGGAAACGTCCGGAACGGCGGGTTCGTTCTCCCGGAAAAGTTGGCCTGGGAGGCGGGTGGTGTGTTGGTGGGCACCCGAGGCCCGGCTCCCGCTTCTCTCCGGGCCATGCCACCTGGGTGCCGCCGCCTCCCGCTGTGTGGCCAGGAGACGGCTCATGTGAAACCCCCCGCCAGTGGCTGCCGTTTAACAGGCGCTGGGCGAGGGGCAGGGGCCCTTCTCCTCCTCCATCCTCTCCTGGGTCAGTGTGTGTCCCGAGGGGGCGCCCTGGGGACCGAGGTACTGCCGTGGAGCGAGGGGCAGCTGCATGCCCCACAACTGCGGAGGGGAGAAGCGTCTCCGTGCACAAGCCGTGTCCAGGGACACGAGTCCAGCACACTAGCCTCTCCTGGAAGGGCTGCCCGGCCCTCTCTGCGCCCGAGCCCGTGACAGAGGCTTCAGGAAAGGGGGGCGGAAGGTGGTCAGGCCCCCGGTGGCCCAGGCGAGGGAGGCAGGGGGTGTCTGGGGGGGGGGGGGGAGGACAGGAATGGCTCGGGGGATGGGAGGAGCAGATGGATTTGGACCCAGTAAAGAGTGACTTAAGAGCCAAGGGGAGGGGGCCTCCCCATCATCCCTTCCCTCCCCCTCCTTCCTTCCGAGCAGATTCTAAGCACTGAATCTGTGGGGTGGCACTGCCCCGTGAGTGGGAAGGATGTGCAGGCTCATGAGAGCAGATGCTGGGGACGCCACATCCCTCCCAGGCCCTGGGCCGCTGCCCCAGCCCCAGACTGGGCAGGCGCGGGCCTCTGGTCAGCAGCACAGCCGCTGCGCCTCCTGGCCGTCCCGGCCTTCCCCCATCCCGCACTCGGGAGACTCAGGACCCCGGAGAGGTACGTGGGCCTGCGGGTCCTAGGGAGGGAGAGCAGCAGCTGTCCCCAGCCCTGCGTTCCGAGACTTGCAGGGATGCCCTCTCTTCTGCCCCCAGACCACCCCTGGGCTTCAGGGGCCCACCCAGAGATCACCCTGAGTGGGGGCTGCCTCTGAAGAGGTTGAGAGAAGAGCAGTCATCTGTTGCCCACCCTCCCAGGAATTTGTCCCAACACTTACTGAGGCAGGAATTGGCTGGCAGGAGACGGGTGTGGGCCCCAGGGAAGCAGCTGGGGCTGGGGGAAGCTCCACCACTCCTGGCTGTGTGATCTTGGCACATCCCTGCATCTCTCTGAGCCTCAGTGTTCCTCATCTGCAGAATGGGTCTCCAAGCACCCCTCCCCCCCCAGTCTAAATTGGACTGATGGAGTGTTGCATTTAATGGGAATTTGACATACGTACATTTGAAAGAGGATGATAGAAAAGTCTCAACATTTGAAAGGCTGTGAACTCCAGTTTTTAAAAAATTTGTCAAGATGGCTCAACATTGGGCTGAGGTATGGGCGAACTGTTCATGCTGTGGCCGCATGGTGGCGCCCTGGGAGCTGAGAACTAGGCGGCCAGGGCAGCAGGCAGGCCAGAGGCACAGTGCCCTGACTGCAATTTGAAGTAGAATCTTCTGTGAATTTGTTAAGTGGAGGTTCTTGTTAGTCTCCGCCCCTCCCTGGCTCCGCCTCGCACCTGTCGCTGCCAAACCAGTTGTCTTAGAACAGCAGGTGAAGGTGATAAAATGCTCTGAAGAAAGCAGAACAACTGCTGGACACTTAATCACATTAGTTTACGAGGCAGGAGGCTTTGGAATATTGGCGATAATGCTAAGATATAAAAAATGTCTTTACATCATAGCTATACAAAGGATCATACTAGAATATTATGAAAAACTACATGCTACCAAATTCATTAACCTAGAAGAAATGGATTGGTCCTAAAAATATATAACCTTCCTAGACTAAATCATGAAGAATTGGAAAATCTAAATAGACTGATCAGCAGTGAGGAAATTGAAACAACCATCCAAAACCTCCCAAGAAATAAAAATCCAGGACCAGATGGCTTCACCAATGAAATCTACCAAATTTCAAAGAAGATTTAAATCCTATTCTTCTCAAACTCTTACAAAAAATGGAAGAAGAGGCACTACTTCCTAACAAATTCTATAAGGCCAATATATCCCTGATACCAAAACCTGGCAAAGATAACACACAACAAAAGAAAACTATAGACCAGTATCTCTGATGAATACAAATGCAAAAATCCTAAACAAAATACTAGCAAATCCAATACAACAGTATATGCAAAAATAATACATCGTGATCAAGTGGGGTTTATTCCACGAGAACAGGATGTTGCAACATATGAAAATCAATCCATGCAATAGGCCACATTAACAAAAGAAAGGATAAAAATCATGTGATCTTATCAATAGATACAGAAAAAGCATTTGATAAGATACAACATCCATTTATGATTAAAACACTCAATAAAATAGGACTAGGAGGAAAGTACCTCAGCATAATAAAGGCCATATATGATAAACCCTCAGCTAATACTGTACTCAATGATGAAAAACTGAACATTTTTTCTCTAAGATCAGAAATAAAACAAGGATGTCCACTCATCACTCTTATTCAACATAGTTCTGGAAGTCCTAGACAGAGTAATGAGGCACGAGAAAGAAATAAAAGGCATCCAAATAGGGAAGTAAGATGTCAAACTTCGCTTTTTGAAGGTGACATAGTTTTGTATATAGAAAACCCTAAAAACCCCACCAGAAGACTATTAGAAACAATAAACAAATACAGTCAAGTTGCAGGATACAAAATCAATTTGCAAAAATCTATTGCCTTCCTGTATACTAACAAAATTTCAGAAAAAAAAAGAAAAATTCCTTTTGAAATTGCAACCAAAAGAATAAAATACATAGAAATAAACTTAACAAAGAATGTGAAAGACCTATATACTGAAAATTACAAAGCATTATTAAAAGAAATTGAAAAAGACACAACAAAATGGAAAAATATCTTGTGTTCATGGATTTGGGAGAATCAACATAGTTAAAATAGCCATATTACGCAAAGCAATATACAGATTTAAAGCAATCCCCATCAAAATATCAATGTCATTTTTAAAAGATACAGAATGAGAAATCATCAGATTTGTATGGAACCACAAAAGATCCTGAATAGCCAAAGTAACCCTGAGGAAAAAGAACAGGACTGGAGGTATCAAGCTACCTGACTTACATTTATACCACAGAGCCACGATAATCAAAACAGCATGGTATTGGCAGAGAAACAGACACACAGACCAGTGGAATGGAATAGAGAGCACAGCTTTAAAACCAAATGTACTAGTACAGTGGTCGGCAAACCGCGGCTCGCGAGCCACATGCAGCTCTTTGGCCCCTTGAGTGTGGCTCTTCCACAAAATACCATGTGCGGGCGCGCACGTACAGTGCGATTGAAACTTTGTGGCCCATGCGCAGAAGTCAGTTTTTGGCCTGGGCGAGTCTATTTTGAAGAAGTGGTGTTAGAACACTCAAGGGGCCAAAGAGCCGCATGTGGCTCGCGAGCCGCCGTTTGCCGACCACTGTACTAGTACATGGACAGATAATTTTCATATATATATTATTGATTTCAGAGAGGAAGGTAGAGGGAGAGAGAGATAGAAACATCAATGATGAGAGAGAATCATTGATCGGCTGCATCCTACATGCCCCACACTGGGGATCGAGCCCACAACCCGGCCATGTGCCCTGACCGGGAATTGAACCATGACCTCCTGGTTCATAGGTCGTCACTCAACCACTGAGTCATGCCAGCTGGGCTGGACAGATAATTTTCTACAAAGGAGCCAGAAACACACAATGGAGTAAAGATTGTCTCTTCAATAAATGGTGCTGGGAAAACAGGAAAGCCACATGCAAAGGAATGAAACTGGATTGCAATTTGTCCCCATGTACAAAAATTAATTCGAAATGGACCAGAGACCTAAATAGAAGACCCAAAACAATGAGTTACATAGAAGAAAATATAGATACCAAACTTAGGGACCTTGGTCGTAGAGAACATTTTATGAACTTGACCCAAAAGGCAAAGGAAGTAAAGGCAAAAATAAATGAATGGGATTAAAACTAAAAAGCTTCTGCACAGTAGAAGAAACTGACAACAAAACAAAGAGGCAGCCAACCAGATGGGAGATGAAATTTGCAAACAGTGGCTCTGACAAAGGTTTAATTTCCAAAATATATAAAGAACTTGTAAAACTCAACACCAAGTAAATAAAAAACCCAATCAAAGAGTGGGCAGAGGACCTGAAAACACTCCTCTCTCAATAAGACATATGAAGAGCCAATAGATATATTGAAAATATGTTCTACCTCACTGGCAATCAGGGAAGTGCAAATCAACCCTACAGTGAGATACCACCTCACACCTGTTAGAGTGGCCATTATCAACAAGACAAGCAAGAACAAGTGTTGGGGAAGTTGTGGGGAGAAAGGGAACCCTCATCCACTGCTGGTGGGAATGTAGACGGGTACAACCACTACGGAAAGCAGTCTGGCGATTCCTCAAACAATTAAGAATAGAGCTTCCATACGACCCAACAATCCCTCTCCTGGGTATATACCCCTGAACCTCAAAAACATGTATTCACAAAGATATATGCACCCCTATATTCATTGAAGCATTATTTACGGTGGCCAAGACATGGAAACAACCAAAGTGCCCTGCAAAAGAGGGCTGGATAAAGAAGCTGTGATACATGCACACAATAGAATACTACTCAGCTGTAAGAAAGGATGAAATAGCGCCATTTGCAGCAACATGGATGGACCTTGAGAACATTATGCTAAGTGAAAGAAGTCAGCCAGAAAAGGCTATGAACCATATGAGTTCACTCACATGTGGGATATGAAACTCATGGACACAAACAGCAGTGTGGTGGTTGCCAGAGGGAAGGGGTGGGGGGAAAAAGGGGTCCTAATATATGGTGATGGGAGAAGATGTGACTTTGGGTGGTGGCCACACGGTGCAATATACAGACCTTGTAACATAGAAACCCACACCTGAAACCTATATGTTCATGGCGACCAATGCCACCCTAATAATCCTATATAATAAAACCCTAATATGCAAATCAACTGAACAGCCGAACAACTGGTCACTATGATGCACAGTGACCACCAGGGGGCAGACGCTCAACCCAGGATCTGCCCCCTGGTAGACAGTGCGCTCCCACAGGGGGAGTGCCGTTCAGCCAGAAGCCAGGCTCACTGCTGGTGAGTGCAGTGGCGGTGGCAGGACCCTCTCCCGCCTCTGCTGCAGGCAGGCAGTAAGGAGCAAGGGGTCCCGGACTGCGAGAGGGCGCAGGCTGGGCTGAGGGACCCCTCCCCGCCTCAGTGCACGATTTTTGTGCACAAGGCCTCTAGTTTAATATAAAAAAAATAAAGGGAAACAAGGTTTAGAATAAATGAATAAATAAGTAAATAAGTAAGTAAGTAAGTAAATAAACAAACAAAACAGACTGCTGATAGCTCTGCTACCCTCTGGTACCCTACAATTTGTTATGGGAATAAAAAGCCAAACCTTGCCCCCCTCCCCCCTTGTCTAAAGCTAACCTGCTCACTATGGTTCTGGCTTTATGGTCTCCGAGAACTTTAACTCCCAGCAGCACAGCTTCTACTCCAGGGCAATAGGCTGGGACGTTGTGAGCTTGAATTACGTGCCATCTTCAGAAGCAAGAATGGCTCCAGGTTGATGGACATCCCTGATGCCCCTTGGGTGCCCTTGGCTAGGCGCAGGCCCTTCCCTCAGCCTGCCTTGGTGGCTCTCTGGGGGACCAGTCTGACCGGAGATCATCGCACCTCCCTGGGCCCCGCACCAATGGGTGTGGGGTGAGTGTGGGAGGGGGACTCTCCACGAGGAGGTGCTATCAGGCAAGGCTGTGGGAGGTGTGGGTAGGTCCTGAGCAGACAGACATTTTCCTGGTGGAAGCCGAGGGCCCCAGGTCTCCCTGCAGCAGCCCCCAGCGCCACAGCTCGCGCGCCTTGTCCCACACACTGCCCTCCCTAACCCCCTGTCCGCTGCCTCCCTGTGGCCCACCAGCATGACAGGCGCCCGCTCTTGCAGGTGGTGAGAAGCTACAAGGCGACCATCCAGCAGACCTTGGACATCCTCTTCCTCCAGGAAGGCTCCGAGTTTCTGAGCAGCACAGATGCTTCGAGCCGGGACTCTGCCGATCGTACCATTATCGCCTGGGATTTCCGGAGCTCCGCCAAAATCTCCAACCAGATTTTCCATGTGAGAACCCCTATTTGGCATTGCTTTCTGTCTCAGCCCCGTGTAGCCCTAGGTCCCAGGTCACTTCCCGTGGGAGACGGTTCAGTAGGCGGGATCTTTGCAGACAGATTGGCTGCCTGAGATTTCTAGGGCAGGGTAAGTCCCCAAGCTCCATTTTACAGTATCTCCCTAACTGTCCTCCCATTCGTCCCCGCCCTGCACAGCCACCCCACAGGGTAAGGGTGTGGAGGGGCAGCCAGTACAGGTGGGCTGGTAGACGGCCGAGCAGCTCGAGACACCCCTACCCTTTCTGTGCCACCCCAGCCAGCCCATGGAACTCTGCCCTCCTTCGCTGAATGGCTTTGGCAGGAGCTGTGACTCAGGGGTTCAAGCAGAGAAACTCAAGTTAGACCACTGAATTGTGGTCCTGGATTCACCACTTACAAACTGGGGGTGCTGGGCCCATTACTTAGCCATTTTGATTCTCATTGTCCTCTTAGAAAATTGAGGGTGAGAATATTACTTGCCTCATAGAGTGGTTTTGAGAATTTAAAGAACACTTATTAAGGGTCTAGAATGGTGCCAGGTACAGGGATTGCTTCATAAATGCATTACTTACATTATCACCATCATTACCACTGTCATCACCACCATCATCATCACCACCACCACCACCATCGTCACCATCGCCACCACCACTATCATTACTAATCACCATTATCACTGTGATCACCACCACCATCATCATAACTATCACCAATATCACCATCATTACCACCATCCCTATCATTATCATCATCACCATACCATCATCACCATAATCACCACTATCACTATCATCATCATAACTATCACCATTGTTACCATCATCATCACCATCACTATCATTATCATCATCACCATACCATCATCACCATAATCACCACTATCACTATCATCATCATAACTATCACCATTGTTACCATCATCATCACCATCACTATCATGATCATCATATCATCATCACTACCACCACCACCACATCATCATCATTATCATTTTAACTATCACTATCATCACCACCACTGTAATCATCACCATCATTGTTACCACTGCCATCACCATCACCATCACCATCATTTAAGATTTCAAATAAGCCATGGCTAATCTCTTTGGTTATGGGAATAACCCCAAATTTAACAATATGTGTCAGGTGTACATGCACGTCTTTTCCCTCTCCTTGCTCTCCCCTTGTTTTCAGATGGTTCTGAGTGACCCTGAGCACATGCCTCTAGATCTCACTTTAGGGTCCAGTGTAACCTCCTAGGAAAAGCAGGCCGTGGGAGGGGGATGGGGGGCACCTCTGACCCCCGGGGCTTCCTGCCTCCATCAGCCCCAGTGGAGAGCCGGGGAAGCGAGTGAGGTGGATGGAGTGCTGCTGGCCTGAGCTGTCCCAGGTGCACACCTCCTTGCCGGCAGCATCACGCTGGGGAGCTCATCATGGGGCCGCCACGGCATCCATGCCTCTGATGGACACACTAGTCTGCAGCTGGGTATTACTAGTCCGACTGTTCCTGCTTTGCCCTCTGAACTTGGGCAACTCTTAGAACGTGAACAGACAGGCGCGCTGAGAAGGGAGTTCCCAGGGGTGCTTCTGTGTGACTGAGCCCATCAAACAGTGAGATCTCCCTGCCGGGTTTTGAACACTGTTCCCATTTATCTTCTCACTTGATCACTTACCTCTTCACTGACGGTGCATTTGGACCGTGTGGGACCCTGCACTGGGCTGCCCCTGAGGGCCCCCTGTGGAATGGGGGGATGGGCACGCACTTTCGTTCTCTATTCAGCAGTGAATTCCCACACATTTCTGAGGATAGCAGTTTGACTCCGTATCACTGGGCTGAAAGGGGGTGTTGGTAGGGCCCGCTCCCTCTGAGATGCTGGGCAGATCTGTCCCTTGCTGGTGGCTGCTGGTGATACTGGGCATCCCCCCGAGCTATACACCAGCTTCTTCAGATCACTCTCTGATCCATGTTCACATCACCTGTGTGCATCTCATCTCCCCGTGCCTCCCTTATAAGGAAGGATACACATGGCTGACTCTACATGTTACCACAGATTGGAGGCTTAAGCAATGATACAGGGTAACTCCCCACATCAAGATTCTTAACTTAGTTACTTCTGCAAAGACATGCAAGGTGCCATTCACGGGCCCTAGGAATTAGGATGTGAATATATCTTGGAGGCCCTTTAAGATCCACCACAAGGGCCGTGGGCCAAGAAGGGCAAGTGGCTCCTGGAAGCGCAGGAAGCACTTCCCCCTGGAGCCTCCGGAGCGAGCTCAGCTCTGCTGACACCACGATTAGCCCAGCGAGACCCTGCTCAGACTTCTGACCTCCAGATCTGGACGGTCCCAAGTTTGTGTGTTTCAAGCCACTGAGTTTGCGGCAGTTGGTTACAGCAGCAGCAGGAAACTCATACCGACCCGAAGCCAAAGTCCGGGAGGAGGGCACATGGCCTGTGAGCAGAGAGCAGGGCGGGTGTCTGCAGAGGCAGCAGGCACAGCTCGAGCATCCTTGACCCTCTGTGTGGCCCGCTGTTTCTCAGGAGAGGTACACCTGCCCCAGCCTGGCCTTGCACCCGCGGGAGCCCGTGTTCCTGGCCCAGACCAATGGCAACTACCTGGCCCTCTTCTCCGCCGTGTGGCCCTACCGGATGAGCAGAAGGCGGCGCTACGAAGGGCACAAGGTACAGCTAACCTGCCCCTCCCCCCCCTCCCCCCCAAGGGCTGAGCACTGGCCCCAGAGCCTCCCGCCACACGAGGCCAGCAACGGACTTGGGGTCAGAGTGCACAGACCTCTGTCCAGCAGATTCTGTTTTCTGCCTCCCCGGTGACCACATGCTGTGTGGCCTGGTGTCTACTCAAGGCTGGGCTTATCGCTCTGCCCGGGGCCCCAGCTGCAGGGGGAAAGGTTTCCTCTGATTCCGCTCCTGTGGACCTGTCCCAGAGGTTAGGGATGGGGCAGGACAGAGTCTCTAGCTCCGCCCCCTTTCATCACTGAGACCTGCCTCCTGTGGGGGAGGGGCCTGGGCTGGGTGATGTCAGCAGGCTGGACCCCGCCCCCCCTGCTGGAGCTGTGCCTCCTGGGCACCACTGAGGTAACCTGTACACAGACCCCATCTGCGGGGAGCTCGGGCTCTGCCCCGGGCGCAGCTCCTGGCCTGCTGCTCTGTAGCGGGTGGAATGACTGCCATTGCGCAGGCGAGCTGTGAGCTCACCCGTGTCGCCCTTGCAGGTGGAAGGCTACGCGGTGGGCTGCGAGTGCTCCCCCGACGGAGACCTGCTGGTGACGGGCAGCGCGGACGGCCGGGTCCTGCTCTACTGCTTCCGCACGGCCAGCCGGGCACGCACGCTACACGGGCACACGCAGGCCTGCGTGGGCACCACCTTCCACCCTGTGCTGCCTTCCGTCCTCGCCACCTGCTCCTGGGAGGGTGACATCAAGATCTGGCACTGAGCCTTCCAGCGCAGCACCCCTGGACAGACATGGTCGCCCCCGGCTCCCTGGGGGGGGAGGGGGACTAAATACTGAGGCTGGCGCTCCACCCGGGGTCCCCAGTTCCTCTGAAATCGGGCCAGGAGCCTTTTGTCTCGGTTGTGAGGCTGGGAAGTGAGCGCCTGGCACACTGCTCCTGACGCTCAGTAAATACGCGTCTCGCTGTTTTGTAGGTGACTTCAGCGATAAATGTGTGTTGGCAGTTCCTCTCGCCGCCCCACTCGCGCCCGCTGGAGCTCGAAATGAGAATGCTGGGATCCGGAGCGGGGGCAGCCCCGCTCTGCGGGTCCTGACGAGGGGGCCCAGGGAAAGAGGGCCCTGGACCTCAGGTCTGCCCTCGGGAACTCTGCAGAGCATGGCAGTCCACCCGTCCCACAGGGCCTAGCCGGGCCCAGTCTGCTCAGGCCCAGGCCCCCTTCTTCCCCACGGAGCACTCCAGCTGGTCCCTGGGCCTGCCCCAGCCCTGTCAAGTGTGCACGCTGCCCACGCCAGTGCGTCTGCCGGGTGACGGAGTGATGTGGAGAAGTGCAGGGCCCTGGAGGAACTTCGAGGAGTCAGGCTGGAAGACCCAGCTGTGGGATCTGCGGGGCCGCTGAGCACTAAACCCCACCAGGACTATTATTGAGGGGCTGCCCAAGAGCCCAAGGATCCACCAAAGGGTCAGGGGCCTGCAGATGCCATGGGTCAGGGCAGAGGGGTCCTTGGAAGGCTTCCTGGAGGAGGCAGGCGGTGAGCTAGTGAGGAGGGCGTCCCCAGCAGGCGAGTCGGTGAGGAAACACCGAGGACCTAAGGAGGAGGCCATGGGCGGGTGGGGGAGCTGCAGGAATAGTGGGTAACAGCCTCTCTCCCGGAGCCTGGCTCCAGGCCTAGTCTGCTGCCAGGAGCCATCCTCGAGTCCGTCTCCTTTTCAGGCTGGTCCCCTTGAACCAACCAAAGCTCTGCCCGCATGGGGCGGGGAGACACCCAGGGCTCCCAGGAGCCACAGTGGCTGTTCTCGGCACTGCTTGTGGGCTTGATCAACTCTGCCCCGAGCCCAGCTGTCTGCAAGCCCCTCCCCTTGGGTGGGTGACTTACTGGGAGGAATGGCAGGTGTACTCTATGCCTCTCTCGGTTTCCTTCTCTGAATGCTTTCTTCCAAAGAGCATTCTTAGAGGCTCACTCTGGTCCTCTGCCAGGTGGCGGGGAGTTCGCCATTCGCAATGTGAAAATCAGAAGCTCACTTGAGAAAGTGTGGAGCAGGGATGAAGAAGTGTGGGCTGGGCCTGCCTCACCTTCCTGGGCTGTGTGCTCACCTTGACTCGCTCATACATCTGCACGCTGGCCTGCGGCTGTCATGGGGAAGAACCCCTCATCTGGAGGTGCCGGCGTGGCTCTGAGTGCTGGAGCCCGGCCGTGGCTCTGAGTGCTGGAGCCCGGCCGTGGCTCTGTGTGCTTCGGGCCTGGCCGTGGCTCTGAGTGCTGTGGGCCCGGCCATGGCTCTGAGTGCTGGAGCCCGGCCGTGGCTCTGAGTGCTGGAGCCCGGCCGTGGCTCTGTGTGCTGCAGGCCTGGCCGTGGCTCTGAGTGCTGCGGGCCCGGCCGTGGCTCTGTGTGCTGTGGGCCCGGCCATGGCTCTGAGTGCTGGAGCCCGGCCGTGGCTCTGAGTGCTGTGGGCCCGGCCATGGCTCTGAGTGCTGGAGCCCGGCCATGGCTCTGAGTGCTGTGGGCCCGGCCGTGGCTCTGAGTGCTGTGGGCCCGGCCGTGGCTCTGAGTGCTGCAGGCCTGGCCGTGGCTCTGAGTGCTGGAGCCCGGCCGTGGCTCTGAGTGCTGTGGGCCAGGCCGTGGCTCTGAATGCTGCGGGCCCGGCCGTGGCTCTGTGTGCTGCAGGCCTGGCCGTGGCTCTGAGTGCTGGAGCCCGGCCATGGCTCTGAGTGCTGTGGGCCAGGCCGTGGCTCTGTGTGCTGCGGGCCTGGCCGTGGCTCTGAGTGCTGGAGCCAGGCCGTGGCTCTGAATGCTGTGGGCGTGGCTCTATGTGCTGCGGGCCCGGCTGTAGCTCTGAGTGCTGTGGGCCTGGCCGTGGCTCTGAGTGCTAGGGCCCAGTGTGGTTCTGAGTGCTGTGGGCCCGGCTGTGGCTCTGTGTGCTGTGGGCCTGGCCGTGGCTCTGAGTGCTGGAGCCCGGCCGTGGCTCTGAGTGCTGTGGACCTGGCTGTGGCTCTGCTGAGAGCCTGACCGTGGCTCTGAGTGCTGGAGCCTGGCCGTGGTTCTGAGTGCTGCGGACCTGGCTGTGGCTCTGTGCTGAGAGCCTGACCATGGCCATGGCACGTGGAGCTCATGCTCGCAGCTCCTGTGAGATGGCCGTGATCGCTCTGTCCAGTTGAGGAAACGGCTGCTCGGAGGGCAAAGGGATGCGCCCAGAGCCATCTGACTCCAGAGCCTGTGCCTTTCCCCTCCCTCAGATCCCCTCTGTCCCAGCTGGGGCTCTGCATGGGACTGTCACCCGTGTAGGGGCCCCTGGGAAGCTCGCCAGTCCCTGTCCAGAGGCTCATGGTCAGCTGGTGGCACAGCCCACTCTGCACTCGCTGTGTGATTGAGGAGGAACATACGTGGCAGGTGGGTAGATGGTGGGTGCACAGACAGGGTTTCCCTGGTGCGGCAGGATTCCGGGTGCAGAGAGAAGGGGGATGGTAGAAGAGGGCACCCCACACCAGGACAGCTGGCTTTGGAGGGCACCTAGGGGAGCCTCAGGCTCTGAGGCGATGTGAGGCCAGAACCCTGAATCTTAGAGGGGCTCTGGGCCAAGACTGTGTAGCCCTTAGGGTTCTCAGCCTTGCTGCTGTGTCGCATGGCTGACACAGGAGGTGGGGGGCTGATGAGGCTCAGGCTCCCCATGGGAAAGCATCTGAGAGAGAACCCACTGGGTGCCAGGGGCTGCTCACTTCTCCACCTTTCCAGTTGCCCCCCTCCTCCCAGTCCAGTGAGGGTTGCTTCCGCTGTCTGCCCATGGAAAAACAGCCCCTGCGCCTCTCCACAGCCCCTCTGACTCTGGGAGGCTGCTTCCTGGGGTGAATCTGCTCCTGGGGGAGGGCAGTTGGGGTCCTCTGGCTTCCTCTGCAAAGGTGGGTCAAGGGCAGAGATGCTGGGAGCCACCACCAAGGCCCCTCCCACTTGGGGTTGCCTGGCAAAAGGCAAACCCACCCTGGACAGGTGAAGCTGTGCAGGCCAGGGAACTTGAAGGCCTGCACCGGGCCAGGTGGTCCCCAGTGGGAAGTGGCTGGCCCTAGAAGGAGGGAACATGAAGCCCCTGGGGAGGGGCCCCCATCCCAGGTCTCGAAGAACCTATAAGAGCATCCTCAGGGCGTCAGAGATAACCAGGCACCTGGAGGAACGAAGCAGCTTGGGCAGGGACCAAGGGAAACAGACCCACGCAGACCCCACCGGATAGAAGTGCCAGGCCAGATGGGGAACTGCTGTGCCCACTGTGTTTGAGGAACTGCCTCCCGGGAGTAGGAAACTTAGGAAGTTGCATCGTGGGTTTGCCAAACAACCAGATAAAGCGGGTAGGAATGGAAAACACTCATAGCTAAAAGGAAAAGCCCCATGACTGTGTGTGGTGGCTGAACGGGCACAAGAGGAGAGGATTAGTGAAGACAGTGCATACAGAGCATGTGGGTCAGCCGAAGGAGGGCAGACGGAGGATGCAGTGAGGAGGAGGGGAGGCAGAGAGCGGGAAGGGAAATATTAGCCTATCTAATAAAAGAGTAATATGTAAATTGACCATTACTCCAACACACAAGATGGCTGCCCTCATGTGATCAAAGATGGCTGCCCCCATGTGGACACAAGATGGCTGCCACAAGATGGCCTGCAGGGGAGGGCAGTTAAGGGTGACTGGGCTGGCAGAGGAGGGCAGTGGGGGTGGACCAGGCCTGCAGGGGAGGGCAGTTGGGGGTGGACCAGGCCTGCAGGGGAGGGCAGTTGGGGTGGGAACCAGGCCTAAAGGGGAGGACAGTTTTGGGCAACCAGGCCTGAAGGGGAGGGCAGTTAGGAGCGACTTGGCCTGTAGGGGAGGGCAGTTGGGGGCAATTGGGCTGGCAGGGGAGCAATTAGGCATTGATCAGGCTGGCAGGGGAGTGGTTAGGGGATGATCAGGCTGGCAGGCAGAAGCGGTTAGGGGCAATCAGGCAGGCAGACAGGTGAGTGGTTGGGAGCCAGCAGTCCTGGATTGTGAGAGGGATATCTGACTGCCCATTTAGGCTGGGATTGGGCCTAAATGGGCAGTCGGACATCCCTCAAGGGGTCCCAGATTGGAGAGGGTGCAGTCTGGGCTGAGGAACCCCCTCCTCCCCCATGTATGAATTTCGTGCACCAGGCCTCTAGCCTAAAATCATAATTGAGAATATTCCAGAACTGGTGAAAGGTACCAACTTGCAGACACAAGACTGAATTCCCATGAAGGACAAATCCACAAGCAGACGCACCTCAGGGCAACTGCAGAAAGCCCACGTCAAAGGGAAGACCTCCTCTGAAAGCCCACGTCAAAGGGAAGACCTAGGCAGCTTACCCACCAGAGGAACAGCCCCGGGGGAAGGACAGTGCCACGGGACCCCCAGGTGCAGGGTGAGTGGCTGCCACTAACACTCCCCAGTGAGAGCGCCCTCTAGGACGTCTGCTGAGAAACGAAAACGGGGGCCTCGTTCACTCACGGAGCCCCAGTAGAGGGAATGCAGAGCGAAGTCCAACACGCAGGAAAGGATGGGGGGTGTGACTGTGGGAACATTGGCCGCCAGGGCAGTGGTCACATCTAGCGTGTTAGGCAGTGGAGGAATCCAGACTTTCAACAAAGATGCCAGTGGCGGGGAGAGCTCTCGGGAACCAGTCCTGGCTGCAGGGGGCGAAGGACAAGGGTGGGGGGGGGGGCACTGAGGGCCACAGGTCCCAGAGGTCAAAGGCAGTGGGGAGAAGAAACAGCCCAAACACGAAGCTTTCCACCACGGTTCTTTATTAGTGAGTGAAAGTACAGTAGTAACTGACGGCATGCATCACAGACAGGAGAGCAAGTCACAGGACGGGGTGGGGCGTCGGAGAGGCTCTTCACGGCTGAGGTAGAGCCAGGTGGTGCGGGCAGCGGGACACGGGACGAGCACCGGGAACTGGGGGACGAGCACCGGCCCAGCTCGGGACGACGACCACGGGAGAGCTGGGGTGCGGGTCAGCCACACGCGGAAACGTTCACAATGTCTCACATCCCTTCACCCGCTGGGTTCCCCTCCTTGTGGGCAGAGCTCCAGGTTTCCTTGTCGCTGGCTTTCGAGGTGTCAACACTGTCCTTCCCTCCAAGGGCCAGGCCCCACATGTCCTCGCCCGGAAAATAAAGGAGCTGTGTGTTGGAAACGCAAGGCTGCCATCCAGGGAGCTGGAGGCCACGTGCGTTGAGAAAGACCCTTTTTCTCTAGAAAAATAGTTTCACTTTATAAAAGGGGGGAATGCTCATCTCGGGTGGGGAAAGATGTTGGTGTGAGAAACGTCCTCAGGGAGTTCCATCGTGGTGGCGCTGGGGGTCACACATCACAGGGGTCCTCTGGTCAGGCTGCGCTGGGTCACTACGTGGGAGAGAGGGGTCACTACATGGGAGAGGGGTCACTACATGGGAGAGGGGTCACTACATGGGAGAGAGGTCACTACGTGGGAGAGGGGTCACTACGAGGCAGAGGGGTCACTACGAGGTAGAGGGGTCACTACGTGGGAGAGGGGTCACTACGTGGGAAAGGGGTCACTGAGGCAGAGGGGTCACTACGTGGGAGAGGGATCACTGAGGCAGAGAGGGGTCACAACAAGGTAGAGGGGTCTCTGAGGCAGAGGGCGAGGGGTCTCTGAGGCAGAGAGGAGTCCCTAAGTGGGAGAGGGGTCATTGTTCATTGTGACTCCGCAAGTCCCTAGAGGGGTCTCTGAGGCAGAGGAGTCCCTAAGTGGGAGAGGGGTCATTGTTCATTGTGACTCCGCAAGTCCCTAGAGGGGTCTCTGAGGCAGAGGAGTCCCTACTGGGAGAGGGGTCATTGTTCATTGTGACTCCGCAAGTCCCTAGAGGGGTCTCTGAGGCAGAGAGGAGTCCCTAAGTGGGAGAGGGGTCATTGTGACTCCGCAAGTCCCTAGAGGGGTCTCTGAGGCAGAGAGGAGTCCCTAAGTGGGAGAGGGGTCATTGTTCATTGTGACTCCGCAAGTCCCTAGAGGGGTCTCTGAGGCAGAGGAGTCCCTAAGTGGGAGAGGGGTCATTGTGACTCCGCAAGTCCCTAGAGGGGTCTCAGGCAGAGAGGAGTCCCTTCGTGGGAGAGGGGTCATTGTTCATTGTGACTCCGCAAGTCCCTAGAGGGGTCTCAGGCAGAGAGGAGTCCCTTCGTGGGAGAGGGGTCATTGTTCATTGTGGGCAGGGCCCAAAGGATGGGTGTCTGGGGACAGATGGGGCAGCGCCCTGGGTCGCACAGTGGGCGGCGGGTGCCCCTGGCCTTGGCCTTGGCCGGTGGGCAGGCGTTTAGTTGAGCAGGGTTCCGTAGAGCTGGGCTTTGGTGAGGCTATCCTTGCGGCTGAGGCCGGCGCTCCTGCTCCGGGGGAGGGCTGCCTGGGGGTTCCGGCGGGCCGCGGGATGCATTTCAGGGGAACCCTCCATGGAGCTGGGCTCGAAGGAATCTCGGGAGCTGAAGAGGCTGTCGGGCTCGGGGCTGGCCACCCCGCACAGCTGCCCCTGGGGCCTCTCTCCGTCGTCTTCGCTGGCGGCGTAGCCGGGCATCGGCTTGGCAGAGCCGCAAGCCCCGAGGAAGCAGGACTCGGCCAGGTGGCCCTGGGAGAAGTCGTCCTCCTCCGAGAGGTTGTCGGCCTTGTAGCTGGCGTACAGGGGGCTGGTGCGGCCGTGCGCCGTGCTGGTTGAGCTGCCTCTTGAATAGTGGCGCTGGGAGAAGTTGCGGGGCGAGGGTCGCCTCGAGGGGGCCGGGAAGGCGTGGGCCCCGAGATCCTCCACGTGCACGGGGCGCCACTGCTCGCGCGGGCTGCGCGCCTCTCCCCTGGGCATCCGGGACGACGGAGACTTGGCTCGCAGGCTCCACAGGTTGGGAGACACCAGGGTCTTGGGGACGGCCTGGAAGCTGAAGGGCTCAGCCTGGTAGGACGGGAAGGTCGTCTCGAGCTCGAACTCGGGGGGCACCGGGGTTTCCAGCAGGGCCCCGGAGGCCTTGGCGTAGGGCCGGCTGCTCTGGTAGGTGGGGGCCGGCGGGCGCTGGAAGAGCTGCTCGCGGCCATCCAGGTACACGGCCCGCTGCGAGGCGGTCATCGTGCTGGCCTCGCCGCGCTCCCGCTCCTCCGAGGTGACGCTGAAGCTCGAGTAGGAGCTGGATGTGGGCAGCGAGGCCGTGTAGCCCGTGAAGGACTCGCCCGGGAAGGCCTCGCCCTGGAAGGCCTCGCGCTGGAAGGCCTCCCGCCGGAATTCCTCGCGCCGGAATTCCTCTCTCCGGAATTCCTCCCGCCGGAATTCCTCCCGCCGGAATTCCTCGGGGTAGGCCTCGGGGTAGGCCTCGGGGTAGGCCGCCGCCCCGGCCTCCTCCTCCTCCCCGGCGGCGCTGTCGGTGGAATTCTGGGTCTGCAGGAAGCTCATGCTGCTCGCCACCGCGTCCACGCTGGGCCGCCGGTCACGGTCGCGCCTGGGCTCCTCCGGGCAGAAGAGGGCCGAGTCGCTGCAGTAGGCATCCTCCTTGTAGGGGGGCAGCAGGCTCGACTTGGGCATCCCCTCGCGGAAGGCCAGGTCTCGGGTGGAGACATCCGACACCGAGACCGACAGGGACATGGGGGAGGACAGGGTGCTGGGCTCCGGCTTCTCCAGCACCTTGGCAATGACGCAGAGCGGCACGCTGCCGGGGCGGCAGTGCGTGGAGGGCAGGCTGCAGCCGTGCTTCTCCAAGTGCAGGCTCAAGCGCTCCTGGAATTCCGCGGGCAGCTGGAACGGGGAGGGGGCCGGTCAGCCTGGGGCCCACACACTGGCAGAAGAACCGGGAGGGACCTGCCCCGGGCGCTCCTGGATTCGCCTGAGTACCCCTGGGCACCTCGGCCCCCAGCCCGCTGGGACCAGGGTCTCAGGGTCTCACTCGGCCCCTCTCCGGGTTACGGTTCCCTCCCCCACATTTCCTCCCACCGAGGGGCTCACTTGCTTCTCCCTGCTGCGTCCAGTGCTGCTAAACATGACGGACTCAGAAACACATGCAACAAAGATTGAGGGGGGCCAGGGCCAGGCGCCCAGAGGGGGTCGCACAAGCGCCTGGTGCCTGTGGGGACGTCCCGCTACTGTTTGATCTGTTTTGTGAGTGTCTCAGGCGTGGCCCAGGCCCGGGGGGAGGGGACGAGGACAGAGGCCTGGGTGAAGGGGCGGGCCCTGGACCAGCCAGAATCTGGCGTCAGAGAGCCCTGTGGCCTTGGCTGAGTCACTTTCTGTGCAGCCAGGTCTCTCATCTCTGAAACGGGCACCGTCAGTAATTGTGCCCAAACCAAACCACAGGGTTTCTGCCAGGCTCACAGAGGGTCGCTCAGTGGATAGGGGCTTGGAACGGGCAAGGACACCGAGGGGGATGCGCAGGCTGTCCAGGCTGGTGAGGAGGTGTGCTGGGGGTGGCCTTGAGTGGGGCCTGCACCGAGGAGCCCCGAGTGGCCCCGGGGGGCACCTGGCTGGGTGGGGCTCACATTACCTCGGACACCTTATGGACCCTGCCGTAGGTCTGGCTGCACTGCAGCAGCTGGGCCGCTAGATTGCAGTCCTTCCTATAGAGCTCCTAAAAGACAAGAGAAGGTGTCGGCCAGGCTCGCCCCCCCAGGCCCTGCCGCCCTCTGACCAGGAAGCGGCGGGCAGAGCCCATGAGCAGTTCGCAGGACAAGGACCGTCCCTGGGCCTCTCGCCGTTGCCTGCAGAATGGGGGCCTCGGCTCTGACCCGGAGCTGCTGGTGCATGGAGGGGTGCTGCCCCAGGTGGGAGCCTCACCAGGTGGGGGCAGCGGGAGAAGGGCCCCCAGGGCCCCAGACCTCCGGGAGGCCCAGGCTCGAGTCCCAGCAGAGAACTCGGCGGAGAGCCTGCAGCCCTGCCACCCCCGTCTGACTCCCCGCTCACACCCTGTTCTCAGAGTGTGGCCTGCAGGGGGGTGGCTGCAGGGCTGGGCGAGTGGGGCACAGGGGCTATGTGACCCCAGGTCCAGGTGGGGACCTGCTCAGCCTCCTGAGCTGAAAACAGATGCAAACAGTAGGAATCAGGGGATTTGGTTTGTCTTTGGAAAATCTCTGTTGCATGTGCCTGTGGCTGGGCCTTTTACCCACCCCTACCCAGGGACCGTCCACGGTGAGGGCCTGGGCACCGAGGAGGCTGGGGTCCACGGACGGGCCCATCTTCATCAGGACTGGGTGTCCGCAGCTCAGGCAAGCTGTTGAAGGCAGGGTCGCCACTACTGCCCCCCACAGGGTGCCCCTCACCTCCCCCTGCTGTGCTGAGGCCGGTGCCCCAACGCAGCCGCACAGAGGAGGGAACCTGCGTCTCCAGCCTTCCCGCCTGCATGGGCCTCCTGGGAAGGGCGCAGCTGGCTGAGAGCTGAGAACTGGCCCCACTGTGAGGCCCCGGACAGGCTGCCCCGGGCATCAGAGGGCTGTGGGCACCGCCTGGCCTGCCCACTGAGTCTGTAGCAGACCTGAGAAGCACCCTGTCCTGGGCCTGCCCTCTTCTCATCGGATGCCCTCCTGGGTACCTCGGCCCGTCTGAGTGCAAACGCCACAGGATGCTGACCTTCACCCCAAAGGCTGACCCGCACGTCTGCGGCCTTCACAGCGCTGCCACTGGATGTGACTGCGGGAGCCAGCCCCTGCTCCTCCCCAGCTGCCCCCCTCCCTCCCCAGGTGCCCCCCAAGAGGAAATGACAGGACCCATCTCCTTTCACACCGCATCCGAGATCTCTGTCCATCCTGTTGCTTCTTTCCATCTTCAAAGCAGCACCGAGCCCCTCTGCCCACCTCCCCGGCTGTGCCTCCACAGATTTCGCCTGGATTGTTACCACGCCCCCTCCCCCTCACCTCCCGCCCCGCTCTCCCTGCTCCCACCCTCACCCCTACAGTGTGTGCTCAGCAGGGCGGCCACGTGAGCCCAGTAAACGTGGGACATCCACTCAGGTTACTCCTCTGCTCAAGATCCTGCAGTGGCTCCCTGTTCCACTCAGAATAAAACCCAGGTCCCTGTGGGAGCCTCTATGATGTGGCCTCCCATTCCCTTTCTGACCTCAGACCCTGTCCCCCACCACGAGGAGCCCACTCTGGTCTCCTCCCTTCTTTCAATCAGCCCCCCGGCCAGCTCCCTCGCCCCCTTCCGGTCTGGGCTCCAGCAGCCTCTTCCAGACGCTGAAATCTGCTAACCCTGCAACTGGCAAGGCCCCAGCCCGGTCCCTGCTTGATTTTCTTCAGCACATTTAGCACTTCTAACGCTACCGAGTTCGCGTTCTCTTGTTTGTGGTCTGTCTTCCCCACTCAGATGTAAACTCACGTGGGCAGGGGATTTTTTGCCCGTGTTGTTCACACAATAGTCTCAGCTCAGGAGGGTCTGGCGAGGAGCAGACACTAATTAGTGGATGCAGGGTCAGCGGCCAGGGATCCACGGAGGGCGGCCAGGCCCATCTCTTGGGGAGTCCCCATGGGTGGGCATGTGGCCATAATGCCCACGGAGAATGGCCACGCCCTAACCCTGGAGTTGGGAAGCCCTGACTTGAATGAGAAACTATGCCCCAGTGTTCCTGTCTCGTCCCTTGGCAGTGTGTCTGGTGAGGCAGCCCTGTCCTTCCTGGAGGCCCTGCCCACCTGCCCCTGTGCCCTGTGCCTGCCCCTCAAACCTGAGCCTGGGCCCCCCAGGGCTAGAACGACCCCACACTCACGTTGTCCTCTATCAGCTTGTCGATGGTCAGCTTAGCCTCCAGCAGGTGGTTGTTGAGAGCGACAATCTCGTGGCTCAGAGCTCGCTTCTCTTCGTCATAGTGCTTGCCCTAGGGCAGGGCGGGGGCCGTGGGGGGAGGCGGTCAGCGCTCCGCCACGGCCTGGGGCTCACGGTCACTTGTTCCCTTAGCCCTCTTGTGTGCCCTCTTGCTGCCCATATGCTCAGGTGTTGGGGGGCCCCGGAACGCAGGGGTAAGAGCACAGACCGCCCCAGGTTCAGATTCTCCCCACTGACAAGCCAGGTGGCACCGGGCAAGTCTGCCTCCCCGAGCCTCGGTTTCTCATCTGGACCACAGGAGAGCGAGGCCCGGCCTCCTGGGATCTGGGGTGAGGACTGAGCGAGGATGCCTTGCGCTCAGCACGAAGCCTGACCTATCTCATCCAACAGACTGGGAAGCCCAGGCTCAGAAAGGAAAGGGCCCTTGTCCAGGTGCCAGGCGGAGCCAGCCCGCCACGGCCACGGCTCTGACAGCACCTGGAAGGCAGGCAGGCACTGAATACCCATCTCTGATTTTCAAAAACCAAAGAACCTTGTAACCAAACTAGACAGAAAGGAAAGTCCTCCCATGGGGGTGGGGATGGGGTTGCGGGTGGGGGGAACCAGACCCCACCAGCCCCTCCTGGACGGCGAGTTTAGAAGACTTCTCTTCAAAATCAGGGAGCACCAGGAGCCGATCAACAGAGGGAAGGCGGCACTGCCAAGGTTACTGCAGACGTGTGTGTGTGTGTGTGTGTGTGTGTGTGTGTGTGTATAGGAGGGTCGTGTCCCCCTCAGCCCCCGCCCCCCCCCCCCCGGGCTACAGAGGGATGGGTACCCGTGGGAGGTACAGCTGGGGGTTGAACCTGGCTCTGGCTCACTCAGCCTGCATCTCCGGGCCGATGCTGAGCTGGGGTCACTGTCCCCAGTCATGCCCTCCCTCCCACACCCTGCCTACACTCCAGGTCAGGCGCTCACACCTGCTTCTGGAGCTCAAGCGGTCTGAACCCTGCACCTCATTTTCCTGAGAGCACCCTCCATTCAGTGCACAAAGGGTGGGACCGGCCCAGCCCCAACGAGGCGTTTGTGTGTTTCAGGAAATAAGGCCGTGACTCAGCTTCTGCCAGAGCAGGGGGGGGGGGGGGCGCAGGGATGGGGGTGCTGGGAGCGGTGAGCATGGGGGGGGGGGGGCTCACCATGCAGTACAGCTTCTGCTCCAGCTCCCGGTTGATCCGTTGCAGCGACATGTAGTTGGTCTGAATCCTGGAACAGGAGGCAATAGAGCCACTTCGGCACCTGGTCTGGCCCTCCCGTTCCCCCCACGGGCCACACGACCTGCTGAGCAGGGCCAGGCTGGACAAAGGCCCCCTGAGCCCACCCACTGGCCCTACCCCGGTCTAACTGCTCCTCCACGTGCAGCAGAAAACGTGGGATTAAAGCTAACTTGTTGGAGGCCTTTTTTGGGCTAGGGGCCAGGACCCCTGGAGAGAGAGGGAAGGCCTGCTATTCAGAGACTCTGCGGGTCCTCACTCAGAGCCAGCTGATGCGCATTTTACACCCCGTGCTTGCAAGCCCGGAGAGGGGGTTCTGTTCTGTCGTAGGTCAGCTGGGAAGAGACTTAAGACCGTGTGGTGGGCCCTGGGGTGAGTGCTGGCGACACACGGTGATATGACAGGGTCCCCTGGAGGAACGGTGACTGCGGAGGCCAGTGCTGGGTAGAGATCAGGTGCTCTGTGCCTCGAGTCTCTCTCTCTCTCTCTCTCTCTCTCTCTCTCTCTCTCAAAATCAATTTTTAAAAAATCTTAAAATACAAAACCAAAAGAAACGACCAACAGCAAAGTTTGCGTTCTCTTTGCGTTCAGCGTCCCTGTGGTGCTGCTGTCAGTATGAGGGGAGGAGGGAGCAGGGATGGGGAGCGGGGAAGGAGCCTGTCCCTGGCGGGGGCCAGACCCCGGTTCAGATCCTGGTTCAGTAGCTCTCGGGACCACGTAGACTTTGGGAAAAAGCGCTTACCCTCACTGGACCCTGGACTCCCCCGTCTTCCAAAGGCTCCGGGAGGCAGCGCGCCGGCGCCGCCGCAGACCTGTAAGCCCGCCCGGACCGCCCCAAGCCCACCCTAACCCCTGCGCGTCCCGTACCCTGACCTGCGCAGCTTCAAAGTGACCTTCTCGAGCTCCTCCTGCGCGCGCCGCAGCTCGACCTCCAGGTAGCTGCGCGTGGAGCCGAACTCGCTCTCGAGTTTCTGGAGCCTGTGCGTGGTGTAGGACAGCCGCTTGCGCAGCTCGCTCTTCTGCTCCTGCAACACGCTGCAAAGACACGCGGCGGGCGGGGCGGGCCGCGGCACTGAGCGGGGGGCCTCGGGCCAGCCGGGCGCCCCGTGGGTGCGCACCGCGTGCGCCCGGCTGCACCAACACTCGCGCGTGCACGCGCGCACACCCCCGCATCGGCACATCCGCACACACACTCTTCCCAGCGGGCGGCACTGGAGGCAGAGGGCCCCTGGGGTCAGTGACTCCGGAGCCAGCCCGGCCCTGGCAGTCCCTGAGCCGCTAGCAGCACTCGCGCCGTCGTGGGAAGAAAGTCCTGTGAGGAGTCACCTGTTGGCAGGGTTTGGGGCGGCTCGCCGGACCCTAAGATAAGAGAGCGCCCGCCAGCACCCACCTTATGAAGCCGACCTCCGGATGGCACATCTTACAAGGGTCCCCCCTTTTGCTTCTCCACGGCGTTGGGTGGGGACCCTGAGGCCCAGAGGTGGCAGTGCCATGCCTAGACCAAGCCAAGCCTTCCTCCCCCAGATGGGCTGTGTGGCCCCAATAGGCCGTATCTTACGATCTCTGGGCAAGGGAGAGGGTGGGAGGGGGTGCCGTGCCCACCAAGGTGGCCAGCTCGCTGCACCCAGCACAGGACATTCGGGAAGGGGGACACTCACCTCCCCCCTCCTCCAGAACGACTTCCAGGGCCCCAGCTCTTGAGGCTCTATTTTCCCACAGACCGGAGGCCCCTCTAAGACCCCAGGAAGCTGATCCCTGGCGCTCAGGAGACAGAGACCTGGCAGAAATAATCCGCCCTCTGACGGAGGCTTCAGCCCTAGCCCTCCCTCCTCTAGCCACACCCCCCGGACGTCACTGATCCGCCTACGCACCCTGCCACTTCCCAGGCCTGCAATCCCATCTCACTGGGCCCCTCATTTCAGCCCTGCCCCATCCTGGGGGCCGAGTACCTCCCCCACCCCACCCCACCCCCGTGCCCACAGCAGCCCTACCCCTGCCTCTCCTCCCCAGCCACCTCTCCTCCCCAGCCTTGGCTACCTACCCACAAGCCCAGCTGGGTCCCTACCATCATGCATGCTGCCCACTCCTGCCGCACCCAACCGCATCCCCTACCGCATCCCCTACCGCATCCCCTACCGCATCCCCTATGCACCCAAGGTCACCCTCTGTCCTTCCCGTCCCACTGCCCCGCCGAGCCCAGCAGCGAGTGAGACAAACACGGTTCCCGCCCCACGGAGCCTGCAGCCTCGGGAGACGCGATGAAGAGGGAACGGGTTCGCCACCGCCAATGAGGCAAGTGTGGGAAGAAAATGACAGAGCTGTGAGGTGGGCTCTGGGCAGAGCCGGACCGCCCGGGGGCCCCTGGGCCCAGACCTCCTACTCACGCACGAGGCAACCGGCTTCACGGAGCCTGCCCTTCTGAGCCTCAGTTTACCCTTGGCCTCTAAATGGCTTCCCAGACGTACTGGTCAGCTGACCCACCGACCCTCAGATGCTGCTCCCCCCCTCCCTGAGCCCCTGACACCCAGACCCCTCCACGCTGCACCCCGGCCAGTCCTAGCCTGGTAGCACTGCCAGCCCTGACCCTCCTCCCCCACCGCAGCCCCACGGCCCGCTTGCCACCCAGGACCCTGCATCAGAGCAAACTCAGGCCTAACCTCACACTCATGTGTCCATCCCTGACCTCTCTCTGCCCCGGGAAGGTCATGGCTGGGTCTCCCACAGTCCCCAGTCAGACCACGGAAGGTCCGGGGACCCCCTCCTGCCCCTCGCCCCTCACAGCCCATCACCAAATCCTGGGGCTAAGCTTCTGAAAGCTCTGGATATGCCCCTCTTGGTCTGGTCCAGAAATGGCCCTCCCTTCCCAGGACACCAACCTGAGCTCTGTTTGACCTCAGCCTGTCTCATGTCAGTAAATCAGGGGTGCATGCGCCCACCCTTGGGGAGCAGGGCTGCCACTGTGGTCCCTGCACCACCCTGGGCCATTAGAACCACCGAGAGATGACGCCAGAGGCAGGCCCCGTGAGGAAGTGGGGCCTCCAGGCCGCTGGGCCTACGGGGGATGGCACAGCCCGGGCCTCAGCAGCTCTGCATCCTCCTGGGAGTTGGCTCTGGGCCCTGGCACCTGAAAACAGACTCCTGAATGCACAGGGAGGGGGTGGAGGTCCAGCCAGGGCCCGGCCCCCCATCAGAGCACCTTTCCAGGTGGGGGCTGGGGAAGCCCTGCTCAGATTGCCGCCTGGTGAGGTCACCTCGCTTCACTGAGTCCTGGGGAGTTCCAGCAGGATCTGACCTGACCTGCCTGGTGTGCAGGGCCGGAGGGCGGGGATGGGGGGCTGGCTGTGTGTGGAGGGGGTGGGGGTGGGTAGGTGCCATGATAAGCTCACTGGGCACAGGAAGCATCCCCTTCTGCTTCCACCAGGAGCCCCTTCCGGCCCCTCAGAAGAGGTTGGAGACTACGGAGAGCCCTTGGGAGAGGAGGGGGCCTGAACTCTGGGGCCCGGGGGCCTTACCTCCCGCCTGGTGGGCACTGGAAGGAGCAGTGGGGGGGTGCTGGTGTCTGTCCCCTACCCTCTCTGGGCCTCCCCACCTGTCTTGGGGGGTGGACGCAGACAAGGCACCATGTCTGCGGGGACAGATGCAGCGACTCCAGGGGCCCCGGGAGACAACAGCCTGTTACCTGTCCCAGATCGAGGGCGAGGACCTGGCCCGTCGGCCCTGCAGCGTGCAGGACTGCCCGAGGCACGAGGGCACCCAGGGGCTGCGCAGCCTGCGGGTGAAGAGGACAGAGCTGCTCAGACCGGGGGCGGGCCGCACCGGGCCGCCGTGGGCACACAGCGCGAGATGGCGAGTGGACGCCTGTGCAAGGGGGTGGTGGGGGGTACACGAGCCCGGGCTCCCAGCCTGGGCACTGCCACCCTTCTGGTCAGTCTTCGGAGTCCGAGCTCGCCGAGGGCCCTGATGCCACCGGTGGCAGGCTCATCTGTCTGGGACCCTGTCATCACCACAGCCTCAGAGGCGAGTCGTGGGGGGCAGGTTCCCAAGTTCTGGGGTCACCTTTCACTACTGATCCCGCCCCCCCACTGCTCAGAGACTGAGGAGGCAGGGAGAATGGAGGCGAGAGTGGTCCCAGCCCCCACCTCTGCTGGGACAAGGTGATATGCTAATGTGGATAGACCATGGAGGGGGGTGGTGGATGGAATGGGGTGGGGGAAGGGAGGGATGTGTCCTGGAGGCTGTGGGACCTGGCAAATGTTAGGGGTCCAGGGAAGGCCCACTGCACCCTCCCCGGGCCCCCTTCTCACCCCCCTGCCTGCGGCCTGTAGGGGCTCGGTGGAGGGCAGGGTGCACGGAGGTAAGAGGGGGCGCAGGTTCTCCTCAAACGGAACGTCTGCCCAGGTCCTACTCGCCCCTGTCCTGTCGACCGTCCCCCCTCCCCTCCCCATGGCCCTGGGCGACACGGCCCTCTGGCTGCTCCGGGTTCAGGAGACTGGGGGTGCCGCAGGTGCCGCTTCATCTCGCCTCATCTGATCAGGTGGCTGCAGCCCTGCTCCCCCCTCCCCACGCCCCCGTCTGCCTCAAAGCCTTCGCACCCTGGTCCCTGTTGCCTGGACCCCCGTCCCCAGCTGCCCCCATGGCTGCCCGTCGGCTCCCTCATTCCACGTTCAAGTGCAGCTTTCTGGGTGAGGCCTTCCCCGAGCCTGGCATGCAGGAGAGCCCAATGGGCATGTGCTGAATGAATGAACTGGAGCCCTGGCCGGCGGCTCAGATACCCAAGGTTGCAGGTTCGATCCCCGGTCAGGGCACATGCAAGAAGTAACCAATGAGCGCATAAACAAGTGGAACAGCAAGTCGATGTTTCTGTCTCTAAAAAAAAAAAAAAAAAAGCCCCCAAAACACAAACAAAACAAAAAAGAAACACATGAGTGAATGCATTTCACAGATGAGCAAACTGAGGCTCCGGGGAAAGCACCTCCCCTCCCCTCCGCTGACTCTGCCCCGCACTCCCCTCGCCACGGCTTCAGGCTTTTCCTGCCTCCGGTTTCTGGGGCTTTAGGGCTCGGTTTTGTTTTCCTGGCCAGACCCAAAGAAGCTGCTTCCTAACAAGACTGAACTCCCTAAAATAGTCTAGACTGTGGGGGCTAGAAGGTGGGATTATGCACACCTGGCCCTGGACCCCTCCAGGCCATCCCTGCCCTCCGCTCCCAGTGTCCAGGGGCTGTCCGTGGGGAGGACTGGCGTATGGAATGACCACGGGCTCAGCCCCACACCCTAAGGAGCGGCCTGCAGGCTCCCAGATTAACCTCCCAGCACCTGCCATCCCTGCCCTGGAGCCCAGGTGAGAGGGGGCTGCCGTTCCACACGTTGCCGGTCAGGCTCATTCCGGCCCACCTAGGAGCCCACGCTGGCTTCACTAATGTGACCTCCCCACCAGCCAGCTTACCGCTGCAAACAGACACGGCACTCGGTAATTGGATCGGTGGGAGGGCCTGTTTTCAGGAATTCGGGGGATCGTAAAGGAAATCAGGACTGCGGGAGGCTCATCGGTGACACTGGACTGCGGGGCGGGGGGCGGGTAGGCGGCCCCACCCCTGCGCTCCCTCCGTGCCCCAGTCTCCCCAGGGTGCCTCAGCCCCCCACCCCACACCTCCCACAGCCACAGGAGACAGTCCTGAGGGTGAAATGAGTCTGGAAGGAAAGGACTGGAGGTATGGTGCTGGGTCTTGGCATCAGCCGGGGGCCTGAAGGAGGCTGCCTTTCTGGGCCTCAGTTTCCCCATCTGTAATCTAAGGCCGAAGGGGCACTTGTGACCATGATGCCCTCCTGGCAAGCTTCCCCTGAGCTCATTCCCCTTCGCCTCCAGAGAGCACCGGTGTCCTCACTGCAGCCGCACCCCAGGGCTGGCGGGGGCTGCACGGTCCAGACGCAGGAAGCGCGGCCTGCGGGCGGGGGGGGGGGGGAGGGGGGCGGGGGGGGGGCCTTATCAAGAGCACCTGACTGGTGAGCACAGGAGCCAGGACTGGGACCCGCCCAGGATGGCCTCCTCTCAGGAGTGGGGAAAAGCTGTACCATTTGCCACCGTTCAGTCTCATTCAAACGCATTTACTACAAAAGGAAAAATCAAATGAGCAAAAAAGAAACAGAACTAATGAAAAAAGACCAAAAAAATTTAAAAAGTGAAAAAAACAAAACTCACACAAAAAATGAAGAAAAAGAAAAGAGCATTTACTGAGCCCCCGGCCTGTACCCCTCCTGCCAGGGCACAGGACACAGGCACAAGCCCGGCCCAGCAGAGCACCCCCAGGCTGTCGGCCCCGAGGGCTGAGGAGCCAGGAGACCTGGCACCAGGTTCTGCTGCATCCACCCAACAAGCATCTTGTGTCCCCCCAAACGGGCCCCATCGCCACCCCCCGTCTCAGGTGGCAGCAACTCCATCAAGACAGACACCTGGTGTTGCCCTGACACCAGTGCTTGATGGCCCCTCAAGGGGCAGGACAGGAAGCAGCACTCAGCTGGCTGTGGATGTAAAGTGAGAATGCCCAGGTGAGGGCTGGGCACGGCGCCTGGCACAGAGTGGAGGCCCAGAGATGCCAGTCAGGTTGGTCTTCTGCCCGCTGTTCATGGGTAACCTGGATGCTGAAAAACTGGCACCCAGCACATCCTTGCTCTAAAAGAGCCAGCCACTGCCCTGGCTGGGGTGACTCAGTTGGTCCCATGGACTGAGAAGCTGCTGGTTGGATTCCTGGTTGGGCACATGCCAAGGTTTCATGCTCTATCCCCAATAGGGGATGCGCAGGGGGCAGCCAAATGATGTTTCTCTCTCACAAAGATTCCTCTCTCTCTCTCAAAACCAAATATAATAATAAAATCCCCAGTCACCATCAGGATCAGCGATGTGGGGTGAGGAGAGCTGAACCCTTGCCCCCATCTTGGAAATTCTCTTACGGTCCTAACTCAATCTACGACAGCCATCCCCCCACCTCACCCCACTGGGTCTTCCTCACAATGGGAATAATGTCACCTGCCCAATGGTTGCGGGGAAAGGGCCTGGGCAAAATGCAGCCACTAACCACCAAGTTCCATGTTAATGATTTAATCCTCAAAACACTTTCTAAAGTAGATGAGATTATTATTATCCCCATTTTACAGATGCAGAAACTGAGGATCAGAGAGGTTCAGAAATTTGCCCAAGGCCACACCGCCTATAAGTGTCAGGACTGGGATTCAAACACAGGTGACTCTGCCTTCTTAATCACAGATTTCATCCGAGAGCCTTTCCACACCTGGGGACTCAGAGGGGCTGTGGGGACAGGAGACTCTGAAGAGCAGGGCAGAAGAAGGTAAGAGAGAAGAGTCCATGACGAAGGTCCCTTTGTAAATGCCTTGGCTCCCAAAGGAAAACAAACAAAAAAAGAAAACAAAAAAACAAAACAAAACAAAAATCAAAGTGAGGCAGTCATTCACACCTCAGTGAGAATTAGTCCATAAACCTTCTTCCATGAGGACCATGTTTAGAAACGGGGCAGAGAACGCCTTGGCTTGTATGGCTCAGTTGGTTGGGCATCGTCCTGTGCACCAAAAGGTTGCCAATTTGGTTCCCAGTGAGGGCACATGTCCAGGTTGCAGGCTCAATCCTTGGTGGGGGGCGTGCAGGAGGCAGGCCATCAATGGATCACTCTCATATTGATGTTTCTCTCTCCCTCTCCCTTCCTCTCCCAAAAACAAAAAAAAAAACAAAACAAAAACAAAAACAAAAAAAACCCCCACAAACTTAAAAAAAAAAAATGGGGCAGAGAGCCTTGAAGGACCACATAGGGAGGGACTGGGCCCGCTGAGGCTACAGTGGAGGAGGTAAGAGGTGAAGCCAAATCCGTCCACTGGAGGCTCTCACAGCTCTCAGGACTCTTCAGTGGTTGATTAAAAAAACTACACAACCCACTACTCCCTGAGGGCCAACGGCCAAGGGAGGGGGAGGGGGCACAAGTGCTCCCCACGTCCCCCTTTTGTGGGGCAGAGTGGGTAGCATCCCTCTTGGGCATCATGAGGAGTGGGGAAAAGCTGTAACCCGCCTCCTTCTTCCTCCGCATTTGCTGCAGTTCAGTCTCAGTCAAAAGCATTTACTGCAAAAGAATCAAATGAACAAAAAACAAAACAAAAAACACACACACCAAAAACAAAACAAAACACAGAAACAGAACTAATGAAAAGAAAAAAGACAAAAAAAATTTTTTTTATTTTTTATTTTATTTTTTTAAAATATATTTTTATTGATTTCAGAGAGGAGGGAGAGAGGAGAGAGATAGAAACACCAATGATGAGAGAAAATCTTTGATCAGCTGCCTCCTGCACGCCCCCTACTGGGGATCGAGCCCACAACCCGGGCATGTGCCCTTGACTGGAATCGAACCCAGGACCCTTCAGTCCACAGTCTGACGCTCTAACCACTGAGTCAAACCAGCCAGGGAAAAAAAATTTTTTTTAATAAAAAAAAAAACAAAACTCATGAAAAGAAAAAAAAAAGCACTTCCTGAGCACCTACTATCTGCCAATTCTAAGCATGGGAGATTACCGTGGTCTGGTGTTCTGAGGGAGACAGATAATAAAATAGATAAATAAACGGGGTGCAGCCGGAAAGGGGGCCGCCCCCTCCCCATGTGTAGATGACCTGCTTCTAGGTCGGGGTTTTGTGCATAGCAGAGCAGCTCCCTCACTGCGATCTACTGAGAGTCAGTCCGCAACACAAGGGCTGGTAAAAAGAAAATAAGAAAAAAAGAGGGAAAAAGAAAAAACACCAAAAAAAAAAGAAAAAGAGAAAAAAAAGAAGTAAATAATTCATGCGTCCATTGGGGACCCGTGTGTCCGGGAAAATCAAAGCGGGGAGGGAGGGGGTGGGGAGGGGGTTAGAGCTGTAAACAGCGTGAGTGGTCGGAGAGCCCCCTCCATGACGCGGAGACAGATGTGAAGAGAGAGGAGCCATGTGAGTACGTGGGGAATATTCCGGGCAGAGGGAACAGCACCAGCAAAGGCCCTGGGGCAGGAGCCTGTCTGATGTGTTTGAGGAACAGCAAGCAGGCCTGGTGGCTAGAGGGACAGTCCCGGGGTCTGAGGTCAGTGTGGTTTTACATTTGTAAGATGACCCGATAACCGACGGTCTCTATCTCTAGGACATCAGCCGGGCATCTCCCCGTAGTACCTCCAGCATGGAGAACAGCATCTGGCCTGGGCAGGACCACAACAAATATCAGTCTTAGGAATCAAAGAGTATGGGCAGAAACTTAGTGTTCATGTGCAAAAAAAAAAAAAAAAAAAAGAGAGAGAAAAGGAAAAAGAAAAAAAAAAAAAAAAGGAGCCCAGTCTCAAACTATGCACAAAAAAAAAATCAATGTCAATACAGAGGTTGCAGGTTTGATGCCCGGTCTGGGTGCATACGGGAGGCAGTGGATCGATGTTTTGTCTCTCTCTCTACCGTGTCCTCTCTCTCTAAAATCAATGAGCATATCCTTGGGTGAGGAGGGGAAAAAAAAGTAAGAGCCTAAAACATTCAACAGAAGTAAAAATAACTCCTGTTCATCAGAGGACCATTTAAAGAGTGAGAAGCAAGCCAACAGCGGGAGGTGCATTTGCCAACCGTGTAATTGACAAGGGCTAGCTGAAGAACTCCTACAGATCAATAGGACAACCGGACGGGAGAGCGGCAGACCCCACCGGAGAGGAAGCCCACACGGCAGCAATCCAGGCAAGTGCACCTCACGCCGCCGCCAACAAGCAGCACCGAGCCCACACCTGACAGTGCCAAGTGTGGGGAGGCTGTGGAGACGCAGGGACTCCAGGTGCTGCTGAGAGGGGGACGGGCAGAAGCGCCCAGGAGAGTGTGGCCTTACCTTCTAAAGATGCCCCGTGCCCCCACAGTTCTGCTCTGGGGTACGCCCCAGATCTGTGTTCCCCAGATCACCTGGACGGGAGCTTCATTCTCAATGGTGCAGGCTGGAAGCTGCCCAGACATCCATCAATGAATAAATACAATGAAATAACTCCACGCACACATGCCGTTCCCCAAGACAGCCATCAACAGACAGCTCCCCGCATCACCAAGGACTCTTGCAGACAAGACATTTTGGGGGGGAAAGTGCCTGAATACCGCGGTTGGAAGACCCCACATACGTGAGGGGCCAGTCCAGGCTAGGGAATTAGGTCGGGCAGGTTGGCTCACCTAGGTGGCCGAACCGGGAAGAAAACAGGACCTCGTATCGCGGGAGCCAGGGCGCCTGGGACCTCAGGGGAGCCGGAGGGGGTGTGACTAGGGCAGGGTCTGGGAGGCTGGCAGCCGTCCACTTAACCGGGTGGTGATCACCCTAAACTTCCCGGGTCTTGATGACTTTTTCGGGGTGCTTATCACAGTTCACAACTTTGGGGAAATTCTATTTGGGGGGCAGGGGAGGATTCATGCCGGGAATAGTTCTGGGTCTCCCAAACAACTTCTGAGTCCCAGGCGCCATGCGAGGCGACTGACCCGCTCTCCTCCAGGACAGAGGAGGGGACTGGAGCTCGCACAGAGGAAGGAGCGTGCCCAAAGGGCACGGAGCAGAGCAAGTGGCCCCGGCGGGGGCGCGGGCAGAGGGACCCGGTGCAGAGGAAGGCAGAGGAGGGGATTAACTTGGGGATTAGAGGCGCAGCTGGCGGCTGGGACTTGCTAATATCTGCAAATTCAGGAGTGGCGCGGGAGGAGTTTCTCCAGCAGCCGGAGGTAGGGTAGCTGAGGGAGGGAGGGGCAGGGAGCGCGCAATAGGCGAGAGCCGCGGTCGCCAACCGGTGGTCCGCGGACCACTGTCCGCGGTCCGTGAGGTCCGAAAGGTTGGCGACCGCTGGGCTAGAGCACAGGTGGCCAGACCTGGAGGAGAGGAGCCCTACTGTGTGCTAGCCCTTGCAAGGTACTGGGACTGGAGAAACTGGTCAGACCCAGCCTGTGGCCGCAATGGGGTGGGCAGAGGACGCTCCAGGTGGCAAGGAGCGCCCCAGGGACCGCCACTCCCCACCCTCCCCTGTCTCCCCGAACACATCCTGCTTCCTCAGGGCCCCAGGTCTTCGCACCTCTTGGAAGGCCCATCCTGTCTGTCCTTGCAAACTCCTATTCTTTCTTCAATTCTGGGCTCAAGTGTCCTTGCTGCCAGGAAGCCCACCTTGATTCACAGGCCAGTGTCCCCAGCCTGGGATCCCTGGGAGGGTTTGTGGATGAGACTGTGTCCCTGCCCTGGAAGGCTGACCTGCGTCTTGCTGTGAGGTCTCAAGGGGGAACTTGGTGCACAGAGAGGGAATGAGCCCAGCTGGGCGTGAGGGGCAAGAGGGTCCAGCTGAAGGGATCCTGGAGGGTCCTGTGCCCGGGTCTGCCTCCCGCCCCTAGACTGTGGTTTCTGCAGATCGCTGGCCAGAAGTGGGATCTGGCTGGAGAGGGCAGGCACTTTGCCCCACCCACCCACCCCTCTCTTCCCCTGCCCCAGCCCTGCTCCTGAGAGGGTCCAGTGAGTGCTATTTGAATGAGCAAAAGGCAGAGCTGCGTGAGGGTGGCAGCTTATCTGGGGCTCAGAAGCGGGACCCCAGGATGGGGTGGGGAGCGGCAGTCAGGGGATCTGGGCTGAGGGGCTGGGGCGGGAGAGCCCAGCTGTGTACCTGCCCACAGAGGGAGTTGCCGAGGGTCCCAATGGCATAGTCCTTCTGCTCATTCAAATAGCATGTACTGGACCCTCTCAGGAGCAGGGCTGGGGCAGGGGAAGAGAGGGATGGGTGGGTGGGGCAAAGTGCCTGCCCTCTCCAGCCAGATCCCACTTCTGGCCAGCGATCTGCAGAAACCACAGTCTAGGGGCGGGAGGCAGACCCGGGCACAGGACCCTCCAGGATCCCTCCAGCTGGACCACCAATGCGTCCCCTTCCTGGGGAGCCCACAGTCCCGGGGTCCTGATGCCCCACAGTGAGCCTCTGCCGGGGCCCCCTGCCAGGTCCCAGGGAGGGGATGTTTGCACAGTGGCTCATGTCATCCTCCCATCAGTCCTGCATGGTGGGGGTGATGAGGACAACTGCTTTACAGATGGGGAAACTGAGGCTGGGCTATGTCTCTGTCCCTATTACCCAGAAAGCAAGGATGGGTGCTCAAGAGCCTTGGATGGGCATGGAGAGGGAGGGAAAGAGGAAGAGAACCACAGAGCCCCCCCCCCCCCCAGGCTACAGCAGCCATGCTAGGCACCACCCTACCCCCCCCCCCCCCCGCCGCCTCCAGTGTCCAATGAATGCTATCTTTTGCTCAAGTCCCAGCTGTCCCCTTCCCCATATGGACCCCAACCCTGGTGGGGGGTGGGGGATTGGTGAGATGACAGCCGATGTGGGGTACCTGGAAGGTCCCTGGCTTGAGCTCGTCTGTGTAGCCAGAGCCAGGGCTGTTGCTGTCGGGGCTTCACCTGCCCGGCTGGACCTTGGCCATGACAGGATGGACCTGGCTGACAGACATCAATCAGCACTTTCGACCTAACAGACTGGACCCCTCCTCCCAGCCCAGGACAAATGGGTCCCGGCTCTGTGGGACCCACAAAGGAAGGTGGGGCCGGGGGGGGGGGGTGTGTGCGCTGCACTCCAGCTCAGTGGCCAGGAGATGGCCCTGCTCTCTGTCCAGTCGGGGTCCTCTGTGTGCGACCACCTGTCCCCAGTCACCCACAGTCACCTGGGAGCCCTGGTCCCTTTGCCCACAGACCCAGAAACCTGCCCTGGCACAAGCCTGGGCTCTGCCGGGTCCCTGCCCCTTGGGAAGTGGGGGCACCGGGTACCTCCAGTCTTCTCCAGGGATGCCAATCTGGCCTCGGGGAGGGGGTACAGACCCTACCGGCGGGGTTGATGGTGCTGAAACCCGGTGGCCAGAGCTGGGTCAGCTGCCCACACAACGCCTTGGCTCAGACTCCGGAAGGAAAACACAGGAGGGCTGTTCCCAAAGTGGGGGTCAGGGTGGCCCCGGGAAGTCTCGGAGGAAGTCATGAATATGCAAACCGGCTGGTCCCCGGCGGCCGCGGAAGCCGGAAGGAGCCGGGGGAGCGCGCGCGGGCTCAAAGTTAGCGCCCGAGGCGGCGGCGGCGGCGGCGGGGGACGCTAACCAGACGCCGCCGGCCGTCGCGGGATCCCCCCAAAATGGCTCCAAGACCGGACTGCCGTGGTCAGCGGCGAGGGCTCCGTCCTCCGTCCCCGACCCCGTCCCCACGAGGCATAAACTTAAAAAAGCGTAGAACCAGGCAACTGTCAGTGTGGCGTGGGGGGACTGCCGGCGCCGGAGACCCGCGCGTAACGGCGGGAGCGGAGACCCGGGGGGGTCCCGGGGGACGATGGAGGATGCGGGTCGGGCGCGCGGGACCGCGGAGGCCGCGGGGCCCTGGTTGCGCACCCCCTCTCCCAGCCGCAGTGGCCCCGGTCCCGCTGAGGAGTCCCCCGCGGGGGCGCCCCGTTTTCTCGCCGCGCACACACGCACCACGCACCGCACCCCGGCCGGCCGAAGCAGCCGCGCTGCGGGCGCCCCGGAGAAGCGCTCCGGCGCCGCCCGGCCCCCCCCCCCGCCTCCAGCCCCCGCCCCGGCCCGGTCCGCGCGCCGCGGGGCGGAAGGCACTCACTCACCTGAGTTTGTCCATGTCTGCGGCCGAGGCCTGCGGGAAACCAGAGAGAGGGTCAGCGGGCGGGAGGCGTGCGCTCCGAGCCCGCCGGGTGCAGCCGGGCACCGCGGGCACCGGCGGGCGCGGCGGGCGCGGCGGCGGGGCACCCGCGCGCGCGGCTCGCTCGGTGGGAAGCGCGGCCCGTGCGACCCCAGTCCTTACCAACTGCGGTCCCGGGCACTCCCGGGGTGCGCGGGGCGGCTGCCGAGTAACAGGTGAGCCCCGCTGAGCCACCGCGCTACCCGGCACGTAGGTCCGCCCCCCGGGCGGACGGAGGCACCGGCCCGGGGACTCGGGGTGGCACCATCCGAGGACCCGGCATGGTGCGACCCGGAGCGCTCCCGAGCTTGCCAGAAAGAGGGGGAATCCAAGTCGGACCCGTTAAAATAAAGTGGCCGCGGCCCCCGCGGCTCGCATCCCCCCACCCCCCGCCCCGCCCGTTAACCCTTCCAGCCCCGCGCTCCTCCCGTGTAGGAAGCGGAGCCGGAATCTCAGGATCCCGAGGAGGAGGACGTTCCGATCTGGAAACTGGGAGCCATCCCGGACTGCAGTGCCTGACACTCGCACAATCCGAGGGGGATGGCACTCGGGACCCCGACCCCTCAACCGGGGACCCCGCTGCCCTCAGATTCTGAGGTTCCAGGCCTGGCCCGCCCCTCCCGGCTCCGGGGATTAACCATTGCGCGGCCGACTCACCCGTGGGGCTCCCTGCAGGACTTGCGCAGACCCGCGAGTGAGCGGCTTGGAGACCCTCCCCACCCACCCCCTGCGCAGCCGGGCAGCCCCTCCGCCCGGGGCGGCGGTACCCACCGGTGGCCGTTAACCCTGCGGGCGCCGGCGAGCGGCCCGGGCAGGATCGCACCTTCCTGCGCCAAGCGGGGGGCATGGGGCTGTCTCTCCATCACTCGGGAGAGGCCGCTCCCGGGGGCTTTCCCCCGTCTTTCCGTGCCTTGACCGGCATTAAAGGGGGACGGGGACTGAACCCAGGGACCACGCGACACACCTGGGAAGACTGATTACTGCCCATCCCAGCCCCTTGCGCCGCGTCCGCCGGGAGCGCGCTTCGCTCCGGTCCGGGCCCCACGCCGCCTCCCCCACCGCCCCGCCGAGTGAGGGCGCAGCCCGGCTGTCAGCGCCGAGCTGGGAAGCTGGGCCCCGGGGCCTCGGCCAGGATCGGCCACCAAATCCCCGGGTGCCCAGGCAGGCCTTCCCGGGACTCCCGGGCCTCAGTTTCCTCACCCGCAAGCTGTGGTTGGGAGCAAGGGAAAGTGGACAAAGCTCTCTGCTGCCCGTGAGCACCGCGGGCTGCCGAGGGGCTGGGGTCGGGGGAGCAATTTCAGAAACACAGGACCCACGAGGGGCCCCTGCCTGGCGGCCAGACGCAATGTGCCCCACTCTGAAAGTTGTCTGAGCGGGAGAGCCTGGACCCTCTCCGTGTGCGCTCCCCCCACACAGTGTTGGCTGCTCAGCCCACCCGTCCCCAACCTCCCCAGACCCCCCAGGCCCACCTGTCCCGCGTCCACATCACCGTGCTCAGCTCACTAGATCCCAGCATACAGCAGGCGCGCAATAAACACGGAAAATGCATGTCTGGATGCCACAACACCATGGCGTATCTTTGCCTGCCGCTTCCCTTCAGGTTGAGTTCCCGGAAGGAGTCCTGTCCCTTCTCCAGGCCTCCCCCCCTCCCCCCCACAGCGCCCAGCGGGCCTGGCCTCCCCCTGGCCAGCACGCAGGGTGGGAGGAGCCGACGGTTCCGGAGTCAGCCCCAACCAAGTTCAGGCCCAAACCAAGTTCAAGGGCTCCTTCATCCACCCCAGGGCTGGATCCTCACTCAGGCATTAGCCCTGGGCTAAGTTCTTGGGGTTGGGAGCAGGCAGCAAAGGAGGTGAACCCTGTCTTCAGAGACTAATGGTTGAGAAATGAAACCCCTACTCCGGGAGTTTCATTCCCGGGAGTCCACAGTCAGCAGAATGGCAATAATAATAATAATAATAATAATAGGCCCCCGCCCTCAGCCCTGGCAGGTCACAGCACTGCCCTTTGCTGCACAGGCCGTGGCCGGTCCCTTCTGCGGAAGAGGAGAGCAAACAGGGAGCTGGGGCCTGGGCCCCGTCCTCAGAGGCCTTTCCCACCCAGAGGCTGGGCACAGCCTTCATGTCTCCAGTTGCCTCAATCATTCACAGTGAATGACCTGCCAGGGAGTTTGTCTAAAATTAATAAGAATGTATTAAAATTTAATTTAAAAAATCTAGCATCAATTATTTATATTGAGTATTTCAGCTCTTCTAAAGGGCCTGTCTGGGAATTTCCCCCCCGAAAAGGGCCTCTAGGAGAGGCTGTGAGTTGCCCTGGTGGCAGGGGGCTGGGGGCGGGCAGGGTAGGAGATAAGAAAGGGACGGAGGTCCCACCTTAGTACCCTGGCAGCCCCTCCCTTCACTCTGCTATTTCAGAAGCTTGACTCTGGTGCTGACTTCTCAAATTCTGCCCAAACCCAGGGCCTGTGGGTAATCACTGCCCTCACTCTTAAAAGCCGCCTCCTCCAGGCAGCCCTCCAGGAGACCCAGTGGAGTTGTTGGGTTAAAGCCCCCACACCAATGTCCACTCCTTAGGGCAGGGCCTGGCTTTCCCCATGTGTCCAGGGCTGGCTCAGCACCTCACCCAGGGGGTTGGGGAGCGTACATAAAGCTCTGGATGTGTGAGTGCTGATGAGCAGTGTGGTTGCGTGTGTGTGTGTGTGTGTGTGTGTGTGCGGCGGGGGGGGGGGGGGGGCGCAGCCTTCTGGGGAGGTGCTGTGCCTTTGGCAATGGTCTTGGTGTTGGGGCCGAAGCCCCACATTCAAGTCTTAACTCTGCCCTTCATAACCAAAAGACCTGGGGATGTTCCCGAGATGCCCTTTGTATGGATGAGGAAACCAAGGCCAGACCATGGAATGCCTGGCTCAGGGTCCCCTGAGGCTAGCTGAGGGCTGCCTGTGGGCCGAGCAGAGAAGACTGGGACTTTGCCTGGGTCTCAAGCCACTACAGGAGGAGGGCAGGAGAGGGTGGGGACCACGAGTACAAGGGGCCTGTGGGATGTCCAGAGTCTTCAGGGTGAGATGATGGGGCAGGAAACACCTTAGGCCCCCCGTGCCCCCTCCAGGACCCCAGAAAGTGGGATCCAATGCTCTCCTGGCTCAGGTGGGTGCACTCAGGGGGACAGTCCATCCGGCTTTGGGTGCTGTGCCTCCAGTCCACCCCATAGTCATAGCCCGGGGCCTATTCCTGCAGCACACCTGTGACCTCATCACGGTCTGCCCTAAACCCACCCCTTGCCCCCTCTGGGTGATCCAGCCCCTCTGGGTGGTCCGAACCAGCGATCACCTTGGTTTCCCAACATCATGCGAGTCCTGCTATCTCCTCCCTCGTTGTCTTTGCCCATGCTGGTCCCCTCCTCCCAAGGCCTGCCCCTCCCACACCCTGAGATCTACTGTCTGCATCCACAGTCACATCACTTCTCTCCTGCAACCTGCTTCCTTCCTCATTCCCTGCATGACTCGGAGCTTCAGGAGGGCCGCCTGGGTCAGAAACAGGCCCATCCATGCTTCGTCCCCCGTGCTGCTCCCAGCCCTGCCTTTGAGGCAGTTACGGAACTCAGTCCCATTTAATCCTCACCGAGGCTTTTTGAGGGGGGTCTTATGATCCCCATTTTACAGATGCAAAAACAGAGCCTCCACAAGGCAAACCCCTGCAGCTTTCATGCAGCAGTGTGATTTGGGGCCAGGGCTCTCGTCCCTCCTCCCAAGGGTACCTGGGTACTGTGGCTGATGCACACAGTAGGCACTCCCCAGAGGCGACACAGGGTGGCAACTCCGTGCCATCAGTCAGGCCTCAGGGAGGGGTTGGTGAATCCGGACTCAGCCCCTCGGCACACACTGCCCACCTTGCTGGTCCCAAGCTCACCCAGCTCAATCCTGCCCCAGGGCCTTTGCATGGTCGGGCCTTCCTTCTCTGACCACTCATCTGAAGTAGCCCCACCCCCACCAAATGACTTCTCATCACATCCTGTCTCTGGTCATTTGCCTGTCCCCACCCTGATCCCACCCCAGCACTATAGAGGACCCCTAACAGCAGGGTCCCGCTATTTAGGCCACTCTGTCTATCCCCAGGATCTGGCCCAGTGGCCTCCAATGGTAGGCAGGGGGTGATGGCTGAGTGAACGCAGTTGCTCTTAATCCCCAGCCAGAGGCATCTGGCTGGGGAGCAGTCCTACGTTCACAGCCCTGTCACACACACCGTTCCCAACTCAGCCCCTGCTCCCCTCTGACCGGGTGCTCCCCAAACTCACGAGGCACCCCACCTTGTGGTACCAAGAGCCCTGCCCGGGGAACCCCTCTGTGGATGTGGGGTCTACTGAACCATCTCTTATGCAGCTGTGTGACCTCAGGTAAGGCTCTTAGCCTCTCTGAGCTCAATCCCTCACCTAGGAGGATGGCACATTTTCAAAGGGCATTGTGAGGGACAAGGTGGGCATGTCTGTAAGGGGTTATCTCAGGAACAGGGCTTTCAAGGACTGAGGTTGCTCCGAGAGCCAGCCTTCTCGTTTCATCACCTGGATGGACACCTCCTAAGATGCTCACACAACTCCCTGCCTTCCCCGGTCATTCAGCAAACATTTACTGTGCGCCCGCTTCCAGGGGATTTCGCAGGGAACAAGCCACAGGAAGTTCTCTGCTTTCCTGGTGCCGACATTCTGCAGGGGGAGACAGATTACATGAGACACCAGTGTAGCGTCCCTCTGCCCCAGGCGTCTGCTGGAGGAATCTGCTGAGAAGGAGGGGCGGGTGGGGGCCGCTTGCCGCTATCAACAGGTTAGTCAGGACGAAATGTGAGCAAAGCCTGGGGAGCTGGTGGGAGGGGCAGGCCCTGGGGGTGGGGTGCCTCAGGCATTTGGGGAGTACCCGGTCACCAGTGGGGAGCAGGGGCTGAGTTGGGGGGCCTCAAGGGACCTTGGCTTCTATCTTGAGTGGATCGGAAGTCCTGCAAGGCCGAACAGAGGCATATGCACACAGTAGGGATATGCACTCACGCTGCTGAGTGGAGGACACACCGAGGGGCCAGCGCGGGGCCTTCCTGCTGGAGGTGCCTGCAGATCCGGGGTGGGGGTGGGAGATACCCTGACAGACGAAGGTGGGTGCAGAAGAGTCATCCACGTGATAATGAATGCTTGGACCCGGCAGCTGGGAGGGGGTGAGAAGGGGGGGGGGCTCAGGTCCAGAGGTGTCTATTACATGTCCGGCAGGGACATCGACAAGGTGGGTGCATGGGTCTGCATTCAGAGGAGGGTCCAGAGATGAATCTGGGAGTGGTCAGCAGAGGGACAGCACGTGAAGCCACCACGCTGGAGGAGCCCGCCACGGGAGTGAGCGCGGATGCGGAGGACCAGGGGCTCTGGAGGTCAAGGTTCAGGGAGGGGGCAGAGCAGCCACGGAGACCAGGGAGCTGGCAGGAGGAGAGCAGGCGCTTCCAGGGGGAGGGGGGACTCTCAGTGTCACAGACGGTCATGGGTGAGAGGCAGGCCTCGGTCCCAGAGCACCAGCCACAGGGCTAGCGTGGGCTGGACTCACAGTGGGACTCACCACCACCTGAGCTGCAAGGCCATGGTTAGCTGCGGGGCTCCCTGCAGGTGACCAGCGGGAGGGGGCGGGCACTGGCCCAATGTCACCCAGCCAGGTGGGGACCTGAACCCAGGCCCTGGCCTGAGGGGGTGCCCCTGGGCCACTCCCTGCCCGGGGCTCTCCGTGGCCTCTGCAGGTTCCAGCTGTGTGTGGCTGCAGGCGGGCTAGTTCGGCGGCTGCAAACTGGCCTCCGGAGCTGAATCTGGCCCGCCAGCATGTTGTATTTGGCCTGAAAGAGGGTTTTAACTTTTTTTGAAAAACATTGGAGCCAACATTTAAAAATTGGGAGAGTTTACACTTTAAAATCCATATTTTTGGCTTCTACTGAAATTTTGGAAGATTTGGCAACTTCTGCCCACATTCCCATGTGGAAGCAGTTGGGGAGCGAGGAGCAGCTACTTCCCCAGCGATGGGAGAGGCACCATCCAACACCTCAGCTTGTCCTGCAGATGGGAGACCGAGGCCGGAGGACGGCGTGACTTGTCAAGGTCATTCAGGTGAAAGCCCCTCAGGCAGAATCCAGCCGTCGCTCCGGGGTCTGCCAGGCTTGGCATTGGGGTCTTGTCACAAATCCCACCCTGGCTGCGTCAGAGTCGCCAGCCTGCCTCTCCTTCCATGACCCTGGCCCAGTCCTTCCCACTCTCTTCCTCTGACCCTTTTGTTCACAGGAAATAGCTCGCTTGAGCCATTCACACTATAGTATGAATGAGCCTTGGCTCCAGGTCTGTGCACAGGGAGAGCTGGAGGTCCCGGAGACCTTCTACAGTGGCTTCTCATTTGCTGGACAACGAAGGGGGTGGGGGGGTGGGGGGGTGGGGGACCAGGGTCACCCATGGCCACTCAGCCACACGGGCAGAGACAGGACGGAAATCCAGGGCCTCCTCTGGTTCATAGCTTTCGGGTTGATGACTGGAAGCCAGGAGTCTGCCCTGCTTCCCCAAGGCTTCACCTGCACCCTGGGAACTATTCTGGGGACACAGGCCTGTCCAGGGCCGGAGGCACACGGGAGAGGGCCCATCACTGTCTTCACTGACAGCATCGTCCCCAGTGACTGAATCCCTACTGTGTACCAGGCACCTTCAACCTTCACCAATGACCTCTAACCTCCACCCCCACCTATGAGACGCGGAGGGAGAGGTGCTTGCCCTGGTTCACTGAGCCAGGGCCCAGCCCAGCCAGGGCCCTGTGGGCTCAGCTCTCTGAGCCTCAGTCCCTGGTCTGTAAAATGGGCCTGGTCTCTCTCTCTCTCTCTCTCTCTCTCTCTCTCTCTCTCTCTCTCTCTCTCTCATTCTGAGTATTTGAAATGAAGCTGGAGCTGAGGGAGTTCACAGTAGGTGCCTACCATGTGATGTGGCCCAGGGGAGGGGGTGGGTTTGGGGCTGTTACTCCTTGGGAAGAACACTCCCAGCCCCCCAGCACAGAGCACCCCAGGCCCAGCTGTCCCCATCCCTAGAGTTCACAGAACACAGAGCAGCCGAGAGGGAGGGGTCCCAAATCGCCAGGCCCTTATGTCTGGCCCCTCTACTTCCTTTTCACTACCTGGGAAACAGAGGCCCAGAGGGGGTGGGTGACTTGTCTAAGATCACACAGCGCCCAGCAGACCCTTGAGCTGAGAACTCCGGGGGTGCTCTGAGGCTTGGGAGTCAGAACACTAGTAAACTGTCAGCAAGTATCAGCTGTCACCCTCACCCAGGCTTTTGTTTTTAAAACAACCTGCCCACCGGGAAGCCTTCTGGGAGGGGCCTGGTCCAGATCGCCACCAACCTGGCCCTGTGGCCCCCACCTCAGTTCTGCGCTGGGAGAAGTTGGGAAGGGGGTACGGGGACAGGGGCAACGTCATGGACAGCCCACGAGGACCCACCCTGGCCCCAGGGGACACGGATGTTCGAGGGGATAGAAGGTCAGTGCCAAGGTTGGGGTACCGGCACGCAGGGTGTGGCCGTCCTGACGCTCACAGACCACCCTCCCCAGGACGACTGAGGTCTCGCTGAGTCTTCCTGCCCACCTGTCTGAGGCCCCGTGTGTGTGGCAGGGGGTGCCGAGGTGCTGAGAGACCCCGGTCCAAGCCCAGACTCCCCAGGGCTCAGTTTTCACCCCCGCGACATGGGGACATGGGCCGCCTCGCTGCCTGACAGAACGGTGACATCTGCCTCACGCGGAGGCGTCTGCGGCTCAGACCCTCCGAGGGCTAATGTGAAACCCTGCGGTAGCCCTCGGAGGGCTCTGCCAGTGCGCGCCGATGTTATTGCTATCGCTACTCGGGCACACTCAGTCCTGCCTGCCCCAAAGCCAGAATTTCACCTTCGAGATCCATTCTTTTGGCGCTCAGGGCTCTCCTGTGGCAGAGATGATCAGAGGGGTGTGGTGCAGGTTCTCTGAGGGGGTGAGCCCGGCCCGGGACTGGGGGAGGAATGGCAGGTGGAGGGGCAGGGAAGGGGCCTCAGCGGAGTCTGGCCGGCTGCTTGCGGAGGATGATCTGGGGCTAAGACTCACCCGGCTTGGAGGCTGCCAGGGGGAGGCAGCCAGGCCTCCCTGCTCGCCGCTGCCCACGTGAGTCCCGCTGGTCTCCACCGCCTGGCTGGACCCCAATCTGCCTGCAGCCTCGGCCGTCACCTCTGAGGACGGCTGGGGGCTCAGGGCCAGGGTCGTCTCCGGGGCCGCAGCTCCTGGGAGGGGCTCCTGGGCTGAGCCTGGGCCTCGCTCACCAGGGGAGGGCTCTGGGCTGCGGCCTCGGGGCCCCCAGAAGGCCTCCAAGGTCCCAGGGTCCAGCACCTGCACAGTGACCTCATCCAGGAACCTAGAAAAAGGCAGCCTGGCCTCCCGGCGGCGGCTCAGGCGGGCGAGGGGGCCGCTGGCAGGCTCGCAGCCAGGGCTTGGGGGCTTGGGGGTACACGGCAGGCTAGGCGATGCCCGTGTCTCCTCCTGGCCAGGCCATGCTGCCCAGCTGGGGCCAGACATCTGGTCCTCACGGTTCCCAGCTGGGCTGGGTCTGTGGCTTCGAGGGTCCTCTCTGCACGCTCCCTTCCCGGGGGCTTGGGTCCTGGGCTCCACGAGGGAGCCATGGCCATCCGGTCTGCGGCTGCCAGGGTCAGGGCCCTGGGCCTGGGAGCTGGTCCCCGACAGCATCTTCCTTAGTCAAGCCTCTGCCAATGCCTCCCTGACCCCCTTCTCTCCTCCCACAGGGCCCTCTGGCCATCCCAGCCCTCACGGGGCAGAGTGGTTGGCCAGTGCCCGCCGGCCCATCGATCCACAGAGCACGTGGCAGGAGAGCCTCCCGCCCCCTGAATTGATTCTCACTAAACGGGAGCGGGGCTCGGGGCTTAGAAAGTGCTAGAGAGGACAAGGTCGCGTCCTGGGCTCTGCGTCTGCCTGGGGAGGCAGCCTGCACTCATTGAGCACCTGCTGTGTGCGGGGAGCGGCCTGCGTTGGGCCTCACACACTCCAGTGTCCCCGGGTCTCCCCTGCCAGGTGCGGTGCTGGGCGCAGGGACAGGGTGAAGGCAGGGCCTGGAGGAGGGAGGCTGTGGAGGAGGCTGCTGGTTCCCCTCCTTCCTTAGTAAAGAGGCCTCATTTTCTTCTGGGAAGGCAAGTCACCTACCTAAAAAACTGCATTTCCCAGGCTCCTTTGCAGCCAAAGGGTAGCCAATAAGATGTCAACAGAATTTGTGGGGCATGACTTCTGGGAGAACTCTGTAAAAGGCATCAGACAGCTTGCCTGCAGCCTTTCTGCGCCCACTCCCCAACCTCCTGCTTCTTATCCGGAACGGGGAAGTGATGGTTGGAGCTGTTACAGCCATGCGGCACCATGAGGCAAACTTGCTCAGAAGCCATATGTAAAAATCGGAGGGGCAGAGAGACAAGAGGAACCTGGTTCCTCATGACCACTGAGTGTCACACCAGGGCTATACCCCAGCCCCTGCCTCCGACCTTCGTTAACCTGAGAGGAGGACCCCATCTTGCTTAGGCTACGGTTCTATCCCGTCTCTGTTACTGGCTGCTGTGAGCAGTTCCTCGGGGGTAAACTGGGGATAGGTGAGGACCAGCAGCTGCTAACACTGAGGGTAGAGCTAAACCGGGGGTAGGTGAGGACCAGCAGCTGATAACGCTGAGGGTAGAGCTTAACTGGGGGTAGGTGAGGACCAGCAGCTGATAACGCTGAGGGGAGAGCTGAACCGGGGGTAGGTGAGGACCAGCAGCTGATAACGCTGAGGGTAAAGCCTTCGGTACATGGGGCCCAGGGAACAGTTAGATGGGAGCTGGGTGAGGGAGGTAACCCAGAGAGGTGCCAGAGCCAGGCCTGAGCACTTCTTCCTTTGTGTGAAGGGAGACGGGCCTGACTCCTGGCATCCCGGGAAGCCTGGGGTCCAGGCAGGACTCCTTCCTGGGACCCAGCTGCACGAGCCAAAGGAAGGCTTGCTGTGGGGGTGGGGGGCAGCCCCAGACCTCGGTTGGCTGGCTGGTGGCCTCCACCATCCCTGCTTGGAGCATGGCCGAGGCTTTGCTTGGCACTGCCTGCTCATGGCTGTGCCCCTGCCCCTGCCCACCTGGCTGTGCCTAGACACCTTATGTCAGGTGCTAGGGACCCCCTCTTTGCTGGGCTTAGCTGCGTACCTCTCTGGATGACCCACAGCACCCTGGCTGAATGTCTGAAAAACTGCACGGATTCAGTTGCCAGAGACAGGACTGGGAGCTGCCTGGACGCCCCCCTCTCCGTCTCCCCTGACCCCACCCCTAACTACCAGGCCCTGGGGATTCAGCTCCTCTTAGAGGTCATCACCTCCCTACATCCCCACTGTCAACCTTGCAGGTTCCAGGTGCCCCCAGGTCTCACCTGCAATCACCCCTCCCGGGGCCCCTGACCCTTCGCTGTTCAGTCAGTTCATCTCTCAGGCCTACCAGTGTGAACTTCTGAAATCTTAGACCAGACCAGATGACCAGCAATGCCACCCTTTCATATGCTCTGCAAGGCTCTGACGGCCCGGTGCCTTCTGTCTCTGCCACTGTGCCCTCCTCCCCGCCACGCCCATCGCATTCCTGAACCCGAATGGTGCTGAGCTCCAGCTGCCGCAGGGCCTTGCCACCTGCTGCTCCCTCTGCCAGGAGCACTCTGACTCCCTGTCTCCTTCCTCTCCTTCTCGTCATCTAATACCCAGGGCCCCAGATCAATAGCCTGACCCCTCCCGTCCCCCAGATTAGATCAGAGACCCCGGCAACAGCCTCTTATAACCCCTGTTCTCATACCCCAGCCCCCAACTGGAGTTAATATGCGTGTGACCCTTTGTTTATTATCTGTGTCCACTCAGCTCTCTGCACAGGGCCTGGCAGATAGTAGGTGCTCAGTAAGCTGATCTTGAATGACTATGTAAGCGAATGGGTCACAAGTCCAGGCTGCCGGCTCACAAGCTTTCCCCAGCTGGGTGTGGCCCTCATGGGAGGGATCCCAGAATGCCACAGTGTCCCTCCTACCCCTGCGCTCCCCTGATGGCCACCCCTTTACACCTGGACAGCCCCCTCCGAGAAGGAGCCATCCAGCCCCTGCTCCATCACCATGGGAACAGGACTTGGAGACAAGCAGATCCAAGGTCAAATACCACTCCAGCACCCCAGCAGGATCCTGGGCAAGTCACCTCCTCTCCTCATTGTCATATAGGGACAGAGCAATCCCCAGCCCACAAGGCCGTAGTGGAAAATGGTGCGAGAGAGCACGTGCTGGGCGCCTTCAGCAAGGCACCTGGCACCCAGTAGGACCTCAGGTCAGGGCTCCTTAGCACAAGGCTCTGATTTGTCTGTTCCCTAGCATGTGTGGTCACAGGAGTGTTCTGGGGGCCTCGGCCAGCTGGTCCTCTGAGCCTCTCCCAGAGTTGCCGACTGCATCAGACAAGTTCCCGACTGCATCAGACAAGTTCCCGTTGTCATAACAACCCACTGGCTCTCAGCCGCCTGGGCCAGAGGCCCTGGAGGATGCTGTCGGCTGCTGCGCTCGCAGTCTGGGCCTGCTCACCTCTTGCAGCCTGGGCTGCCTCTCGTGGCCCAGCAGCCCTGCCTCTTGACTCATCTGCTTCAGCCCCTTCCTGAGCCCTACTGTGTGCCATGATCCGTGCTGGGCGTGCACCCGCATCGTCGCCCGAATCCTCACCCAGCCCTGGGAGGTGGGGCAGCTGTGGCCTCTGCTTTGTGCTAAAATGAAACAGTCTCAGGGAGGTGACGTGACTTTCCCGAGGTCACATGGTTCAGGTGCAGCAAACCTGGGATGGGGGCCCCACGGGTCATGCACTCACACCTGTTTCCTCCTACACTCCCTCAGCCCCTCCGTCACCGCCTGTTCTGCCTGCCCCCCACCCCTTTCCCGCTTGGGGGGATGAGCCCTGAGCGAGGAGGGACACTGCTGCCATTGCCTCCTGGGGCTGGCCCGGGGAGACATGGCAGAGATGGCATGCTGGGCATCTGCGAAGACCTCTAAGCCCCACCTCCTTCATTCTCCTAAACTTAATCCCTAGCTCGGAATCGCTCCTGCTTCACAGCGGGGGACGTGGGCTCTATGGTTGCTGCCAACAGCCACGGCTCGCCTGAGGCAGCAAACACCACAGCGGTGCTGGGCGGCCCCCACATGGAGCCTGGCACCCAGTAGGACCTCAGGCCAGGGCTCCTTAGCACAGGGCTCAGAATTGGCCATTCCCTAGCATGTGTGGTCACAGGAGTGTGCTGGGGGCCTCGGCCAGAACACTCACTCATCCCTGTGCGGAAATGTCCGTTACTACCCCCTTTTACAGACAAGTACACTGAGGCCTGGAAATCCCCACACTTGTGCTTTGAACCACGCTGCCACCTCACTTCTGGAGAGTTCCATGCTGGCCTGAGGACCCTCAAGGGGGTCACAGGCCTCAGCTGTCTCAAGTCCCCACATCCATGCATATGCACGTGCGGTCCAGATGTTCTAGGAAGTCCCCCCAGACAGGGACTTCCCTGCAGGATTCCCTGCTGATCGCCTGTCTTTACAAGACACTGCACCTCGGAGTTATCATCCCTCAGCGTGTCTTCCAGCCCTGCCTCCCTGCTGCACGATCGGGTACCGGCATCTAGGGAATAAAGATGTCCCGCTCATCCAACCAGCCATCCATCCCTGTAACCATCCATCCGTTGGCATGTACCTATTCATGCTTCAGTATATCCTTCCATGCCTGAACCTGCATCCATTGACATGCATTCACCCAACTACTCATCCTGTCATTCCTGTATCCATCCATCCATCCATCCATCCATCCATCCATCCATCCATCCACCAGTCATCAATGTATTCATCCATGTATCCATCCTGTTACTTATATTTCATATCCATGCCTCCGCCTGTCCGTCCACAGATGCATCCACCCATCCACGTGTCCATCCGTGCCCTGGTCACCTCCCATCCTGTGTCCGTGCATTTAGGAACAAACGAGACCTTTCCCGAATGGCTCAGTTGTACAGGAGGACAGGGCAGCCCCAGAACCCTGGGCTGTTTTGTTTTTTTCTTTAAATATATATATTTTTATTGATTTCAGAGAGGAAGAGAGAGGGAGAGAGAGAGAAACATCAATGATGAGAGAGAATCATTGATCAGCTGCTTCCTGCACGCCCCACATTGGGGATTGAGCCCGCAACCCAGGCATGTGCCCTGACGGGGAATTGAATCGTGACCTCCTGGTTCAAAGGTCAAGGCTCAACCATTGAGCCACGCCGGCCAGGCTGACCCTGGGCTGTTTTTGATTCTGTAAAAGTGGTAGCCCATTTGAGATGCTCTGAGTTTGCCAACTGTGGGAGTAACCGAGCTCTGACTAGTGTCAGGTCAGGCTGACACAGTGGGGGTGTCCTTCAAAGCCCAGCACACCAGGGGCTGACCGGAGGCACCTACTTTGTTGTGGTGGGAGAGGGGGTGCCCTTGCCACTCTCCACACACATTGTTCTTGACGAGATGGGGAGACGGGGCCATCAGAGATGTGTCCTGGGCAGATGACTGCACAGGTAGCCAGAGGAGAAACTGTCATTGAGACTGACTAAACTCACTGTCTCCCGTGGACTAGAGGATTGGATGTCCCCTAGAATTTAGAGTAGGGGTCAGAACTCAAAGGCCTCCGAGGCCAGGCAGATCAGTGTGTGAAGCAGATTGGTTAGGTCTGCATGAGACTGTGGAGGGATTGCCCCTCTAAAGGGCTCATGGCAGCCCTACCTGGTCTGGCTCAGTGGATAGAGCATCGGCCTGCAGACTGAAGGGTCCCAGTTTGATTCCGGTCAAGGGCACATGCCTGGGTGGAGGGCTTGATCCCCAGTAGGGGGCGTGCAGGAGGCAGCCGATCAGTGATTCTGATCTGATGAACCTTGCCCTTCCAGAGCTCACAGTCTGTCGGGAAAATCAGAGGTTTTCGGGATGCACCCTTCTCTCTCCCTTCCTCTCTGAATTAATTTAAAAAACTATTTTTTTTAAAAAAAAATAAAGGAGTTATGGCCACTCAACCTCAACCTCACAATGGTTGCCATGTGAGGATGTGAGTCCAGTGTTACCAGGTTTAATTTTTTTCTAAAATATTAAATACTATCCATTCACTCTTCCTGTATCCATCCATCCACCCATCCATTCCTATACCCATCATCTTACTGATATCATTCAAGTCCCCATTCATCCACCCTAGCCCCACGCATTGACTACATCCATTTAGTGTTCATCCATTTCTCATGTCTCTATCCATCCATCCCTTTGTCCATCCGTCTGTTGACATCTACCCATCCATTTTAGATCTCCTATCCATTCATCTACCCATCTTGCCATATGCATCAGAAATCCATCCTCCCATCTGTCAACCCACCCATGCATCCATCGTTGGAATCTTGTTCTGCTTATCCAGCCCTCCATCCTTATCCATTCCTCCATCCATCCTCTCACCCATCTCCATTTATCTTGCCACTTACGTCCTCCCATCCATCTACTCCTCTAGCTTTCTATCCATCCATCCATCCATCCACTCATCTGTCCTGCTTCATGCCCCCATCATCGTCCATCCATCCGCCACTATCCCCCTCAGTCCACCCCACACTGCTCCTCCACATGTGCACCCCATAATCCCTGCACATACCACCCATAGCATGACTGGAACTTTCCATGTCCTTCTTCCCCAGGCCGGGCCCAGCTCCATCCCTGACTTGGTTCAGGGCTTGCTAATGGAGCAAATGACTGCTGTCCCTTGTCCTGGCTCCGAGCTGGGCTCTCGCTGATCCCCACCCCAGGGAACCCTCAGGGGCTGCTGCACTGGCCTCCAGACTCATGACCTGCTGGGGTTGTGGCCACTGCTGGGTCCCCTTCCTGGCTGGAGGGCAGGAAAAACCAGGAACACCTACCACACTGGTCAAGGTCAGTGTCTCCCGACAGACTGTGAGCTCTGGAAGGGCAAGGTCTTCCTCAGATTCACCTAAGTGGGCCCAGTGAATGGCGCTGAGTGGGGTGCATGGGGAGAATATGCTGGTGAATGCAGAATTCATTCATTCATTCATTCACTCACTCACTCACTCACTCACTCATCTCAGCTCTGGTCAGCTTCTGCCACCACGGCCTGCCATCTGTGCCTGTTCTCAGGCCATGGAAGTCCATCCTTCTTTTTTTTTCTCATTTTTTTGTTAAGGTATTATATGTGTACATATCTTACCATTGCCCCCCTCCCCACTCCCATACATGCCCTCACCCCCCCAGTGTTTTGCGTCCATGGGTTATGCTTATATGCATGCATACAGGTCCTTCGGTTGATCTCTTATCTCCCTCACCTCTCCCTAACCTTCCGGCTGTAATTTGACAGTCTGTTTGATGCTTTATGAAAGTCAATCCTTGGACTATGAGAGGTGTTGAACCCCAGACACTGAGCCCACAGAGGGGTGGGGCCCTGCTCAAGGTCACACAGGGAATCAGTGGCAGAGGAAGAACTGGAATCCAAGATTGCAGACTCCCATCCACGCCCCTCCACCAGGCTAGAGACCAGTTCTGGGGCAGGAGGAGCCGGGGGCAATTCTAGACCAACACAAGAAGCCTCGGGGTTACTCCTGGTTTTGTCCTGGGGATCTTCACCTGACTTGAGGGGAGAAGCCACCTTTCCCTGCCCCTTGGCCTTGCCCTTGACCTCCACACTCCAGCAGGACTGAGCCTCTTCTGGTCCCTGCACTCTTCCCCTCACCCCCAGGCCTCTCCCTCCCATCCACCCATCATCCATTCATCCATTCATCCCTCCATTCCTTCATTCATTCTTCACGTCATTAAGGGCCTATAGGAATAGAGGAACTACTTCCAAGTGGTGCCATGGAGATGATGTGTGAAAATGGTTATACTAGACCTGGCACACAGTAGGTGCTCAATAAATAGCAGCTATTGTGGGCCAGACCCTGGCCCAAGAGTCTCTGAGAGTAGATGGACTCCTATTCCAGACTGCTCTGGCTCACTTCCCCGCCCTGACCTGGAAATGTCCCGCTCCCCGCACCAGCCCATGGGGAGCCCATCCCACGTGGCCGAGGCTCCAGGCAACCCCCAGCTTTTCCACTCAGCCTCAGATACCAACAGCTCCGGGTTCTGATGATAAGAGGAACACAGAGTACGGGGATTTACGCAGAATAGCTCAGGGAGGGTCCTCCTCACAGCCCGGCGGACCCTCACCCCTCGCCGGCGTGCTGAGCAGCCGGGAAGAAGCGCATCTGCCACCCTGCTCACTTTCCTGTGCCACCCTGATTACAGTGAGAGTCGGGGAAATTAAAGGTTTTCGGATGCTGCCAGGGCCCGCGCTGCCGCCTCCCCGCCCTGCGCATCGCAGATGCCAGGCAGAGCCGCCTCCATCAGCCACTTGCCCCAGCCGGCAGTGCCACACGCCGCAGCTTATGGGGGGCGTTCCCCACAGTCCTCGCTGGCCCTGGCAGTGGGAAGGGCCTCTGCTGCGGCTGGTGATAGGGAGACTGGGACCCAGGGAAGGGAGAGGAGCTGTCCATGGTCCCCAGGGATCTAGGCACAGGGCCAAGAAGGAGCCAGGCCAGTGGAGACCCTGCCTGCCCGGCGGCCCAAGGCCTCGACCCCTGGCCTGCAGGTGGGCCAACCTTGGCCATCCAGGGCCCCCCAATGCAGGTGCTCCTCATTGTCACTCCACTCACCCTGGGTGCACACTCTGCCCCTATCCTGCGGGCTCAGGAGACTCGGGGATGTCACCCACACTGCTCCCGAGGGGGTGGGGCCCAGACAAGGAAGGAAATACCACTCAAACTGAGGCAGAAAGTCCCATCCAAAGTGCTGGGAGGGTGAGCTGGGGTTCAGGGAGGGTGAGAACCCGCGCTGAGCGGCCCTGGGCCTCCCTGAGCCTCAGTTTCCCCGCTTGTAGCCGAGGAGATTGATAGTGCCTGCCTGGCAGGTAGTGAATGAGAAGGAGGGTGTCTGGGGCTGGCGCTCCCACTCGCTGCAAAGGCAAAATGAACCCTCGGTCCAGCCCCCTGCGGGCTCCTCAACCTTTCTGGGGAGGGGGGGCCTCACAGCGCGGGCCTGGCCCTGCTCCTTCCAGGCCAGGGCAGGTAGAGGCCTACCTGTGCCCTGGCTACCTGAACCAGACAGCGGCGGGCCCGAGTCTCAGGCCTCATCCCGGTCCCGGGTCCCACCCTCCCTCCCGCCGCAGAGACGCGCGTGGTGGGGGCCGAGGACCCCGCCGATGGGACCCAGGCGCGGAGACGGGCCCCTGCGGGGCAGGACGGCGCGCGGAGGCCCAGTCCGGGCCCCGCCCCTAGATCCCGGCCTCCCCGCGCGCGGGCCGCTCCTCCCGGCCAGCGGAGCGCGCCCGGCGGGGGCCCAGGCGCACCGACACGGGAGGGGGCGCCGCGGGGAGGGGCGGGGAGGCGCGGGGAGGCTGGCCGGGCGCCCTGGGCCCTGCGCCTCGGTCGCCGAGCAGAGCCCGCCCCGCGGCGTGGGTAGCCCCGCCCCGCCACCGCGCCGGCGCCGTGCCGCGCCCTCCCGGCTCGCAGGTACTCACCGCCCGGCGCAGGCGGCCCGGCCGCCGGCCGCCCGTCCACATGGCCCCGGGGCCGCGGCCGCGCCGCTCACGGCCGGCGCCCTCCCGTCCGCGGCCGAGCGCGCCCGGAGCCGGCGCGGCCGGGGCTCCCCTGCCCCGCCCGGCTTCCCGCAGGGAGCGCCCGCCCCCCGCCCCCAGCCCGGCTCCCCGCCAGCCCCGGCCCCGCGCAGCCGCGGCTGATTCAGCGGCTCCCCCCGCAGCAGCGTCCCACCGGGGCACCCTTGGGAGGTGCGGGGCCTGACCCATGCAAGGGGTGCCAAGTGGGCGCTGGAGCCGTGGAATGGCGGCGGGGCAGGGAATGAATGAGCCGTGTGAGCATGAATGGCAAAGCGCATGAATGAATGAGTGCAGGCCTGAGGAATGAATGAATGAATGAATGAATGAGGAATGAATGCACTAGGGACTTTGAGTGAAGGAGTGAATAGGTTAAAGCTGGAGGTCCTCAGTCCTGACCTGTCCAACCAATCCACCCATCCATCCATCCGCCAACCTGTCCATCCATCCGCCAAGCTGTCCATCCGTCCATCCGTCCATCCACCCATCCATTCCCTCAACATTTAATGGATACCTCCCTGCTCCAAGACCCGAGGATACGGCAGCGAAAGAAGCCAAGTTCCTGCCCTCCCGGACTCACATATTACAGAGGTAGAAACCTTGGCCCGAAGAGCTTGACCGGGCCCAACTACCCATCTCCAGCCTTTTGCTCTGCCCCTCCCCCAGACGGTGGCTCCCTCCATCACCACAGGTGCCTGACCTGGCTTCCTTCTCTCCCCGACCTAGTGTACCTGGACCAGGTGGTCAATTGACAGAGAAGCTCAGAAAGGAGAGGTGACGTCGGGAGGGTCACCCCCTTCCTGACCCCAGCAGGGCCGCCCGAAGAAGGGTGCAGGGTGAACCATGTCCTTCCTCCCAGAGGCAGTGGGCAGAGTGGAGCCTCCTCAAGAACCAGCCTCAGTTCCTAGGGCATCCGAGCTTGTGGGGGCAGCCGGGCCAGTGCGCCAGCCCGGGCAGCACACGCGCAGCCAGGTAGGAGCCCAGCAGAAGGGACAAGGGACCAGCAAGGGTCTGTGCGCTGGAGAGAGGTCCCAGGCACAGACACTTGACTCCTGTCCTCCCTCCGGCCCCAGTGGCTCATAGTCCACGCATGTTCACATGGCTTCCAAGCACGTGGCAGGTGAAAGCATGCTGCCGATGCATGCTTTATATATTTATTGTGGTAAAACAACGTTGACCATTTTAGCCACTTAACTGTACAGTTCAGTGATAATAAATACATTCGTTGCTGTGCAGCCGTCACCGCCACCCAGCTTACATCTCGCATGTTGAATCTTTGCAGTTTCTACTCATTCTCATTTAATGAGGGGGGTAGGCTGCTACGTTCGGGCACAGGACAGCGCTGGGGAAAGGCGTTGATAGCGAGGGAGGTGAGAAAACCAATAAAAAGGAGACAGGAAAAGAGTTAGCAGCGACTGGAGCTTTCTGGTCTCAGGCAAAGTCCTCTCTCTTCCTCCCCTCAGGCCCCACATTGAGTAACACATGGAAAAGGGGTGCAGGGGGGTTTCCAAGTTCCCTGGGGGCCAGGGTGAACATCAGAGGCCACCCTCTGCCTCCAGATGCGTGGGGCCACCTACATTTAGGATGCATGGAGGTGGCAGCTCAGGTGGGGGGCGGCGGGGGGGTGGGTGCTGTCCACATCCCTCCTGCAGGGCCCCTTCAGGCTCGGCGTGGGACTGGTCTCCGCTTGGGGCCTTGGTTTCCCCAGACTCTGCCCTCTGATCCTGCCCTCGGGGGTTCTGACGCCATTCAGGCCACATGGAGGATGGGGGGCAGCCCCTAAGGGGCAGTGAGAGTCCCAGAGGGCCTGTCAACCTCCCACCTGCCAGGCCTCACCTCCCTGCCCTCCCCGGACCCCAAGGGGACAGGAGTAGTGGTGGGATGTGGACAGCGTGTACACGTGAGGCTCTGCCCACACTTTCTCCCCAGACACTGGTCCTGCTCAGATGGTGCCCGAATGTTCGCCATCCCCCCCTGGCTCTGCTGCTGCCAACGCTGCAGATGGCCGGGGAGGCGGAGGAGGGTAGCGTGGTGGCGGCGGCCCATGCCTCAGCTCCGGCAGCTTGCACACTTGAGCTTGGCCTGCCTGGGAAGGCCCCAGGAGAGCACCACCTCCTCGCCACCCTGCAGGCCCGCGCCTCCCCTGCCCCCAGCTCGCTGGCGATGGGAAGAAGGGAAGACAGCCTGCACTGGCTGCGGGGGGAGGCGGCACTAGCCTCTTTGGCAGGTGGGGAAACTGAGGCTCGGAGAGGCACCGTGCCTTGTCTGTGGCCACTTTGCAAATAGGGCTAAGCTGGGATTGTAAGACCTGGGTCAACCTGGTCAGGCAGTCCCCCCCCATTCAAGGCTCACCTCCACAGGACTCACCCCCAGGGGTCTCTGAGAAGACGGTCCAGGTGGTGCACCCTGAAGATCCTGGCAAGATGGGCTGCTCCGGAAGGGCCTCTGCAGATAGTCCAGCCGGAGCCTGGAACACCAGTGGTATCCGGACAGGCTTCCTGGAGGAGGTGAGGTTTCAGCTGAGGGTGGGAAGAAAGAATACAAGTGGCAGGGCTTGGAGACCATGCCCTGGGCGTGTGCAGGCCTTGTCCCCAGGCCTCCTACCCTCATTTGGGCCTCTGTTGACCATCCTGGCCACAATCCCCACCCCCTATCCCTCAACCGCATTCCCCAGGTTAATATCTTCATGGCTCTGAGTCTTCTCCGACGTTATCGGATGTATTTGTTTATAGGTGTGCATTGATCTCCCTAGCTGGAGTGTGCAGTCCTAGGTCAGCAGGGGACGGGGACAAGAATGAACAAATGAATGGATGAGTAAGTGGGGGGAGGGGGGGTTGGAGGAGTGTGGGGTGATGCCCAGCTTCTGGTCCTGGTGGCTGAGTAGACGAGGGAGGCCAGCAGGTGAGGGTCACTGAGAGTGAGTCCCTGGAGGCCTCCTACACCAGGCACAGGGGTGCGGCCCCTCCCTGCCCCTTGCACCCGGAGTCTGTTGGTCCTGATGGCAGATCCCGGCCTTCCTTCCCTGCTGCCTCCCTCGCGCCAGGGTTGGACAAGCTTCTTGGAATGTGAGCTCTGGAGAGAGTGGGGTAGCTGAGAGGTTTGATCCCCCCACACCCCTCCTCCTGAGATGCCCTTCCACGGAATGTCCACCTGGAAGACTCCTCCTCTCAGCTCCCGAAGTTGTCTCCTCCTGGAAGCCTCCCCAGATTGCCCCAGGCTGGCCATCCCACCTGGGCTGGTCTCCTCCACCCCCACCCTCACCGCTGGGCCTGGCATCACAGGAAAGGGGTGTCTAGCACCTGCGTGCACACCTCAGGTGGTGAGAAATTCCCTCCCTCTCTCCCAAGAAGTCTCCATGGTTGGACAGTCGCCCAGGAAATTCTGAGCTGCAACTTGTCCTGGGTTTCCCTGAAAGAACAGGGCTAAGACCCCGCCCAGCAGGCACCCTCCCATCTCCTGGTCATCGGCCCAGCACTCGCTGGGAGGCAAAGCTTCCTCCAAGTGTCTCCACTGAGCTAGGCCCCAGGCAGCCTGCCTCTCTCACTCCAGGGAGACAGCGGAACGGAAGGATCCCCAGGGGACATGTGTACGTGCTGCTCCTCAGCACGGAGTCATCTTGCCTGCTCCTTGGGCTCTATCTTGTGCATCCCAAAGGGCCTTCCAGTCTCCATGGAGGTGCCCCCTCCTCCAGAAAGTCCTCCCTGATCCCTAGCTCCTCTGTTTCTCTGTGCTTCCCGAAGCTTTGCCCTGACCTCAGTGGCAGTCATGGCCCAGGGATTTCCATCTCCGCCACACAGTGGGCCCTGCAGGCGGGGCTGGCCTTGGTTCCAGGTGCTTCCCCAAAACTCACAAGGGCCTGATACCCACAACTGAAGCAGTTCAAGTAAGAGGCAGATATTGACTAGCTGAATGAATGAATGAATGAATGCCCATGGAAACACTGGAGGACTGAACCCCAGTGTGAGGTGAAGCTGAGCAGGCAGGTGCCTGGAGAGCCTTGGCACTCAAGCCAGATGCACGTGGGCAGGACTCCAAGCAGGTTAGGAGGAGGATAGGCAGGAGCCTGGGCACCGGGGCACCAGGGCAGGGAGGCGGAACCAGCCCTCTGAGAGGTCTAGGCGGTGAGCACAGGACAAGAGGCAGAGCCTGAGGTCAGGGGCAGCTTCAAGCCAAGCTGCCGGGAGGCTGAGTGCCAAATCCTCATCTGGCAGCTGCCCTGAGGGTGCGGGTTGATGGAGGAAGCTCAGGCAGTGCTGAGCCAAACGAGAGGTGCCCCCCACACCCACCATTCCCAGCCCAGACCCCCCCTTCCCTCTAGGGCATCCCCACAGTCTTCCCCGTGTGCATCCCCTCATTGCCTGCCGCTCCCTGGCCAAACAACACGCAGCGGGTAGAGAGAGTGGGGACTCTGGAGGCAATCCAGGTGTCAGCTGGCCTCCCCCTCCTCCTCCCCCTTACCCCTCCCACCCCCCCAGAGGCTGCTTGTGGCCCTGCAGAGGGTCCGTTTCTACATCTGTAAGATGGCACGATGACCCCTGGTCTGCAAGACGTTGTGAAGATTGGAGACAAGGTCTGTAGAGGCCCTGGCACAGCCCCTGGCATGCCAAGAGGCTCCGTGGGATTTGGGCTACTTCCGGGAATTGGGTCTTGGGAAGCAAGGAGCTGGGAAACGGAGCAAATCTGAATTCTGGTCCTTGCTGAGCAGGAGGGCAGGGCTGGACAGGGCCTCCCAGACTCTGGTCACCCCCCACTGTGGCCCTGGACTCAGTCCCCAGGGGCTGTGAGATTGCTCTTGTGGGCCAGCTGAAGGACTACATTTCCCAGCCACCCTTGTAGCCAGAACTGGTCAGGTGGCCTAGGCCTAGGAAACTGTATGGAAAGGGACTTATTGTTTATTGTAAGGCATCATTGACTTACAATAAACTGTCATATTTTTTTCCCCTCACCCAAGGATATGTTTACTGATGAGAGAGAGAGAGAGAGAGAGAGAGAGAGAGAGAGAGAGAAACTTCGATGTGAGAGAGAAACAGATCACTTGCCTCTCATAGGCACCCCAACTGGTACCGAACCTGCAACCTGGGTATGTGCCCTGACTGGGAATCAAACCCTCCACCCTTCAGTGTACAGGACAACGCTCCAACCAACTGAGCCACTGTGGCCAGGGCTAGACTGTCATATTTAAAGTGCACCGTTTTGGTAAGTTTCAGCATATATATGTACACTTGTGAAACCACCACCACCATCAACGTCGCCAGTATTTCTATCAACGGCACAAGTTCCCTTATGCCTCTTTGCAAGCCATCCCTCACGTCACGCCCGTCCCCAGGCAACCGCTGATCTGCTTCCCACCATACAGCGTAGCTTGCATTTCCTAGAGTTTTACATAAGTGGAATCATACAGTATTATGTACCGTCTCTCCTTTTGTGTGGGCGGGGGTGTTTCTGGCTTCTTCCACTGAGCATAATGATGTTGCGGTTCACCCATGCTGTGTGCATAATAGCTCATTACTTTATTGTTGAGTTATATTCCACTGTTTGAATATCTTTAGTTCATTTACCCATTCACCCATGAATGGACATTTGCGATTTTCCACCGTTTGGATCTGTAAGCAAAGCGGCCGTGAAGATTTGCATCCAAGTTTCTGTGTAGACACATTGCTTTAGTTCCTCTTGGGTAGAACGGCTCGATTGTATGGTAGGTGTGTCTTGAGCTTGTTAGGAAGTTGTCCAGGCGTTTTCAAAGCGACAGCGCCATTTTCCGCTCCCTTTAGTGGATGGGGAGCTCGCGTTGCCCCACATCCTTGCCAACATTTGGTGTGGCCAGTCTTTTTCAGTTTAGCCACGCCTAACGGGTGTGTAGTGATATCTCACTGTAGCTTTAATTCTCACTTTCCTAACAACCGACAGTGTTGAGAATCTACCTTCGTGGAGTGTCTGCTCAATCTTTACCCTGTTTCTTAGTGGGATTTTTTGTGCTGTTTATGATTCAGCTGCCAGTGTTCTCTATATATTCTGAACACAAGTTCTTGGTCAGGTACCTGTTTTACAGATAGTCTTTCCCCGTCTTTGCTTGCCTTTTGCCTTTCTTAAAGGTTTGTTTGGTTTTTTTTTTTTAAGACAAACTAGAGGCCCGGTGCATGAGATTCGTGCACTCGGGGGCAGCGGGAGGGGGAATCCCTCAGCCCAGCCTGCTCCCTCTCGCAGTCCAGGAACCCTCGGATGTCCGACTGAAGGCTTAGGCCCGCTCCCCGGACATCCTCAGCGCTGCCGCGGAGGTGGGAGAGGCTCCTGCTACCACCGCTCTACTTGCCAGACGTGAGCCTGGCTCCTGCGTTGAGCGTCTCCCCCCTGGTGGTCAGTGTGCGTCATAGCGACCGGTTGTTCCTCTGTTTGGTCGATTTGCATATTAGCCTTTTGTTATTTAAGAAGTTTTCATTTTAATAAAGTCCACTTTACCCATTTTTTAAATTGTATAGTTTGCGTTTATTGTGCTAAGAAAAAGTTCCTAACCCATTGTTTGTTGCTAGTATGTAGAAACTCTATTGGCTTTAAACCTGGCAATCTTGCTCATCTCACGTCAGTCCTAATAGCGTGTTGTCAAATGCATTACATGTTTTTACATGAGATGAGCATGGCATCAGCGTATAAGGACAGTTTTACTTTTTGCTTTAGAATGGGTATGACTTTCCTTTTGTTTTGTTCTCTTGCCTTATTGCACCATCGATGACCTCCATTGCAGGGCTGAATAGAAGTGGGGAGAACGGACATGTGGACCCCGCTTTCTTCTCAGGAGGAGAGCAGTGAACCCTTCGCTACCAAATGTAAGTTGCATAAAGCGGTTACGTTTTTCTTAGACGCCCTTTATCAAACTTCCTTTCTGTTCCTAGTGTACAGAGTCTCTTATTAGAATTAGCATTGAATTTTGTCAAAATTTTTTACATCTGTTAAGATAATTATATGTTTTTTCTCTTTTAGTCTGTGAGCATGCTGAATCACACTGATTGATTTTCAAATGTTAAACCTATCTCACATCGCTAGGATAAACCCCATTTTGACATCATGTCATTCTTTTTACATTGTGTTGGGTTCTTTTTACGTTGCGTTAGCTTCGGGTTGCAAATACTTTGTTAAGGACCTTTGTGTCTGTGTTCATGAGGAGTATTGCTCTGAAAATTTCTCCTCCTGTAATGTTGTTGTCTAATGAGTTAATGCTGGCCTCCAAAGATGACTCGGCCGCTTCTTCCCGCTTCTATTTTTTGAAAGAGTTTCTTTAGAACGAGTAATATTTCTTCCTTCCTTGAGTGTTTTGTATTACTGGTCAGAAAAGCCATCTGGGTCTGGAATTTTCTTTGTGGAAGGAGGTTTTTATTTTATTTATTTATTTTTTTGGGAGGAGGTTATTTATTTATTTGTTTCCTTCTTTTAAAAAAAAATTTTTTTTTAATCTTTATTTTTGAGATTATAAAAGATGTTCCTTCCCCACCACCCTCCCATAGTCCCCCTCTATCCAGGTCCCACCCCACCCCAGGCCTTTGCCACCCTATTGTCTGTGTCCATAGGTAATGCATATCTTACCTAATAATAGACAAACATGTAAATTGACTGTACCTTCACTATGACTACCAGCCAATCAGGAGTGATATGCAAATTAACCCAACAAAGATGGCGGTTAATTTGCATACACAGGTGCTAAGCGACCGGGGTGGGCAGGACACTTGCGTCGTTGCCATGGCGACAACGCAGGCATTCTGCCCCACCCCAGGTCTCTCAGGGCCTCTGGGCAGCGTGAGAAGGCAGGGCCGGAGCCGAAAGAGGCGGCTCCGGGGCTGGGCTGGAGTGGAAAGGCGGTGCCAGCAGCCAGGAAAAGGAAGGCCCATTCTAGCATGAATCTTCATGCATCGGGCTTCTAGTATGCATATAAGATCATTGTTTAATCTCTTCCTGCCCCCCCCTTCCCTCTGAGAATCATTAGTCTAGTTCCATTTCCATGCCTCTGATTCTATTTTATTCACCAGTTTATTCTGTTCATTAGATTTCTTAATCATTTATTTTGATTTTTAGATTCAATTGTTGATAGATATGTATTTGTTGCCATTTTGTTGTTCATATTTTTCTTCTTCTTCTTCTTCTTCTTCTTCTTCTTCTTCTTCTTCTTCTTCTTCTTCTTCTTCTTAAGAATACCCTTTAATATTTCATGTAGTGCTGGTTTGGTGGTGATGAACTCCTTTAGCTTTTTCTTATCTGTGAAGCTCTTTATCTGACCTTCAATTCTAAATGATAGCTTTGTTGGGTAGAGTAATCTTGGTTGTAGGTCCTTGCTATTCATCACTTTGAATATTTCTTGCCACTCCCTTCTGGCCTGCATAGTTTCTGTTGAGAAATCAGCTGACGGTCATATGGGCACTCCCTTGTAGATAACTAACTGCTTTTCTCTTGCTGCTTTTAAGATCCTCTCTTTGTCTTTTGCCCTTGGCATTTTAATTATGATGTGTCTTGGTGGTCCTCTTCAGATTCCTCTTGTTTAGAACTCTCTGTGCTTCCTGGACTTGTAAGTCTATTTCTTTTACCAAGTAGAGGAAGTTTTCTGTCCTTATTTCTTCAAATAGGTTTTCAATATCTTGCTCTCTCTCTCTTCTTCTGGCACCCCCATAATGCGAATGTTGGTGTGCTTGAAGTTGTCCCAGAGGCTTCTTACACTATCTTCATATTTTTGGACTCTTATTTCTTTTTGTTCTCCTGGTTGAGTGTTTCTTGCTTCCTCAGATTTCAAGTAATTGATGTGATTCTTGGGATCCTCTAATCTACTGTTGAATTGCTGTATATTATTTTTTATTTCAGTTAGTGTGTGCTTAATTTCTGACTGGTTTTTTTCCTTTTTTTCTTTTTTTTTTTTTTGCATTCTCATTAAGATCCTTCAAAGTCTCACTAAGTCCCTTGGAGGTTTCTAGAAGATCCTTGAGTAACCTTATAACCGTGGTTTTGAACTCTATATTTCATTTGTGATATGTTTCTTTGTCTCTGCATTTTGGCTGCTTCCCTGTGTTTGTTTCTATGTATTGGCTAGAGCTGCTATGTCTCCTTGAGTTGATAGAGTGGCCTTGTGTAGTAGGTGTCCTATAGGGGCCTGTGGCTCAGCCTTTCCAATACATGAGGTGGACACTCTAGGTGCACCCCTTTGTGGGCTGTGAGCACAGTCTTGTTGTAGTTGAGATTTGATTGCTATTGGTGTCACTGGGAGGAATTGACCTCCAGGACAATTGGCTGTGAGGACCAGCTGCGACTACACTGGGAGAGCTGCTGTGCAGGAGACACGCTTATGGAGCAGGACTTGCTTCACTGGGGCTTTGGTGCTCACTGAGTCTGCCCCTTGAGTGTGTCGCTTATGGATGTGTAGGGTTGTAATCTGGTATGGTCTGACACTGACCACTGGGTACACTGGCTCTTGGATCTCCAAGGAGGAGTAAAGTCAGCCACTGCCTGGGGCCACCCAGCAGGAGCTACAGAGAGATCTGCTGATTCCTCCTCTTTGTATGGGGTTTGAAGTGCCAAGACGAGGCCCAGCTGTGAAGCAAGGCAGGCTGGTGCTGGTGTCGGGTCTTGGGCCTTTTATTGATTGGTTTGGGGCTCCCTGACCCAGCTGTAGCTTGTTTGACACATTTTAGCCTGAGCAAGGACAGGCCACTCATATGCAAAATCTGCCACTCACAGGTTGGGTGGGGCTGCAAATTGGATGAGGTGGGGTCTCAGGGAATCACCAGGGCAGAGCAAACAGAAATGGCTGCCAGTCAGCCCTGCCACTGGGAAGGTCCCAGCATAAGAACAATGACTCCTACAAGCACCTCCATCTGGAAGGAAGCCGCCCCTGAGTTCCTGCCCCGATGCCAAACAATCCGGTTCGTCTTCATATGTGTTTGTGTCCCTTAGAGCCTTGCCCTGGCGCTGGAGCTCAGAGGAAGTGGGACCTGGTAAGTTCAGTTTGTGTGCTGGCCTTTTAAGAGGAACAGCTGGGTCTCCAGCAGCCTCTGTGTCACTGAGCCCCAATCCACACTGGCTTTTACAGCCTGTAGTTCTTACTGCCCATAGGGACTTCTTTCCCCAGCTCTGGGACCCTGGGCTGGGCTTCGGGTGTGAGCCTGGAATCTCTTGCTCCTCACCGGTGGCCTCTGCAGAGACAATCTCCCTCCCAATTAAAAAAGCAGCACAGGTGGGTGCTGGACCATCCTGTTCCATGCCTCCACACCTCTTACCAGTCTCAGTGTGCTTTCTTCTTACTTCTCTAGTTGTAGGACTTCCCTTCAGCCAGCTTTCTGGGGGTTCTAGATGATGGTTGTTCTGTATTTTAGTTGTAATTTTGATGTGGTTGTGGGAGGCTGTGAGTACAGGTGTTTGCCTACGCCGCCATATTAGTCTCTATGGATGGAGGTTTTTAACTGCTAATATTATTTACTTAATAGACATGAGCCTATCCAGATATCTATTTATTCTTGAGAGAGCTTTAGTAGATTGTATCATTTAAAGAATTTGTCCAATTCACTTCATTTGTCAAATTTTTTGGCATAAAATTATTCAAAATGTTCATTTCTTATCCTATTTATCCTTATGTAGTATCCATAGAGATGTCCCCTCTCTCATCCCTGATATTGGTACCCTATGTTCTCTCTCTCTTTTCCTAATCAATCTAAGAGAGGTTTGCCAATTTTATTGACTTAAAAAAACAGCTTTTGTTTTCATTGATTCTTCTATTGTTGTTTTTTTTTTTAAATACGGTATATTTTATTGATTTTTTACAGAGCGGAAGGGAGAGGAATAGAGAGTTAGAAACATCGATGAGAGAGAAACATCGATCAGCTGCCTCCTGCACACCCCCTACTGGGTATGTGCCCGAAACCAAGGTACATGCCCTTGACCGGAATCAAACCCGGGACCTTTCAGTCCGCAGGCCGACGCTCTATCTACTGAGCCAAACCAAAGGGCAATTCTTCTATTGTTTTAATGTTTGCTATTTATTTTTTTTAAAATATATTTTTATTGATTTTAGAGAGGAAGGAAGAGGGAAAGACAGGTAGAAACATCAATGATGAGAGAGAATCATTGATTGGCTGCCTCCTGCACAACCCAGGCATGTGCCCTTGACTGGAATCGAACCTGGGACCCTTTAGTCCGCAGGCAGACGCTGTATCCACTGAGCCAAATCGGCTAGGGCTAATGTTTGCTATTTCATTGTTCTGCTTTTTACCTTTTTCTTTCTTCTGCTTACTTTTGTTTTTTCTCTCTAGTTTCTTAGGTCAAAACCGAGGTCATTATTCCAGACCTTTCTTCTTTTTATAACATAAGCACTTAGTGTCACAACCTTCCCTCTAACCATTGCTTTAGCTACATCCCACACATTTTTATGTGCTGTGTTTTCACAGTATTCAGCTTAAAATATGTTCTAATTTCCATTGTGATTTCTTCTTTGATCCACGGTTTATTTGGGAGTGTGCTGCTTAATGTCCAGATATTTGGTGATTTTCTAGGCATCTTTCTGTTATCGACTTCTAATTTAATTTTGTTGTGATAGGAGAACACATATTGTAGGATCTCAGTCTTTGAAATGTTATTGAGACTTGTTGATTGCTCAAAACGTGTATCTTGGTAAGTGTTTTGTGTGAACTTAATAAGAATGTGTATTCTGTTGTTGAATAGCGTGTTCTATAAATGTCAAGGTCATTTGTAGTGTCACTCAGATTTTCTAGAGCCTCACTGATTTCCTGCCTGCTTCTATCAATAATTAAGAGAGCGGTGTTGACATCTCCAATGATAACTGTGGAGCTGCTTATTTCCTTTCGCAGGGCCGCCCGTTTTGCATCGTGCACTTTGAAGCTCTGTTATTAGGTGGACGCACAGTTGAGATTGTTATAAACTTTTGAGGCATTTAATTAACTCTTTCTCGTGGTAAAACTACCTTCTTCATCCCTGGTAGTACGTTCCTCTTAACCTGCTTTGTTTGATGGCAGCACAGCGGCTCCAGCTCTCTTTTGGTTAGTGTTAACATGGCATATCTTGCCCTGGCCAGTGTGACTCAGTGGACCGAGTGTTGTCCCATGCTGGTTTGATTCCTGGTCAGGGTACATGCCCAGGTCGCTGGCCCAGTCCTCAGTAGGGGGCGTGCAGGAGGCAGCTAATCGATGTTGCTCTCTTTTCCTCTTCCTCTCTCTCTCTCTCTCAAAACCAATAAAAAAAATTAAAAAATAACATATATTTTTCTACAATTTTACTGTGAATCTATCGGTGCCTTAACACAAATGGTGGGGTTTCTTGTAGACATGGTATAATCAGGTCTTGCTTTTCCATCCTATCTGACAATCTCCTTCTTTTTAATTGGTGAGTTTAGACAATTTATATTTAGTAGGTTATTATTATAGTTGGATTTAAATCCATTACCTTAGCCCTAGCTGGTTTGGCTCAGTGGATAGAGTGTTGGCCTGAGGACTGAAGAGTCCTGGGTTCAGTTCCGGTCAAGGGCATGTTCCTTGGTTGCAGGCCCCACGCTAGCCCAGGTCCTGGTCGGGGCTCGTGTGGGAGGCAACTAACCGATGTGTTTCTCTCACATGGATGTTTCTCTCTGTCTTTCCCCCTCCCTTCCACTCTCTCTAAAAATCAATGGAAAAATATCCTCGGGTGAGAGTTAAATTAAGTAAGTAAATAAATAAATCTGTTACCTTAATACTTATTTTCTACGTGACCCATCTGTTCTTAGTTCCCTTCTTCCTCTTTTCCTGCCTTCTTTTTTTATTAATTGAGTAATATTTATTATTTTACTTTATCCTTTTATTGGTTTATCAGTGATATCCTTTTATTGGTTGATCAGTGATACTTCTTTGGTTGTGTATGTGTTGTGGTTTAGTGGTTTAGTGTTTACAGTATACATCTTAGACTCTACCTTCAAATACTGTTACATTACTTCATGAATTATATAAGAACCTTACTCCAACATACTTCCATTTCCCCCGTTCTAGACTTCAGATTATTTTGTCGTGCACTTTAATTCTACATGTGTTATAAGCTTCACAATACATTGCTATTATTTTTTCTTTAAACAGTAAAGTGTCTTGTAAATAGATTTTTAACAACAAGAAAAAAAGGCCTTTTATACAGGTTGGACAAAAGTAGGTTTACAGTTGTAAGTGCATGAAGCACAGATGATAAAATGAGGAAAATGAATAAGAAAATGTACTAAGACAAGAAACACAGCGTTTATTCTTGTATTATTATTTATTGATTATTGTATTATTTTCCATACAAACAACTGTAAACCTACTTTTGCTTCACCCAGTATTTACCCACACAGTAGCCATTTCTGCTGCTCTTTATTCCTTTGTGTAGATCCAGAGTCCTCCTGTTATAATTTTCACTAGAGGTCTGGTGCACGAAATTCGTGCACGGGTAGGGTCCCTAGGCCTGGCCAGCGATCAGGGCCTATTGGGGCCTTCTGGCTGCCAGTCGGGGCCTTCCTTCATTCCACGCCGCCCCCGGCTGCCAGGGCCTTCCTTTGTTAGCGCACATCATACCGAGCAATTGAACTCCCAGTCTCCTGGTCGAACTCCCAAGGGGACAACTTGCATATTAGGCATATATATATATATATATATATATATATATATATATATATATGGATTCTGCTGGAAGGACTCCTTTTTATTTTATTTTATTTTATTTTAATTTCTTTATTGATTAAGGTATCACATATTTGTCCTCATCCCCCCATCCCCATCCCACACCCCTCCCCACACATGCCCCCACACCCCTGTTGTCCTTAACCGCTGGTTAGGCTCATTGGAAGGACTCCTTTTAACATTTTGAGTGGGTTTGCTGATGATTTCCTCCAATTATTTTTTATTTATTTGAGAGAGAAAGAAAGAAAAAAAAAAAAGAGGAACATTGACTTGTTGTTCCACTTATTTGTGCATTCATTGGTTGATTTTTGTATGTGCCCTGAGTGGGGATCGAACCTGCAACCTTGGCATATCAGGACAACGCTCTAACCAACAGAACTATTTAGCCAGGGTCAAGCTCCTCCAATTTTAAAGATCCAAAAATATTTATTTTGCCTCTATGTTCAAAAATTATTTTCACTGGGTATTAAATTTTAGATGGACTTTTGTTTCTTTCAATAAAGATGTTGCTCCATTTTCTTTTTGGCTTGGATTGTTTCCAACAAGAAGCCTGCTGTCATTCTTATGTTTGTTTCTTTGTACATTTTTGTCTTTTTAAAAAATATATATTTTATTGATTTTTTACAGAGAGGAAGGGAGAGGAAGAGAGAGTTAGAAACATCAATGAGAGAGAAACATCGATCAGCTGCCTCCTGCACACCTCCTAACTGGGGATGTGCCCACAACCAAGGTACATGCCCTTGACCGGAATTGAACCTGGGACCTTTCAGTCCGCAGGCCGATGCTCTATCCACTGAGCCAAACCTGTTAGGGCCATTTTTGTCTTTTTAAGCTGCTTTTGTGGGTTTTCAGCAATTGGATTATAATAGGGCCTGCTGTGGTTTTCTTCCTGGTTCCCCTCCACCCACTGCTGGAAGTTCGTTGAGATTCCTGGATCTATAGATTTATAGTTTTCATCAAATTTGGAAAAATTTTGGTCATTATTCCTTCAGATAGTTTTTCTGTTCCCTCCCCTATGCCAGCCCCCAGACTCAAATTACACTGTGATCGGCCACTTGCTGTTGTCCTATAGCTCAGTGATACTCTGTTCATTTTCCCCTCTCTGTGTTTTATTTTGAATAATTTCTATTTGCCATGCCTTCAAGTTCACTAAACTTTCTGTTTGAAGTGTTTAATCTGCTGTTAAATTTCTTCTAGTGCATTTTTTTCCTTCTCATACACTATATTTTTAAAAATATATATTTTATTGATTTTTTTTTTTTTTTTACAGAGAGGAGAGGGAGAGAGAGTTAGCAACATCAATCAGTTGCCTCCTGCACACCCCCTACTGGGGATGTGTCCACAATCAAGGGACATGCCCTTGACTAGAATCGAACCTGGGACCCTTGGGTCCTCAGGCTGACGCTCTATCCACTGAGCCAAACCAGTTAGGGCACATGCATTGTATTTTTTAACTTCAGAGGTTCAATTTGGGCCTTTAGACATATATTCTATTTGTCTCTTCTTTCTGTTCATCATTTCCCCTGTCATCTGGGACATATATCTATTTTACTATTCATTTTCCTCATTTTATCATCTGGTCATTTTCCTCATTTTATCATCTGGTCATTTTTTGCATCTGTTTCTACTGACTTACTTTTCTTCTTATTATGTGGGTCACATTTACCACCTTTTCGTTCCCGATAATTTTTTTTAATTGAATGCCAAGCATTGCAATTTCCCTTTGTTAGGTGCTAAAGTTTTTCATATTCCTTTAAAGGTAGGATGTCCCCCCCACCCAAAGTATACACACACACTTTGAATAATTATAAAGGCTGTGTTTATTGAAATGCATTTCATTTTCAAAAGTGAGCTGTCAGCTGTTAGAGCGTGTACACATTTTGGGGGGACACCCTGTATTTTCGGCTTTGTCCTGAGATGCGGTCCTTGCAGACAGTCGGGTCCTTTCAAAGCTCACGTTCAAGCTTTGCGTCAGCCTGTCGCGTCCTGTCGCGTCCTGTCGGGCAAATTGGACCGCACAATGGAGGAAATACCCTTCTGAGAACTCTCCTCCACGAGGACTTGGCACTGTTCTCACTCCTGTAGGACCCCAGGCGGCTGTCTGCCCCTCCTCTCCGCCTGCTCCTCTCGGCCTAGGCAGTCCCCCCCATGCCTGCCTGATTAGCTCTCCGCTGGGGTGGTGGACAGCCCTCTGTGGATTCCTGAAGTGCTTCTCTCTGCCACGCGCTCGCTTCTGCGCTCAGCACCGTGCATTAGAGATGTTGGGGACTCTGAGTCCCGTGTCACCACTCGGAGAGCCTGCTGGGCTGCAGGTGGGGTTCCCAGGGGCAGTGGTGGGGCTCACCTCATCTGATGGCCTTCTCTCTGGGCTTACTGTCCTGGCTGCCTTTTGTCCAGTGTCTGAAACCCATAGTTTCGTGTGTGTGTGTGTGTGTGTGTGTGTGTGTGTGTGTGTGTGTGTTTGAAGATTGGAGGGTAAATCTGATCCCTGTTACTCTGTTTTGGCTGGAAATGGGAATGCTTTGCATGACTTCTCAGAAGGGAGACAGCTGGGCAAAAGCCTCCCTTTGCACCCCCCACCCCCCACTTCCTCGGTCCTGTCGTTAGGAACTAAGACATAACGGCCGGGGCTCCAGGAGCTCCCCCAGGCCAGGCGGCGACTGACGGGATCGAGGCTCTGTGCTCGGGGCGGGCGAAGAGAGCTGGAGGGAAGGGCTCAGATCCCATGACACTGGGAAGCAGACCCTCCTGCTACGTGGGGCTGACTCTTCGGTTGCTTTTGTTGGAGAAAAGGAAGCCCAGGGTGTTTACTCCCGTGTGACTCTGTGACTTCTGCTCTGCAGCCCAGCCTAACTCTAACGATACAGCCACTCATCCCAGAGCACCCTGATTTCCCTCCCAGATGTCCACCGAGCGCCCAGGCCGTGCGCCCACAGCGGGTGATGCTGCTGGTGTCGCCCCGTCCACTGCTCATTCCATCCGGCTCTGGCCTGGCTTCCCCTCACCCCCTCAGCTGGTCCATGGGCTCCGCCCTGACCTTGCCCGTGCTCCTCGGATCCCACCCCAGCCGTGGCCCCCAATCCTGGGCCCACTCACCTTGCAGGGTGCCAATAGCACGCGTGTGGGAGTGCGTGGTGAGGGGGTCCAGGCCGTGACGGGGCGGGGTGGAGTGGTGCGGAAGGTGTATCGGTGGCAGTTTGGCGCTTTGGTGGCACAGGCAGGGAGTAGAGGTGGTGCAGGTGATGTGGGCAGTGCCAGGGCGTGGCTTTGTCTGAGATGATCTGACGGCACCCCCTCTCTGCCTCCCACTTACCATTGGCCACTGGCCAGGGTGGCCGACACTGTTTGGGGGTTGTCTACCCCAAAACCTTCCCGTCATCCCTTTGCCTGCCCTTCCTCCTCGCTAACAGAACCCATTCCGCGCTGGGCACCTGGTTTCCTGCATGTGGTCCCCAAGCCGGTGGTGGCAGGGTGCAGGAGGGCGTGCCCGAGGCCCTGGCTGGCCGCGGAGACCCCGAGAGTGCTGGGGACGCCCACAAAGGACAGCAAAGTCCGCGCTTCTCCCTGAAGATGGCGTGCGTTGCTGGGAACCGAAGGCCACCCTGGGAGAGCAGGTGGACAGAAGGGCCTGCGTCCCGGGGAGGCCGCCAAGGTGTCGAAACAACCCAGCCTGCGCCCACGCCGTCGGCGCTCGCCCTCCTAGAGCTGGAGGCACTCACGTCCCTGTGGCGGGCGGCCGGGGGCCCTCACAGGAAGCAGGGACCAGCGTCACCTCTTGCCCCGTGGTCACAAGGACCAGGGGACTCCAGGCGGCGCCCCCGGGTCCAGAAGTGCTGGGCTCCCTCCCTGCAAGGCGTGGGGTGTGCATGGCAGGACGCACACGGGTCCTGATGGTCCCCGCCCCGCCCCCAGGCAGGCCGAGGACATCCGTCTCCTCTCCAATGTGTCCATACGTCACATTGAAAGAGAGGAAGAGTTGAGACAATTGGAACAAAGCGCTGGTGATTGTCATTTCTGGACGCGGAGAGCAGCTGTGCGCTCTTTGTTGTGTGTGCGTTTCCGAAATGAAAGGAGAGGCACAGGAGCTGCCCGGCTCCCTCCCTGCGCCCGTCTGCAGGCCCGGGGTGCAGCGTGGCCCTGCTCTGGTCTCGGGTGTGTCCCCGGTTCTGCCCTTGTTGGGGGGGGGGTAGGGCGCTGCCAGGCCAGCAGCCCTCGTGTCGTCCTTGCTGCCAGCTCACGCTCCACTCAGAGGAGCAGATGGGGGCTCTGCGGGCGCCCCGTGCCCTCCAACACTCCCCTCCCTGCCACCGGGCCCAGGGCCACCTTGCCTCCCAGCAGCTCCTGGGCGAGGCCTGCTGTGGGCGGAGAGCTCCCAGGGACCCTGCAGGGGGCAGGGGAGGGCGGGGAAGATGGGGTCAGGAGGTCAGGGAGGTTTGCTCTCTGCCTCTTTGCAGGCAAGAGCTGTGTCTGTGTCTGTGTATGTGTGTATGCGTGTGTGTGTGCGTGTGCACGTGCGCAAGCAGGAGTAGGAAGGACACAATCAAGAAACCCAATAACCCAGTGGAAGTGGGGGTCCTGCCTTTCAGTTGGGGCTTTAAAAGATGGTCCCAGGGGGACCCAACGTGTACCTCTCGGGCCCGGACACACGCCTGGTGGCAGGAACCCTTGACCGCTCTCTGCCCAGTAGGTCCCCTGGCTCTAGTCGGTGTCCTGGTCTCTGCCCCCTGGTCCCCATCCCAGGCCTTCCTCCATGTCTGGCTGCCCCCTCCAGATGTTGGGGTCCCACCACTCTTGGGGGGCTGGGTTTCAGCAGAGGATGACTTTGAGGAGGGGCTGGGGTGACGGCAGTGGGACAAACAGTGCAGACAGGAGCAGGTTTGGGGAGCAGGGTGGACCCCGAGGGAGGAAAGGCCAGGGTTCAAGTTGCCTTCTGGTTCAGTGTGAATGCGTGACACCGGGCAGGTCACCCTGCCTCCCAGGCGTAGGCTCACCCCTTTGTGAAATGCTCCAATATCTACGGCCGAGGGGTCATTAAAAGGACTGTCAGTGCCCACCCTGGGGGCGCCCCCTCCTTTGATGGCTGTCAGCCCCTCCTTCCTCCGTGGGCTGGCTGGCACCCGGCTCCAAGCACCGGGCAGTGGAGAGGCCCTGCCCTCTGGCGCTGGGCATGGACTTGCATTCTGATTGGCCTTGTCCAGGGCCTATGGCCACCACGTAACCCACACACCGCGCAGGCGACACCTTGAGAGCTGGGCCCTGACCTCCATGGGCACCGTCTCCGTCCCGGGCAGCCAGCTCCCACCCGTCGGGGCCGCGACTCTCGTGCGGGTCAAACGCCGAATGCGCCGGGGCCGCCGTTCCATGACAACTGTTACACACAGAAAGCTGCCACAGTTCTCACACCGCCCTCCTTGCCAGCATCTCTGGAGGCAATATGTGTGAACTGTGTTAAGCGAAGTTGATTTCTAAGCTTCAGCGAACCCCAGCCTCCGTCTCCCTCCCACACGCTTCTCTCCTTACCCAGCCCTGGGCTTCCTGTGGGGGGGGGGGCATGCTCCCAAGGTCTCAGGCTTTGCAAGGGGGTCGTGGGGGCCTTGTTGCTGGAGGCTTTCTCCTCTTCTGAAATTATCGACAGGGAAGGAAGGAGCCCTGTGTCCTTTATGGGGTGTGTCTGCCAAGCGGCGTGCCAGCCACGTGGGGCCGGGTGTGGGGTCCCTGCCCTTCCCCCCTGTCCTCACGTTGCCTCTGGGGGCTGTAGCTACACCTCAAGGCTCCGGTCCAAGCACCAGGGCAGTCATTCGCAGTGTCTCGGTGATGTCCTCAAGGTTTCTCAGTAGCTGAGCCAAGGGGCTTTGCTGTAGCGAGGAGCAGAAGGCCCACTGGCCTGCCTGAGAGTCCTTGCCCCGCACGTGCGTTCACTGAATCCCATATTTGGGGGCCCCGCGCTTGGGCCTCACACAACCAGGAGAGTTGCTCTGTTTGTTATAGGACTCCTTAGGTTGCAAAGGACAAAAAAAACTGCAACAAAAAACCAGACCAACTCCTGGTGGCGTCCACATGAAGTGAATTTATCGGCTCATGTAACTGAAAAGTTTAGCAGCTTCAGGTAAGGCTTGATCCAGCAGTCCAAAAGGCTATCACCCCAGCTATGCTCCATTGCTCTACTTGGTTTCATCCTTGGGCTCCAAATGGAGTCCCCAGCAGCCCTAGCCACTCCCCTCTTGGTATGGAAATGTCAGCTCTAGTGCAACTCACATGCTTAAGCCTCTCACTACCCTCTCCTGGGGCGGAGAGAGTCACTTTTAATAGCACTGAACACATCCTGAATTTCCTTCTCTAATTGGCTAGGTCACATGTCCATCCCTGACCAATCACTATAGCCAGGGGGTGGGACATGCTGATTGGCTTAAGCCAGTGGTCGGCAAACTCGTTAGCCAACAGAGCCAAATATCAACAGAACAACGACTGAAATTTCTTTTGAGAGCCAAATGTTTTAAACTTAAACCTCTTCTAACGCCACTTCTTCAAAATAGACTCTCCCAGGCCGTGGTATTTTGTGGAAGAGCCACACTCAAGGGGCCAAAGAGCCGCATGTGGCTCGCGAGCCGCAGTTTGCTGACCACGGGCTTAAGCCAACCATGGCCACTATCAGAGTGGTGGGGGGAGGGGTGGTTCCATAATGGAAAATCAAGGCTCAGTTGGCCAGACCAAGTCCCACGACCCCATCTCAAGGCCTCAGCACCCCTCCTCTGTGCTGGGGCACCCCAGGGAACACAGTGACCACACACATGCTTCCTGGAATCACCCCCAAGTAAACCAGGTGCACAAGCCTTGGCTCAGGGTTGGCTCTGGGGGCCCAGATCCGGACGGCCACACCTGGGGGCGGAGCCCCTCCCACAGTCCCAGGGCCATTGCTGCCAGGCCCACTGGGCATCGGCGTTTTAGTCGACCCCTGGGTGAGCGTTCCCTGTGCTGGGCCCAGGGCCTGGGGTGGGATCTGAGGAGGGAGAAGATGCGGCCCCGCCCCCCACGTCCTGCTGAGGCCATAGGCCGGCACACGGTCTACAACGTGGCCTACAGGGGGCTCGAGGGCCTCTCCCTTGCACTCCCTGCACCCGTGTTCGGCAAACTGCGGCTCGCGAGCCACATGCGGCTCTTTGGCCCCTTGAGTGTGGCTCTTCCACAAAATACCACGGCCTGGGCGAGACTATTTTGAAGAAGTGGCGTTAGAAGAAGTTTAAGTTTAAAACATTTGGCTCTCAAAAGAAATTTCAATCGTTGTTCTGTTGATATTTGGCTCTGTTGACTAATGAGTTTGCCGACCACTGCCCTACACGATGCCTCAGTCCTCTGTACCGTCTCCCTACCCCAGGCATTCCGGTTTGCTTGCACGTCCCTAGGGATGGGGAGCTTACGACCATTCCATCAACCGGCTCCGTCTATAGATGGCCCTGAAATGTATTAGCTCCTTAACAAAGATTCCGTGTTGAGTAAGTGACTAAACAAAAGAATGATTTGATATCGAATCTCCAAGTGCCTCCTTTTGGAAGCAAACACCCAGAAACATAGAGGAGTGCCGGGAAGAAGGCGCTGGGCGCGCGTCTGGAATCTGGGTCAGGGAGAGCCCGCTGGGCCAGGGGGCCGCCCCCGCCCACCCCCCCTTGTTTCTGTCCACCCTGCTAACTAAGCATCGTTTTTTACGTTTTTAAATGACTGGGGGGAAAACAGAAAGAAGAATATTTCATGACATGTGAAATTATATGAAATGAAACTCCAGCGCCCATAAATAGAGCCTGCTGGATCGTGGCCACGCGGATTTATTTACATCTTGTCTGTGGCTGCTTCCGTGACACAGTGGCGGAGTGCTCGAGGCGGAGAGTCTGGCCCACAAAGCCTAAAATATTTACTATCTGGCTCTTGGTAGGAAAAGTGTGCCGCCCCCGCTCCGGTTCCTGCTCCTGAGCAATGCCACCCCATTTTACCGGTGAGGAGACGGAGGCTCAACGGGGTCAGGGACCTCGAGTTCAACCCAGCAGGGAGTGGGGGGCTGGGCACCCAGGGTGGCAGCCTGACCCGAAGCCGGGGATCTCCCTCGGCGTGGTGCTCAGACCTCTGAGCAGAGTCCTCCCTCCCGTCCCGTGGACCCAGCCATCCTGCTGGGCGGCTCCTGCCCTGTTCACAGATCCCACTCCCTGGGGGGGGGGTTGGAGCCGGGCGCAGCCAGCGGCTCATGGATGCGATGGCACCTCTCGCGTCAGAAGAATCGATGCTGCCTCCCGGAGCAGCTGGCGAGGGCTCAGAAAGTGGGTCAGGCCCTGGGAGGAGCAGCCCATTTTTAGCTTTTCATTAGGGCCTCATTCATTAATTCCTCCTTTTAATATTTACTGAGCGGCTGCGGGTGCCAGCCCCTGCAGAAGGGGCTGAGAACACAGTGGTTGGGGAGGGGACAATCGTAGAAACAAGTGTGCGTGGAGGTGTGACCCGGGGGGAGGACAGCGCCCCATCACTGCCTTTCAGGACAGGACAGAGGGTCGAAGATGGTAAAGCCTGAGACTCTGAGCTAGACTGAAAGGGGACGCAGGAGGCCGGCCTCTCGGGCAAAAGGAATAGCGAGGGCGAAGGTGTGGAAGTGTGACAGGCGGAGGCAGGGAGGGCTTTAGCCAGCTGGTGCCTGTGTGGGGTAGGAGACGTGGGCAGGAAGTAGGGTGAGGCTGCGGGAGTGGATGGACCTGGGAGAGGGTCATGGGAGACACAGATTTGCCCTGGGTACTGTAGGGGTAGGGGGCCCGGGGATAGCCTTGAGATGGGGTCGTGGGACTTGGTCAGGCCTCAGATGGAAAGCTCATCCTGGAGCCACAATGCGGAGGGGGTACTGGAGCCAAGAGTGATCGGAATCCTGAGTCAGGATGGGTGGGCGGGCGGGGCCTGCTACAAGTGGGCGGGGCCTGCTACAAGTGGGCGGGGCCAGGGGAGCTGGAGGAGAAAGATGCTGGAGGTTCTGGAGGGCCTCCAAAGGCCCTGGCACCCCTCCTCTGTGCTCCTGCCACGGGGCCGGGGCAGCGGCGCTGGGGTCCTCTAAAGTGCTTCCCTGAGCCCCCGGACCTCAGCCTCCATCCAGGGCCACCTGTGTGCTCACCTCCCCACTCTGCCCAGGCACCTGTGCCTCAGCTCGGCCAGCCTCAGAGAGCCCCCCTCCTGTGTCCCTTTTCTGACATGCCTTCCCGACCCCACCCCTTGGACCGCCTGCCTGATTCAGACAAAGCGCAGACTCCTCCCCTCTCAGCCAGGGCCTGGCCCGCGGGCCACCATCAATGCCTACCCCTCTGAAGGGCTGACGGAGAGAAGCGGGCAGGTCCACGTGGGAGAAGGATGCCTGAGCTTATTCAGAAAGCGGCTGCTGCCCTCTGTCTGGGAGGCCACGCCCAGAATTTCCTTGGATCCTGCCAGAACAGGGGGAGGGGTGGGAGGAGCGGGGCTGAGGGGGGAGCCTTAGGGCATGCCTCTGTTGTCACCTTCTGTTCCCTTAATCACCATCAGGCCATGATTCCCACCCGTAGCCCTGACCTTCACAACCTCCTGGGCCCAGACACGGGGAGGTGGGTCACCAGCCAGCCAGGGCCCATGGACTGGTGGACTGGCCTGTCAGAGCGCCAATGGGGCAGGAGCCGGGCCTCCTGGAGCTCCGCCAGAGACCGCATCTGCCCCATCGGTTTCCACTCTGGAGCCCAGCCTGGGGCAGGGCCACTTGTGCATGGGTAGAACTGGGTTCTGGGGGTGGGGTGGGGTTTGAAATGTGGGGGACAGTCATAGGCTGAGAGGAGGTGGGGGGGCCCTGCTAAGCCCTCAGAAGCCCCCCCCCAACCGTTCCTTGGTCTCAGGAGACTTCCCAAACCCCCAGGCTGCGCATTTCTGCCACTATGGGTGAGGGGACCCTATCGAAGGCCCCCCGGAATCACCCCGGCCAGCTGGGAATACAGGTGTGCTCGAGACATCACCCACGGCTCCCATGGGGGGTGAAAGGGGCGAACGTGTCCCTGGCCTTTCTAGATTCTGCAGGTGGCAGGCGCCCGAGGAGCAGGCACCCGGAGTGCTGGGAGGGCCTCGCCCTGTGTGGGGGTGGAGCAGGCGGCGGCAGGCAGTGGCCTGGTGGTCTTCTGGGAATCGGCAGTGGCTATTTTGGGCCGTAGATTGGCTGCGTCGGACCAATTTGGCCCAGGGTACCCGTGAGTTTGGAAGTCCTTCTAGCAAATTGCTGAAACGGGGGGGCGGGGGGGGGGCGGGGGGTGTTCTGGGAGCCCCCACATGCAGTTGGTGTCAGAAGTGAGAGTGGTCCGTGCACTGCCCGCCGATCGCACAGCGGCCTTCCCTGCTGTCACCCTGGGGGCAGCATTTTGAGAAGGAGCAGGTGATGGGGGGTTGTCCACCCGCTGGGGTAAGTTCTTCCTGTGCAATTAGCGGGAACAGAGAGATGGAGGGGAGATCCTTCCTGCGCTAGAAAACAGAGTCTGGGCAGTTGCCCACCAGCGGCCCTGTGCTGGGTGCCATCCCAGGGGGTCGGGGTGAGGGAACAGAGCGGGCGGGGTGTAGCTTGGAAGAGGCACGGCCTTTGGTCTGTCCCCGGGGGTGACTTCAGAGAGGCCGCCGGGGTGGGGGGGGGAGCCGTGCGCAGGGCCCCCTTGCCCGTGGGTCGGGACTCTGAGCTCTAGGAAAACCGGAAGGGGGGCTGGCCACCCCTGGGGGCCGGAGTCTGTATTTGCAGGGAAGCTGGCAGGCTGGCCTGGGCAGGTCCTCTGGGGGGAGTGGGGAGGCAGCTCCGGGAGCCCCTCTGGGTGGACTGGGTTCCCCCAGCCGTCAAACTTCCTAAATGAATATTCCGGGTGGAACCAGAATTAGTAGTTGGTTTTTTTTAAAAAAAAACATTTAATTTTTTCATTTTCTTTATTGATTAAGGTATTACATATGTGTCCTTATTCCCCCCTCATCCCCCGCCCCCAACCCCCGGCTCATGCCCTCACCCCCCTGTTGTCTGTGTCCATTGGTTAGGCCCGTGGTCGGCAAACTGCGGCTCGCGAGCCACGTGCGGCTCTTTGGCCCCTTGAGTGTGGCTCTTCCACAAAAGACCACGGCCTGGGCGAGTCTATGTTGAAGAAGTGGCGTTAGAAGAAGTTTAAGTTTAAAATTTTGGCTCTCAAAAGAAATTTCAATCGTTGTACTGTTGATATTTGGCTCTGTTGACTAAGGAGTTTGCCGACCCCTGGGTTAGGCCTATATGCATGCATACAAGTCCTTTGGTTGATCTCCCCCTCTTCCCCCCACCCTCCCCTGCCTTCCCTCTGAGGTTTGACGGTCCCAACGATGCTTCTCTGTCTCTGGATCTGTTTATGTTGAGCATTTTGCTAAGCGAAATCAGTCAGTCAGAGAAGGATAAATATCACGTGATCTCCGTCGTTTGTGGAACGGAATTAGTCGTTTTCGAGCTGAAAACCAAGGCCCCTCAGGGAGGTGGGCTTTGGGCGTGCCCCGTTGGTCTGGGCCGGCTGCCTAACACAACGCTGCCCAGAGGCGGACAAGGGCTCGGTTGTGCAGGCGGAGAGGAGTGGAATATGTGTGCCCGCTTGTGCCCCGCCAGCTCGGCACGTGCCCGGCCCAGAGGCCAGGCTCCCGGGGAGGTGGCATGAATGAGGCCTTATTCCGAGGCGGGAGCCCCGCCCCTCGCTTCTCCAAAGGAGGTGCAGGCGTGGAAACGGGCTCCGGGCCCTGGATGGGGCGCGGGTCAGCCGTGTGGATCCTGCCTGTAAGCCTTTCACATCTGCCCTTCTGAGACAGGAGGCAGCCTTCTGCCCCCCCCTTACACCCCCTCCCCAGGATCCTGGGGCTTGGAGGGGGCGGGCTCAGTTACTCCAGGGGCAGCCGCCTGCCCTGGGCTTTCCAGGGCACTGTGATCCGCCCGGGCTTCCTCTGCCCTGGGGCGAGGGTAAGGGAATGGGACAGTCACGTCTCCTCTGCCCTTCCCGGAAGGACACTCGCAATGGCGTTTGGCTCCTGTAACCTCGGTGAAAAGGAACCTGAGTTCAGAAGGCCGGGTGACTTCCAAGGATAACTGGACTCTGAGTGCCAATGCAGGCTGCCCCAATTCTGTCCCCCCGTGTCCCCCTGGACCCCTTTAAGCCACCCCGGCCTGAGGGTGGCAGCCCTCCCAGCGTCCCCGCAGCCCACCCCCACTGCCAGCAGCACCACCCGCCCCCTGACCCAAATCCACAGGAGGCTGTTGTGGGCGTGACTGATCACGTCGGGGGAAGATGCCACCTCTCACTGTGGAGACACTGACAATCTTGTGTGTGTGTGGGGGGCTACCCCAGGTCCCCCTCATAGTAATAGTTGGTGTATGTACCGATGGCCTTTCAGAAATCACAAGATACCTGCACCCCCATGTTCACTGCAGCATTATTCACAAGCCAAGATATGGGAGCAATCCAAGGGCCCTTCGATGGATGACTGGATAAAGAAGACGTGGTACAGATGCACAATGGAATACTACGCAGCCATAAAAAAGGATGAAATGCCATTAGTGACAACATGGATGGACCTTGGGAATATTAGGCCAAGTGAGATATGTCAGAAAAGGGTAAGAACCATATGATTTCATTCATATGTGGACGTAAAACTGAAAACAGCCGCCCTAACCGGTTTGGCTCAGTGGATAGAGCGTCGGCCTGCGGACTGAAGGGTTCCGGGTTCGATTCCAGTCAAGGGCATGTACCCTGGTTGCGGGCACATCCCCAGTAGGGGGTGTGCAAGAGGCAGCTGATTGATGTTTCTCTCTCATCGATGTTTCTAACTCTCTATCCCTCTCTGTAAAAAAATCAATAAAATATATTTTTTAAAAAAACACCTGGAAACAACCAATGAACAAACAAACCAAAACTCATAGACACAGACAACAGTGTGGTGGCTGCCAGAGAGGGTGGTGGAGGATGAAGGAGTGCAGGGTGAATCCCTGGTGATGGAAGGACACTAGACTTCGGGTGGTGAGCGCACAGGAGCACACCGACAAGGAATCACAAAGTTGTGCACCTGAAACTTATGTAATGTTGTTAACCAACATTACCCCCATACATTTCATTCAAATAAAAAAGATTTAGAAAGAAAACACATCTGGCCTTGCAGGGTTGGCCAAGTGCTTTGGGCCTCGCCGTGTCTCAGGGAGGGGGTGTTAGAGATGTTGGCGTGAGAAAGGGCAGCTGGGATGCCAGCCCAGCCTGTTAGCCCCGAAGTCCCAGCGCTTTGCAGACTTCCCGGGTGTACCAAGTCCAGTCCGGCTCAGCGGGTACACACTGGATTTGCTCAAAGGAGACTGTCTCTCCAGCCCTCCCTGGACCTGCCAGCCCTTCAGGAGGTCACAGGGCTGTGTTCAGACCCTTCAGGACCACCAGACGTTAGTGGACAGTCCCTGTCACCACTGTCATGGTCATGGAGGACCAGTCTGGACTGATGGCCTGGCGATGGGCCACCATCCTTCCTTTGCAGGGAGACCCAGGCTCCTGTCACAGGGCTCACAGCGGCCCAGTGAGTCTCTGAGCTTTGTCCACGGTTTGCAACAAAGAGGCAGGAGAGACCCATTAACAACACTATTTTGGATGCCCTCGGGGACCCACGCATGGATCTGGCCTGGCCCCTGCCCCCAGGGAGCCCTGGTCTAGTACAGGGAACCCACAGGCGGCAGAGGGGCAGGTCCAGCATAAGATAGGTCATTGCCAGGGCCTGACGAAGGACCCCATAATCTCAGGGGTCCGCGCCCTGGGCTGGATTCAGGGGGGTGCCTGTGGCCTCACACTCACCCTCCCTGCTGCCTGGAGCCCAGAGAGGGCGCAGAGGAGGCAGCCCCTGCTGGTGCACCGTGCCAGGAGCCCAGAGCGCCTCCAGGCTTCCAGGCCCCTTGCAATTTAGGGGAACGGCGGCGGTTGGCTTTTGGCAAGTGCTAATTTTTCAGCTGCTGCGTTCATGTGGAACCTGGAAATTAATTAGCTCAGACAAGAGCTGCACAGCCCGAGAGCATAAAAAGGATCCTCATTAGTAAAACTTTGCCCTTTGCCTGGCAGGGGTTGGCTGCCAGAAGTCTGATCAGGTTGCTGGGGCCGCAGCGATGATGGAAAGGCCGGAGTACAGCACGTCCCACCGGCCCAAACCCGGCTCAGGCCCACCTCTCTGTCAGCCACCGCCACAGGGCGTCCCTGATATGGACCTAAAGGGGACTGGGGGGCTCCCAGCAGGCTTCCAGGGGCCCTGGCTGTGCCCTCAGAAAGCCTACAGTGAGGATTTCATTTGGACAGGGGCGGGGGGGGCGGAGGGGAGGGTCAGGGGAGGCCTATATCAGGTGAGTTAGGCATGTAAACATTTAAGCAAGAACCCAAAGTAGGAGTCAGAATTAGCCAGGCGAGGGGCAGAGGGAACTACACTCCAGATAAGGAACAGCCCTTGGGAACACCCTGGGTCAGAAGAGAGCTTGGTGGAAAGCCAGGGTGGCTAGAGCACAGGAAAGGTGGGGGTGCTGTGGAGACCAGGGGGTACAAGGACCGGTCCAGGTGGGGCCTCAGAGCTCGGTCTTCACTTGAAGAGCACTGGGATTCCGAAGGGCCAGCAAGGGAATGAAGGTCCAGGCATCTTCCCCCACCTCCCTCCCTCCCCCACCTCCCTCCCCCCCTCCTTCCCTCCCTCCCTCATCCCACCGCCATTGCCATCACCATGTGGGGAATTGCGAGGTGGGCTGGGGTGCACTTTCTCTTCTGCTGAGCCTGCAAGCGCCCGATAACCACAGCTTTCCCCACCCTCCCCCACAGCACCCCCTTCCCCACTGGCCTTTATTCGGCCAAGCCCAGAGGAGCCTGCACAGCCGCCCTGGGCCCCAGGACCAGGAGGGGCCTGGGAGGCCAGGGCGATGGCCAGGGGACCGGCAGGCTTCCCGACAATAACGATGCTGATACTGCTATTAACACGGAGCCAGCACTTACCGAGCCTTTACCCGGCACCGGGACTCCGGCCGGGCCGGGCGAGGAAGGGGTTGTGTCCTCACGTGAAGACCCAGGGCGTTGTCGGGCATGATGCTCCCTTTCTTGCCAGCGAGGAGTGAGTGAAGGAGGGACTTGGGTGAAGCTCTGGGCCTAGAGCGTGCACACGGGGGCTAGTTAACAACCCGTCCTCACAACCAGACACGGATCCTAGGGCTCTTCTTCCTCCGAGACCTCCCTGCCCGCTGACCCCTGCCCCTTCCCTGCCCGGCCCGCCGCCAGGCCAAACCACATCAAGGGCAGAGGCGTGTCTTTGGAGGATTCTTGTACATTTCCAACTTGGCTTTCGCTTTGATCGAGAAAAACCAACCAGAGAGACGGATGTGCGGCCGACGGAAGCTGGTGAGCGGGTCTGAGGGATCAATCACCTGTGGCCGGGGGTCCTCGGGGCGGCTGTGCAGGCCGGCGTTGACGGCCGGCTGACAGGAGCGCCTGGAGCCCGCGGTGCCGCGGCCCAGGTGGGAGAGGTTTGATTGCAGGGCCCGTTCCGTATTGCTTTTGGCCAAAGGCCTTCTGGAGAGCGCAGGACTGCGCCCTCGGGGAGGGTCAGAGTTCAGGACAGCTAGCTCAGGACTGACTTAATGAGAGGGCTCCGCGGATGCATCTCGGGGCCGGTTGGGCCTCGGTGCGGAGCCGAGGTGATTAGCGAGGAGGCGGCCAGAGGAGCCGGCCGGCCCAGCACTGTGCGCCCTCCCTGTCCCCCGCTCTGAGGCCTTGGCCGTGGGTCGTGTCCCAGGACAAGGGGGACCCCAAACGGAGACTCCGCAATCCTAGAAAATGAAAGGCACCTGCAGTTTGTCTGGCCCCCGCCCCAGTGTTTAGACTCGGAATCCGAGCACACGAGCCTAATTGATTTCTAACGATGTGGTAGTTGTGTCCATGCCTCCCGGTGTCTTTCCGAGCGTCCGCCGTGCCAGGCTCTTTCCCTGCGTTTGGACTAGAAAGCTAAGCAGGGTGAGCGGCACGCTGAGCCCGTTTCACCCGGGGACAGCGCTCTGATCCTGCCCGCCTGCCCTGGACTGCGCCTCATTAGCCAGTCCACGCAGCTGGACTCGGCCAAGGCAACGCTGGCAAAGCCCCCTGTTGCCCGGGGCGAGCGGCCGCTCTGAACCTGGCAGAGGCGGTCTGGAAGGCAGCACGGGGGGCAGGGATCGCAGGGAACGAAGCGTGTCCATAGCTCACCCTGGGAGCCCACCGTGAGCTATGGACACGCTTCGTTCCGTCCCAGGAACGCGCTCCAGGCTGCAGAGAGCTGTCGGGTCTCCGCCCGCAGAGCCCCCAGCGGCCGGGGACGAAGCGACCGTGGCCTCTGATGGCAGCGGGGGACCAGCACCCTCCGGGGCCGTCCCAGGCCCCACAGCGAGCGGACAGGCTGGCCTTTGTTTTCCCGGGCACCTTCGGAAGTTGCTGTTCTGGCCAAAAAAAAACAAACAAAAACAGTTAAGGAGGGGGCGTGTTATATTGAGGAAACTCTCGCTTAGCCTTTCTCTGTGCAGCAGAAAATATAGCACCTGGCTTCCATTTCCCCGGCCAAGTGCTCGGTCCGGCGGGCGGAGCCCCAACGTCCAACAGGAACATGGCTTATAAGTTGGGGTGTGTCCTTCTTGCTGACTGAGGGCCAACAAGGGGCAGAGGTGCCTCCAAACCCCGGTGCTTCTTTTGTCTATAAAACGCCTCGTGCGCCCTAGCCCGTTTGGCTCAGTGGATAGAGCATCGGCCTGCGGACCGAAGGTTCCCGGGTTCGATTCCGGTCAAGGGCATGTGCCTTGGTTGCAGGCTCCTCCCCGGCCCAGGCCCTGGCTGGGGCTCGTACAGGAGGCAACCAACTGGTGTGTTTCTCTCACATCGATGTTTCTCTCTGCCTCTCACTCTCCCTTTCACTCTCGCTAAACATCAATGGAAAAATGTCCTCGGGTGAGGATTAACAACAACAACAACAAAAAGGTGCAAGCTGTGAAACGCCTCACATACAGAGGATGTCTCTCTCCTCGTCCCACGCCGTCTCTGTGGGCTCCTGTTTTGAATTTTTGGTGTGAGCGCTTCATCGAGGCCCAGTTCGGGTCGATAGATGTTCCTGGGAAGAAGCAGAAAAGGGTGAAGCAGAGCTGGGGTGGGGAGTAGGGAGGGGGGACTCGGCCTCTCACACCTGCTGTTCTGTAAACAGATGGTCTCTGAGCACCTGACTTACCCCTCCCCGCCCGTCCACGTGGCGACGCTCAAACAAGACAGTTGGGACGGGCAAGGCGATCTGTTAGAGACCCGTTTCGATGTCATTTGGGGGCAAAGGTGCCTCCTGGTCCCTGAAGCCTGCTGGCGAGGGCCAGGTGTGGGCCACCCCGCCTCCCCTCCCAGACAGCCCCATCCTCCCCATTCCAGCAGCCACGGCCTGCCTTCCAGGGAGCAGCAGTCCTCATCCTCCCCTCCCAGAGAGCCCCAACACACAGAAACCTTGGCAATGGCTTCGAGGTGTCTGCGGCAGAGAGCCCTCCGCCACCGCCCCTTTGTCCAGGCGTCAGGCCCCGTGTGTGGGGCAGAGTCCGAGGCACGGGAGAGCCGTTTATCCCGCAGAGCGGGGTCCTGGTTCTGCGGGCGCCCGAGGGGCAGAGGCTGTCCTTTGCGGATCACGCCTGGGAAAGGCCGCCCTTGACCTTGGCTTCTGTGGCTCCAGGTGATTCAGCCGGGCCCTGCGGCGACCTCCCCGGAAGTCAGCCCATGCCATCGCTGCCCTGCCCATGCACACAGCGTGCCCACCAGGAGCCCTGGAACCAGAATGAGATGAGCCCATCACCCCACCGTGGGGAAACTGAGGCCAGGAGAGGGGAGGTTGCTTGGCACCAGCTCCCGGCCTAGCGCGAGTTCTCAGGGGGCGGTAGATGGCAGCATAGCCCGCTGCCTTCAGAAGGGGCAATGGGTGGGGCCGGGGGGGGGGGCTGTGGCTTCCCACGTAGGATGAGCAAACGGTAATAATAGCCGCAGCAGTAGCCAGCTCGTCATGGGCGCTGGACGCTGTAGCAACCCGGGTCATTCTTTTTTTTTTTTTTTTTTTAATATATTTTATTGATTTTTTACAGAGAGGAAGGGAGAGGGATCGAGAGCTAGAAACATCGACCAGCTGCCTCCTGCACACCCCCTACTGGGATGTGCCCGCAACCAAGGTACATGCCCTTGACCGGAATGGAACCTGCGACCTTTCAGTCCGCAGACCGACGCTCTATCCACTGAGCCAAACCGGTTTCGGCTTGGGTCATTCTTGACTCCTCAGCGGCCTCTCCCGTCCCACAGCCAGGCCATCCGCCGCTCTGGTTGGCGCTATGTGTCTCTAGAGCAGCGCCGTCCAGGAGAGCTTTCACGAGGAAGGATAGGGTCTCGTCTGTGCTCTCGGGCGTGGCTCTGGAACACGTGATGTGTGGCCAGTGGGATCAAGGAACTGACTTCTCTTTCATTTAATTTTAATTAATTTAAACCCAAACAGCCACCAGGGCTGGCGGCTGCCACAGCGGACCACAGAGTTTTAGACTATCTCTAGGATCCAGCTACCTTCCCCTAACTCCTAGAGAGCCACCCTGTCCCAGCCACGGTCCCCTCCCCCTTGGACCACCGCCCTATTCCCTCCAGCCTCCTTGCTCCTGCCGTTGTCCCCGCAGCGGGTCTGCCAAAACCCCCGCAGTGGGGCCACCCCGCGAGGCCTTCCTGTGTTCTGCGGCCCCGTGGGATCCCGCCCTGCTGTTCCTCTGATCTGCACACTTGTCCCTGCACCTGTTCTGTCCCCCGGTCCTCACCACCTGGCTCCTCCTCTCCACGCAATCGTGCCCCTGCCTCAGGACCTTGGCACGGGCAGATCCGTCTGTCCTAAGGCTCTTTCCTGAGATAGTCACCTGGCTCACTGTCTCCCTTCCTTCAGGCCTCTCCTCAGACTCCACGTGCCCAGCAAGGCCTGTCCTGACAACACGCACGGGATGCGGATTAGTGAGGCCTGCCCCGCCCACCCCCTTTCCATCGACGTGTTTCTCTTCAAAGCATTTACCACCGCCTGGCATTTTCATGCTTTTCGGTTTATGGTTTATTTTCTACCTCCCCGACTCGAATGCAGATTCCACGAGGGTAGGTTTTTTCCCTTCTGTTTTGTTCACGGATGTGTCCCCTGCTTGTGGGACAGCATTTGGCACACAGTAGGTGCTCAGTAAATGTTTGGGGACACCAAGTAGAGAATAGCCCACCCTTCCTGTTGCCTCAGAGCCGTGGTCGGCAAACTGCGGCTCGCGAGCCACGTGCGGCTCTTTGGCCCCTTGAGAGTGGCTCTTCCACAAAATACCATGGCCTGGGCGAGTCTATGTTGAAGAAGTGGCGTTAGAAGAAGTTTAAGTTGAAAAAATTTGGCTCTCCAAAGACATTTCAATCGTTGTCCTGTTGATATTTGGCTCTGTTGACTAATGAGTTTGCCGACCACTGCCTCAGAGGAAGGTATCCTTACCCCCAGTTATAGGTGAGAAGACTGAGGCGGGGGTTAGCTTTACACCCACTGCGTCCAACGGGGAAACCCCTGTGCACGGCCACCACGTCCCAGCCATGGGACAGGCGAGTCACCGCCCTGGAGCCTTGGTTTCCTTGACTGGGGGTCTATGGGGCTCCAAGGCTCCAGGCCCAAAGTGGACTGACCGCAGCCCATATTGGGGGGGGGGGCAGCTGCCAGCTGGCATGGGACAAGCATGCCCTCTGCCTGGCACATGCCCCATGGGGCAGACGAGAGGAGGGGGTGGAGGTGCGGCCAGCGGCAGGACTCAGAATCGAGGCTGGGGTTTCCCGGGGCCTCTCGTGAGGCACCTTAAGCTTCCTCATCCCCACCTGCCCGGCCTGGCCACTTCCACCTTCTCGTGCTGCCCAGCGTGAGGTGCAGCACCGGGGACTGAGGCTGCAGGAGCCCCCTGCCGGACTCCGGAGAATTCCCAGGACCCCTGGGCCAGAGCGGCCTGTGGATGGAGAAGTCCAGGCCCAGCAGGGTGTGTGTGGCCTGTGGGTTTGGGGACCTACTGCCTGCTCTCACACTCTCCTGTGCTAACTGGATCTGCCCTCCCCAGGCTGGCCCCACATACCACCCCTCAGGCCCACCTCCCAGAGCCTGATGAGAGGCAGGGCACACCTGTTCTCACCTGTTTCCTCAAATCTGAACCGGGTCCTGGGCATACACCTTCTCTGCCTGCTGGGCCATAGGCTCAGTCACTGTCTCTACCCTTGATGCTGGCCCTGCCCTGCTCTGACTAGCCTCCCCACTACTGGTATATAAAAGAGCAGTTGATTTTTGTATATTAACCTTGAGACAAATGCTTATTAGTTCTAGGAGGTGTTTTTGTTGTTTTTTTGTCAGTTCTTTCGGATCCTTTACATGGACAGTCATTTCATCTGTGAAAAAGACAATTATTTCTCCCTTCCCAATCAGGATACCTTTTAGTTCACTTTCTTGTGTTACTGCATTAGCTAGAATTTCCAGATTGATGTTGAAAAAGGGTGGTGAGGAGGGACGTGTGTACCTTGTCTTGTATCTTATTGGGGAAGCTTATAGTTTCTCACCATTGAGTATGACGTTAGCAGGAGTTTTTTTTTTGTAGATGGTCTTTAGCAAGTTGAGCAAGTTTCCTTCTATTTCTAATTTACTGAGAGTTTTTATCATGAGTGGATTTTGGATTTTGCCAAATACCCTTTCTGCATCTATTGCGATGATCATGATTATGTAAGGCCCGTTGAGGTGATGAATTGCATTAATTGATTTTCAAATGTTGAACACGCTTTGCATACCTGGAATAAATCCCACTTGGTTGTGGTTTATCATTCTTTTTATCCATTGTTGGATTTGATTTGCTATAATGCTGTTGAAGATTTTTGCATCTGTGTTCATGTGAGATGTTGGCCTGTGGTTTTCTCTTCTTGTCACGTCTTGGTCTGGCTTTGGTATTAGGGTGATGCGGGCCTCGTAAGATGAGTTAGAAAGGATTCCCTGAAAGAGATTTTAGAGACTTGGTATAATTTCTTCATTAAATGTTTGGTAGAATTCATCAGTGAATCCATCTGGGTGTGGTGCTTTCTTTTTTGGAAGGTTAGTAATTATTGATTTAATTTCTTTAATAGATACAGGCCTTTAAGATTGTCTATTTCTTCTTTTGTGAGTTTCGGCAGATTGTGTCTTTCAAGGACTTGGTCCGTTTCCTATGGGATATCAAATTGGTGGGAATAGAGTTAGTTGTTCATAGCATTCCTTTATTATCCTCTTAATGTCCCAGGGAGCTGTAGTGATGTCCCCACTTTCCTTCTAATATTAGTAATTTGAGCCCTCTCTTTTTCCTTTTACTGCTAATTGGTTTGATTAATCTTTCCAAAGAATCAGCTTTTGCTCTTGTTGATTTTCTCTATGGATTTCCTGTTTTCAATTCCTTGATTTCTGCTATAGTTCTTATTATTTCTTTTCTTCTGCTTACTTTAGATTTCATTTGATCTTCTTTTGCTAGTTTTCTAAGGTGGAAGTTTAGACAATTCAGTTATTTTATTATTTTTTAATAGAATTTATTGGGGTGACGCTGGTTAACAAAATTATACAGATTTCAGGTGCACAGTTCTACAACACAGTTCTGTATTGCGTGTTTACCACCCCAACTCAAGCCTTCATCCAGCACCGTTTATCAGTAGATAATTGATTTTAGATCTTCCTTCTTCTCTAATATGTGCACTCCATGCTATACATTTCCCTCTGAGGACTGCTTTTGCTGTATCCCACAAATTTTGATAAGTTTATGTATTCGTTCTCACTTACTTAGTGCAAAATATTTTAAAATTTCTCTTTTGACCCATGTGTTATTTAGAAGTGTGTTGTTTAGCCCTAGCTGGTTTGGTTCAGTGGGTAGAGCATCTGCCTGCAGACTGATGGGTCCCGGGTTTGATTCCGGCCAAGGGCACATGCCCGGGTTGCGGTGCTCGATCCCCAGTGGGGGGCGTGCAGGAGGCAGCCTATCAATGATTCTCTCTCATGATTGATGTTTCTATCTCTCTCTCCCTCACCCTTCCTCTCTGAAATCAATAAAAAGTATATTTAAAAAAAAAAGTGTGTTGTTTAAGTCTCCAAGTGTTTTGGGATTCCCCAGTATTCTATTTTTAAAAACTAATTGTGGTTTGAGAGCAGACATTACATGATTTCTATTCTTTAAAATGTCTTAAGGTATGTCTTATGCCCAGAATGTGGGTCTATCTTGGTGAGTGTTCCATGTGAGTTTGAGAATAATGTGTAATCCGCTATTGTTGGATTAAGTAGTCTACAAGATGTCAGTTTTATCCAGGTGATTGACCTATGTCCTTACTGATTTGCTGCCTTCTGGATCTGTCCATTTCCTATAGAGGGGTGTTGAAGGCTTCAGCTCTGATAGTGGGTGAATCTATTTCTCTTTAAAGTTCTATCAGTTTTGGCTCTGTTGTTAGGCGCACACACATGAGGGATTGTTTTGTCTTCTCGGAGAATTGACTCCTTTTCTGTTATGAAATGCCCTTCTTTATCCCTGATAACATCCTTTCCTTTGAAATCCGCTTTGTCAGGAATTAACAGCTACTCCTGCTTTTTTGTTGTTGTTGTTAGTATATTTTTTCTCCATCCAGTTACTTTTGTGCCACTATATGTAAAGTGGTTTCTTTCATACAGCATATAGTTGGCCCTTGTGTTTTGATCCATTCTACCAATCTCTGTCTTTTAATTGGTGGATTTAGACTAGTGACATTCAAAGTGATTATTTTTTAAAAAAATATTTTTATTGATTTCAGGAAGGAAGGGAGAGGAAGAGAGAGATGGAAACGTCAATGATGAGAGTGAATCAACCATCAGCTGCCTCCTGCACTGATCGAGCCCACAACCCTGGCATGTGCCCTGACTGGGAATCGAACCATGACCTCCTGGTTCATACGTTGATGCTCAACTATGCCAGCTGGGTTCAAAGTGATTATTAACATTAGTTGGATTAATATTGACCACATTTGTTACTGTTTTATACTTGTTGCTATTGTTCTTTGTTTCTATTTTTGTCTCCCACTCTTTTTCTGTCTTTTGTGGGATTTTTTAAAATTAGGAACAACTCTTAGGTACTTGATATTTGGTAATTTATGTAGTAAAGTAACTATTCTCTTCTCCCCCAGCTTTACTCAGATAAAATTAGCAAATAAAATTATATAAATTTAAGGCATACAATACGATGACTTGATATATTGTGAAATGACTACCACCATGAAGTTAGTTAACACATCCATCACCTCCCACAGTTACCTGTGTGAGTGGTGAGAACTTTTAAGATCTACTATCGCAGGAACTTGCAAATATACAATATAGTATTGCTGACTACAGTCACCATGTTGTACAAGTGGATCGTCAGAACGTATTCATCTTATACCTGAAAGTATATACCCTTTGACAAACATCTCCCCATTTCCTTCACTCCACAGCCCCTGGCCATTACAGTTTAACTCTGCTTCTATGGATTTGAGCTTTTCAAGAATCCACATTTAAGTGAGATCATATAGTATATGTCTTTCTCTGTCTGACTTATTTCACTCAGCATAATGCCCTCAAGGTCCATCCATGTTGTTGCATATATTGCCTTTTGTGGTTTTAATTGAGCATTTTTATATAATTCAATTTTTTCCTCCTTTTTAGCATGTCAGCTGTATTTATTTTTTAGTGGTTTCCCTACAGTTTGCAATATACATTTATAGTAATCCAAGTCTGCTTTCAAATAACATTATACCACTTCATAGGTAGTGCAAGTACCTTATAATAACAAAATAATAACAAAATGATCCTAATTCCTCCCTCTGATCCTTTGCATTATTGCTGTCATTCATTTTGCTTATATATAAGCGGACATACACATATATAACACACATGCATAACATATATACATTAGCATACATGATCAAATACATTGCAGGTATTATTATTTTGAATTAATTATTATCTATAATTAAGAATAGATCAATTAAGAATAAGAAAAACAAAAGGTTTTATTTTACCTTCACCTATTCTTTCTCCTATGTTCTTTCTTACTTTAGGTTGCCCTATGTTTCTGACCTATATTATTTCCCTTCTCTTTAAAGACTTTCTTTTAACATTTCTTTTTTTAAAAAATAAATCTTTATTGTTCAGATTATTACAGTTGTTCCTCTTTTTCCCCCCATAGCTCCCCTCCACCCAGTTCCCACCCCACCCTCTGCCCTTACCACTCTCCCCACGGTCCTCATCCATAGGTGTACGATTTTTGTCCAGTCTCTTCCCCCCCCCTACCCCCTTTCCCCCAAGAATTGTCAGTCCACTCCCTTTCTATGCCCCTGATTCTATTATATTCACCAGTTTATTCTGTTCATCAGATTTTTTATTCACTTGATTTTTAGATTCACTTGTTGATAGATATGTATTTGTTGTTCATAATTTTTATTTTTACCATTTTCTTCTTCTTCCTCTTCTTAGAGAATACCCTTCAGCATTTCATATAATACTAGTTTGGTGGTGATGAACTCCTTTAGCTTTTTCTTATCTGTGAAGCTCTTTATCTGACCTTCAATTCTGAATGATAGCTTTGCTGGGTAGAGTACTCTTGGTTGTAGGTTCTTGCTATTCATCACTTTGAATATTTCTTGCCACTCCCTTCTGGCCTGCATAGTTTCTGTTGAGAAATCAGCTGACAATAGTATGGGTGCTCCCTTGTAGGTAACTTACTGTTTTTCTCTTGCTGCTTTTAATATTCTCTTTTTGTCTTTTGCTCTTGGCATTTTAATTATAATGTGTCTTGGTGTGGTCCTCTTTGGATTCCTTTTGTTTGGGATTCTGTGTGCTTCCTGGACTTGTAAGTCTATTTCTTTCACCAGGTAGGGGAAGTTTTCGGTCATTATTTCTTCAAATAAGTTTTCAGTATCTTGCTCTCTCTCTTCTTCTGGCACCCCCATAATTTGGATGTTGGTATGCTTGAAGTTGTCCCAGAGGCTTATTACACTATCTTCATATTTTTGGATTATTTTTTCTTTTCTGGTTGGGTGTTTTTTGCTTTTTCATATTTCAAATCTTTGACTTGATTCTTGTGATCCTCTAGTCTGCTGTTGGATCTCTGTATATTATTCTTTATTTCAGTCAGTGTATGCTTAATTTCTAGTTGGTCCTTTTTCATATCCTCTAGGGACTCACTAAATTTATCGGCAGTTTCTATAAGATTCTTGAAAAACCTTATAACTGTGGTTTTGAACTCTATATCCAGTCATTTGCTTTCCTCCATTTCTGTCATTTATGACCTGTTTCTTTGTCTCTGCATTTTGGCTGCTTCCTTGTGTTGATAGAGTGGCTTTGTGTGCTAGGTGTCCTATAGGGCCCAGTGGCTCAGCCTCCCCAGTTACCTGAGGTGAACACTCTTGGTGCACCTCTTTGTGGGCTGTGTGTACAGCCTTGTTGTAGTTAAGTCTTAATTGTTGTTGGTATCACTGGGAGGAATTGACCTCCAGGCCAATTGGCTATGTGTATCAGCTGTGTCTACACTGGGAGACCTGTGCTGGACATAGCCTTATAGGACCAGACTTGCAAAATTGCAAAAGCCTCTGTGCTCAGCTTGGATGGGGCCGAGTCTCAGGGCTGAGCAGACAGTCTTGGCTTCCCGTCAGCCCTGCCCTTGCATGCGCGCCTCCAGACCTCTTCCTTCTGCGCTCCCCTGAGTTTCCGCCTGACAGTCCAGATTCCCCCAGGCTCGCCTGGAACTGGGGTTCAGTGCAGTCGGAACTGGGGTTCAGTGCAGTCAGAACTGGGGTTCAGTGCAGTCGGGGGCTTCCTTTCCTCTCCCGCCAGAGAACGCCAGCCAGGCACTCAGCCATTCTTCTCTCCATGTGCGTGTCTCTGTACCTCAGTCCTTTGCAGTTCTGATTCTCCGTGTGCTTTCCTCTTTCCTTCTAGTTGTAGAATTTCCACTCAGCCAGCTTTCCTGTGGTTCTGGGTGATGTCCATTCTGTCTTTTAGTTGTAGTTTTGAAATTGTTGTGGGAGGCAGCACTTTAAGTGTTTATCTATGCCGCCATCTTGGTTTCTCCTCTCTTGGGCCTTTTATTGATAGGTTTGGGGCTCCCATACTCAACTGTAGTTTGTTTGACAGATTTTAGCCTGTGCAAAGACAGGCCATTCATATGCAAAATCTGCTACTCACAGGATGGGTGGGGCTGCAAATTGGATGAGGCAGGGTCTCAGGGAATCACCAGGGCAGAGCAAATAGAAATGGCTGCCAGTCAGCCCTGCAACCAGGAAGGTCCCAGTATAGGAACAATGACCCCTGCAAGCACCTTCATCTAGGACCTAGGTCAGCAAACACAGGCTCGTGAGGCAAATGTGGCTCTTTGGCCCCTTGAGTGTGGCTCTTCCACAAAATACCACGGCCTGGGCGAGTCTATTTTGAAGAAGTGGCATTAGAAGTTTAAGTTTAAAAAATTTGGCTCTCAAAAGAAATTTCAATCGTTGTCCTGTTGATATTTGGCTCTGTTGACTAATGAGTTTGCCGACCACTGATCTAGGAGAAACCGTCCCCAAGTTCCTGCCCCGATGCCAGACAATCCAGTTCCTCCTCATATGTGTCTGTGTCCCCCAGATCCTCGCCCTGGCGCTGGAGCTCAGAGGATGCAGGAACTTGTACCTTCAGTTCATGGTGCCGGCCTTTTAAGAGGAACAGCTGGGTCTCCAGCAGCCTCTGTGTCACTGAGCCCCAATCCACACTGGTTTTTACAGCCTGTAGTTCTTACTACCCGTAGGGACTTCTTTTCCCAGCTCTGCAACCCTGGGCTGGGCTTTGGGTGTGAGCCTAGGATCTCTTGCTCCTCACCGGTGGCCTCTGCAGAGACAATCTCCCTCCTGATTAAAAAAGTGGCCCATGTGGGTGCCGGACCAGCCCGTTTTGCGCCTCCGCACCTCCTACCAGTCTCAGTGTGCTTTCTTCTGTATTTCTATAATTGGAGGACTTCCATTCAGCCAGCTTTGGATGATGTTGTTCTGTATTTGAGTTGTAATGTTGATGTGGTTGTGGTAGGTGGCAAGTACAGGCATTTACCTATGCCACCATCTTGGTTCCTCCCCATTTACCCCTTCTAGCCCAGCCGTGTCCCGAACCCACCCTATTGTCTGTGTCCATGGGTTATGGATAAATGCATACAAGTTCTTTGGTTGATCACTTCCCACCTACCCACCCTCCCCTGCCTTCCCTCTGAGATTCCACAGTCTGTTCCATGCTTCTATGTCTCTGGATCTATTTTGTTCAACCATTTATTTTGTTCATTAGATTCCACATATGAGTGAGATCATATACTTGTCTTTCTCTGGATGGCTTATTTCGCTTTGCATAATACTCTCCAGGTCTCTCCAAGATCCTTCTTTTTTACTGCTGCATAGTATTCCATGTGGTATACATGTACCACAGCTTTTAATATTTTTTTATCTTTTTTTATTTCAGAGAGGAGGGGAGAGGGAGAGGGAGGTGGAAACATCAGTGAGGAGAGAGAATCATTGATCAACTGCCTCCTGCACTCCCCCCCCCCACTGGGGATTGAGCCCACAACCCTAGCATGTGCCCTGACTGGGATTCGAACTGGGACCTTCTGGTTCATAGATCGAGGCTCAAGCACTGAGCCATGCCGACTGGACTGTACCACAGCTTTTTTATCCACTCATCTACTGAGGGGCACTTTGACTGTTTCCAGATCTTAGCTATTGTAAATTGTGCTGCTATGAAAGTAGGGGTGCATATATTCTTTCTGATTGGCATTTTGGATCTCTTAGGATATATTCCTAAAAGTGGGATCACTGGGTCCAATGGCAGTAGCATATTTAACTTTTTGAGGAGCCTCCATACTGTTTTCCATAATGGCTGCACCAGTCTGCATTCCCACTAGCAGTGTACTAGGGTTCCCTTTTCTTCACATCCTCATCAGCACTTGTCGTTTGTTTATTTGTTGGTGGTAGCCATTCTGACAGGTGTGAGGTGATACCTCACTGTCATTGTAATTTGCATTTCTCTGATGATAAGTGACTTTGAGCATTTTTTCATATGACTCTTGACCATCTTTATGTCCACTTTGGAGAAGTTTCTATATAAGTCCTTTGCCCATTTTTAAATTGGATTGTTTGTCTTCCTTTTAAGTTGCATGAGTTTCTTATATATTTTGGATATTAACCCTTCATCAGATGTATCATTGCCAAATATGTCCTCCCATAGAGTGAGTGCCCTTTTTGTTTTGATGATGGTTTTTTTGTTTGTTTGTTTGTTTGTTTTTGCTGTGCAGAGACCTTTTATTTTGAAGTAGTCCCATTTGTTTATTTCCTCCTTAGTCTCCTTTGCCCTAGGAAATGTATCTGTAAACATATTGCTCTGAGACAGTGATGGGCAACCTTTTGAGCTTGGTGTGTCAAACTTCGCCAAACAACTGAGCATAACTCGGGTAGTGTGTCACTTTGAGGAAAAAAACATTATTTTGCGATATTTATAGTTTAAATAGCATAAATGTATAATTGTTATATATAATTGTATTTAATAAACCAAAAACTAAATATTTAACTTACCTGCTTAGTGACTTCTTTGTTCATCCGTCAGTCGGTTTCTTTTGTTGGTCTTGATATTATTTAGCTTGTGTGGGGTGCCGTGAACTAAGATAAGTGAGAGGGAGGGGGAATTCTTTAACTAACCTGCCTATTAGTGACTTTTTTGTTGCTGAATTTCATTGGCTAAATCTTCAATTGAAGGTTGGTATTTTGTACACTTCAGACCCAAGCAAGCGCTACTAACTTCATCTGTCAATCTGTTTCTTTTGTTGGTTTTGATATTATTTAATGCTGAGAATAAGGCCTCACAAAAGTATGTAGAGGGAAAAATTGTGAGTAAAGCCATTGCTATATTTTTCAGGGTGCTAAAAGTGTCTGGTAGTCGGTTCCAGGCACTCCAAATTTCCTGTTCGTAGTGGCACTCCTCTTGATTCTCCAAGCGGCACCTTTCCAGATTCTCAAGCTTTGACCTCAAGTCGACAAACACCTGAGCCCAGATACTGTCTTGAAATTCTGCAAGTTGCATCTCCAAATCATCAATTTGCATCCATTGGAAACCATTTAATTCCAAACTACTGTAGACTACTACATCAGGATACTTAATTATTTTCATGGTCTGTTCTAGACTTCTAAATTGACTAAATCTATCACTAAACTGGTCAAGTAACGAGTCTAAAACATGCTTGTACTTCATATGCAAGAGTTCCATTTCATTTTGTACAGCTGCACTGGCCTTCTCAAAATACTTTGTTACTCGAGGAAATACTTATAAGTTTTAGTTTCTACATCTCGCTTGAAAATTTTAACCTTACTTTCAAAAGCTTTTATGTATCCAAACATAACGTCAATACTTTTGCCAAAACCTTGTAACTTTAAGTTCAGTTCATTAATATGAACAGAGAGATCTGTAAAAAACATCAGGGTGTTGACCCACTTATCATCATTAAGCTGAGGAAAGTTTCCCAGATCCTTATCATCAAGAAATACCTTAATTTCTTCAAAGCACTCCACAAAGCGCTCAAGAACTTTGCCTCGGCTCAGCCATCTTACATTATTGTACATCAGCAGTCCACTGTAGGTGGAATCAACCTCCAGTAAAAGTGCCAAAAATTCTCGCTTGTGAAGGGGGCGAGCAGCTATTAAACTATTTTTGTAACAACTGACATTAAGTTGTTTAAGTCAGTGAATCCTGCCTTGGCACATAAAGCCTCCTGATGGATAATACAATGAAAAGGCACAATCAGATGTCCAATAGCTTCTGTAAACAATTTGACAAATCCGACTTTTCTCCCCACCATATTTGGTGCCCCATCTGTCGTCACTGACACAACTTTAGAGATATCAATGCTTAGGTCACGAATTGTTTGTATAACAACCTTACATATTTCACTTCCTGATTACTTGTTGACACTGATACTAACTTTATCAACTCTTCTCTCATTGTGAGACCATCAGAATATTGACCAATAATGGCCAACTGAGCATGTGATGTGACATCAGTAGTTTCATCAAGAGAGATCGAAAAATATTTACACTTCCTTATGTCTCTCTTTAATTGATGTTGTACGTTTGTGTTCAGTCTCATTATTCGGTCTTTTATGATATTTCTACTGAGTGGCAACTCAGATATTCTCTTAATAATTGCATCTTTATTCTGCATATCGTGAAATAGAACTGGTGCACATCTTAGGAGAGTTTCTTTAATAAATTCTCCCTCACTGAGCGCTTTTCCATGCTGAGCTATAGAGTGAGCAATGCTCAAACTTGCAGATGTTAAATTTGTAGAGCTTTTCATAAATTTAAGGATGGAATTAGATTGGCTCTTATAAAGGTGTAGCTGCCTGGAAATGTATTCCTTCCTTTCATCCTCACTTTTTTCCAAGAGCTGGGAATGATTAGTTTCAAAATGTCTATTTATATTCCACGTTCTGCTTACTACCGTTTCAGTACATAGAACGCAAAATTATCTGCCATTTTTTTCTATAAAGCCATACATCTCAGTCCATGTCTCTTGAAAGGGTCGGCCACTGCTACTACCACTTCCTTTACTTAACCTTAGTTTTTTATTTTTTGGGTTCTCCATCAGGGGGGCAGTGACAGAAGATAGAATTATAGATAGCTTGTTAGGTCTGCAGCCAATTAGGCGTTAACTAGCCTAACTAACCACGGAATGGTGCATTTAACTGTCCTTTAGGAAAGGGCAGGGTTAATAAGCAGAAATAGGGGTTATAAGGATGCACAACAGTAATAGTGGTGAAATGGAGTCTGCACTATGGAGCATGATGGTGTTCCTTATGTGAATTAAAATGGCTGCTGCTATTTCTAATGGCGGGAAACAGCACCCATAGCACGCCACAAACCCTCGCCTCTCCCAGCCTCCCCCTCACTTATCTCAGTAATGATGGATTAGAAATCCATGACACCCCAGAACAGTAGATAATGGTTGCTGTGGTTAACTGTTAGTTGGTTACTGGTAATGGCAGGGCCCCCAGAGATGTGTCCCCCGCTGCGTTCCGCTGCTCCCAGCTCTGCCGGCAGAAGTGAGGGCAAAGATCCCGGCTTAACCAGAAGTCCCAGAACTAGACGCTCTGTGCCGGACTTCTGTTGTTTTGGCCTACAGACCTCCAGCACAGAGTGTCTAATAGGGGAGGATATATAAATGGGGAGGATATATAAATGACTCTAACTCCAAGACTCTAGTCGCAAATGTTTCATCCTCAGGAGCAGCAAATGTTTCATCCTTGGCATGCGGCTGCCTCAGCAGCCGCGTGTCATCAGAAATGGCTATGCGTGTCAGTGCTGACACATGTGTCATAGGTTCACCATCACTGCTCTGAGAGATGTCTGAGGTTTTCCTGCCTATGGTTTCTTCTAGGATTTTTATGGCTTCACTAGAGGCCTGGTGCACAAAATTTGTGCACGGGGGGCGGGTTTGTCCATCAGCCCAGCCTGCACCCTCTCCAATCTGAGATCCCTCTCACAATCCAGGACTGCAGGCTCCCAACTGCTCGCCTGCCTGCCTTCCTGATTGCCCCTAACAGCTTCTGCCTGCCAGCCTGATCACCCCCTAACCACTTCCCTGCCAGCCTGATTGATGCCTAAGTACTCCCCTGCCAGCCTGTTTTCCCCTAACTTCCCTCCCCTGCAGGCCTGGTCACCCCTAACTGCCCTCCCCTGCAGGCTTGATTGCCCCCAACTGCCCTCCCTTGCTGGCCTGATCACCCACAACTGCCCTCCCTTACAGGCTGGTCCCTCCCAACTGCCCTCCCCTGCTGGCCATCTTGTGTTGGCCATCTTGTGTCCACATGGGGCAGGATCTTTGACCACATGGGGGCAGCCATCTTGTGTGTTGGAGTGATGGTCAATCTGCATATTACTCTTTTATTAGATAGGATAGAGGCCTGGTGCATGGGTGAGGGCCAGCTGGTTTGCCCTGAAGGGTGTCCCGGATCAGGGAGGGGGCATGGGGCGGCCTGGGAGAGGGGCCTGTGGTGGTTTGTAGGCCGGCCATGCCCCCCAGCGACCCAAGAGGAGGCCCTGGTATCTGGGATTTATTTATCTTCTACAACTGAAACTTTGTAGCCTGGAGTGGAGCCAAGCCTTCTGTTTGCTCCATGGCGGCAGCCATTTCTGTTGGTATTTATTTATCTTCTATAATTGAAACTTTGTAGCCTTAAGTGGAGGCCAAGGCAGGCCAGGGTGTGCAGAAAGCTTGGCTTCCTCCATCGCCGGGGAAACCCAAGCCTCCCTCCTGCTCTCTCTGTGGCCGCAGCCATCTTGGTTGGATTGATTTGCATACTCACTCCTGATTGGCTGATGGGCGTGGCTTGTGGGTATAGCAGAGGTACAGTCAATTTGCATATTACTCTTTTATTAGATAGGATAGGGTGTAAGTTGTTGGCCTAGTTTCATTTTTTTTGCATGTATCTGTCCAATTTTCCTAACACCATTTATTGAATAGATTGGCTTGATTCCATTGTATGTTCTTGCCTCCTTTGTCAAATATTAAATGAGTATAACAGCTTGGGTCAATTTATGGGTTCCATTGATCTATATACCTGTTCTTGTGCCAGTACCAGGCTGTTTTGATTATGGTGGCTTTGTAGTATATCTTGAAATCTGGTATTGTGATTCCTCCAACTTTGTTCTTCTTTCTCAAGATTGCTGCAGCTATTCGGGGTCTTTTTTGGTTTCATATAAATTTTTGGAGTATTTGTTCTAGATCAGTGCAGTATGCTATTGGTATTTTAATGGGGATTGCATTGAATATGTAGATTGCTTTGGGTAGTATGGACATTTTGATGATGTTAATTCTACCAATCCATAAACACGGTATATTCTTCTACTTGTTGATATCTTCCTCTATCTCTTTTTTCAACGTTCTGTAGTTTTCTGAGCACAAGTCTTTTACCTCCATGGTTAAGTTTATTCCTAAGTATCCTACTTTTTTTGTTGCAATAGTAAATGGGATTATTTAGTTTCTCTTTCTGATAATTCATTATTGGCGTATAAAAAAGCCATCAATTTTTGGGTGTTGATTTTGTATCCTGCTACATTGCCAAATTCATTAATTACACCTAGTAGTTTTTTGGTGGTCTTTAGGGTTTTCTATATACAATATCATGTCATCTGCGAATAATGAGAGTTTTTCTTCCTCCTTTCTGACTTGGATTCCTTTTATTTTTTCTTCTTGTCTGATTGCTGTGACTAGGACTTCCAGTGCTGTGTTGAATAAGAGTGGTGAAAGCAGACATCCCTGTCTTGTTCCTATTCTTAGGGGAAATGCTTATTTTTTTTTGTCCATTGAATATGATGTTCATTGTAGGTTTGTCATTTATGGTCTTTATCATGTTGAGACATGCTCCTTCTTTTCCACTTTGCCGAGAGTTGTTATCAAAAACTAGAGGCCCGGTGCACGAAATTCGTGCATGGCGGGGGAGGGGTATGTGTCCCTCAGCCCAGCCTGCACCCTCTCCAATCTGGGACATCCCTCTCACAATCCAAGACTCCTGGCTCCCAACCGCTCACCTGCCTGCCTGCCTGATTGCCCCTAACTGCTTCTGCCTGTCAGCCTGATCACCCCCTAACCACTCCCCTGCCAGCCTGATCAATGCCTAACTGTTCCCCTGCCAGCCTGGTCACCCCTAACTGCCCTCCCCTGCAGGCTTGATTGCCCCCAACTGTCCTCCCTTGCAGGCCTGGTCCCTCCCAACTGTCCTCCCCTGCTGGCCTGATTGCCCACAACTGCCCTTCCCTGCTGGCCATCTTGTGGCGGCCATCTTGTGTCCACCTGGGGGCAGCCATCTTGTGTGTTGGAGTGATGGTCAATTTGCATATTACTCTTTTATTAGATAGGATGGGTGCTGGATTTTGTTGAATGCTTTTGCTGCATCTATTGATATGATCATGTGGTTTTTGTCTTTCAATTTGTTTATGGGATCTATCACATTTATTGATTTGCAAATATTGTACCAGCCTTGCATCCCTGGAATAAATCACACTTGGTCATGGTGTATGACCTTTTTAATATATTGCTGGATCTGATTTGCTAATATTTTGTTGAGGATTTTAGCATCTATGTTCATCAGGGACATTGGCTTGTAATTCTCTTTCTTTGTGGTGTCTTTATCTGGTTTTGAATTAGGATAATGCTGGCCTCATAAAAAGAGCTTGGAAGTGTCCCTTCCTCCTGGATTTTTTTGGAATATTTTGAGGAGTATAGGTGTTAGTTCTTCTTTAAATGTTTGGTAAAACTACCCTGTGAAGCCATCCAGACCCAGGCTTTTATTTGCTGGGAGTTTTTTTTTTTTTTTTTTTTTTTTTTTTTTTTTTTTTTTTTTACTGCTTTATTACTTCTACTTACTCTGGCCTATTCAGGTTTTCTGATTCTTCCTGATTGCGTTTTGGGGGTTGTACTTTTCTTGGAATTTATCCATTTCATCCACATTATCCAGCTTGTTGGCATATAGTTGTTCATAGTATTTTCTTACAATCCTTTGTATTTCTGTAGTGTCAGTTGTTATTTCTCTGCTTTTGTTTCTGATTTTATTTATTTGAGTCCTCTTGGTTTCTTGATTAATCTGGCTAACAGTTCATCAATCTTACTTATCTTTTCAAAATAATTATATATATAATTTATTTCAGAGAGTAAGGGAAAGGAAGAGAGAGACAGAAACATTAATGATGAGAGAGAATCATTGATCGGCTGCCTCCTGCATGCCCCCTACTGGTTCAAACCCATAACCGGGCATGTGCCCTTGACTGGAATCAAACCCTGGTCCCTTCAGTCTGCAGGCCAATGCTCTATTCCCTGAGCCAAACCAGCTAGGGCTCATTGATCTTTTGTATAGTTTCTTTTTTAGTCTCTATGTCATTTATCTCTGCTCTAATCTTTATTATTTCCTTCCTTCTACTTATTCTGGGCTTGTCTTGTTGGTCTCTTTCTAATTCTTTAAGATGTAGGGTTAAATAGTTTATTATTAATTTTTTCTTTTCTTTTCTTTTCTTTTTTTTTTTTTTTGAGGTATGCCTGTAGTGCTATGAACTTCCCTCTCAGGACTGCTTTTGCTGTGTCCCAGAGATTTTGGATTGTTGTATGTTCATTTTCATTTGTTTCCAGGAAGTTTTAGATTTCTTTCTTGATCCCATTCATTGTTTAATAACATGCTATTTAGCCTCCACGTGTTTGAATGTTTTTGAGTGTTTTTACTGTGGTTGATTTCTAATTTCATTCCATTGTGATCTGAGAAGATGCTTGATATGATTTCAGTCTTCTTGAATTTATAGAGACTTGTTTTGTGTCCTAACATGTGGTCTATCTTTGTGAATGACTCATGTGCACTTGAGAAAAATGTATATTCTGCAGCTTTGGAGGTAAATGTTCTATAAATGTCAATTAAATCCATCTGATCCAGTGTGTCCTTTACAGTCACTGTTTCCTTGTTAATTTTTTTGTCTGGAAGATCTATCCAGGGAGGTCAGCGGGGTGTTAAAATCCCCTGCTATGACTGTATTGTCATCAATCTCTCCCTTAAAGTCCTCTGGAAGTTTTTTTAAAATATATATACTAGAGGCCTGGTGCACGAAATTCATGCACGGGTAGGGTCCCTAGGCCTGGCCAGCAATCAGGGCCTATTGGGGCCTTCCTTCCCTTGGGTGCTGCTGCTGGCCGGGGCCTTCCTTCATTCCGCACCGCCCCCTGGTGGTCAGCACATGTCATAGCAAGCAGTCGAACTCCCAATCAGTCAAACTCCTGAGGGGACAATTTGCATATTAGCCTTTTATTATATAGGATTTAGGTGCTCCTATATTGGTTGCTCTTTATTGTTCATTGAGTGTCATTTGAAAATGAAATGCCTAAGTGTGTGTTGTTTTATCCTCACCTGAGCACATATTTTTATTGATTTTTTAGAGAGAGAGGAAGGGGGAGAGAGAGAGAGAGAGAGAAACATTGATCAGTTGCCTCCCATACACTCTCCAACTGGGGATGGAGCCTGAAACCTAGGTATATGCCCTGACCAGGAATCAAACCTGCAACCTTTTTGGTGTACAGGACGACACTTCAACCAACTGAGCCACCCAGCCAGGGTCTAAGTGTGTTTTTGTTTTTATAATATTTGTCCTGCTGGTTGTTCTCTGAGCTTCCTAGAGCTATGGTTTGGTGTCTGGCATTAATTTGGGGGAAATTTAGTCATTATTGTTTCACATATTTTTCCTGTTCCGTTCTTCTTCTGGTGTTCTCATTAATGGATGCTCCACAGTTGCCGTTGTCCTACAGTTCTTAGGCACTGTTCCTTTCCCCCGGGTTCGCTTTGGGGTTTGAGGATTCTCTCTCTCTCTCTCTCTCTCTCTCTCTCTCTCTATATATATATATATATATATATATATATATATATATATGTATCCTCAAGCTCCAAGTTTCTCTCCTCAGCCGTGTCCAGTCCAGTCCACTACAAAGCCCATCAGAGGCGGTCTTCCTCTGTTACGGTGTTTGATCTCCAGCATTTCTCTTTGGTCCTTCCTCAGGATTTCCATCTCCCTGCTTACAATTCCCATCTGCTCATGCATGCTGTCTACGTAGTCCATGAAAGCCTCAGCATATTGATCACAGCCGTTTTACATCCCTGGTCCGATAATGCCAACATCCCTGCTGTAGCCGAGTCTGGTTCTGATGTTTGCACTGTCTCTTCAAACTGTGTTATTTGCCTTTTAGTATTCCTGGCAATTTTTTCTCGGTCGCCGGGCATGATGTGCCGGGTGGAAAAGGAACGCTGTCCCATAGGCCGTCAGCGCTGCGGTGGGGCGGTGTCCCGAGCGGAGGGCTTCTGTGGTCCTACGAGAAGGTCTCGGCCTTCCGGGAGCCCGTGCCCCCGTGAACTTCACAGTCTCTCAGTCCTCCCCGCTGACGTGGGCCAGGACGGCTGGAGTGGGCAGGAGCTGGGCGTCTCCCATCCCCTGGCCAGTTAGGCTCTGACAAAACACAAGGGGGTTGGGCGCTGGTTAACTGGATTCCCCTGAGGGCAGGACTTGCTGGGAAGAACAGAATGTATTTCCAGATGGTCCCTTTCCCTCCACCCCAGAAGCACTGGGCAGGGGCGGGGGGATTTTACTCCAATATTCACGTGTCAGGAATAGACTGAGCTCCTGCAGGTCAACCCCACAGAGGCGTGAGAGCCCCCTGGGACCGCCCGCCGCCCCTGGGGCTTTAACTCTCAGACCCGCCCACGCCGAGCCCCCAGCAATTCGTCAGTGACAGTTCTGGTTTCCGGGCAGGTCTGCGCTGCTTAAAGTGTGGTTCTCTCCACGCACCTGTCGGTGTTTCCAGTTCTGAGGGCGGCGGTGTGCTCGGCGGCCTCACCTTTCTCACAGGTCGAGGGAGAGCTATTGATTTTTCAGCTCCGTGTTTTACTAGTTGTTAGAACTAAGTGGCGACTTCCCAGTGTCAGCTTCGAGATCTGAAGGCTGGGGTTCGCTTTTCAATAGCTCACCCGGCCTCTCGGGGGAGGATGGGGTGGCCCAGTGTTGGAGGGCCGAGTGGGGGGGGGCAATAGTCAGGGGTTTACCGGAGACATTGCCCTGTGTAGGCCTCACCCATGTGGCTCCCTGGCACGTTCCGAGGCTCTGCCATGTTCCTGGAATCCTCTGGGGGTTCCAGGGACCTTCATTGCCACCCCCCTTCCCGCCGGCTTCCAGCTCCCTGTTCCCATCAGGTGGGCAGGTCCCCGTTCTCAGTGGTCGCCACCCCTCCCAAAGCCAGAATCCTCAAGGTGAAGCCGAAGGGCAGTAGGGGCGGGTCAGAGAGGAAGGGGGAGGGAAAGGCATCAGGAGACGTTTCAGAAGTGATGGTCTTCTCAGGATGGCGCCAGCCTCTGCAGGCAGAGCCTGGGTGCGCCTGCCTGCGCCCGGGGCCTGGGCGGCGCCAGCACAGTGCACCCCGGAAGCACCTGCTGGTGCCCGCTCAGCATCCGCCGCCCCAGGGCACTGTCCGCACTGCGCTCACGTGCGGAGCGCACACGGAAAGGGTCCCTCCCAGCTCCAGCTCCAGCCTGGCCACCCTCCTTCCAGAGCAGTGGCTCCCAGCGTGGGGCACCCGCCCCACAGGGGGGCAATTTGATTTTTAAGGGGGGCAATTCAGGAATGAGTTATGAACAGTGAATTTTTTTGCATTTCTTATGGTTCCAGGGGCCTCATATACAGTATATAAATATATATTGTGACATATTTATGCATTACAGCTCTCTATTAAATGTTCTGAAACTTTATTGGCTATTTTTTCATGTCACTTCGTATTATTGTTATTTTAACAATTTCTTAGTGATTTCTTCCTCAGTACTTCAGCTGTCCTTTCGTTCTTTTGTTTTTCTCTCTCATGGATGCCATGTTCCTTGGAAGATTGTTTAGACCAAGTTAGTGCCCTTTTAGGCTTCTCCACGTGAACAGGAGTTCACTTTTTGAATAATAAGAATTCTATGTCACGGGGGCATCAGGATTTCAGAGATGCTTAGGTGGGGCGTGGCCAAAGAAAGGCTGGGAACCCCTGTGCTGAGGGTTCTGCCCCCCAGAGCCTGCAGGGGCTTCCCCGTAAGAAGCCGAGTGTGGACTTGCCCACTCTGGCGCCTTCCCTGGCGCTCAGCCCGGCGTCATCAGTGCCCGCGGGTGACCGGGTTCTGTCCGTCCTGTCTGTGCTCGCAGTGTCCCACGTAGGCACGCAGCCGACTTCTGCTGCTGAAAGGAGTGAACGTTCAGCAAACAGGTGAAGTCAGAGCCTGGCTCACCCCGGACGGCGGGGAGGACCCCGAGGCGGACGACGTGCCCGGCCCTGGGCACCGCCACCATCCCCCCCTCCCCCCGTTCACCACCCACCGTCAGGATGACTCGGAAGCAGGTGGGCGCCTGGCTGAGGGCGCTGGCCAGCTCCGCCTCAGACTCTGAATTTCTGAGCGCGAAGCCACTGACGATCGAGCAGGCAGGAGAGCACGGGATGCAGACGGCCTCCAGGAGGGGACCCGGCATGCTCACAGGGGCCGTGTCAGGCCCGGGTGGCGTCGGTGTGGCGTCGGCAGCAGCAGCGCCCGCAGGCTGTGAGCACACGCTTATTCGTGAGGATGAGTGCGGGACTGGGACGGGGAGGCAGCACAGGGGGCCTTTCTAGGGGTGTCACTCCGGGAAGTGGGGGCCAGGAGCCTCGTCCATGGGTGTCTCTGGGGCACAGAGAGGAACGTGCAGCCGCGCCGACCACTCCGGGGCGAGGCAGCTGGCATCGCTGGCTGGGCTGACCCGGCAGGACTCTGCTTGGCACCGGGCGCCCGCGCCGAGGTGGGGGGCCCTGATGGCAGAGGAGCTGCAGGTGAAGGTCCCAGGTGTGGGCAGTTGGGTCTGTTAGGGCAGGTGCTGGGGCGGGAGGCCCCGGAGCTGTGGGAGGGGCGGCGGCAGCACTGGCTGCCCCCCCACCGGAGAGTAGAGCGCTCCCACTCCCTGGTAGGGCCTCTGAGCAGTGGGGGGGCGGTCCGAGGCACCTGGAAGAAGGGCCGTGGGCAGCCCCTCTGACCGCCCTGCACCCGGAGGGGCTGCAGACAGAGGGGAGCGGGGTGGGCCGCCCGAGAGGGAAACCCACCCTGAGGAGCTGGGTCAGGACACCTGCGTGACCTCCACGTCAGAAACCAGGTAGGTGAGGGTGTTCCCCTGAGGGCAGGGGGTGGAACTGTGTCCCCTCAAACCAAGTCCATCTAGAACCTCAGAGGGTGCCTTCACACACTGGACGTGGGGTCACGGGAATGGGGTCATGCAGATGCGATGGGGTGACGCGGAGGCCGCCCCGGAACAGTGGCCCTACGTCCAGCGGCCGGTGTCCCGAAGAGAGGGGGCTCCCGGAGGCAGGAGGGGTCTTCCCAGACCCGCAGAGGGAGCGGTCCCAGGACGCCTGGACCCCGGCCTCCCTGCCTGCACGGCTGTGAGAGAGCAAATTTCTGTTGTTTTAAGGCTCCTCCCCCTTCCCCCCCCCGTTTGTGGTCACCTGTGAGGGCAGCCACAGGACCCTAACCAGACCCCAAGGCGCCTCCTCGTCCTGAGCCCCAGGCAGGCCAGGCCAGAGATACCCGCCTGCTCCCGGACCCCAAGCCGACTGAGATGAGAACAGTGTGCAGAGCTAGCCAACATTACCCTCCATTTTAGAAAAAGAGAGCATAGCATTTCCAGGGCCCCCGAGATCAGGGCGAGGGGAGGCTGCCACAGGTGGGGGCCCCGTGTCAGGCTCCGGAGGGGAGGCGGGCCGGCCTGGCCCGCCCCGGCTGAGTCCCTGGGTCCCGGGTTGGCGTCATCCCTGACCTCGGGGCAGCGCAGAGCCCCAACCCGCGTGCGAGTGGCGCCGTGTCAGCGCCCCACATTAATATTTGATGATGTGGAATCGCTTTCTTCTGAGACAGAGAAAAGGAGGCCACTCCACGTGGGTAATAAGATGCGCGGGGCTGAGCGGCGAGCTCTCGGCTGTCCAGGCCTGAGGAGGTCGACGCTGCCGTGAATAATTCATCCACCTGCAATGATTTCTCCAGCTCTGCTCCCTGGTGACCAGAGAGAGCTTGGCTCCCCGTCCCTGGCAGTCCAGCCAGGCTCTCGGTCACTCCTGGTCACGCCAACTTGAGCGTGAGGGGCACACGCTCCCCTTTGCCGGGTGATCTAGGTCTTGGGCCTCAGTTTCCCCAGCTTCAGCAGAGGAGCTATATACCCTTCCCCTGGCCCTGTCCCCTGGGCCCCTATAGGGGGGTGCAGAAAGGCCTGGCAGTATGGCATGGGACCTGGAGTGTGAACCACCCATGTGCTGTGCGGCCCTGAGCAAATTTCTTTACCTCTCTGGGCCTTGGTCTTGTTCTGTAATGTGGAGTTAGGGGCAGTTGCTGCCTGGCCTTGCTCCCTGGGTTTTATTTCTGCTACTTTGATGAAACATCTCTGAGTATCTTCCCCCTTCAGGGCACACAGATCAGCTGTCCTCAGTCTTTTCAACCTTAGCTGGGCCAGATGCTGTGGTCCTCCTGGAGTGGGCAGTATCCCAGTGGGGGCGGTGGAGAGGGCAGAGGACTGAGCAGGGGACAGAGGTCTGCACTGTGAGCGGAGTGCGAGCACCCGGGGATCTGTGCCCTGGGAGGGTCTGAGAGGCTTTCCCGGAAGGCAACTCTGAAATCCTGGCTGCAGGGATAAAACAGGCACCAGGTGATAAGGATAATGACAACGATGATGATACAAGAAAGCGGTGCAACACCATGTTAAATAGAGAGGAAAACTGCCCTGCGCCCCTCTGTTCCTCCCTGCGCCCCCTCCGTTCCTCCCTGCGCCCCTCAGTTCCTCCCTCCGCCCCCTCCATTTCTCCGGAGGTAACCTTTTCATGCCTTTGATAAAAACCCTCCAGGGCACCTACTGACTTCAAATACCAGCCAGCCAGCCCGCAGGGTCACACACCTCTGCCCCCTGCCTCTGCTCAGACCTCCCGCCACGTCCTCCTCTTGTCTTGCACCACCTGGTCTTCTTTCTGTTGCACAAAAATGCCAAATCGATGCTCACCCCAGGGCCTTTGCCGTGGCCACTTCTGCACCTGGAGGGACCCTGTCCCTGCCCCCCGTCTCTCCTGGAGCTTCCTCAGTCTCAGAACAAACATCCTCTCCTGGCAGAGGCAGGCCCTGAACACCCCCAGCGGGCACCACTCTCCCAGCCAAGGTCCTGGTCCTCGGAGCCTCCAAGTGTGAAATCAGCCTTTGAACTTGCCTCCCAGCACTTACTGCTCTGCCATGCCCTCGTGCACCTGCACCTGGGCCTGGGCCCCGAGGGTGTGAGCAGAGACCATGGCTCATTTTTTGGCTGCTCTCGGGGTACACAGCTGGCCTGCGGCAGCCTCTCAACAAGGACTAGTGAAACCAGTGTGAGTGACGAGACTCCAGTCAGAAGGCAGAACTCACACAGTCCTTTGAACGAGCAGCGTTTGATAGAAAGATTGATGATAACAGGGGCTTGCAGTAGGCAGAGGCTGGGTGGTAGGAAATGAAGAGAACTTTCAAGATATGAGGAGAGCAGCCACTACGCTAGGAGTATCCAAGGAAGGCTCCCTCACCTGCCCCTGGCCCAGGGCCGAGGTCCAGACCTCCTCCGAGAGGGCATGGCTGGGGCTCAGTGCATGTGGCTACAAGGCTGCAACAGCGGAACTTTCAGGGTGGCGGGGGAGGCTCCGATGGAGCGAGATCTTGCTGGAGGCCATCGGCTGCAAAACCACCGAGAGAGCCAGGGAAGCTGCTGGCCACGGGGTGCTGCTGGCCACTGCTCTGTAGGAGCGGACGGAGGAGAAGCCACAGGGCAAGGAGCCTGGTGCTGGCCGGGCTGGCGTGCTGCAGGGGGCTGCCCAGCCCATGCACCAAACCAGGAAGGAAGCCCTTTCCTCCCGTCCTGCCTCTCCAGCGCCCCTGCTGGCCAAGCTCGGCATGTGCCAGGAGGCACAGGAAAGGGTGTCTGAAGGCCCAGCTCATTGTTCCCGCAGCGGGCAATGCAGGGCACGTGTGCAGCTGAGGGACAATCAGTTGGTAACGCTTCAACTCCGATTTGATAGCAGCACAGTGTTATCTTCCCACCTCACAAGATCCCGCCATATGTCGCACACGTGACAAAGCTCCTACCTTCTCCCTGGACACCAGGGTACGTGTGGCGCCAACAGTCCTCGCGGCTGGCGCTGCCTATGGGAACTGCTCCTCAAACTCAGAGCAGCCCGCGGAGAATCTTCTTACCTGCAGGCTATGCTGTAAAGCGAACGTCCACCAACTTGTATATACAATAAAAATGGGAAGGAGAGGGAAGGCGAAAACAGTTCGCATCCTACATGATAAAAGGGTAATATGCAAATTGACCGCACCTTTGCTACGGCCAAGCCATGCCCACCAGCCAATCAGGGCGAGTATGCAAATTACCCAACAAAGATGGTGGTTAATTTGCATACGCTGAGGGAGGGAGGAGTGAAGACTGAAGACAACTTAGAAGGAAGAGGGAGGAAAAGCAGAAAGCAAGGTGGCTGCCAGAGGGAAAGTGCGGGCGGGGTGGGGCGGGCAGCAGCGGCAGCGGCGCGTGGGTGCAGGCGCGGCAGCCGCAACAGTGGTGGATGCAGTGGTGGCGGCAATGAGTTCACCACAGTGGCAGTGCGCACAGCCGCAGTGGCCGCTTGCAGGATTCTTCCTGCAAATGGGCTCCTAGTCCTACCTACCTAATAAAATAGTAATATGCAAATTGACTGCACACCCAAGCCACGCCCACCATCCAAGCCACGCCCACCAGCCAATCAGGGCGAGTATGCAAATTACCCAACAAAGATGGCGGTTAATTTGCATACGATGAGGGAGGGAGGAGTGAAGACTGAAGACAACTTAGAAGGAAGACGGAGGAAAAGCGGAAAGCAAGATGGCTGCCAGAGGAAAAGCCCGGGCGGGGCGGGGTGGGGCAGGGTAGGGCGGAGTGGGGCGGGGCGGAGCGGGGCAGGTGACAGCGGCGCGCGGGTGCAGGCGCGGCGGCCACAACGGCGGCGGCAGCGGCAGTGCATGCGGCCGCAGTGGCCGCTTGCAGGATTCTTTCTGCAAATGGGCTCCTAGTATGTAAATAAGCACACAAACATCACAAATGCAAACAGGCTGAGCTGCTGCGGAACACGGTCTGTCGTCCAGTCGTGGGCCGTCACTGGCCTCCGTGGCCTCCTTGTCCAGCTCGCTGCCCGAGCCCTGCATCCCGGCGCTCAGCCAGAACCTCCGCTGGCCTTTAACCAGTGGGGTGACCCCACCTTTCCTTCCTGAAGGCTCTGAGTCTTCAATCACCCTTCAATTCTTTGGTTGGTATCGTTCTCCATCAACCATTATTATTGGGCATGAACAGGCCACGGGGCACCTGAGCGAACCCTCTGGACTCCGGCTATATCCCCCCTGCAACCAGGATCCATCACTCCAGCCCGTGGAGTCATTTTTTTTTTTTCCAGGTCGGTTCAGGGGTTTCACCGTGGCCCGGTGGTGGTCTCCTCTCCCAGTGAAGCCTGGCATGCTCATGCCTGGCCTGCAAGTCAGTGCAACCGGGGAGGCGTCCCGGACGCAGGTGCTCTGTGCTCCAACGTGAGTCTAGATCCCCGGGGAAGGGAGACCGCCAGGGCCTCCTTGGAGAACACCATCGAGGGCTGGGTGTGCAGGTCTCACACCAGCCCCAGCCCGCCACGTCAGCCTTTGCACTCCCGCCGCCTCCCCAGGCCCGGGCGCCCTGGCCTCCCCGCCCACCTGTGGGGCGGCTGTTGGTGCTGCTTCCGGCGGGTGGTGAGCAGGCTCCGGGCCTGGTCCCAGCGACCCTGGTGATGATGCTCACACCTTCGTGTCATTCCTCGCCTCGGGTGCAGGTGGGACCTGGGACAAACGTCCAGCCAGTAGAATATGACAGAGCCCAGGGGATGGCACTTTTGTGGTTAGGTCACATGAGACGGGACTTCCGTCTCGCTAGCAGACGATCTTGCCTCCTCAGCGTGAGGCTTTGATAAAGTGACTCTGTTCAGGAGGTCCATGAGCTCAGCCTCCAGCCTCCAGCCAGCAGCCAGCGAGTCCCCGAGGCCCTCCGACCCACAGCCTCCAGGGAACTGACTTCCACCAAGAGCCCGGAGCGGGCTCTTCCCCCTCCCGCCTCGACGTTGCCTGTGAGAAGACTTGAAGCAGCGGACCCAGCAGAACCACGTCCAGATGACGGACCCATTGAAACCGCGAAATAATAAAAGGTGTTATTTTGAGTCTAAATTTGTGATAATTGGTTATATAATGAACACATCCTTACACAAGCTAAGACATGAAATCCAGAATCTCTCGTGAGTGCAGCTATGCCCATCGGATTTGGTCTGATCTCATGCCACGTCCCTCCCTCCCGGACTAACACCCCGGCAGCCACTCCCACACGTGCCCGGGTTTCTGCCTCGCCGTTCTTTTGGCGGATAGACTTCCGGCGGCCAAAGTGTGCACCTGTCCACCTGGCGTGTGTTGAGAAGGGGCCCTTGTTGTGTGCCTGAGGGCGGCAGGGAAGGGCTGGGCTGGGCCTCGAGGAGAACGGGCACCCCCTTGGGGCCCCCGGGGAGTGTGCACGGGGCTTTGGGCAGAGGCGGACTGTTCAGACACAAGAAGGAGAGCGACCTCACCCAGGAGACTCGGCGTGATGTGGGGGTGTCAAGGTTGACCGTCTCAGAGGTGGGGGGGGGCGTCTCATTCCAAGTCTCGGGATCCTCGTCTTTGCCAGTCGATGCCTTTGACATGCTCCTGAGAAACTCGTTGAGATGGTGAATTCAATTGTTGTATGATAGCGACCTGCATAATTAAATCTGGTGTTTGATTTCCAGCAGTATCAGCCTCGCAGCGAAAAGAAATGAGCTCCTCTTAGAGCTGTCACGGGGCTCACTGGCGAGCGGAGCTTCGCCTCTGCGCTCGTCCTCGTCGCTTTGGGGGTGCTCAGGTCCGTGCAAAAGGACCGCAGCTCGCCCAAGCCCAGGACTGCGTCACGTCCCGCTCAGCCCCGCCGCGTGGCAATCCACCACCGGTGGTGGTCGGAGCGGCTGTGACTCTATTGCTACAATATATGGGCTGCTCACGCCCGCTTCCCATCGGCAGGGAGCCCAGAGGCACGGCCAGGTCCACCCCCAAATCCCGCCTGCCACCCGGGACCACTTCCCGGTACCAATCTTGTCTCAGTCGCGGTCTAATCAGGAGACAGGCGCCACCATAGCGTGACGAGGGACCGTCCATGCAGGATGACGGCCTACGACAGGAGGTTGGATTACGAAGGGTCAGCTGGTAAGCAGGGAGGAGAACTCTGCAGATCGCAGGACAGCGAGTGTGAGGAACAGTCACTGCCCTTAGGGCTGAGACCGAGCCCCCAAGAAGACACCCCACCCTGGACGGACGGAGATCTGGTATTGCTGGAGGGTGCGCGCTGGGAGAAGCTTTTGGCTGCCCAGTAGGGCTGTGGGCTCTGTGCCCGGGATCTGGTGCCTGAGAAGCCTGGGAGCTGGCGGGGCGGGGGGGGGGGGGCAGGGGGGGGGGCAGCCCAGGCCACCAAGGAAACCCCTTCCTCCCCCACTGTCTCTCCAGAACCCCCCGCCCCCAGCAAAGCTCGGCGTGGAGCCAGCCAGCCGAGGGAAGACTTGGCTCGTTTTCTTGGGGCTCATCTTTTTTCACAAGCAGCAAGCAATAAAGGATGGATTTGGAGCTGAGAGGCAGACATTCACACTTGGCAGGGACACCATCTAACGAGGCCCTCTCCGAAAACTGGCACGTCCGCCCTGGCTGGTGCGGCTCAGTTGGTTGGGCATCATCCCAGGCACCGAAAGGTTGCCGGTTTGATTCCCGGTCAGGGCCCAGGCCCAGGGTGTGGGCCTGATCCTCGGCAGGGGGCGTGCAGGAGGCAGCCGACCCATGTTCTGCATGTCTCTCTCTCCCCTTCTCCCTTCCTCTCTCTCTAAAAATCAGTTTTTAAAAATCTTTAAAAAAAAAGGACACTGACATATTTGCTCCGTTCTATCTTTGCCCCTGTACCCAGGTTTGTTCCCCTGGGATGATGTTTCATACTTCCATGGGTTTTCTTTTAGGACTTTAAATGATGTTCTTCTAGCTGGCGTCCGGAGCTGGCCTCCGTGGGGTAGAGAGCGTGTTTGCCGTGTGCGGACTTGCGCAGGCTCCGTGGAAGGCTGAGGAGAGCGGCCCCGTCCTCAGGTAAGGCAGGTTCTGGGGGCTTCTTTAGAAAATGGGGGCCCTCAGGTTAATTGCTTCAACTCTGGGGGTGAAGGTCCTATTCTGAGAGGAGGAAGTCTCTTCACTGTCCTTGTCCACTCTTGAATTTCTGGGTCTTGTGCCTTAGGTGGTCTCTTAGCTCCTGTTTGGGTGGAACTGTGTCCCCTCCCCTTGCCCCCCCCCCCAATTCATACATTGGTGCACTAACACCCAGTAGCCAGACTGTGATCTTATTTGGAGACGGTCTTTGCAGAGGAGTAAGTAAGATGAAGTCACTGGCGGGCTGTAGTCCATGTGCGTGTCCTTGTGAGAAGCGGAAATTTGGGTACGGAGACACAGAGAGGTCGCCACGGGAACAGGACAACTGTCCACAAGCTGAGAGGAGAGAGGCCAGACTCTCCCTCAGCCTCAGAGGGAACCAGTCCCGCCACCGCCTTGATCTCGAACTTCCAGCCACCAGAACGGTGAGGGAATCCATGTTTGCTGTTTCAGCCCCTCGGGTTGTGGTGACAACCCCAGGAAACGGATACAACTCCCAGATGCAAACAGGATCAGGACAGCACAGCACAGCAGTCCAGTGTGGCCTCCGGATTCGAATTGCTTTTCATCCCTGTCTCCCACTTACCAGCTGTGTGACCTTGTGCAAGTTGCTCAGCCTCTCTGTGCCTCCGCTTTCTGGGAGAATATCAGTAACCACACAGTGGGCTTACTTACGTGTTTACTTAAACGAGTGATACAGAACAGCATTCAGCATGTGCTATAGAGGTCCCCATCGCACCTGGTCAGGAGAGGGGGTCAGGGGAGAGCCAGCAGAGGAAGACAGCAGGGTGTCCTGAGGGGCCCCAAAGCCAGAGCTTGCTGGGTTGGGTCACGGCCGTGGAGGACCCAGGGTGGGTAGGCATGTCTGGCCTCCGGATCCTCCATCTCAGAGACCCTCACCCGCCGACCTCCCAGGGCCTTCGGTCATCGCCGAACACAGCCCTGTGGGTGCACAGGAAGATGATGGGGTCCTGATGGATGGGGAAACTGAGGCCCAGGGAGGAGAAAGGATCCCCAGATCATGCAGTGAGGACACTTCTGAGCCAGAACTCGAACCCAGGTTTCCCAGGCTCCAAATTCAGTGCCCTTGCTCTGTGAAACACTGCCTCCTGGTGGCCGCCTCAGACAGAAGCGCTGGGGGGATTCTCGGTGTGGGAAAGTGAGCTTCCCCGGGGTTGTCCAGGCCCCACACGGCACACCCCTCATGAGTCAGTGTTCCCTTTGGCCCCCCTTTCCCACAGAGTAGCTTGGGGGTTCCTGTGGATTGAGCCCCACTGTGTGCTAAGTACCTGTCATTGCACCCTCAGCTCCACCTTGCAAGGTGGGGGCTATCACCCCCGTTCTAAGGGGGGTGGGGATGGGGTAATAGGGATGAAGCCAGGCTCAGAGAGGGAGAGGAACTCCCCCAAGGCCACACAGATGGGAGGCACCAGCGCCGGGGCAGGAATCAACCCTGGAGGAAAGATGTGCCCGACACCCCCATCCCTGATCTCCGGGACCCCCCAACCACTCCCCTCCCTGGAGGAAGGGGTGCAGAGGGAGAGCCCCTCAAAGGAATACTGAGAAAGAGGCAGGTGCTTACAGGAGGTGGGGGTGGGAGACAACAAGAAAGGGGGTGCCTCCTGGCTGTGTTTTGTGTCTGGTGGGCAGTGTGGGTCCCCTTCAAAGTGTAGGAGGGACACTCTGGAGCGACCTTTGTCACTCGCCACTCACTGTCACTCTGTCACCCACGAGTGATCAGAGCGGGAGGAAATGGGGCAGGTTCTCTGAGTAACTGGCTGGGGGGCCAAGGCCCTGTGTTAATGAAGCCAAGCCGCCCTGCCCAGGACTAAACTTTCAGCGGCTGCTTCTCAAGGTTCCAAAAAGAAATAAGGGGGGTGGGGGGGGGGCAGAAAGGGAGGGCGTTGTTATCATGCCTCTTGCTTCATTTGCATAAGGTGAAAAATGTTTCCATAGAAACAACCGGAGTCTGTAATTTTTGAATAACGATTTCTGCATAAAGCACAACCTGTCTTTTCGCAAAAAGGAATTAAGAAATTCTCAGAAGCACTTCCCACCACAACAGAAAGCCCAGCCGCCCGGCGCCGGGAACTCGGCTGCAGGGGAGGGTCTTGGTTCAAGCCCCTGCCCTCTCCGGGCCTCAGTTTCCCCACTCGTGACGTGGGCCAGGGAGGACGAGATTAGGACCAGTGGGGGTGGAACTTCGCACGCATCAGAAGTGGAGGACGGCGGTGCTGGTGTGAAACCCCCCACCCGTGGGCCCTCCCTGGGGCTCCCAGGCAAGGGGTCTGGTCGAGTTTTAACAAACTCTCCGCGAGAGTCTGGGACAGAGGCCTGAGGGCCATCCAGGCTGCAGGGGGAGGTCTGGTGGGCCCGGCCCACCGCCTGGTCCCCTCTGTGGACGGCCCGGTGGTGTCTGGCCGGCTCGCTGGAGCAGAAGGCCCGTGCCTCGCCTGGGCGCCTCTGCCCCCTGGTGGCTCGAGGGCATCTCAGCACTGCTGCCCAGGGCTCCACCGGGGCTGGTCTCCCTCCAGGGCCTGGGATGCTGGGGCCTGAGAGCCAGGTTAGGCAGGGAGAGGGACCCTAAGACCATCCTGAGACCGGCCCTCCTGCCTAGGTCTCGGGGCAGACAGCCTCCTACAAATTGAGGGGCCCCCGGGTGCCTTGGGGAGTACAGGTGCCTCAGCCGGTCAGACTCAGGAGTCAGGATATGAAGGCTGAGGCGGACTGTGCGGCACCAAGAGGGCCTGGTCTGCTCCCTCGGGTTACAGACGGGGACACTGAGGCCCTGAGAGGGGCCCCCGCATTCCGGGGCGGCCCCACCCAGAGGCCCTGCTCTGTCCCAACGGAGGCCCCAGCTGCATGAGCCGCACGGCGGGGTGCCTGGGGTCCGCAGAGTGCGGCGTGGGCCTCGCAGGAGTCCAGGCATCTTTATTTGCCGTCGTTTAACTGTGGGGTGAAATATTGTGCTGGGCTGGAGCTGAGCAGGCAGAAACACCCCGAATCCCAGGCTTAATTACAGCCGGAGGAGACGGGAGGAATGAGCCACAGGCTGCCCAGGGCTCAGCGCAGGGAACGAGCCTTCGCATGTCCCTGCCTTTTCAGTTTTAAGAAATACACATACGATGCCTCCTCGATTGAAATACAGGGACGGTGACCTGTTGGGGGTAGGAGTGACCGCCTCCGCCCAGCACTGCTGGAGCCCTCCTCCTCCAGGAGGGCCCCGGATTGCCCCGCTGCTCACCTTAGCGCCAGGTTGCTGGGCCTGTGTCTCCTGTCAGAGAGGTGGCACGGTGCGGGGAGGAGCCGCAGACCACCTGCGTGCGGTCCCTGGCCCGCTGCCGGTGCTCTGGGGCAGGGACCACCCCTGAGGGTACAGGTGAGAGGGAGAGAGATGGCGGACATGACGCTGGTGGCTCGCCCCGTCTGGGGGTTCAGAGGATGGACCTCACCTGCCCAGCTGCCGTCTCCTGCCTCCCAGGTGCGAGCCCCCCCGGCCGCCGGCAGGTCTTCCCGGCTGAAGTTGCGTGCAGCTCGGGGCAGAGTGAGGAAGGACGGAACCAGAATCTGGGGCGGCCTTTAGTCAGATACGGTGAGATGGAGAGAGGGGAGGCGTGACCGCGGGCCACGCCGTTGAGAACGAGCTCACCGCTAGACAAATCCGCATCGGCTGTGTGACCCGAGGAGAGGGACTTCGCCTCTCTGAGCCTCCGTTTCCTCCTCTGTGAAATGGGGCTTTGGGGAGGGCTGCTGGGAGGGTTCAAAACGAGTGTGTCGCCCTAGCCAGTTTGGCTCAGTGGATAGAGTGTCAGCCTGTGGACTGAAGGGTCCCGGGTTTGATTCCCAGTCAGGGCACATGCCCAGGTTGCAGGCTTGATCCCCAGTAGGGGGCGTGCAGGAGGCAGCCGATCAATGATTCTCTCTCATCATTGATGTTTCTGTCTCTCTCTCCTCTCCCTTCCTCACTGAAATCAATAAAAATATATTAAATTAAAAAAAACCCACAAACGAGTAAGTTCCGCTCAGGGGTAAGTTCCCCAGTTTGGAGGCAGTGAGAGGAGATGGGGTCACCTTCCTTCCCTCACTGGGCTCTGGGAGGAGAGGGGCTGCCCGTGGGCACGGACCCGCGGGCCTGTGGAGGCTCCGGCGCCAGCTGCAGACAGCCAGGAAGGCAGCCGCGCCCTCGTCCCGTTGGGTGCTGCGTCTCCGGCTGCTTAGCTGGCGACGCGGGGAGACTGCCGACCTCAGGGCGTTCTCACGGGAACTCAAGCTGATGACAGGGCGGACGCATCTGGGAACAGTGACACACACACACACCCCCCCCCCACCCCCCGTTGCAACACAACGCACTCCTCACAATCCCACTCGGAAGCGAGGTGAGAAACTGAGGCCCACGGACAGAGATGGCCGGCCCAGGGCCTCACGGCAAGAGGCGTGGCAGCTGGGGGGGGGGGGGTGGTGACAGCTCCATGGACACAGTTTGGAGGAGCCCCAAGGGCAGGTCAAGGGTGAATATTCAGAAATATTCCCAACAAATGCCCCGCGTCCCAAGTCTGACGGGCGGGTCAGCACCGCTGGGACCAGGCGCTGACCCCGCCCCGGCCCCGACTCCCTGTCCAGTGCCCCTCCCCGGGCCCCGCTTCCCGGGAATGAGCTCCTCGCCCCTGGAAGGAACCACGATCCGGATCAGGGTTTGGACATGGGTTTGCCCTGTCTGGCAGCAGCGCCCCCTCCCGGAGGGAGCGGGGAGCGGGAGCGAGGCAGGGACATTCTTGGAGACAGGTGGGCGGCATTGGGGGGACCAGACAGCCCATTTCCGTATCCCCTCTGCTCACGGGCAAGAAACTGCCTCCTTCCCGGCTCCGAAGGCGCGCTCCCCGGGCAGAGGGAAGCTTAGTGGGGTTTTGCGACATGGAAGTCACTGAGGAGGAGAGCCGGGAAGGGCCGCCTCGCGGAGAGGTGAGCGGGGCGCCGCGTGTCCTAAATGATGGCACGGCCGCGGCCCGCCCATGGCACCAGGACGGGGAGGAAGGCCCGGGAGAGCGGGATCCTGTTTTTCTTGGAAAAACAGAAGCTGCTCGGGAACATTTTGGGAGCCGTCCTGAGAAGTAGGTGCCACCAGCAGACCGGAGCCCGGGGCTCCTTGCCAGGAGCGGAGGGAAGGCAGCTCCATCAGAAGGAGGGTCAGGGGCGGTGACGGACGGAGCGGCTCTGCAGCCCCCGAGGGACATGGCAGGTGGTGGGGTGCCCGCTCCCCTGGGCCCGGTGCCAGCGGAGGGCACCCGGGTGGGGCCCTGGCCCCGGGGAGGAGCCATGGTGGCGGCGAAGGGTTGGAAGCCAAGGACGTGATGAGCCTCTGGTTGGCGTTGGGACTCCCTTTGTTTGGGGTGAGGCTGCCTCGAGGGGGGACCCTTGGGGGCCCTGGGAGGTGAGGGCGTGCGAGAGGACAGCGCGATGATGGCATTGGAGGCAAAGTGACCCCGGGAGGAGGCGTTGCTTTTGCTCTGGGTACGAAAGGCTCAGGCCCCCATTCGAGGTCTTTTATTCACTCAGCAAACACGCACTGAGCTCTGTTCTGCGCTGGGCCCGGAGAAGCTCAAGGAAAGTAATTGGGGGGTCGTGGCCCCAAGAAGCCCCCCGGCTTCTGCACAGGCTGACTTGTGACAAACCACAGTCTAGGTCAGGGTGGGCCTGGACAAGGCAGAGGAGGGGCTGCTCGGACCGGCGAGGGACGGAGAGGAGCCCGCTGAGAGGTGTTGGGAGCCCAGCAGTGGGAGGAACCTTTTAGGAGGAGGACGCGGTCCAGCAAAGGCTTGGAGGCGACGGGAAGCCCCAGCACTCGGGCTCTGGCGGGTCCCGGGGGTGCGGCCGGGCACCGGCGTGGCCGGGGAGTGCTGGGAAGGAGCAGGAGGGCCGGCTGGGCCCCATCACGCTGGCCTTGGCAGGAGGAGTGGGGACCAGTGATGATGGGAAGCCACTGGAGGGTCTTGCTGGGGTGACAGGCTCCATGTGAGATGAGGCTCGGGTAAAGGGGGAGGAGAGGCTGCAGCCCAAAGCCAAAGAGGAGGCCGCTGGGTCACAGGGGAGGGGATGGAGGCGCCAAGCTGGTTCCAAACTTGCCAGCCTCCGCTCTGACCCCTCGAGTCTTCTGGGGGTGCCCTCCCTCCTCCCCTCCTCCCCTTCCTCCCCTCACTACTCCCCTCCCTCCTCATCTCTTCTCAGTTCTCCTCTCTTCCTGCTTTGACCCACCCCTCCCTCCCCAATCCACCCGCTCTCCCCTTCCTCCTACACCCCCCTCCCCCCCCCGCCCGCCCCAGCAGCTGCAGCAGAAGGTCGTGGTCCTTGGGCTGCTGCCAAGGAGCAGGGGCTGCCTCCCCTCCCTCCCCTCCAGCCTCTGGAGCCCTGCCCGCAGCCAGCCTGTGCACCCCTTCCCGGGCCTGGGCCCACGCAGCTCTCCGCAGGGATGAGAGGGCGCAGGGCAGGGTCCCCTAAGCTCAGTTACTCTCGCCCGCCTCGGGGCCCTCGATGTCACCCTCCCATTCTCCCACCTGGCAGATGGGGCCAGAGACCTGCTCTGCCACCACCGCGAGGCCAGGGTGGGGGAGGCCTTCTGGAGCCACGGGCGCCCCTGGAGAGCTTGGGTGCTGGGCTGTGGGTGCACCAGGACCCCAGCCCCGGGGAGGACGGGCTGAGCCCCCTTCAGAAGAAAGCAGGGGGCTCAGAGGGCGGGGACGGAGGGAGTGTGACCGAGACAGGGATCCTGCGGCCTTGGGCCCCAGCACGGGCCCCAGGCTTCGCATCAGCAGACGGGCGGCCCCTCTGCTCCCCTCCTGGCGGGGGACAGGGGTGAGCTCATCGCGGCTGTGGGTTTCCGTGAGGCCAGGAAAACCGTCCCTAATCCCCTTCCCACCAGCCTGAGCTGGGCCCGGGCCCACCGCGGGGCAGGCCTGGCCCACAGCTGGGGGCATCTGCCATGCTGACCACTTCGCCACGGGCCCTGCCAAGCCCCGTCCCGTTCCCTTCCAGCGGGGCCGCCCCCCTCCCTGGCGCTGCGCTCCTGGACGGGAGGCTCCTGAGGTCAGCTCGCCGCCCGCCAAGCGGCAGGGTGGATTTTCCATGCGGGGAGCCAAACCAAAGCTCCGGGCTCCACTTTCCTGCGAAAGTAAATCAGAAAATCTGGAACCCATCAGCTGTCAGCGAGGATAGAGGGGCAGGGGCCCCTCGGCTGAGGAGTCCAAGATGGACAACGTGGCCAAGGGATGGGCCTGGGAACGTGACCCAGTTCACGTCCTGCCTCAGCGCCCGCTCCCCGAAACCCGGGCTTGGGGAACTCAGGGGCCTGGGGGCTGCGGGGGCGCCGGGGCAAGGTGGCACGGGGGGGGGGCACTTCCCTGGGGGGCACGTGCATCCTGTGCTCAAAACTCAGTTCACCACCCAGTCCGTGGGCACAGCTGCCCAGAACAGAGGTCCCCAGGGTGCCCAGGGGCTGCGCCAGGGGTCTCCAGGCCCGTCACCCCCTCTGCCACCAGGCAGCCCCCTTGAAATCTGTTCGACGTCTTGGGCTTCTGAATAAGCAATTGCTGGAATGCTGGGCCAGGTGCCCATCCCGTGCGGCCACCCTCCAGTCCTCCCGCCCCCGGCTTTGCTATGTGAGCAGGAGCCCAGCAGCCTGCGTGGTGGTGGTGGGGGGGGGGAGGGGGCAAGTGGTGATGGGGGCGGGGGGGCTGCCTGGCTGTGTAGGAAATGGCTGGTTTCAGGATGTCGCTTAGCCTGCTGTCACCCAGCTCAGAGACCTCCTTGCAGACTGTAGGCTCCAGGCTCCGGCTGGGATTCTGGGGGTGGTCCGAGATCAGAGTGGCGTGGCCTCTCCATCGAGGGTGCCTCCTGAGGAGGACAGGACGGGGCAGATGGCCCTGCCAAGGACCCCCGTCCCCCATGCCTCAGTTTCCTCATCTGTAAAGTGGGTCTGCTAAGAGGCCCTCCTCATGGAGTTGCGCAGATTAAATGGGACGATGCACCCGAAGCTCTCAGCGAGGCGGCCGGCGGCCGGGCACGTGGCAAGTGCGCAATGACCGGTGGTGGCGGTGGCGGTGGCTGTTGTTCACTCATTGTTAATACCCCCAGGTCCCCACGGACATCCTTCAGCTTCTGCAAGCGGCACCGCTCCGGGTGGCTCCTTGGACTCCGCTTCATGAGGAAATTGAGGACCAGAGGCCGGGAGGGGGGCGGTGCCCTGGGCCAGTGCGCCGCGGCCGCCGGGGGTCTGGGTGCCAGCTTCGGAGTCCGGGCTGTGTCTCTTCCCAGGGCCACCTCAGCAAACCCTCCCCGAGAAACAAGGCCACGGTCCCGTGTGAGCCGGGGCGGGGACTCGGGAACACGCCGGTCCCAGCGACCCCGGATCCCGGGCGCCACTCCTGCCTGAGCAAGCAGCTTTCAGCGCGGCTCTGCAGCCTCCTCCTCGTGTGCAGGGTGTTTACGGTGTTTTTTTTTTTTAAGGGCCTCATCAAAGAAAATGCAATAATGATGTTTCTAACTTAACAGCAGTGCTTTAAAGGGATGAATTATTCACATCAGCGAGGAAACGGGGACTCGGCAAACTGGGCCAGCTGAAGCGGTCCCTTCCGTGGGCCTATTTTTATCTTTTACAGTCTTTCATCCCGGGAGCCGCGCGGCTCAGAAAGTACGGGGAGCCCAGTGCGTGGAGCCCAAGTTGGCAGGATGTCAAGGCTGAAGCACTCGGCGGCGTCTGGGAGCTTCTGCCTCGAGTGCGGAGCGCGGGGAACTCGAGGAAGTGCGGGCAGCGGCAGCGGCAGCGCCAGTGCGATGGCCCAGGAGTTCCGGGCACTTGACCGCGGGGGGGCGCTGGAGGCCTGGTGCCCCACCGTGGACTCCGAGCTCAAGGAAGACATTTGCCCTTTTCCTCTGTCCTCCTGGCTTACTCCTGGTATTCCTGGAATGACAGGGTGTGCGGGTTCCGTGCAGGCGCCCGGAGCAGCCGCCCTGAGAGAGGAGGCGGTTCTGTGGTTGCAAGGCTGCTCGGGGTCAAGTGTGGGCCAGCGGGGTCCCGAGCTCCACAGGCCATGCCGGTCCGACGCTGCCAAACTCCTCCAGGCCCATGTGCTTCACCAAGCACCCTGCCCGTGCCGTCCAAGACAGCAGCCCAGACCTGGGGGGCAGCGGGGGGGGGGGGCTGTGGGGACTTGGAATGTGGTTGGTCCCAGTGGAGAGCACGCTGGACGGCCCAGACTCAGAGCCGCGGGAGCATGGAAACTATCTCGTTCGTGTGTTTTTTTATATCGATCACACGTGGAGGCGACAATATTTTGGATGCTTTGGGTTAAATAAAATTATTGTTAAACTTAATTTCACCTGCTCGTTTTGCTTTTTTAAAATGTGTCCACTAGAAGATTTAAAATGACCCACAAGGCTCTCATTTGTGGCTCGACTTCTGTTTCTATTGGGAGTCGCTGATCCAGAAGAGAACTAAGAGGCGGTGAACAAAGGCTGCCTTTCGCTGGTGGAATTACAGAAGACGTTTTTCCCCGCTTGTGTGTGTGTGTGTGTGTGTGTGTGTGTGTGTGTGTGTGTTTCTTTCTGTATTTTCTTCACTTTGCTTCAAAACTAGCCACGCTTGCTTTATATCAGAAAAGGCACGGCTACTATTGTTCTTAACGAATCCCAGGGCTCTTTGGGAAGTGGAAGTGAGCTAAGCAGCTTCCCTGCGAGCGATAGTGTCACCCACTGTGTGGTGAGAACAGCGGAAAGAGTGGGGGGTGGGGTGGGGGCGGTGCTCTGAGGCCGTCAAAGATTAGAACTGGGGTCTGGGGTTTGAGAGCGCAGGGCCCTGGCAGGCAGGAACCCAGAGGAGGGGTCGCAGGGAGGTTTGTTGGTGTGACACAGGAAGTGGCACCAGCGAAGACTTTGGCCTAGCAGGGGAGCCTTTTGGAGGCTACACCACAGGAAGCTGCTCTCCCTTCCTGCGGAGGGGGCGGGGGGGGGGGGCAGCAGCGGGGCGGTCCCCCCTCCCCTCGCCTGCAGAGGGGAGGCTGCTCTGGAGGGAGGCCAAGGTCGGGAGGCCCAGCAGGGAAGAAAGGGGGCCTGGCTCCACCTCCCAGGCAAAACGATGTGAAAAACACAGTGAACCCTTGCTGAGCTCGTCCTGCAGGGCCAGGCGCCGTTCCACATACTTGACGTGGCTCCGTTCGCCTCTTCCTCAGCCCCAGGCCCGCGAGATAACAATTGTTGTTGTTATTACCACTTCGAAGGGGGAGGTGGGGCTGGAGCGCAGAGCCCCTAAGTGACTTGCCCTGGTCGCAGCTGGTAACCCAGGTCCCTGGCGGGTGAATTGCCGCGTCCCAGCCACCGGGGGCGCCCTGCACGGCAGCCCGAGCCCAGGGCCGCGTGATCCGGCAGAAACAATGGGGGAACCACCCCTTCAGAAAAGTCGAAAGGAAAGGTGAAATTAATCTTACTAATACATTTTCTTTCACTCGGTGTATCCAAAATAGTATCATTCTGACACGTAATTAACATAGGCGTGATGAATGAGATAGTTCACATTTTTTTGGTCGTCCTTGGCACCCGGCGTCGCGTTGCATATTCTCTGCCTTTCAAACACTCAGTAGCCACATGTTGCTCGTGGCTACTGGCTTGGACCGTGCGGCGAGAGCCTGGAAACTTAAGATCTAAGCACTAGCCTGGGATGGCGATCGGTCCCTCTCATCGGCCAGCCCTGCGGGTGGGTGCTGGCTGCCTGGGGGCTGGAGTGGGGAGGACGGGACTGATGAGCAATGCCTGCGTGAACAAGGACAGGGACTGCGGCAGGGCCCGGGGCTCTCGTCTGCTGCGAGTGAGCCGAGCCTGCCTCTGCGGCCCCGTGGTGGGCACCGGAGCACACGCTGAGGTCGCTGGCGAGCCGCCTTCTCTGCTTTGCCGTCTGCCTTGAGCCGGGCTCCGTGTACACAGCCTGGGTTCTGGGCCCAGACCCCTGCACCTCCACTTTCTGGCTGTGTGACTCCAGATTAAGCCACTTTACTGCCCCGAGCCTCAGTTTCCACATCTGAAAAACGGGCATAAGGACTGCAATGAAGAGTCAAGGAGATGAAGTGTGTAAGAGGCTGGCACACAGTAGGTGTGCAATAAGAGGTGGCTCCCTGCTCTTCCTTTTTTTTTTTTTTTTTTTTCAATTCAGGGACCCTCCCCGCACCCCCCAACCTCCATTTCCCTCAGGATAGGGCAAAGTCTGTTCCCACCCGAAACCCTCTCAGGAGGCACACATCGCCTCTCGGCGCCTGCCCCGTGATTTCTCTGCCCCACCCAGGGCTGAGTGAGGGCTGCTGCTCTCTCCTGCCCCTCGGAGGGCTCCTCCATCAAGGCCAAGGACAGCCTCAGCCCTCAGCCCTCAGCACAATAGCCTCAGCCTCTCAGGCTCCGCTGGCAGGCACGCCGTTGCCGGCTCCGAGTCGGGCCTCCACACCTATCAGGCGGCCGATGGAGCTGAGACCCTGCCAGGCCCATGTTTTTAATTACTCCCTCCAGGACGCCGCAGGCAGGACGCCCTCGCCCGGCCTCCCCGCAGGACGCTGGCTCCCCTCCAGCCGAGCGTGCAGCGGTCTCCCGTGGCCCCCACGACTTCACACCTTCCCCCAAAAACACCCCAGGTTCCCTTCTGGGGAGGAACTGACATCCAGCAACATCTGGCAGAAAATGAACGGTAAATGGCAAACGTGTCAGCGAGGCAGCGGCGGCAATTAGGGAACAACAGGCTTCTCTCGGTACGAAGGGGAAAGTGAATCTCTGGCCAACAGAGTTTAATCAAAATGTTTTATGCAAGATGTATTCCTGACCCTGACAAATATTCCCCCTCTTGCTGGAAATTAAACAAATATATTGTCAGCACAGATTCCAATGAGCGCATAAACAGATGTGGCCGGTGGAGTCAGGAGGTGACGGGTTTCAGCAGACTGAGATGGGCAAGGAGCAGGCTGGACCCTCTCGCGCGAGGTCCTGGGGGGCTTTGAGCAGCTCGGCTGTGGGGGCGGGGGGGGGGGCTGCGGGAAGCAAGCCTTCCTGCCTCCTCTGTGGCCTCTCTGGCCCCCACCCCCGAGCGGCGCCCCCTCCTCTGAGTGGCCCTATCTTCTGAGTCACATCCTGAATGCACTTCTGTTCTGACTCATGCCACCCTGTCCTGCGCGCATTTGCTTCAGCATCTGTCTCCCCTGGCGGGCCGTGTCCAATCTGTCTTCATACCCCCTGGCACCGAGGACAATGCCTGGCACACGGAGGAGCTTGGACAACTGTTGGGGGGAGGAAGGGAAGGGAGGAGGGAGGGCCGGCAGGTGGTGAGGTACAGGGGTCCCGTGGTCTAGACCTGCCCAGGGTCAGAGTCTGGGGAGCAGAGTTGCAGCTCTGCCAGGGTTCGGCTCCGTGGGGCTCAGTTTACCCATCAGGGAAAAGGTTCCATCACAGTCCGACGCTACCCGGCTGACTCTGGAAGGTGGAGGGACCAAGCCCAGAGAGGTGGCAAGGGCACCCCGAAAGGAAGCCCATGGGGCAGCCAGGGCTTGTCCAGGACGCTGAACCCAGCGCCCGTGGTTTCGCTGTTACCTTCCCCCAGGTGGTTCTGGGAGAGTGTAGGCTCATGGGTCATCCCGCTGGCTGTAGAAGAATCACCTGGGAAACTGGAAAATTTTCCAGTCCCCAGCCTCGCCCCTGCCCCCGCCCCCGCCCCCACCCCCACCCTGGGAATTCTGGCTCAGAAGAGGCAGGAAGGACCCTGCGTCTGGGACTAACTGCCCAGGCCATTCTCATGCCTGGGAACACTGGGAGCAACGGGTGTGGACCATCCATCTTATAAATGACTGTAAATATTTGTGCCTTAGTCACAAGCACTTCCTTGCATCAAGGCGGGCAAAGCCGGTGGAGGGAGGAAGAAGCAAGATCAAATCAGCCTGGCCCGGGGGGTGGGGGGGAGGCCTCTGCACTCTCCAGCCCTGCCCCGACCTCCTCCTGGGGCCCCAGGGACTTCCACTGACAGGGAGGCCGAGGCTGGGGAGGATCGCTCTGCCCGAGCAGCTGCCCACCGCATCCCGCCACGGAGAAGCCTGGCCTTCCTCCCCTTTGTTGGTCTTGTTATCTAAACAGCACTGGCTTTAGGGGTGAAGGGCAGCAGCCACCCAGGCGGGCATTTGCAGAGTGATGGATTCTGGGGTCAGACAGGCTGGCGTCCTCCTTATGTTATTGATGCAGAAAAAGAGCTCAAGGTCAGAATGGCCCCCATCAGCACCCTGGCCTTGAGTCTATGAAGCCGAACTCCTTCTTGGGCTGAGCCTCTCCTTAGGAGTCTAGGAGAGGATTTAGGGGAGTAATTAGAGACTTCCAGCCGACAGTCCGAGCTGGGTCTCCAGGGGTGTGAGGGGACGATGGGGACAGGGGAGCTGGTGGGAGGTGCTGAGGTTGCTCTCACACCTCCTAAGCCCACCCCCTCACCCCACCCCTGCCTGCCTCTCCCTCATTCCCGGCCCCTCTCCAGCAGCCTACATGGGTAGTGACCACCATCACATTTGATCAGCACAGCGCCAGGTTTGGGGGGCACCTTTCCATTTTACAGATGAGAAAATCGAGCCCAGGGAGGCCAAGGACACAGGATGTCACCTTTACCAGGAGCAAGATGTCATCCCCGTTTCTCAGATGAAAAAACTGAGGCTAGCCCTGCCGGCGTGGCTCAGTGGTTAAGTGTCAACCTATGAACTAGGAGGTCAAGGTTCAATTCCTGGTCAGGGCACATGCAGGAGGCAGCCGATCAATTATTCTCTCTGATTACTGATGTTTTTCTCTCTCCTCCCTTCCTCTCTGAAATCAATAAAAATATTCTTTAAAAAAAGAAAGAAAGAAACTGAGGCTCAGAGAGAGGCAGTGACTCACCCAAGGACACCCCAGCACATCACCCGGTCACCCCAGCAGCACCCCGCCCCCCCCGACCATTTTGATTTGCCTGGTATTTGGGGGCAGGTGTGTGGGAGCAGGTTTGAAGAATCATGCTTTAAAGCAAAAGGAGGGGAGTCTCCAGACTCAGGCTTTCTCCGTGAGTGGGAGGCCACAGCGGAAGGGGGTGAGCCTGGGCCACGTGGGCAGTGGAGAGGGTGGGGTTGACCCTCTGCGGCCTGGGCCGGCCGCACATGGCCACATGGTTGTTAAGAAGGGGTGACTGGGCACCCTGCCTGAAGTGTCGATCCCCAGTCACCCACTCCCGTTCCAGGAGGCACCCTGGCCCGGGACCGATTCCCCAAGCCTTCCCCGAGGAGCATCGATTCGCCACGGGCACAGATGGACCGTGGGGTGCCCGGAGGCAGGACGCGTACCCACGCTCCTCGCCAAGAGACCAAATATCCCCTGGCCGGGCGGACATGGGGATTAGTGCTCTCCTGTCCCCCATGCTGCCATGCCTGGTCTCATCTCACAGGAACGTTCCCGTGGCAGTGCCAGGCAGTGCCAGGTGGCTGGCGCTCACGGACGGGGCCCCTTGGCCCACGGGGCCTGACGTGCCATGGCCGGATCTTCCCATGGCCTGGTTGGCCTGCTCTGACCACCCGGCCAGTTGTGTCTACACCTGGGCCTCATCCACAGTGGGCGGGGCCGGGGGGGTGCTCACCCCGGGGCTGAGTGAGCGGCTGGCCTGGGTCAGGGTTAGGGGGCAGGGGCCTGGGCCTCCCGGATGTACAGTACTGCTCAGCACAGGGGTGGGCCTGACAGGGAGGCGGATAAGCCAGAGCAGGCGCGGGGGTGACAGTGGCCACCAGGGAAACTGCTAGAATCGAGCTTTGGAGCGGGAGACCCACAGGCCACGGCCCTGCTGGGACGGGAGCACCCCAATCCTTCACACTCACACGCACACGCACACGCACACGCACACGCACACTCGTATCATACACCCTCTGGCTCTCTCCCTCACACGCAGGCCACGCCGGGGGGAGGGGGCCCGCCCTATGCCCAGAGCCATGCAGAGCGGGCCAGTGCTGTCCAGGCCTGGGAGGGAGGCGGCCAGCCCCTTCCCCACCCCCAGCACAGGCTGAGGTGCAGACGAGCTGCACACGTGGCTCCCACGGGCAGTTTGGTCGGTTTGAGTCATGACACCCGTCCCCCTTGCCCCCCCAGTGCCCTGTGCCCAGCACATCCTGGGCTTGGGGTGTCCGCCCCTCAGAGGGGCTGGCGGCAGCTGGAATGGTCTCAGTCCCGAGCAGAGGCCCCCAGAGGAGCCCAGCACTATCGTGCCTGACCCTGGAGGTGCCTTCCCGACACTGGGGGCCAAGTCGCGGGGGGCTGGTGGTGGGTGGGGCTCGAGCCCTGCCCTGTGGGGTCAGATCTTTCCTCAGATCCTCCGAGACCCCAGCCCCAGGGGTCTGTCTGTGTGGGAGCCTCGGGCCCCATTCCCAGCTGCACCCGTGGGAACCCAGATTGCTCTGGAGAGAACCTGGGAGAAGTGTCTGGGGAGGCCCCGTGCCCCTGGGGCCCCTCCCAGAGGATTCTGGGGGGTGGGGGGGAGTCCCCAGCCCAGGCTGAGAACTTTTCCAGAAGGCTGACCGTATGCTGGCGATGTGCACGTACGTGAATTCTTTCCCCTGACCCCGAGGCCCCTGTCAGGGAGACACCCTTGGCCGGGCAGGGGGCAGGGCAGTGCAGGGACCGTGCAGGGGTCCCAAGGGGCGAGTCCCCCTCCCCTCCGGAGTCAGGGGGACACAGTGGCCAGGGGAGGAGGGGATTTGCTGCGGGGGGGGGGGGGGGGTCTGCAGTTTGCTCAGGCCTGAGGTGAGGAGGGAGAGATGACCAGGTTATCAAATATGGGACCGCTGGCCCAGCCTGCTTGTCATTCCACTCGAGCCTCCGTCTGCGGCGGCTTCCTGGAATTTCAGTCTGTCTCATAAACTGGCCATACGTCATGGGCCACACGGCCGGCTCGGGCCTCCGCCGCGGCGTCTGTTTTAATGGCTTTTCTTTAAGGAGGCCCAGGCCTGTTGCAAAGTCCCGTGTGACAGAGCGTCTTTCCAGCAGGGGCTCCGAGACGAAGAGCCAAGTGTTGGGGGCCACGTGTCGTCCCGGGTCTTCGCTCGCACAGCTACCCTGTCCCCAGCAACCGTGACTTCCGACCTGCCAGGTGCCAGGTGCCGCCTCTGAGGAAGACTGGGGGCTTCTGACCGCTGCTTCCTGGCCTTGACACAAGCCACGTCCCTGCTTCATCCTCCTCGTCCTCCTTTCCTGCCTGACAGACTCGGGTTCACCCTACAGCCCTGGGGGCGGAAGCCATACATCTCACCTAGACGCAGCAGATGGAGCGGGGAGCCCTTGGGCTGGGGGGTTGACAGGAGGCTGCCCGGGGGAGGTGACGTGGGAGTTGGTTTCTGATGGGCGAAGCGGCGTGTGATGGTCAGATAAGGCGGAAAACAGCATTCCACAGAGAGGAAACTGCATGTGAGCCCTGGAACTCTGGGAATGCAGCCTTGACGTGGGAGGCCTACTGTGCGGGCTTTGAAGCCTGGGCAGAGCTGAGATTCAGGAGAGCTGGCTGATAGCATTGTCTATGTGTTTACTGCTGCATCTCACACACACACACACACACACACACACACACACACACACACACACACACATACACACACACACCCACGCACGCACGCACGCACGCACGCACTGCATATTCTTGCAAAAATTGAATGTTGAGTGCTGCTTGGTATACAGTGAAAGAGGAACAACAGGGCGGGGGATGTTCCAGACTCAGGATCTTTGCATAGGCTGTTCCCTCCATCTGAAACACTGTTCCACACCCCACTTCTGCCACCTGGCATCCCGATCTTGTGTTTGGGGGTCCTTGCAACCAGCCTGCCCCAGACTCAGTTTCCTTCCCCAGGCAAAGTGGGGCCGATCGAACAGGCTGGTATTTGCCAACGAGCAGCCTGTGAGTCTCTTGCCATCTGCTCCAAGGGCCATTTTTACTTTCCATCCCCTCGGCTGGCTCACAGGAAGGAAGGGGGCGGAGGCAGGCAGGACCCCTGTGCCTCTCCTCGGGTGCCAGCCCTGCCCCCTCCCTCCTCGGGGTCCTACCTTCTCTGGAGGCAGGAAGGGGCGGAGCAGGTGGGCTGTGTGGCGCAGTGCGCCGCCCTTCCCCGCCCAGGAGCAATTTGCTCCCATTAGCAGGCCACGCGCAGGGTGTTTGCCGAAGGACTTGCTTCCCAGCCGCCGGTGCTGCAGGGGAAATTTCCCTTAATTATTTTTTTATAGCCCAACTTTTGTGTGAGAGGGTTTGTTATTATCCCTGCCTCGCTGGAGAGTCATAAGCCGGCAAGAAGCACCATAAATAAAACTTTACTTAATATTCAAAGTCCAAGTGATGGGATGATGGATGGGGGGTGGGGAGGCGGCCCTCCCCCCAGCCGTGGCGGCGGCCTGCCTTGCTGGGCAAGGCAATTACTTTGGAGCTCGCTGTAATCAGGCCCGCGTCCTGGCTCTGCACTTTGTTTTTCCAACTTTCTCATTTAAAACCCGGATGGGCGACATTGTATCCCATTTGTATTGTGTCGAGCGAGATTACTCGGGCGCTGCTGTGCGCCGGGCCACCGAGATGGCAATATTTTACCTGAGCGTCCGCCTTTGAAACATCGAAGCCGAGCCACGGCAGCGACAGGGCCATGATTTGATCCCCAGATTCCGGAGCTTTGGGGACAAATGCCTGGCGGTGGAATTAATTTTTCTCGAGGAATAGGAGAGCTGTAACTTTTCCCTCTATGATTTCAAAACCGCCAGGCTGATCCTCGGGGGGCCTGAGCTCCGGGGGGGAAATGGAAACAGTGGGGGCCGTGTGGTGGAGGAGACCCGGGTTCCCTGCTGTGACTTCCTGCCCCTCTCCCGGGCTGCGGCTGTCTCACCCAGAAAACGGAGGGGCTCGACAAGACCATGATGCTTTGATCACCTTCCCCGAGCTGGCATTTTGTTGAGTACCTACTCTGTGCCTGGCCCTGTGCTAGGCCCTTACTGGGTACCATGGTGAGAAAAACCACAGCAACCCGAGAGACAGGCCCACCAGCAATTCATTCAACAAGTATTTCTTGAGGCCCTACTGTGTGCTGAGAGCAGCTGTAGGCACCGAGCGACAGCGACGAACAGGAGCGGTGAGACGCTGGCTCTCCTGGAGCTTCTGTTCTGGAAGAGAAGACAGAATACACGTGGCGGCAGGCAGCTCATTGGGAGGAGGAGGAGGGCAGGCCGGGGTGCTTCGGAGGAGGGGAGACGCGTAGACGGTGACCCGAGAGAGCCATCACGATGACAGCCTCTCCGAGGCCGTGGAACCCAGACAGAGCCGGAGGGGTGACGCCGCGGCCCGGGCCGTCCGATCTGGAGCAGACATCCCTCATGCTTTGGTAAACGTGCTCTTGGAAAGAGCCGAAAAGGTTAACGGCTTCTGCAGGCTCCCGGTGAGCTGCCAGCGAGCAGCTTGGGCAGCGAGGATGCTGGTCGTCAGGCGCAGACGGATGGGGACGCGCATTATCTCGCTCCTCGGGGCCAGACGCCGTGGCCGCCCTGCCAGCCCTCCCGGCCCCACAGGTAACTGAGCCGTGTGCTCGGTTCACACGAACACTCTGTACCCCGCCCAGGGCTGAGCTGGGGCTCAGAAGCAGCTGGCCCCCGAAGACCCCTAATTGCAGGTGGCCAGACAGGCTGCCCCTCCCCTCGCCCTCCTGCGGGCTCGGGCTGGTAACTGGGTAACAGAGCGACGGGGCAGGGGACAGAAAGAGCCCGAGGTCACCTCCGCCAACCACAGCCCCGCCTCCCTCCGGGCTTCCCGCTACGTGAGGAAAGAGCCTTGTTCGTTGGAGCCGATGGCAGCTGGGTTGGCTGTGTGTAACTCGCCTCCAAGTTCATTCCTAATGGATAAGTCCACAGCCTGGCCACAAGGAACTCAGAGCACCTTCTAAGAGTCCAGTCGCTTGAGTTGTGTTAACAACATTGTAGGGTCTCCTCCTCGGAGTCCTCGGGAAGGGACCTAGAGGTGACCGCTCCCTCCTCCAGCCCCGCCCCTGACTTCGGCCATCCTTGGTCGGAGGGTTTACCCTGTTGTCACCTACGCGCGCAGCTCGCCCCTCAGACCACCAGCTCTTCAGCCCAGCAGGACCCGGCGGGGGAGGTGCCGCTTGTTGAATGGCTGCGTGAGGCGCATGAGTGTGTGGGAGCCTGAGGAGATGGACCTCAACCTCCTCTCCCACCCTCCGAGCCCATCGTTCTTCGTTGAAATCGGGGCGAGGGTGGGCAACATGGGGAATTCAGTTGGTGGTGAGCGAGTAGACCAGTTCTCTGGGGCACACGAACCCTGATGTGTAGCATCTGGCAATTTCCCTGGTGTAAATGCTCCGATGATGACCACTTCCAAGCTGCCCGTGTTCAATAGCCAACTCACAAACTCTCTTGAAAATTTAACATTTAGTTCTTGTGAGCTGGTACCATTCATCTCCAGCATATATCATTCATTCCACTCCCCTCCCTCCCTCCCTCCTTCCCTCCTTTCTTCCTCCCCTTCCCTCCTTCCCTCTCCTTCCCCTCCCCCCTCCCTCCCTCCCCCCTCCTTCCCTCCTTTCCTTCCTCTCTCCCTTCCCTCCTCCTTCCCCCCTCCCTCCCTCCCTCCCTCCCTTCCTTCCTCTGTCCCCATTTTCTCCTCCAACGTTTCCTGGGGACCCACCAGTGCCTGCCAGGTCTTGCCTGGGTGTGGATGGCAGGGGTAACCCTTAAGGAGCTGCTGGTCTGGTGGGACCGATGGTGAATTGACACGGGGGACGCTCGCACTTTGATGAGGGAGGACCAGTGGCCAGAGGAGGGGCTCCTCACCTAGCCTTGGGGGAGGCGGTAGGGACAGGTCTCCTGGAGGAAAGCAGGGATGTCTCAACAGAGACTCGCAGGAGTGCGCTTGGCCTGGCAGAGGTGGGCGGGGAGGGGGCGCCCCGGGCGGGAGAAACTGGGGCGGCTGGACTTCGGCACTGGAGCCTGGAGGGGCGGGGCCCGAGGGTGGGCAGTGGAGATCCGGCGAGGGGCTTGGACTTTGTCCCAAGGGCAATGTAAGCCACTTACTTTTAAGTGGGGCACGATGCCATTGGCATTTTAATGTGCTTCCCCCAGTGCCGAGAGGCGGGGAGTCGGGGGGCAGGGAGTTGCGGCTGCAGGTGGAGGGACCGAGGACTGCAGGCTCATGGCCACAGCATGGGGGTGCAGGGGGTCACCCGGCTCGGCCCCATGACTGCTGGTGCCATATCCCAAGATGGAGAAAATGAGAGGAGA